>NC_066584.1:431483407-432683407 GCF_024323335.1 Lathyrus oleraceus
AACAATATATACGGTGTAAGTATTTGGTATATAAATGAGTGGAAGAATATCAATCCTCTATATTGAAATATGTGTCTATGTGTCTCTTCCTGAGTTGCATACATCACTAAAATAACCACATATATGCTTGTATAAACCTACAACTTTGTGTTCTTTATACTCAATGCAATTCAACATGTTAAATCTTCTCATGTACTTATTTTGATGGATCAGTTTCCTTGTTTCAACAAGTTCAAGGCTAAGGAAGTATATCTTGATGGATCAGTTTCCTTGTTTCAACAAATTCAAGGCTAAGGAAGTATATCTCAACTCCTCAAGTTCAACATTCATTTACTATTGAACTCTTCATTCTTAATTGGGTTGCTTTTGATTATGAACAAAGTATCAATATATAAACTCACCTTTGACATATTTTCCACATTCAAGTGTTCATTTGAAGTACTCTAATTAGTGCAAGAATTTGTAAAACTCTTTTATTCCAGGTTTTTTTTAGTTTTTTTCAATTCAAAAAGTACTAGTACTTTATAAGCTTTAGCATCTTATCAAACATATCTCTCTCTCTCTCTTTAGCTGGTTTTAGCGGCAGGATTCCCAAGAGTCTCGGAAATCTCAAGAACCTACAATTTCTTGATCTCAGCTGTAATGGCTATTTACAAATGAGCGATGACATCAATTGGATGCCTAAACTTCATTCACTCAATCACCTTGACTTGACTTATGTCCGCCTCAATAAAACCCACAACTTGTTCCAGGTACTCAATTTACTCCCATCCATGTTGCATCTTTCTTTGTATTACTGTGAGCTTGGCAATTCACTCATTCCTCGTCATGCTTTCCAAAACATGACATCACTCGTCTATCTAGATCTCTCATTTAATTTCTTTCATGGTCCATTTCTCGAGTCTTTTTGAAACATGACTTCCAATGAATCACTCTATCTTTCTAGAAACAATTTCAATTCTATTCCATCATGGTTTAATGACTCAGAGAAACTTACCCTTCTTGACCTTTCTAGAAATTGGCTTCATAGTTGTTATACCCTAATTTTTTATCCCTAAGATCCCATCTCATTTTCATCATTTGCATAACATCAAACATTTCATGTGTGTGTCTTTAATGCATTACCAACCTTATGAAAATACAAAAATATATTTTGTCTTGTTTGATTCTTTCACAAGGTAGGTGTGTTGGTTTAAAGAGCTCAAGTGATTGATTGGTCAAGATTATGGGTATTCCTCAGTAATTCAAGCTTCTCATTCATTCATAATAGTCAATTGATTTCCATTCATCATAATCAAGTTCAAGATTGCATCCATTCAAGATCAACAAGTTCCAAATTCATCTGATGTCTAAATTAGGGTTTTGATCAAGATTGCTCTGATATTGACTTTTTGACCAAGACATGATCTAATGGTTTGAAATATGATTCAAGGTACTCAAGTGATTCATTATGATCCATTCATGTGCTTAAATTGGCGAAAGAAGTCTGATTCATTGATCATTGAAGATTTAGAATTCATCTGATGAAAAGTCAACTGCTCAAAGTCAAAGTTTGACTTTTGAGATTTTTTTGTCAACCATGGATTTCTCAAGTTAATAATCATGAAAATATGGTTGATGAAAATGCAATTGATTAAGAAAACCAAGAAAAAGTTCAAGAATGTCAAATCTAGGGTTTTCAAAATTTCTATAAGTTATGAAATTGCATGTTCATGAAACCCATTTTACAAGTTTGTAACTTCTCCCTCAAGCCATCAGTTTCCATGATCAAAGGATTTACTTGTAGATGATGTTCCATACTTCAACTTTGTAGAAAGAATGAATCAAATATCTCATAAGGATTGGAATATATGAAGTGATGAAGATGAGATCTTTAAGTTGTAAAATTGTTCAACACTTGGAAATTTTTATAAGTGTTTAGTAGTTAAGATTGTCAAAGTTGATGGTCAATTATCTCCATCATCCAAGTTGAATATCTTCAAATGTATAACATGAAAGTCGTAGAGGATGGGAAAATCTTCCCAAAAAGCCCATAGACATGAATTTATCACACTTGAGCTAGGAGTTTCGAAGAAGGAAAGTCACCATGTTATGCCAAATTGAAAGTCCATCTTCATATCAAGTTTCATGTTCAAACCAAAGTCAAACCTCAAGATCTTGCTTTGCAGCCTATGATGTTTCTAAATCTCAGCATAATGAGTGTTTTATACAAATCATTGATGCATTACACAAGGGCTTGAACCATTATCCAAACAACATACTATTCATGGATCATTTTGCCATAAAGCTTCATTGCCATTTCCATGAAGATCATTTTTCTAAACCATTTTTGCTTGGAGCTTTGTAAATAGATCTTGCTTTGATCTTACTCTATCTAAAAACCAAAAGCAAAAACACTTTTGTATTTTTCATCATTTTTTTAGATTTGATCCAAAGTCCATCAAACAATACCAATAACCACTGCACCAAATCTGAATTCATACACTATAAAAGGATGCCTCATTGCAATGCTCCAACACAAAAAAAAACACCAATCAAGCAAGAAAGAACATTTAATCATTCTTGCATTCTTTCCATATTTTCACTCAAGGAAGCTAGAGAGATCATTATTTCTCATCTGGAAGTGCTTTTGAAGGTGCAACGGACACACTCCGTTAGGTAAAAAAGCTCATTTTGAACTCCCTCATAAAAGTATCATTTTTACTCATTCTTGTTACCATTATGTTTGTTTTGAACATGAACTCCCTCATAAAAAACTCATTTATTTTGTTACCATTTTTCCTTTTTATTTTTTCATTTAAGTATGCTTTGATTCAATTTTTTCCATGATTAATTTTCTCCCATTTGATCCATATATGTTGAACACCTTGATTATACTTGGACTTAGACTTGATGGTAACTTGTTTATTTGATTTGTGCTTGAAGTACATGGATGTTTATGGTTGATGACTTGCTTTGAAACCCTAATGTATGAATATTATAGGCATGAACCTTAATGACTTGAATCCTTGTATGATGTTAACTTTTGTCATAAAATGATGCTTTGATGTGCTTTGAACTTACTCCTAAAGATTGCTTTAGTCTTGATGCATGACATAGTTGTTTAAGGTTTAACGTGCTTATATGCTTGTATGATCTATGTGTTATGAACTATTCTCTATGCCATGCCTTTTGCTCCATTCTTTATTGATGGTCTTGATTGGTGTCTTAAGATGTTTAAGCTTGATACATGGTAGTGATTTTTTTTTCATATGCTTGCTTAGTGCATATTGTTAATCCATGATACTTGTGCTTATGTTTCAATCCAAGGGAAATGGATTATAGTTGACTTATTGTCATGTGCATATTCATTGTGTGTGTTTGTAGCTTCCTTTACCCACCTTGTTCCCTTTAGCCCCTTCTAAACCTAGTGCAATCTTAGGATTTTTCAAACTTGAACTTCTTTCATAAAAAACCTTGACTTTAGGTCATTGAATTTTCAAACTTTCTTTCTTCATAAATGCTTCAAAAACACTTTAAGCATATCAAACTCTTTCTATAAGACTAAAAAACACAAATCTCATTCAAAAATTTTGTCACTTGGCTTTTTCACTTTAAACCCTTTCTCAAAAGAGACTAGACATGATTCATCTTTATAGTTGAGATATAAATCTCCTACCCCATAGTAATTATTAAAATTGATGTTGATTCTTTTCCATATGAAGGAGTTAGTGGAATACTTGTAGGTTCTATATCCAAGTTGGAGCCCTTCCTTCATAATAATGCAAAAATCCATCTTCTCATATTTGTGGTGATTTAGATGAGTATTCTCCTTAAGATGACAACTTGTATCCTCTTCTAAAATCAACTAAACAAACCCTTTTGTTATTTGTAGCCCAAACTATGGGATTTTGATCCTTCATTGGTACGTAAGTACAAGACTTTATGTCTTTTCAAATAAAAAAAGCAATAAAACACGCTTCTCTTCTCATCCCCCCAATATTTAGTAAGCAACAATAACCAAACACAAATATCTCAAGAGGTTCCTATAGGATACTATAGATGATTAGGATGTTAGTACCTTCCCTTTTCATAACAAACCCCCGGGCCTTCAATCTATTTATTGCACTATTTTGTATTGCATATTCATAGGTTATTTGATCTTTTCCCCTTTCCCTTGAATAAATTAAAGTTTGATGGTGACATTTTTTTTTGTGAGTCAAGTTAACCTAATAGCTTGGTCTCTGATTCTCACTGTGACAATGGTCAAATACCTTCTTATGCTTTCACAAACTTATCATCACCTGTGCATCTTGATCTCTCCTCCAGCCAATTTGATTCAGTTTCTTCATTGTCATTTGGTAACCTAAAAAAGCTGGTGTATCTTGATCTTTCATTCAATGAGCTCTATGGTACAATTCCCAAGGTTTTTCAAAATATGACTTCCATTGAATGCCTTGACCTTTCTAAAAATAGTTTAACTTCAATTCTATCATGGTTAGTTGAGTTGAAGACACTTGTGTACCTTGATCTTAGTTTGAATCAACTCACACTTAATGAATACATTTTATCATCAATCATAAATTCCATGTGTCGCCTAAAAATTTGATTTTATCAAAAAACAAGTTTTACATAGAATCAATGGAACACTTTGAAATATCTAAATGTATTAGATATGATTTTGAATACTTAGAATTAGGGTATAATTATATAAGTTCCCACCTTCCAACTTGGTTGGAGAAACTTGAAAATCTAAAATACCTTGATTTTACTTCAAAAATTTTCCATGGACTTATTCCTTTGTCAATAGGAAAACTGTCAAAACTTCATTTGCTAAGTCTATCCAATAATTCATTTGAAGGGCTTATTCCTGAAAGTATAAGCCAACTTTTCAATTTAAATTTCTTAGATCTTTCTTCTAATAAGTTTGACAATTCACTTCCTCAAAATTTTGGAAAACTTGCGAATCTATATTTTCTTGATCTTTCAAAAAATTCTTTCATTGGTTTCATTCATGAGAGTATATGTCAACTTGTCAATTTAACTTACTTAGATCTTTCTTATAATAAGTTTGACGGTTCACTTCCTCAAAACCTTGGAAACCTTGCTGTAAGACCCTAATTTTGACCCTAACATCCCTCGTGCTATCTCATCATATGCATTAGCATTGGGATCACACCTTGGCATCCTCCTTACCCCTCATTCATTGAGTTTGCATTGGGAGAGATCACCAAGTATCATGTGATTGTATCATAATTTGTATTTTATCATTTTTTTACTAACCAAAATACCAAAAATATGTCTTTATATAACCTAACTCTTTTGTAGGTAGAGCATGTGCTCACATTTGATCTATCAAGCTCACATCTAGGGTTTAAGACCATCAATGCCAGGAGTTTAATCAAGATTTGGTTTAATATGGCTCTAAGCATCATATATGAATCCCAATGGTATTCACACGTTATTTTGATCAAGAAATCACCAAGAATTTGGAGTTGGTTTGCCTTGGAAACCCTAATTCATCTGGGTATCTTGTGTAACTTCTTCAAAACGTTTCTTCACCAATTGATCAAATATTTCAAGGGATACTTCAAATTTCATCATCTTATAAATATATGATCCTCCATGAGTCCCAAAAGTCAAGATAATGGCAAGCTAGCAAGTTGGTTCATGGTGGTTGACCAAAGGAATTCATCTGATCAAAACTGGGGTTCCCTAGACCCCGTCTCCTACAATTTTTGTCATATGAAAATTATTCCAAGATAAAAGTTACTCTAAATGACATTAAAAACAAATTTCATGTTTTGTTCAAGAGCTAGTTTTTCTTGGAAATTCATTTTTCATGGTGAAAGATTATAGGTCATTTTGTCTAAACCATAATTTGGAGATCAACTTCCCAAGGCCGTAACTTGCTCAATTTTTATGAGATTAAAGATTTACAAGTTGCACCATCAAATTCAAGATGTCTACTTCAACTTTTATGTTTGGAGTAAGAGTAAGTTCAACTTTTATATGCATGTGATATGAGGATACATTATAGGTCATTTTGGACCAATGCCATTGAACAAGTGATTTTCCTCAACTTCAAAAATGTATAACTCCATCATATTAAATCCAAATATGGTCAAGTTTGTGACCATTTTTAAGGGCTTTGAGAGAGATGCAACTTTTATGAAGGAACGTTTCTCATTTGAAGCTCACATAAAAAGTAAGTCAATGTGGAATAAGTTAACATATGGCTTGAAACTTAGAATTTTTTTGACATATTCGATTTTCCCAACTTCCTCCTCAAAATTCATCATGATCCAAGCTTCAAATGAAAATGTGTTCAACATTAAAGTTGTTCCTCTTGATCTAGCCTTTCCAAAAAGTCAAATTTCATCCCATTTGGACAAGATTTGAGTGACTTGCGCATGGCTTGAACATGGATGACCATTTGGCACAAGTGAGCTTGAAACTTTCATACACAATTGCATAGCTTTCCAACATGACTTCATCAATGTTTGTACTCAATTATGGGCCAGAAGGAGTGATTACATGGTCCTATCACACGCCCACGCACCCATGCAATGTATATTGCTATTTTTGGATCTTCATTTCAAGTGTACAAATATCAATCCGTATGACTATAAATAGAACCATTTGCCATCAGAATTAAGAACCTTGTGTGCCAGCTTTGTATCCCAACCTCCAAAACCCTCTCATTCAAAGGATAACCTTGAGAATTTCTATTAGAAATTGAGTTTGAATCTCACTGTTTTGAGATTCAAATCTCCAAGAGTCATGTGCCTTTTGTTCATCCAATTCCACTCTATCAAGTGTCCTGAGTAAGATCAATAGCAAGCAAGAGCAAGATCGATTGAATACAAACCTGCATTGGAGGTATTTTCCAGAAATTGTCATCTCTTCGATTCTCACTCAATTCTCCATAATTTTTCTTGATCTTTGGTTGTCTAAAGTCCTACCAATATAGGTAACAAGATTGAGTTTATTTGAGGTCAAATCGAAGCAACTCAGATCATACACCTCAAAATTTAACTCCTTGTATCTTTCAATATACTTGGAGTTAGAAGAAATTGAGGCCAAATTCGAGCTCCCGAGCATTTTTACTTTAAGTTCATGTCCTTCTTTTTAATTTTGGTGATGGTTCTGAGTGAACCAGTTCGGTGAAGCTCACCGGAGAAGGAGACCAGAGCTTTGGCTCCGATGGTGTGTTGACATTCATCTGAACCACATGATCCATTTCAAATGTTTTAATCTCGTGCTTTGGTTTTGCATACCATTCCTGTAGCACTTTGACTTGTGTCCACCATGGAACGCGCGCTAGCAGCCATTTGATCTTCCACCTCAATTAATGAGGGAGATCAAGTGGTCCACGTTTTTTTTTCTATTTCTGATTTTTTATTTTATTTGGTTTATTTTAATTAATTCATATTAATTTTAATATTGATCCAAAAAATATGAGTTTCACCAAAAAAAATTAAATAAATTCCTCTTTCATTTTCTGAATTAAATTTAGTTTTTGGATCATTATTAATATTTTTCATGATTTAATTATTTTTGTGATTATTTTTAATTGTTTAAATAAAGTTTTATGTTTCCAAAATTAATGAAATTTTTTCTCCAAGGTCCTTTGACCTTGTTTGACCTATGATAAATCTCATGGCCATTTATTTGGTGTTTTGATGAGGTTTTAGGATTTTGACCAACCATAATTTAATTTAATGCATTATTTAATTGATTTAAATTGTTTAAATGTAAAATAAATTGTATTGAGCTTTTGATATTGACTTGTTGAGTTTGACTTGTGTTATTGGGCCTTGGTCAAGGTTGATTTGACTTTGTTGAAGGTCTTGTCAAACACAAAAATATAATTAATGAATTCTTTTCTCATCCCCCAACTCTATTTATTGCTAACATCATTTTGTACAAAAATATATATGCACACAAAAAAGGGTTCCCTAGGAGTACCTAAGACACTTTGGGTGATAACACCTTCCCTCTGTGTAACCAACCCCCTTACCTATAATCTCTGGTATTTTGTTAGTTTTGATTTGAAAACTTCTTATTTTTGGGTTTTGTTCGTACTTTTCCCTTTTCCCTTGGAAACAATAAAAGCACGGTGGCGACTCTGGTTTAATTGACGTCTAACTTATCTATAGCTTGATGGTCATGAATTTACCGCTACAAAAATTAAGTGGCGACTCTGCTGGGGAGTAGTCTCTAGTGGGTTTAGCCTACTTTTGTGTGTGTATATATTTGTATATTTGATGTATGTATATTTGTTTGTGTGATATAATCTGTTTGTTGTGCTTGATGATCTTTGAGTGGTGAGATAAGTTCTAACCCGAACTTGAGTGCAATTAAGATAGGAGGATGGTATAGTCATGTTCGACTTGTGTGAAGTAGTCCTTAACAAGTTGGCTTGAGACCCATCTACTCAGTGGAGACCCTTTTGGAGTTATGAATGTCACACAAGTTATTTGTGGTTAGGCATTACTCTCTCTGATTTGAGGTCCAAGAAGCTGAGAACCATAGAACATTTAACCCGTCTTGGCCTATTTAGGACGTAGCGCGGAGACTGTTCAGGCGTAGACTTGATAACAGTTGTTACGCGATACTATACTCAGACGAGTTTCTCTTGAGAATAGTATGGGTTGATGAGTCAGTCTCCTAACCTGTAATATCCGATAGATGGAATTAAGACTCTGGGAACTTTTTAGAACATGATCTACAAGTTTTATCCTTAGTACACTCCTTTGGGATGGTTCTTACCCAGACTCCATGCTCGTGACTCACAACAAACCCTTGATTCTTGGTTAATCCAATCAAGTCTTGTCAATATCAATGGAACTTTGGTGTTGATAAGGTGAAAACCATAATTCACCAAAATGGATGATTGATCTTGACAATAACTTGATTCATCCATTGACCTTTGTTTGTTTGCCTTGTGTGTCATCCCTTATTTGTGATTGTTACATTCATGCATTCATGCGCATCATAACATTCATCACACCAAAAATAATTTCAAGGAACTGAGGTCTTATTTGCAAATATTTTCAGACCATGGATTATGGACGAAGGAACACTAAGAAGTACAATTTCAAATGTCCAAACTTGAAAGAGTGAAGGAAGTTGTCATCTTTTGTATTAGATCCCTTGGACTTCAAGCAACGTCACATGAAGCTTCTGTCTATCTTGTCTGCTGATGTGGTCGAATGACTGTTGAGTGTGTTGCTTCAATTTTATGATCCTTTCTACCATTGTTTCACTTTTCCTGATTATCAGCTTGTGCCTAAGTTAGAGGAGTATGCCCATCTCTTGGGAATACCTATTTCTGACAAAGTGCCTTTTAGTGGATTGAAGGAGATTCCCATATCTCATATCATAGCTGAAGCTCTTCATTTGAAGAAGTCTGAGATAGAGGCTCATTGGGTGAAGAAATGAGGATTGTTTGGATTGACTTCTGAGTTTCTCATCAAGGAAGCTACTACCTTTGCTCAAGTCGGTAGTGTGGATGCTTTTGAAGCTATCTTCGTATTGCTCATCTATGGTTTAGCTTTTTTCCCTAACATTGACGGTTTTGCTGATGTTAACGCCATTAGAATTTTCTTGATTGGAAATCCTATGCCTACTTTGTTGGGTGATATGTACTTCTCTTTGCATCTAAGGAATTCTAAGGGTGGTGGACCTATTGTGTTTTGTGTTCCTCTTCTATACAAGTGGTTTATTTCACACTTGCCTCAGACGCCTGCTTTTGTGGAGAACAAACAATGTCTAAGGTGGTCTCAGAGACTTATGTCTCTCACTAATGATGATATAGTTTGGTATGATTCTTCATTGAGTAGCTTGGAGATTATTTATTGTTGTGGTGAATTCTCTAATGTGCCTCTCATTGGTACACAAGGAGGAATCAACTATAACCCTGCTTTGGCTCGTCGTCAACTTGGGTTCCCCTTGAGAGACAAACCTAATAACAATTTGTTAGAAGGTCTTTTATATCAAGAGGGTAAAGATCCCCAACATTTGAAGTAGAAGATTGTGCATGCTTGGCATAATGTGCATAGGAAAGGAAGATCTGAGCTTGGTCCGTGCAATTGTGTAGCTTTGGAAGCTTACACTCTTTGGGTGAAGAAGAGAGCTTTGGAATTGAAGATGCCTTATGCTTGTGAGAGACCTATGTCTATGGTTATGGTTGAGCCATCAACTCTCCCTAACCAAGATGTAGAGGAGTTGGAAGACGCACTCGCCAAGATGAAGCAAGAGAAGGATATGTGGGAAGAGCATTTCCATGCTTTGAGCAGAAAGCATGAGGAGTTGCAGCTTGAGTCTAAGGACAAAGATGCACTTATTGAGCTCCTTGAATACCGAGTAGTGAAGAGACACAGGGAGCTAGAGGTTTGATCTTCCTCTAGTATGCCTCAGCCTTCCGTTGCTTGGAAGAAGATTATTGATTAGCTTGTCCTCGAGAAGACTCAGATCAAGACTTCTTTTAAGCCTAAGATCCGAAGCATCCGAAAGAAGTACGCGCCTCCGGCCCGATCTTGTGACGTTGTTGTTAGGGATCCTTAGGATGATTAGTCTCCTTTTCCCTTGTATTTTGTATTTTTGGTTTCTGAAATTGTACTCAGTGTAATCCTTCCAATTATATAAATAAAAGAGATTTTTTATAGTCAATCAAATTGCGTAATTGTTATTATATATATTTGCAAATAAAATAGTAAGTTCCTTGAAAATAAAAACAATCAAGCATTGCATACATCATTTTCATACAGGTTTCTCTTTCGCCAGATATCTTATTGGTTCTTCTTCTATGCTTCAACCAAGCTGACTCATCGATACAACACCCGCGCCTATCATCCAAGGATCATGGAACATCTAGAGCAAGAGAACAGAGATTTGAAGGACGAGATTGGCCGCCTGAATGCCATGATGGAGTCAGTCCTAGCTGCTCAAAGTCAATCTTCTCCAACGCCTGCAACTCCTCCTCCTCAGAGAGCGGTCATATCAGAGGTTCTTTCTTCAACTGTGCCTGCCGCTCATTTCGCTCCTGCCATGCCTTCCGGATTCCCGTGGGGAATGCCGCCCAACTTTGTACCTGAAGGTTTTGTGCCTACTTTTGCTTCCATGTCGGCATCTAGCCTGGTCATGTCTGTGCTACCACCGATTGTTCACATTATGCCTCGTGTCGAGGACACCATCTATCATTCTGAGCCGTATGAGGGCCCTGATATTTATGAGAAGATGGATGAAATGAAATACCAATTCCTTGAGCTGCGAAAGGAGTTGAAGACCCTAAGGGGAAAAGATTTGTTCGGTAAGAGTGATGCGGAGCTTTGCTTGGTTCCTAATGTTAAGATCCCGATGAAGTTCAAAGTCCCTGACTTTGAAAAGTATAAGGTGAATACTTGTCCACTCAGTCATCTCATCATGTATGCTAGAAAGATGTCGATGCAAACCGATAATGATCAATTACTGATTCATTATTTTCAAGACAGTCTGACTGGTGCCGCTCTGAGGTGGTACATGGGTTTGGATGGTGCGAGTGTCCGCATGTTCAATGATTTGGGTGAGGCTTTCATGAAGCAGTACAAATATAATATGGATATGGCGCCAGATAGGGACCAATTAAGGTCATCATCTCAAAAGGACAAAGAGACGTTCAAAGAGTACGCTCAGCGATGAAGAGAACTTGTCGTTCAGATTACCCCTCCTTTGGAAGAAAAGGAGATGACCAAGATTTTTCTCAAGACCTTGAGCTTATTTTACTATGAGCGAATGATTTCCAGTGCCCCTAGTGATTTTACCGAAATGGTAAACATGGGGATGAGGTTAGAAGAAGGTGTCTGAGAGGGACGGTTGTCTAAAGAGGAGGTTTCGTCTAGCAAGAAGTACGACAGTGGGTTTGCAAGAAAGAAAGAAGGCGAGACTAATGCAGTATCAGTTGGAAGGCAGAGGAGGCCTCATGCCAGAAGAAGTCCACAACCTCGTCAACATCATCATCAAGTATCATATTTTATTCCAGTGTTTTCCAACAATCAATCAATGCTCGTTCAACAACAACGTCAACAACAACCACAACAAAGAACAAACAACTACAACAACAACAACAATACCAACAATCATCAACAACAACATAATTTTGAGAGGAAGAAGGTCTCTTTTGACCCAATTCCTATGACTTATGCTGAATTGTATCCATCATTAGTTCTCAAGAACCTTTTGCAATCAAGAAATCCTTCGCAGATTCCAGAACCACTTCCATGGTGGTACAAGCCAAAGTTTCATTGTGCCTTTCACCAAGGGGCTCCTGGCCATGATATTGAGAACTGTTACCCCTTGAAGTATGAAGTCCAGAAGTTGGTTAAAAGTGGGATGGTGTCCTTTGAGGATCGTGCGCCGAATGTCAAAGCTAACCCACTACCTGCTCATGGTAACCCTTCTGTTAATATGGTAGATGAATGTCCTGGGGAGTTCAAAGTATATGATGTCCGCTTCATTAGAGGATCCTTGGTGACAATGCACAAGGATATCTGTTTGGTAAGTGATTGTGAGCATGACCATGATGGTTGTGCAATCTGTAGTGTTAATCCTCGAGGTTATGTGGTTGTGAAGAGAGACATCCATAGGTTGATGGATGAGGGTATGATCCAGATTCTTCAGTCCCATCACTTAGGTAACGATGTGAATGTTATAGTTCTTGTGTTCAAGACTCCAGAGAGAGTGGCGATTCAATTTGACAGCAACAACAATAACAGTGTCAGCGATAGATCGGTATCGTCGTTGGTAATACGGTTAGCGGGTCTAGTCTCGTATGCATCCAATAAGGTTGTTCCGTAACAGTATAATGCGACTATGTTAGAGAATGGTCAAGAGGTTTCGTTGCCTACAACCAATTCTGTTGTGAGCATTGCTGATGTTATGAAGATGACCCGTAGCGGTCGTGTTTTTGGGCCGGTGTTCCCAAAGAATGTAGAAGATGTATCTGCCAATAAGAGTGTTGAAGTGTCTGCAGTTGATCCGATTAGTGCTCCTAAGTGTCAGTCTGGTGAATCCAGCGGTTTAAAGCCTAACGATGATGAGGTACTCCGGTTGATTAAGAGCGACTTTAATATGGTGGAGCAGTTGCTCCAAACTACCTCCAAGATTTCAGTGTTGTCTCTGCTTATGAATTCTAAAGCGCACAAAAAATCATTGTAAAGAGTATTGGAGAAAGCTTATGTAGAGCACGATGTTACGGTGGATCAGTTGTGGCTAACATCACTTCCTGCAACAATTTGAGCTTCTATGATGAGGAACTTCCTAAGGAGGGTAGGAATCACAATTTGGCTTTGCATATTTTAATGAATTGTAAGGAGGATGCACTGTCAAATGTGTTGGTTGATACTGGTTCGTCTTTGAATGTACTTCCCAAATCAACTCTTTCTCGATTGACATATTGTAACACCTCAAAATTTGCCCTCCTCTCTTGGGACTAGCTAACATATTTGCATATCATTTTAGGTCATTAGGCATCTCATATTGCATAACATGTGGTTACATAGTGCAAGCCGTCCTCCCAAGTCTTGATCAGAAGATGAGGAAGTCAAAATGCAAGCCTAGGGTTTTATGGACTGATCATTGGTCATCTGAGGATGTGCAAGTTCAAATTAGGGTTTTATGATTCTCAATGGATGTTGGTCTTCATTCTTGATTGCAATGATACATCATCATCATCATGGTTGGATGTCATCAGAAGATTGAAGAAGATTCCTTGAGATTAGGGTTTTGACCACTGGTCAACCCTAATCAGTTGTATTGGCCCAGTCAGGGCATAATCAGAAGATGGGGTTTATGATGTGTATAGGGATCATTCTATGATTATATTGTGCTTATTGAGGCTAGGGTTTCACCCTTGAGCCATTTCAGTTGAAGATTGGGGCTTAATTTGATCTATGCGTTGCCAAGTTCATCTATCAGTTGAAAAAGTCAACTGTGGTCAACTGTACATGATCTGACGGATTTGGAGGTGGAAATGAGTTGAAGACACTTCATTCATGTTGGAACAAGTGTTGAATGACATTGCAAAGCTTAAAAATGAAGAAAATCAAGTCAGGACAAAAAACTGCCAAAAATAGAAAGTGACTTGTAACTGAAGTTTCCAAAAATGGAAAGTTTTGGACCTCGAAATAAAATGTCCAAGGAAGCTTCAAATGAAAATTGTTCAACATGAAAGTTGTAGATTTTGTTCTCACCTTTCCAAAAAGTCCAAGAACTTGAAAATCCAATGTATGGTTGGAAAGTTATGGCTCAGTGAAATTCAAAAATGACCCGTAATCAGGAGGCCATAATTTCCACATACTTTGTCCAAATTGCAAGTTCTTTATATGCACAAACTCCATTTGACATGTACTTTGAGGGTGCATAATTGGATTTTTCCAAAAGTGGTCAATGCAAAAAGTCAATTTTCAACTGGACAGTTAAATTGGACTAGGGGCAAAATGGTCCAACTTGCAAAATAATTGGAATTTTTGAGTGGGGATTTTTGCTACACCTCATAATTGGCATTTTAAACTTGATGGAATCATCATTTCATGGCTAAGGCATATGGTTTGAGAATTGGCTTGAAAAGTGAAATGGTTAAATTTGGACATAAACCATACACAGGTGAATTTGAGAATTACACAACCAATGAGCATGAGACAAGTTTCAACAGCTCACATATGACATTTGGAGGTTGTATGAGCTGTCAAATAGGTGGCATTGAGCTGGCATGGTGAAATTCCAATTTTACCCCTCACTTGAAAATGACATTTACACTAACAATGCATTTGGTTGATTAAGCATGATTAAGGGATAATTAAGGTCACATATATAAACTTAATCACTTGCTAAGCATAACAGAAAAACACATTTCCCCAAATTGGATCTGAAATCTCTCAAATTCTCTCAATTTCATCAAGAACTCAAAAGCTTCAAATCAAAAGTTCATCATCAATTCTCAACCAAACTTCGAAATTCTTTTTGATCTGAACTCCAATCATCGTCCTTAGCAACTGTTTGTGGAGATTGAAGGTGGAAAAGGCTTGGATCGTGACTGTTCATAACAACCTCAACAATGGTGAAATCGAATTTTGAGCACTAGAAGCCACATTGTTCGAACCTGAGCTTGGAACTCAACTTCTTAAAGCTTGTTGCGCAGCTGTTTTGGACTCATAGGCCTGGAAACATCACGAACAATACTGCCATTTCCAGGTTTGAGGTTTTTTCGAATCTCATAATTTGCTTCAAGTTCATGTGCGTTTGGTAGTGCATGCTGTGTAGGTTACGATGATATGTTTGGATTGTGAAATGATGAACCATAGGAGGAGAAATCTAAGTTTGAAGTTATGAACACAAACCCTAATCTCTTCGATCCGTTCGATTTAGGAACAATTAGGTTTAGATAAGTTGATATTTGGATTGTAGAAGTTGAGACGGTTTGAATGACTATAGCCTTGTCCATTTCCATGAACTTTTGTTGTTCTTCGATTCTGGAAATTTCTGGAAATATTTGTGATGAAGATGATGATACAAGGCCATTTGATCCAAAAACGCGTTTGAAAATTCGAAAAACATGTTTCCCGCTGGCGCCTGTTTTAATTACAAAATTGCCATTACTGATTTTAATTTAATTAAATTTTAATTAATTCACCATGCCTTAAAAAATGCATAAAAAATAGTAAAAAAATCAGAAAATTGTGGAAATTTTTATGTTGACTTTGTTGACTTGTGTAGAATTTTTTTGACCTATTGGTCAAAGTTGTGCTTGGTGTAAATAGTATTTGACCTAGGGTTCTTCCATACATGTCCATTTTTGACACCTTGCATCATTTGGCTTGTGAAATGCACATAATGTTAAATAAATTCTTGCCAATTTTTGTGATGATTCTTGACTGGATGATGTTTATTTCCATATAAATTTCATGCATTTTTGATACCTGGTCATGTAGTTATGAATTTTGGAACTTAGGTGTGACAATTTGTGTCACACCTCTTGATGTCAATTTGCTGGAATTATTTGAGTGACCTATACATGTTGAAATTGATTGAAATTTTGCATGATGCTTAGTTAACATGTTAGGAAGCTATGAGAATTTTTGTGGAATTTTACATTGCATTTTCAATTTGATCATGATTTTTCATTTCTGTTGACCAATTGTGCAAGCTTGTGTGACATAGGTTAGTAGAATCAATGTGAAATCCTCATATGGTACTGGATAATCATGAAATTTGATATGCTTGTAATAGACACATAATGTGACATCCCTGTTTTGGTCTCATCCATTTCTTTGTTGTTTTCATTAAGTTATGAATTTTTGAAGTGGAAGCATGTGTTGATGTTGTGGTTTGGAGCATGATATTGTGTCTGTTTTTGTGGATTTTCATTGACATGGTTCCCTTGGTCCAATTAGGCTCAAATTTGGTATGGTAGACCTTGAATATCCCCTGTTTAGGTGTAAATTATTTGAGAATTTTTGGAATTGCTTTGATATGGAATTGGATGCAATAGTTCTGTTTGTATGTTTGATGCTTCATTTGAACTAGTTTGCTTTGTTTTGTGCTCAAAATGAACATGATGAATGATATAGACATGAGACCAATGGTGTTTGCTCTTGTTTGACTTTAATTTGACTTTGGTTGGTGAATGCCTTGCTGTTTAGGAATTTTTCTTGCTTTGGACCCTAGGCTTAGCCTAGTGGTCTTGTTGCTAATATTTGCTTGATTTTTCAGGATCAAAAGCATAATGCACATGGAGAATGAATCAAGTTAAATGCAATTGATGTTGTTGATGTTTGCATACTAACATAACATTGTTTTGTAGGTTGTGAAGCTTAGGCTTGGGCTTTGAGCTTGCCTTGTTGTGCATTGCTTTGTATAGTTTGATTGATTGAGCACTTGTTGTTTATGGTTTGTCTGTCTGAGTTATTAACTGGTTAGCTTTTGTACAGGTACACTTAGTTGCTTAGTTCCTTGTGAACTTTTGCTTTGCTTTGCTTGCTTAAGCAACTTGCATTGAGGTACGATCTCTCGACTTCATGTAGTCTGGGAGACCCGGCTGTTACCGGGCCGGGCAAATGTCTGAAGTCCTCCTTAAGAGGCATTGATTGTGATTGTTTATTTTTTGTGCCAAGCAGGTGAAAGCCCTCTATGAGGCAATTGGTGGAAGGTAGGGATACGCAATCTATCCCCCACTATTCTGTGAGTCTTCTCCTTGCTCCCATTACATGGTCGTAGCACTGAGATACAAACCCAAGATCCGTGCAGTGCACATTGTGTCAGAGTCTCTGAGTATAGAAGGGTTCCCCTATTCTGGACCCATGCTCATTTGTCAGATGCTCTCCCTGGTTAGGGATAAGAGCTGTGAGGTCTGATCCTCACTTCACCTTTTCATCTGCTTCACCTTAGCCTCGTAATGGCAAGGTTAAGAGCAAACCCAGCCTGTACAGATGACTTGCTGAGGCAGTCAAACCCATTGTTTGAGCCGCTTGATTTGGTTATAGTGGGTGCTATGTGAATATCTGTTTGAGATGCCTGTTCTCATTTGATTGATGATTGTATGCTTGTATGCTTGCTTTCCTGGATAGGATTAGTTTGCACTGATGCAAGTAGGATAGGATAGAAACCTGAACGTAGGGTAAACGATGCATGACAACACTAGGCTCGAGTACAGCTCCCTGGTAGTGCGTCTTCCCCCGGTTTCTGGCTGAAATCTTTTTCCCTTTCAGGGGAACTACATCGCCCTGATTCTCGTTCCAGACGAGATATGTAGGCAGGTGGTCGTGCGAGACCACTCCGGGCACTTTTTTTCCTTTGCGTGTGTTGTTTGTTTATCTGATTGTATGTTTTGGTTCGGATGCTGACGTAATTCCATCCAGTGGCTGTCGGGCTCCCTGTTTGCCATTTTGTGTCAGTTGGTTCGGATGCCGACGTAATTCCATTAAGTGGTTGTCGGGCTCCATGTTTGCCATTTGTTTTTGTGTTTGTCTGCTTGTTTGGCGTGCGTAAGCCGAACTACGGCGGCTCTGATTCTCATGTTCAGGTGAGATACGTAGGCCTAAGGTGCGATGCCTTATCGAGCCCCTTCCTCCTAACCCCACCTGTGTAGTCATCTTGGCGTGCGTGTGTATGATGCTTGTGTTCTGTTTTTAGCAACCTATTATTTATTCTAGGACGTGGATCCCGTCGAGTACGACGGACGTGAGGGGTGCTAATACCTTCCCCTCACGTAACCGACTCCCTTACCCTTTCTCTCTGGTCGTGAGACCGTGTCTTTCCAGGTTTTTCTGAGCGTTTCCTTTCCCTATCTTGGGATAAATAACGCGCAGTGGCGACTCTGTTTGTTCTTTTTATTTGAGTCTCGCCGGTTGATTTTTCGCGGATGCGACAGCTGGCGACTCTGCTGGGGAATTGCTTCGATGTAGACCTATGCTGGTCCATCGTCCCTAAGCGAGTCCCTCCTAGCGTTTTAGGATTGGTTTGGGTTGCTTATTGTGTTCTATTTATTGCATTTATTATTCTAACCAGTGTGTATCTATATTTGCATTAATGTCTGCATGCATCATACTATTATATTGTTGCCGTCCTCTGTACAGGTGGTTCCTCTGTTTTGGGGTGGGAGTTACTCGAGGTAAAAGGCCCAATACCCAGGCTATGAGTGCAATCTAGGAAACCTAGGAATAGAGTGATTCATGGGAAGCGGGTGGTATGCGCCACTTAGCGGAACATTGACATCACGAGCAGTTCAGACCCTGGTGGGATATTATCGTTACATACTTCGGGTGTGTATATGATGGTATTCTGCGAAAGGTTATTTATGCTGCGTTTCTCTCGACCTTACCCTGGCCTAGATGACACCCGTGAGTGGGGAGGGATTGATCTTTATCACAGGTACAGATGGTGACGTTGATGGTGACTTTTTGTTCCGTGGATCAGAGTCATATTTATAAGTCGGATTTATGGTCATTTATTGCCGTGACGCCGGAGTGCTGTCCGTGATTTATCAGTGGGGATCCGTTTATTTCAGGATTCCCCGGGCCGAGATATTTATCAGTGGGGATTCGTTTATTTCGGATTCCCCGGGCTGATTCAGATGGTTGGGAATGTCTGCTCAGAGACCAGTGATGATGATGATGTATCTGCCTTCCGTTTATTTCGGAACCCGTGGGTCTGATTGATGATTGTACATTCCTCAGATGGTTATGATCAGTTCAAAAACCAAGCTTCAGTACAATAGAGGATCAGATGACTTGGAGGATGGCAACGCATTGCATTCATTCATCAGCATCATTCTCATTTTGCATTCATCTGCACCTAACCCACGTCTAGCCATATGGGGAGTATTACTGATTGAGAATCTGGTTGAGAGACATTCGGATGTCAGAATGTTATTGTCAAAATATTGTCCGTCTCGATGAAACCGGATTCAAAGGACGGAATCTTCCTCGTATGGATAGACGTTGCATTCATGCATATTAACCTGTTTGCTGTTTTGCAGGAATCATTGCTCGAGCACGCAGAGCTGTACCTTTGCACTCGACACGACCTCACAGATACTTCACACGCCGCAATACTCCTATACTGATGGCTCTCCCAAACACAGATATCCTCGAGCTGAAGGACAAAATGAACGAGTTGATCAACATCATGCAGGGTTTTGTAGTTGGTCAGAAGGCTCTGGCAGACAAGGTCGAGAAGCTCGAGCGGGCTTCAGCTGTTAACAGTGTTGTTAATCTGGATGGTATCTCCAATCAGGGGCGGGGTGGATCCAGAGACGGTGAAAAAAGAGCAACTGTGGGTTTAGTAAACAACACTGCTGGTTTCGGTGCTGCTACAGGTGGTCAACCCGGTCAGGGGCATAATCTGCAAGATGGTTTGTTTCCTCCATTCTTCGGGTTTGATGAGGACAGAGAGGAAGATAGGGAAGCAGATCAGTTTTCCATGCACAATGAGCCCTTCGGTCAGTATGGTGCTCCGCCTCAGAACAAAGAGATTCAGTTGCTAGCAGAGAAGGTCAGGGCTCTGGAAAGCCATGCTACTCCGGGGATGATCAACATGGCGAACATGGGGCTAGTCGAGGGGATTGTGATCCCACAAAAGTTCAAAGCGCCTGCATTTGACAAGTACAATGGGAGTTCCTGCCCCGAAACTCACCTTCAAGCGTTTGTCCGTAAGATCTCTGCATACACAACAGATCAGAAGCTCTGGATGTACTTTTTCCAAGACAGTTTGTCTGGAGGATCCTTGGAGTGGTACACCAAACTGAAGTCTGCAGATATCAAGAGCTGGCAAGATCTCGGAGACGCATTCTTTAAACAGTACCAGTTCAATGCTGACATGGCTCCGAGCCGTACCCAGCTGCAGGGTATGTCTCAGAAGTCAAGTGAAGGGTTTAAAGAGTATGCCCAAAGGTGGAGGGAGTTGGCTGCCAGAGTTCAACCTCCGTTGGTGGACAGAGAGATGTCTGATCTCTTCATGGGTACCCTGCAAGGGGTTTTTGCTGAAAGGATGGTGGGTTGTCCGGTAACCAACTTCACAGACATCGTGGTGGCTGGTGAGAGAATCGAAAGTTGGCTGAAAATGGGAAAGATACAAGGTAATGCTTCGTCATCAGGGTCGAAGAAGCCATTCGGGAACGGTCAGCGCAAGAATGAGGGTAATACCAGTGTGGTCTATGCTCAGAGAGGATCCAGTAGGGATCGTTACTTCCAGCACACCGCTGCGGTAACTATTCCTGCTGACAATCAGCCTGCACAACAGCAACAACAGCGTCAACCATTTCAGCAGAGATCTCAGAGGGTAGGATATCCAGTCAGGAGGAGGATGAGTGATCGGCATTTTGACAGGCCGCCTGTGACATATTCTTTCCTATTGAAAAAGTTGAAAGATATGGGGCTGGTACAGTTGAGGACTTTGGCACCTATGGGACCTGATCAAAGGCCAGCCAATTTTGATGAAAATGTCAAATGTGAATTCCATTCGGGTGCTCCCGGGCACAGTGTAGAGGACTGCAAAGCTTTTAAGCACGTAGTCCAGGATCTGGTAGACTCTAAGGCTATCAATTTTGCACCACCTCCGAATGTTAATGCCAATCCCATGCCGGCACATGGTCAGGCAATGGTGAGTGCAATTGCTGAAGATTCAGATCACGCCTGTGCGGTAGGTGGAGAGACTGACAGTAACTGCGGGTTTGATGGTTGGATAAAGCCGTGCGCACCAGGGATGGAAGTCCAGAACTGGAAGGCTTGAAAAGATCATCACTGTCGCTCATCCGGAAGAGTAATGATTTCTTGTTTTCAGTTTTATTTGCATGAAAGCCATACGTGTTGCCCGACACGTAATGGTCCATTGTAAGGGCCACCTCATGTTTAAATTTGCATTTCTGCATCATTAATAAATGGATGTTTTTCAGTCAAAAAAGCGGTGTTCCCTGTTTTTCATTTATTTTTGCAGTTTCAAAAACAAAAAAAAAATGGCGATGTTTATTTTCATTTTCTCTTTTTGATTTGTCTTGTTCCGAATTCAAAAATAATTCTCCGGATCTCGTTGATAACAATTTGGTTACACCTCATATGACTTCGACAAACCGATCTATCATGCCAAAGAAGAAGGCGAAGAAGATTGTGATCTGCTGGAATTAGCCAGGTTGTTGAAACAAGAGGAGAAGGTGATTCAGCCGCATGAAGAGCGATGCAAGGTCGTTATTCCAAGCACCGCCGAGGTCAGGAAAGAAGTAAATTGAGGCCGCTTCAGGGGCAAGTCAAGAGCAGAATGGTAATCCTGTTGAAGGAACATGCGGATACCTTCGCCTGGTCATGTCAGGATACGCCAGGGTCGGTTACCGATGTCATTGTGCACAAGCTGCCGTGGAGAGAAGACTGTCCTCTAAAGAAGCAGAACGCCAGTGCCTGTATCAGAGAGCCATGGTGACTTTGTTTCATGATATGATTCATCATGAAATTGAATGCTATGTCGATGACATGATAGCAAAGTCCCAAACAGAAGAGGGGCATCTGGTAAATCTGGCCAAGCTGAGTGGACCAGTGGAGACAATTCAAACTGAGGTTGAATTCAAATAAGTGCACTATCAGAGTGCGGGCCGGTAAGCTGCTGGGGTTCATCATAGGAGGAGGAATTGAGGTTGATCCTGCTAAAAAAAAAAAAAAAAAAAAAAAAACAAGAAATGCCTGAACCGAGAAAAAGAAAAAGAGGTTCGTGGTTTCTTAGGAAGAGTGAACTACCTGTCATGGTTCACATCTCATCTAACAGCCACGTGTGAACCCGTATTCAAGTTGAAAAGAAAAGATCCAACGGTCAGGTGGAATAATGATTGCCAAGGGGCATTGAAAAATAAAAGGAAAAGTCGCAGGAACCTCAAATTCTGACACCTCCCATGGAAGGAGCAATTGTTAATCTGTACTTGACAGCCTTCGAGGGGTCCACAAGGTGTATTGGGTCAGCATGACGCGTCTTGTCGAAAAGAGCATGCAATTTGCCTTAGCAAAAAGTTTACCGACTGTGAAACAGTACATTCACTGTTCGAGAAAACTTGCTGTACTTTGGCATAGGCTGCTCGCCGACCGAGACAGTATATGCTGGTTCATACCACTTTGTGGATTTCGAGATGGATACGATCAAGTATGGGTTTGAGCATCCAGCAGTGGCCGGACGGGTTGTGAGAAAGCAAAAGAATGTTGACTGATTTGTGATACTCTCAGAAAGCAATCAAGGGGTGTATTGTCTGATTACATCGCCCAACAACCCGTGGAGGAGTATCAACCGATGAAGTTTGAGTGCCCTGATGAGGACATCTCGAGGTACTCCAATCGAAAGAGTGAGAGTAACCGATCCCGGAGGAGGGGCCTGACCCCAAATCCGAACGGATTCTGATGTCTGATGGGGTTAAGGTGGACAAGTTAGCGCTGCTTTGGTTACGCCAAAGGGATTTCATGTTCCCTTCGTTTCCAAGATAGCAGTTGAATACGCCAGCTAGGGTGGTTGAGTATGGAGCTGGTATACTGAGTATCGATCTGCGGTGCGTGTATCTACTGGGGCAAACACCTTTCTTACTTAGAGAGCCTGATTGAGGAAAAGAGGCTAGCAGCCATCTGTCATGGGCAGTTATACCAGCAAAGGATGAAACGTGCTTTTAACAAGAAGGTACGACCTCGGGTGTATCACGTAGGTGATATGGTGCTGAAAAGGATCCTTCCTCCTCAAAACGATCGAAGGGGCAAATGGACACCGAATTATGAAGGTCCGTTCGTGGTCAAGAAGGTTTTCTCTGGCGAAGCCTTGTTGCTAACGACCATGGATGGCGAAGATTTTCCATCCCCTGTGAATGCGGACGCAGTTAAAAAAAAATACTTCATATAAAGAGACCCGTTGGACGAAAAGAATAAAATAGTCCAGGCAAAAAGGGGCATCCCGGCGAACCAAA
Source organism: Lathyrus oleraceus (assembly GCF_024323335.1). Lineage (NCBI taxonomy): Eukaryota > Viridiplantae > Streptophyta > Magnoliopsida > Fabales > Fabaceae > Lathyrus > Lathyrus oleraceus. The sequence continues at coordinate 431,506,845 of NC_066584.1, forward strand.
AAACAGAAAAACGAAAGGTTCGGGCAAAAATTAGGGATATGAAAAGAAAATTGTACACCCGGCAAGTCGAAAACCTGAAAAGGCGACTTGGGCAAAAAAGGGTATCCCGGTGGACTGAAAACCCGAAAGGGCGGTCCAGGCAAAAGAGGGATTGAAACGAACAACTGCGTCCAGCATGATCGTTTACGCTTTGGTTAAGGCATCATGGATAATACCCGGTAGGGATCAATCAGAATCGTCTTGTTCAGAAGGCAGAAAGCACGGAGAGTCTGAGGACATATGGGGTGTAACTGAGTTGGAACTCGATGAGGTCACGGGTTTCACATTGCCATTAGGATAGATTTTTCCTTTTGTGCGCAATTACCTCTTTTCAGGAATTGCTTCCCTTTGTATTGCTCGATTTGAGCCACACTTTTCAATCAATAAAATGCATATTCAGTCAAATAATTTTGTTTTTGTTTTTCATTACCGCTTTGATTGCAAAAACATCCAGATATTTTTGATAAAGAATTTTGCATTTTTAGACATACAGGTTCCTTCCAATGCATGTTTATAAGATTGAAGCTTGAAATCTTATTTGGAAGGTTGAGTGACCCAAGTGTTGAGATCTTGACACGCCTGGGGCACGGTTTTATCTGACGATCTGTTTTGCAGGAACTGTTAGATATTTTCACTCACTGGCAGGTTGTGATGTGGAAGCTTTGGCAAAACAATCCCCAGAGAGTTCGCTCAGGAACGAATGAGTATGAAGGAAGGACGGAGAGACGACGAGTCGTCCGACGACCTTTGAAGTTAATCAAGAAGACTCTTCAAAGTCGGAAAATTGAAATTTCTATATAAATCCCAGGAGTGCGTCTCGTCGAGCGCGGCGCGACTTGGAATACAAGATGATGGAGCAGAAAAGTCCAGATGAGTCTGGGAGTTCTCAAAATTGGAAAGCTGACATGGGAGTTGGATATGAATACCAGGGTTCGACGAGTCGACGGGTGCTCTATACCAACTTTTCTCATTTCCTCAGCAAGGTCCCCAAGCAGAGATAGAGGACCAACGTCCCGGCAGATGTCAGATCTGTGATTTTCCCCAGCCGAGTCTGGAGGGTCATCTCGGGCAGATTTAAAGTGGTGTTTCCTCAGCAACCAGGCCAGAAGGTTGCTATTCCCCGAGTGGAGCGGGTTTCAATGAAATATATCTCCAGCAGTGTTCATCCTACCAGTGGATTGAACGAGTTTCTGTAGCAGACGGATATCTGCATTCCCAGCCGAGTGCATCCCACATGCGGATAGGATGGGACTTCCCCAGCGGAGCAGCATTCGTTCCCATAGCAGGGTCAGGATGGTTATCCCCAGCAGGGTTCAAATCGATGCTTTTTCCCAGACGCCAGGCCTGAAGGTGGCTGTTTTCCCAGCAGGGCTATCTGAGAGCATTTCCCAGTGAAGTGGCCAGGTATCTGTGAGGGTTTCTCAAAGCGGGGTCGGGATGTATATCCCCAGCAAGTCAAAGACTGTTGTATCCCCACAGAGTGCAGTGGTGGTTCCTATTCCCAGTGATCCCCGAGCGGATCGGGTGCAAAGGAGGTTCTTCCCCAGCAAGGGTTACCTTTTCCCAGCAGCAGTGCAATTCCCTAGCGGAGTGGAGATCGGAGTATTGACGAGTTCCTCAACAGAGTGTCTCGTGCTCTCCAGGAGAGTCCCTTGAGGGGGATGTTTTTTATACATGCATCATGAAAAATAAGCATAGCATATTGCATAGAAAAATAATAAATCGCGTAGCATTTCCATAATTATGGAGCATTACGCAGAAAAAGTCATGCATCATATTGCAAGCATAGGCTAGTCTCAAGCTGTGGTTACCGTTTGAGAAGTGGTTTTGTCAGAAGTAGAGGTGTTACTCCGAGGAGTTTGGCTTCATGATTTGATCAAAGGTATTTCCCCAGTAGTGCGATACGGGAGGAGTTTTTTCCGTCGGACGGAGATGGAAAGGTTACGCGATCAGCGCGATTCAAGCCGTGGTTACCGCTTGAAGGTTGGGTTGCATCCGAGGGTGAAGATGTTGCTCCGAGGAGTTCAGCATCATGACGTCAGTTCAGCAATGTTCCCCCAGTAGTGCGATATTGGAGGAAATGTTTCTGTCGGACAGAGATGGAAATGAAATCAGAGGACGTTACGCGATCAGCGCGATTTCGGGGTTCAAATGCAATGATCGGGGATCACTTGCGCAAGAGTTTCCGATTTTCAGATCGAAGAAGTTTCCGACGATCAGGTCGATGTACTTATGGCATTCAGGCCAGTTTTCCGGTATTCAGACCGAGGCGGTATTCAGACCGAAGTGGCATTCAGGCCAGTTTTCCGGTATTCAGACCGAGGCGGTATTCAGACCGAAGTGGCGTTCAGGCCGATTTTCCGATTTTCAGATCGAAGAAGTTTCCGACGATCAGGTCGATGTACTTATGGCATTCAGGCCAATTTTCCGGTATTCAGACCGAGGCGGTATTCAGACCGAAGTGGCGTTCAGGCCGATTTTCCGGTGATCAGACCGAAGAAGTTTCCGACGATCAGGTCGATGTACTTATGGCATTCAGGCCAATTTTCCGGTATTCAGACCGAGGCGGTATTCAGACCGAAGTGGCGTTCAGGCCGATTTTCCGGTGTTCAGACCGAAGAAGTTTCCGACGATCAGGTCGATGTACTTATGGCATTCAGGCCAATTTTCCGGTATTCAGGCCGAGGCGGTATTCAGACCGAAGTGGCGTTCAGGCCGATTTTCCGGTGTTCAGACCGAAGAAGTTTCCGACGATCAGGTCGATGTACTTATGGCATTCAGACCAATTTTCCGGTATTCAGACCGAGGCGGTATTCAGACCGAAGTGGCGTTCAGGCCGATTTTCCGGTGTTCAGACCGAAGAAGTTTCCGACGATCAGGTCGATGTACTTATGGCATTCAGGCCAATTTTCCGGTATTCAGACCGAGGCGGTATTCAGACCGAAGTGGCGTTCAGGCCGATTTTCTGGTGTTCAGACCGAAGAAGTTTCCGACGATCAGGTCGATGTACTTATGGCATTCAGGCCAATTTTCCGGTATTCAGGCCGAGGCGGTATTCAGACCGAAGTGGCGTTCAGGCCGATTTTCCGGTGTTCAGACCGAAGAAGTTTCCGACGATCAGGTCGATGTACTTATGGCATTCAGGCCAATTTTCCGGTATTCAGGCCGAGGCGGTATTCAGACCGAAGTGGCGTTCAGGCCGATTTTCCGGTGTTCAGACCGAAGAAGTTTCCGACGATCAGGTCGATGTACTTATGGCATTCAGGCCAGTTTTCCGGTATTCAGACCGAAGTGGTGTTCAGGCCAAGAAAATGAAAAAAGAAGAGAAAAATTTCGGGGTTCAAGAAAAGCATAAAAAAGAAAAGGAATAATAATCCCGAGAGGATGAGTGGTGTTCAGGCCATGGTTATCCCTGTGTTACCGTTTATTTTGGTATCCAGGTCGACAGTTTCATTTCGGTGATCAGGCCGACTTTTTTCCGTACCAGACGGACTTTCTTTCAAGATTGTTTCTTCGCCGATGCTGACAGGCGTTGTTAATTATTTCCCATCGGAGTGCAAATTGTTCGTCTGTTCTTGGTATTCAATCACTCTTCATCCTGATCATCTGAAAGCCGAGGCTATTCATATCGACAGGTTCACAGTGGATTGAATAGGGGCAGCTGTAACACCTCAAAATTTGCCCTCCTCTCTTGGGACTAGCTAACATATTTGCATATCATTTTAGGTCATTAGGCATCTCATATTGCATAACATGTGGTTACATAGTGCAAGCCGTCCTCCCAAGTCTTGATCAGAAGATGAGGAAGTCAAAATGCAAGCCTAGGGTTTTATGGACTGATCATTGGTCATCTGAGGATGTGCAAGTTCAAATTAGGGTTTTATGATTCTCAATGGATGTTGGTCTTCATTCTTGATTGCAATGATACATCATCATCATCATGGTTGGATGTCATCAGAAGATTGAAGAAGATTCCTTGAGATTAGGGTTTTGACCACTGGTCAACCCTAATCAGTTGTATTGGCCCAGTCAGGGCATAATCAGAAGATGGGGTTTATGATGTGTATAGGGATCATTCTATGATTATATTGTGCTTATTGAGGCTAGGGTTTCACCCTTGAGCCATTTCAGTTGAAGATTGGGGCTTAATTTGATCTATGCGTTGCCAAGTTCATCTATCAGTTGAAGATTGGGGCTTAATTTGATCTATGCGTTGAAGGACGAGATTGGCCGCCTGAATGCCATGATGGAGTCAGTCCTAGCTGCTCAAAGTCAATCTTCTCCAACGCCTGCAACTCCTCCTCCTCAGAGAGCGGTCATATCAGAGGTTCTTTCTTCAACTGTGCCTGCCGCTCATTTCGCTCCTGCCATGCCTTCCGGATTCCCGTGGGGAATGCCGCCCAACTTTGTACCTGAAGGTTTTGTGCCTACTTTTGCTTCCATGTCGGCATCTAGCCTGGTCATGTCTGTGCTACCACCGATTGTTCACATTATGCCTCGTGTCGAGGACACCATCTATCATTCTGAGCCGTATGAGGGCCCTGATATTTATGAGAAGATGGATGAAATGAAATACCAATTCCTTGAGCTGCGAAAGGAGTTGAAGACCCTAAGGGGAAAAGATTTGTTCGGTAAGAGTGATGCGGAGCTTTGCTTGGTTCCTAATGTTAAGATCCCGATGAAGTTCAAAGTCCCTGACTTTGAAAAGTATAAGGTGAATACTTGTCCACTCAGTCATCTCATCATGTATGCTAGAAAGATGTCGATGCAAACCGATAATGATCAATTACTGATTCATTATTTTCAAGACAGTCTGACTGGTGCCGCTCTGAGGTGGTACATGGGTTTGGATGGTGCGAGTGTCCGCATGTTCAATGATTTGGGTGAGGCTTTCATGAAGCAGTACAAATATAATATGAATATGGCGCCAGATAGGGACCAATTAAGGTCATCATCTCAGAAGGACAAAGAGACGTTCAAAGAGTACGCTCAGCGATGAAGAGAACTTGTCGTTCAGATTACCCCTCCTTTGGAAGAAAAGGAGATGACCAAGATTTTTCTCAAGACCTTGAGCTTATTTTACTATGAGCGAATGATTTCCAGTGCCCCTAGTGATTTTACCGAAATGGTAAACATCGGGATGAGGTTAGAAGAAGGTGTCTGAGAGGGACGGTTGTCTAAAGAGGAGGTTTTGTCTAGCAAGAAGTACGACAGTGGGTTTGCAAGAAAGAAAGAAGGCGAGACTAATGCAGTATCAGTTGGAAGGCAGAGGAGGCCTCATGCCAGAAGAAGTCCACAACCTCGTCAACATCATCATCAAGTATCATATTTTATTCCAGTGTTTTCCAACAATCAATCAATGCTCGTTCAACAACAACGTCAACAACAACCACAACAAAGAACAAACAACTACAACAACAACAACAATACCAACAATCATCAACAACAACATAATTTTGAGAGGAAGAAGGTCTCTTTTGACCCAATTCCTATGACTTATGCTGAATTGTATCCATCATTAGTTCTCAAGAACCTTTTGCAATCAAGAAATCCTTCGCAGATTCCAGAACCACTTCCATGGTGGTACAAGCCAAAGTTTCATTGTGCCTTTCACCAAGGGGCTCCTGGCCATGATATTGAGAACTGTTACCCCTTGAAGTATGAAGTCCAGAAGTTGGTTAAAAGTGGGATGGTGTCCTTTGAGGATCGTGCGCCGAATGTCAAAGCTAACCCACTACCTGCTCATGGTAACCCTTCTGTTAATATGGTAGATGAATGTCCTGGGGAGTTCAAAGTATATGATGTCCGCTTCATTAGAGGATCCTTGGTGACAATGCACAAGGATATCTGTTTGGTAAGTGATTGTGAGCATGACCATGATGGTTGTGCAATCTGTAGTGTTAATCCTCGAGGTTATGTGGTTGTGAAGAGAGACATCCATAGGTTGATGGATGAGGGTATGATCCAGATTCTTCAGTCCCATCACTTAGGTAACGATGTGAATGTTATAGTTCTTGTGTTCAAGACTCCAGAGAGAGTGGCGATTCAATTTGACAGCAACAACAATAACAGTGTCAGCGATAGATCGGTATCGTCGTTGGTAATACGGTTAGCGGGTCTAGTCTCGTATGCATCCAATAAGGTTGTTCCGTAACAGTATAATGCGACTATGTTAGAGAATGGTCAAGAGGTTTCGTTGCCTACAACCAATTCTGTTGTGAGCATTGCTGATGTTATGAAGATGACCCGTAGCGGTCGTGTTTTTGGGCCGGTGTTCCCAAAGAATGTAGAAGATGTATCTGCCAATAAGAGTGTTGAAGTGTCTGCAGTTGATCCGATTAGTGCTCCTAAGTGTCAGTCTGGTGAATCCAGCGGTTTAAAGCCTAACGATGATGAGGTACTCCGGTTGATTAAGAGCGACTTTAATATGGTGGAGCAGTTGCTCCAAACTACCTCCAAGATTTCAGTGTTGTCTCTGCTTATGAATTCTAAAGCGCACAAAAAATCATTGTAAAGAGTATTGGAGAAAGCTTATGTAGAGCACGATGTTACGGTGGATCAGTTGTGGCTAACATCACTTCCTGCAACAATTTGAGCTTCTATGATGAGGAACTTCCTAAGGAGGGTAGGAATCACAATTTGGCTTTGCATATTTTAATGAATTGTAAGGAGGATGCACTGTCAAATGTGTTGGTTGATACTGGTTCGTCTTTGAATGTACTTCCCAAATCAACTCTTTCTCGATTGACATATTGTAACACCTCAAAATTTGCCCTCCTCTCTTGGGACTAGCTAACATATTTGCATATCATTTTAGGTCATTAGGCATCTCATATTGCATAACATGTGGTTACATAGTGCAAGTCGTCCTCCCAAGTCTTGATCAGAAGATGAGGAAGTCAAAATGCAAGCCTAGGGTTTTATGGACTGATCATTGGTCATCTGAGGATGTGCAAGTTCAAATTAGGGTTTTATGATTCTCAATGGATGTTGGTCTTCATTCTTGATTGCAATGATACATCATCATCATCATGGTTGGATGTCATCAGAAGATTGAAGAAGATTCCTTGAGATTAGGGTTTTGACCACTGGTCAACCCTAATCAGTTGTATTGGCCCAGTCAGGGCATAATCAGAAGATGGGGTTTATGATGTGTATAGGGATCATTCTATGATTATATTGTGCTTATTGAGGCTAGGGTTTCACCCTTGAGCCATTTCAGTTGAAGATTGGGGCTTAATTTGATCTATGCGTTGCCAAGTTCATCTATCAGTTGAAAAAGTCAACTGTGGTCAACTGTACATGATCTGACGGATTTGGAGGTGGAAATGAGTTGAAGACACTTCATTCATGTTGGAACAAGTGTTGAATGACATTGCAAAGCTTAAAAATGAAGAAAATCAAGTCAGGACAAAAAACTGCCAAAAATAGAAAGTGACTTGTAACTGAAGTTTCCAAAAATGGAAAGTTTTGGACCTCGAAATAAAATGTCCAAGGAAGCTTCAAATGAAAATTGTTCAACATGAAAGTTGTAGATTTTGTTCTCACCTTTCCAAAAAGTCCAAGAACTTGAAAATCCAATGTATGGTTGGAAAGTTATGGCTCAGTGAAATTCAAAAATGACCCGTAATCAGGAGGCCATAATTTCCACATACTTTGTCCAAATTGCAAGTTCTTTATATGCATAAACTCCATTTGACATGTACTTTGAGGGTGCATAATTGGATTTTTCCAAAAGTGGTCAATGCAAAAAGTCAATTTTCAACTGGATAGTTAAATTGGACTAGGGGCAAAATGGTCCAACTTGCAAAATAATTGGAATTTTTGAGTGGGGATTTTTGCTACACCTCATAATTGGCATTTTAAACTTGATGGAATCATCATTTCATGGCTAAGGCATATGGTTTGAGAATTGGCTTGAAAAGTGAAATGGTTAAATTTGGACATAAACCATACACAGGTGAATTTGAGAATTACACAACCAATGAGCATGAGACAAGTTTCAACAGCTCACATATGACATTTGGAGGTTGTATGAGCTGTCAAATAGGTGGCATTGAGCTGGCATGGTGAAATTCCAATTTTACCCCTCACTTGAAAATGACATTTACACTAACAATGCATTTGGTTGATTAAGCATGATTAAGGGATAATTAAGGTCACATATATAAACTTAATCACTTGCTAAGCATAACAGAAAAACACATTTCCCCAAATTGGATCTGAAATCTCTCAAATTCTCTCAATTTCATCAAGAACTCAAAAGCTTCAAATCAAAAGTTCATCATCAATTCTCAACCAAACTTCGAAATTCTTTTTGATCTGAACTCCAATCATCGTCCTTAGCAACTGTTTGTGGAGATTGAAGGTGGAAAAGGCTTGGATCGTGACTGTTCATAACAACCTCAACAATGGTGAAATCGAATTTTGAGCACTAGAAGCCACATTGTTCGAACCTGAGCTTGGAACTCAACTTCTTGAAGCTTGTTGCGCAACTGTTTTGGACTCATAGGCCTGGAAACATCACGAACAATACTGCCATTTCCAGGTTTGAGGTTTTTTCGAATCTCATAATTTGCTTCAAGTTCATGTGCGTTTGGTAGTGCATGCTGTGTAGGTTACGATGATATGTTTGGATTGTGAAATGATGAACCATAGGAGGAGAAATCTAAGTTTGAAGTTATGAACACAAACCCTAATCTCTTCGATCCGTTTGATTTAGGAACAATTAGGTTTAGATAAGTTGATATTTGGATTGTAGAAGTTGAGACGGTTTGAATGACTATAGCCTTGTCCATTTCCATGAACTTTTGTTGTTCTTCGATTCTGGAAATTTCTGGAAATATTTATGATGAAGATGATGATACAAGGCCATTTGATCCAAAAACGCGTTTGAAAATTCGAAAAACATGTTTCCCGCTGGCGCCTGTTTTAATTACAAAATTGCCATTACTGATTTTAATTTAATTAAATTTTAATTAATTCACCATGCCTTAAAAAATGCATAAAAAATAGTAAAAAAATCAGAAAATTGTGGAAATTTTTATGTTGACTTTGTTGACTTGTGTAGAATTTTTTTGACCTATTGGTCAAAGTTGTGCTTGGTGTAAATAGTATTTGACCTAGGGTTCTTCCATACATGTCCATTTTTGACACCTTGCATCATTTGGCTTGTGAAATGCACATAATGTTAAATAAATTCTTGCCAATTTTTGTGATGATTCTTGACTGGATGATGTTTATTTCCATATAAATTTCATGCATTTTTGATACCTGGTCATGTAGTTATGAATTTTGGAACTTAGGTGTGACAATTTGTGTCACACCTCTTGATGTCAATTTGCTGGAATTATTTGAGTGACCTATACATGTTGAAATTGATTGAAATTTTGCATGATGCTTAGTTAACATGTTAGGAAGCTATGAGAATTTTTGTGGAATTTTACATTGCATTTTCAATTTGATCATGATTTTTCATTTCTGTTGACCAATTGTGCAAGCTTGTGTGACATAGGTTAGTAGAATCAATGTGAAATCCTCATATGGTACTGGATAATCATGAAATTTGATATGCTTGTAATAGACACATAATGTGACATCCCTGTTTTGGTCTCATCCATTTCTTTGTTGTTTTCATTAAGTTATGAATTTTTGAAGTGGAAGCATGTGTTGATGTTGTGGTTTGGAGCATGATATTGTGTCTGTTTTTGTGGATTTTCATTGACATGGTTCCCTTGGTCCAATTAGGCTCAAATTTGGTATGGTAGACCTTGAATATCCCCTGTTTAGGTGTAAATTATTTGAGAATTTTTGGAATTGCTTTGATATGGAATTGGATGCAATAGTTCTGTTTGTATGTTTGATGCTTCATTTGAACTAGTTTGCTTTGTTTTGTGCTCAAAATGAACATGATGAATGATATAGACATGAGACCAATGGTGTTTGCTCTTGTTTGACTTTAATTTGACTTTGGTTGGTGAATGCCTTGCTGTTTAGGAATTTTTCTTGCTTTGGACCCTAGGCTTAGCCTAGTGGTCTTGTTGCTAATATTTGCTTGATTTTTCAGGATCAAAAGCATAATGCACATGGAGAATGAATCAAGTTAAATGAAATTGATGTTGTTGATGTTTGCATACTAACATAACATTGTTTTGTAGGTTGTGAAGCTTAGGCTTGGGCTTTGAGCTTGCCTTGTTGTGCATTGCTTTGTATAGTTTGATTGATTGAGCACTTGTTGTTTATGGTTTGTCTGTCTGAGTTATTAACTGGTTAGCTTTTGTACAGGTACACTTAGTTGCTTAGTTCCTTGTGAACTTTTGCTTTGCTTTGCTTGCTTAAGCAACTTGCATTGAGGTACGATCTCTCGACTTCATGTAGTCTGGGAGACCCGGCTGTTACCGGGCCGGGCAAATGTCTGAAGTCCTCCTTAAGAGGCATTGATTGTGATTGTTTATTTTTTGTGCCAAGCAGGTGAAAGCCCTCTATGAGGCAATTGGTGGAAGGTAGGGATACGCAATCTATCCCCCACTATTCTGTGAGTCTTCTCCTTGCTCCCATTACATGGTCGTAGCACTGAGATACAAACCCAAGATCCGTGCAGTGCACATTGTGTCAGAGTCTCTGAGTATAGAAGGGTTCCCCTATTCTGGACCCATGCTCATTTGTCAGATGCTCTCCCTGGTTAGGGATAAGAGCTGTGAGGTCTGATCCTCACTTCACCTTTTCATCTGCTTCACCTTAGCCTCGTAATGGCAAGGTTAAGAGCAAACCCAGCCTGTACAGATGACTTGCTGAGGCAGTCAAACCCATTGTTTGAGCCGCTTGATTTGGTTATAGTGGGTGCTATGTGAATATCTGTTTGAGATGCCTGTTCTCATTTGATTGATGATTGTATGCTTGTATGCTTGCTTTCCTGGATAGGATTAGTTTGCACTGATGCAAGTAGGATAGGATAGAAACCTGAACGTAGGGTAAACGATGCATGACAACACTAGGCTCGAGTACAGCTCCCTGGTAGTGCGTCTTCCCCCGGTTTCTGGCTGAAATCTTTTTCCCTTTCAGGGGAACTACATCGCCCTGATTCTCGTTCCAGACGAGATATGTAGGCAGGTGGTCGTGCGAGACCACTCCGGGCACTTTTTTTCCTTTGCGTGTGTTGTTTGTTTATCTGATTGTATGTTTTGGTTCGGATGCTGACGTAATTCCATCCAGTGGCTGTCGGGCTCCCTGTTTGCCATTTTGTGTCAGTTGGTTCGGATGCCGACGTAATTCCATTAAGTGGTTGTCGGGCTCCATGTTTGCCATTTGTTTTTGTGTTTGTCTGCTTGTTTGGCGTGCGTAAGCCGAACTACGGCGGCTCTGATTCTCATGTTCAGGTGAGATACGTAGGCCTAAGGTGCGATGCCTTATCGAGCCCCTTCCTCCTAACCCCACCTGTGTAGTCATCTTGGCGTGCGTGTGTATGATGCTTGTGTTCTGTTTTTAGCAACCTATTCTTTATTCTAGGACGTGGATCCCGTCGAGTACAACGGACGTGAGGGGTGCAAATACCTTCCCCTCACGTAACCGACTCCCTTACCCTTTCTCTCTGGTTGTGAGACCGTGTCTTTCCAGGTTTTTCTGAGCGTTTCCTTTCCCTATCTTGGGATAAATAACGCGCAGTGGCGACTCTGTTTGTTCTTTTTATTTGAGTCTCGCCGGTTGATTTTTCGCGGATGCGACACATATCAAGGAGCTCCGATGAGATATAGTGGCGTGATCGTCAAGGCATTTGATGGTTCTCGCAAGACTGTGATTGGTGAAGTGTACCTTCCTGTGAAGATAGGTCCGAGTGATTTCCAAATTACTTTCCAAGTAATGGATATCCACCCGACCTATAGCTGCTTGTTTGGAAGGCCATGCATACATGAGGCAGGAGCCGTCACGTTAACCCTACATCAGAAATTGAAGTTTGTCAAGAATGGAAAACTTGTTATCATCGGTGGGGAGAAGGATTTGTTGGTAAGCCACCTATCGTCTTTATCTTATATAGAAGTTGATGATGAGGTTGGAACTCCATTCAAACTCTATCTATTGCTGGAGAAAAGAGAGTTGGGGCACCCATATCCTCCTTCAAAGATGCTCAGAAGATTGTCAAAGACGGTATTTCAGATCAGTGGGGTCAGATGATAGAAGTCACCAAGAATAAGAGCAGAGCTGGTTTGGGATTCCGACAAGGTTCATTTGAGATTAGAGCTGAAGATGTGCAACCCAGTTTCCGTAGCGGAGGGTTCATTCGTGGTAATGAACAACACTTAGCTGTCGTGATCGAAGGTGATGAAGATGAAGACTACACCAATTTTGTAACACATGGAAAAGCTTGCAACAATTGGACTGATGTTGATGTTCCAATTATTATGCATCATTCTAAGTAATTGCTTTTATTGTTTTTGAAAATCCTTCTGCTGTGCCTAAGGGAGAAGTGAACATTGTTTGGCATTTTCAAATCTGATCATTAATAAAATTCGATTCTATTCATCCACATCTATGATGTTTTTATTTTTTATTTTTGATTTTTTTCTGGAAAATGGTAATTACAAAAAACATAATTAAAATATGATTTGTCCATCTGCATAATATTTGGTCACCAAATCACTTCTCTAAAATCAAAATATCAAATCATTATGCAAGTTGGTTTCTAAACCCATTGAATATAATGATCATACTCCTTCGCCAAACTTTGAATTCCCTGTGTTTGAGGTCGAGGAAGGAAGTGATGAAGAAGTATCTGATGAATTGTCTCGTCTACTTGAGCACGAGGAAAAAGTCATTCAGTCGTTCAAAAGCAGATTGACTTAGTCAACTTGGGTTCCGAGGATGATGTGAAGGAAGTCAAGATTTGGTCTCGACTGTGTCCAGAGGTTAAGAAGGGGTTAATTGATCTTCTCCAAGAGTATTCAGATGTGTTTGCCTTATCCTATCAAGACATGCCTGGGTTGGATTCTGAGATTGTGGATCATAGATTTCCGTTGAAGCCAGAATGCCCGCTAGTCAAGCATAAGTTAAGGAGGACTCATCCTGACATGGCAGTGAAGATCAGAGAAGAAGTGCAGAAGCAGATTGACGTTGGTTTCCTTGTTACTGCTGAGTATCCGTAATGGGTGGCCAATATTGTTCCTGTTCTGGAGAAGGATGGAAAAGTCCGTATGTGCGTTGATTATAGATATTTGAATAAAGGCAGTCTGAAAGATGATTTCCCTCTACCACACATTGATATGTTGGTAGACAATGCAACTACATTCAAAGTCTTTTCATTTATGGACGGATTTTCTAGATATAATCAGATCAAGATGGCACCCGAGGATATGGAGAAGACCACATTCATTACACCCTAGGGAACATTCTGTTATACAGTGATGCCTTTCGGTCTAAAGAATGCTGGTGCAACTTACCAGAGAGCAATGACTACTCTTTTCCATGATATGATGCATAAAGAGATCGAAGTCTATGTGGATGATATGATTGCCAAATCCATTGATGAAGAGGGACACATTGAGCATTTTTTGAAGCTATTCCAACATTTGAGGAAGTACAAACTCCGCTTGAATCCCAATAAGTGTACTTTTGGTGTTTGTTCTGGTAAGTTGTTGGGCTTTATTGTCAGTGAGAAGGGTATTGAAGTTGATCATGCCAAGGTCAAAGCAATACAAGAGATGCATGCACCCAGAACTGAGAAGCAAGTCAGAGGTTTTCTCGGCCGCCTGAATTATATCTCCAGATTCATATCACACATGACCGCCACATGTGCGCCTATCTTCAAGCTTCTTCGGAAAGATCGGTCTTGTGATTTGACCAAAGACTGCCAGAAGGCGTTTGACAGTATCAAAGAGTATCTGCTTGAGTCTCTAATTCTGTCTCCGCCTGTCAAAGGAAGACCATTGATCATGTATTTGACTGTGCTTGAAGAGAGTATGGGTTGTGTTCTTGGTCAGCAAGATGAGACTGGAAAGAAAGAATATGTTATTTACTACCTCAGTAAGAAGTTCACTGATTGTGAGACTCGGTATTCTATGCTGGAGAAGACTTGTTGCGCATTGGCTTGGGCTGTTAAGCGTCTGCGCCAATATATGTTAAATCATACCACTTGGTTGATATCCAAAATGGATCCAATCAAGTATATTTTTGAGAAGCCTGCTTTAACTGGGAGGATTGCCTGTTGGCAGATGTTGCTATCAGAGTATGATATTGAATGCCGATCTCAGAAAGCGATCAAAGGTAGTGTCTTGGCTGACCATTTAGCTCACCAACCGATTGAAGATTACCAATCAATACAGTATGATTTTCCTAATGAAGAGATTTTGTACTTGAAAATGAAAGATTGTGATGAACCAGTGCTTGAAGAAGGACCAGAACCTGGTTCCCGTTGGGGCATGGTATTTGATGGAGCTGTTAATCAATATGCTAATGGCATTGGGGTAGTGATTATTACTCCTCAAGGCACTCATTTTCCATTTACAGCTAGATTAACTTTCAAGTGTACAAACAACATGGCTGAGTATGAAGCTTGCATTATGGGGCTAGAAGAGGCCATTGATCTCAGAATCAAGTATTTAGACGTCTATGGAGATTCAGCTTTGGTTGTGAATCAGATCAAAGGTGAATGGGAAACGAATCAACCCGGTTTGATACCATATAGAGATTATGCGAGGAGGAATTCAACTTTCTTTACAAAGGTTGAATTTCATCATACCCCTCGAGATGAAAACCGGATGGCATATGCTCTTGCAACGTTGGCTTCAATGATTATGGTGAAGTATTGGAATGAGGTTCCCAATCTGACTGTGATGCCTCTTGATAGGTCAGCTCATGTGTTTGTTGTTGAAGAAGCCAAAGATGAAAATTCGTGGTATTTTGGTATTAAATGTTTCCTCTAAAGTCTGATTTACCCATTTGGGGCATCTTTGAAAGATAAGAAGACTTTGAGAATATTAGCAGGCAATTTCTACCTGAATGGTGATGTATTGTACAAGAGAAACTTCGATATGGTTCTGCTCAGATGTGTGGATAGACACGAAGCAGACCTATTGATGACTGAAATCCATGAAGGTTCCTTTGGTACTCATTCCAATGGACATGCTATGGCTAAGAAGATGTTGCGAGCATGTTACTATTGGCTGACAATGGAATCTGATTGTTGCAAGTTTGTGAAGAAATGCCACAAGTGTCAAATTTATGCAGATAAGATTCATGTTTCTCTGACACTGTTGAACGTCATTTTCTCCCCATGGCCCTTTTCCATGTGGGGAATCGATATGATTGGCATGATTAAGCCTAAAGCGTCGAATGGACATCGTTTCATTTTGGTGGCAATTGACTACTTCACAAAGTGGGTTAAAGCGGCATCATACACGAATATAACAAGCAAGTTGTTGTGAGGTTTATCAAAAATCAGATTATATGTCGGTATGGTATGCCAAGTAAGATCATTACTCATAATGGATCGAACTTGAATAATAACATGGTGGAAGCTCTTTGCAAAGACTTCAAGATTGCACATCATAATTCTTCTCCCTACAGACCTAAGATGAATGGGGCTGTTGAAGCTACAAACAAGAACATTAAGAAGATCATTCAGAAAATGGTTGTAACATGCAAAGATTGGCATGAGATGCTCCCATTTTCTTTGCATGGGTACCGTACATCCATTCACACTTAAACAAGGGCAACCCCTTTCTCACTTGTTTATGGCATGGAAGTTGGGCAACTAGTAGAGGTAGAGATCCCATCATTGCATGTCTTGATGGAAGCCAAGTTGACTGAAGTTGAATGGTGTCAGACCAGATTTGATCAGTTGAATTTGATTGAAGAGAAGAGGTTGACTGTCATGTGCCATGGACAATTATATCAGCAGAGAATGAAGAAAGCTTTTGATAAGAAGGTCAGGCGTCGTGTATTCATAGAAGGTGACCTTGTGCTCAAGAAGATTCTATCTTTCAAGCCAGATTCTAGGGGCAAATGGACTCCTAATTATGAAGGCCCATATGTTGTTAAGAGAGCCTTTTCAGGCGGTGCTTTGATTTTTACAACTATGGATGGTGAAGAGTTCACTCGTCCTGTGAACGCAGATGCAGTCAAGAAATACTTCGCCAAAAAAGAAAAGAATAGCTCGCTAAGCTGAAAACCTAAAAGGGAGGCTTAGGCAAAAATGAGCGTCTCAGAGGATTGAAACCCGAAAGGGCGATCCAAGCAAAAATTAGAGATATAAAAACAGAAAGAATCAACCCGATAAATTGAGTACCCCACCTTGGGGCAATTTATGCAAAAATTAGGGATTATAGCAAGTAGCTGTGTACTGCTGATCTTCCATTTTGAAGACATTCTCAAGCAAATCGGTCAATTCTGATTCACCATCTCCGATGAAGTCGCCAAGAGCACAGTGGACATCAAAAGTTGGTAGAAGGATTAGTGATCATTGTATTCAATGTATCCCTTTTCCATGTAAATTACCATTTTTCAACTTTTGTAAAGATCTGTGGAGTCTTGTCATTTACAAACTACCATTCCATTAAATAAAGTTGAGCTTTTTATCCAATTATTTCTACTCTTGTTTAATTCAGCCAAATTGATTTAAATTTTATTATGATCATTTTAAAATTAAATTTTAAATTAAAATCATATTTTCTTAAATATATAAAAATAATTACTTTAAGCAATCAATATTATTTAAAGGAATATCAATAGTGGTTTGAAGAGCGATAAGCCCTAAATGTGGAGCAGTATTGGTTCTCCCCAAGCAGTGGGTGTAATCCATGTTTCATCCCCGACAACATTTTAGTAATCGAGTTCTGTTGGTTTCCCCAACCAAGTTTGTTGGCCTCCCTTGAGTTGTAGGCGTGTTATTTCGGCAGTTTGCACAGCTTCGACAAAATTTTAATTCCTTGCAAATCGTCAGAGTTACTCCTGATTTTGAGCAACTATTTTGTTAGTCCCCTGCATGGTTGTCTCCCATTTGATATGGTGTTGACCTAAAATTCCCCGTAGAGTTTGTAGCAGTTTCCTCAGCAGATCCTCTCCTTGTGCTTTACCCAGCCAGCATTGGGCTTTCAAAACGTTTGTTTGTTTTTCTCCAGCAGTTGTTTCCCTCCCGTGAGGATTGGCTAGGGATTGTATCGATGATTCAAATCAGTGACACTTGTATCCTTTGTGATCGTTTTGTCAGATATATATATATATATATATATATATATATATATATATATATATATATATATATATATATATATATATATATATATATATATATTATATATATATATATATATATATATATATATATATATATATATATATATATATATATATATATATATATATATATATATATATATACACACACACACACACACACACACACTCATATAATTTCATTATTGCATTGTTACACTTTATGATTCATTGTTCGTTTTGATCCTCTAATATGGTGGTTTACTTTTTCCCCATGCATATTTGGTTTGTCTGTCCTCTTTCAATTGTAGAGTGCCAACCCATTAAGAAAAAAGACTTTAACCTTTCTCTTTCCCCACTGAGTTATTTCCTCGTGGATGTCCATTATTTCAGCTTCCTCCCCAGTTGATTATCTGGATGGAACCACTCCCCTTGTGTTATATCCTCATTGGGTTGAGTCCTTTGATTGACCTTTTCTTTCTAGACCTTACCTAGATAGATGATTTTTGTCCCCTGAGAGCCTATTACCCAGTAACTGGTAATATTCTTTTCATGTTTGTCACTTTTGCCCAATACCCGGCAAAGGTAACCTTATTTCCCCAGCGGATTCGTTTCCCCGTCTCCCAGGAAGTATATCCTTGATATGTTTATCCTAACCGGTGACGGATATTCTCTCCTTTTGGTATTCTACCCAGTAACCGGTAGTTGTAATCCCTATTTTGTTGTTCCCTAGAGAGTTAATCCTTGATATGTTCATCCTAACCGGTGACGGATTTCCTTCTCTTTGCGGTCTTCTGCCCAGTAATCGGTAGTTGTAAATCCTGCTTTTGTCCCCTTTGCAGAGTTTATCCTTGATATGTTCATCCTAACCGATGATGGATACTCTCTTTTTGGTATTCTATCCAGTGATTGATAGATGTAATTCTTATTTCCCCCTCTGAGTCTATCCTTGATATGTTCATCCCAACCGGTGACAGATATTCTCTTTTTGGTATTCTATCCAGCATTCGATAAATGTAATTCCTACTTTTTCAGGCAGTTTATCCTTGATATGTTCATCATAATCGGTGACGAATATCCTCCATAGAATCCCCAGGCAAGTCTATCCTTGATATGTTCATCCTAACCGATGATAGATTTTCTTTCCTTTGAGTCTATCCTTGATATGTTCACTTTAATCGGTGACAAATATTCTCTCTCTTTGATCTTCTTCCCAGTAACCGGTAGTTGTAAATCCTATTTTTGGCTTTTCCCAGCAGTTTATTCTTACCCAGTAATCGGTAACGAATACACCTCTTGTTTGCCTTCAGCGAGTCATCCTTGATATGTTTACCCTAACCGGTAATGGATGTCCTCCCGGTCAGATTTTTGTTATCTTCTTACCCAGTAACTGGTAATGGATAATAGATTTCTACTCCTCATGTGTTGAATATCTTTTCTTCCCTAGTCGAGTTTGAGTGCGCATTTCCTTAGTGAAACCGTTGTTTCCTGTTTGATTTGAGTATTTCAGCTTTGTTCTGATATGCCCGTTTCCCCTGCAGATGTTCCTCTTGTTCCCCGATTGAGTCTTTCCATTAATTTACTTTTCATGGAATCCCTCGAGTCCCCCAGTTGTTCTTAAGTCGTAGCCTGGCCTACGCATAACTCTTTTTCCCCCAGAGTCTTTGTCTCCCCAGCGAGTTTTCCTTACGGAATGCATTATACTCCTGTGGATCTTCAGTCTCTCCGGATTCTTTTCCTTTATGGAAACATTTCCCCACAAATATTATTTTAACATTCATTTCATATGCATCATGAGGTCTCTTAGGGACCAAAATTTGTTTCTAGATGTTGTTATTTAAGCCCATTCTACTGAGTTGATGCGAAGATTTTAACTTTCATCTCCTCAGTTAGAACGTCCTTAAATAGGGGCAGCTGTAATACCTCAATATTGACCCTAAGATACCTCATGCTATCTCATCATATGCATTAGCATTGGGATCACACCTTGGCGTCCATCTTACCCCTCATTAATTGGGTTTGCATTGGGAGAGATCAACAAGCATCATGTGATTGTATCATACTTTGTATTTTATCATTTTTTACTAACCAAAATACCAAAAATATGTCTTTGTATAATCTAACTCTTTTGTAGGTGGAGCATGTGCTCACCTTTGATCTATCAAGCTCACATATAGGGTTTAAGACCCTCAATGTCAGAAGTTCAATCAAGATTTGGTTTACTAATGGCTCTAAGCATCATATATGAATCCCCATGGTCTTCACATGTTATTTTGATCATGAAATCATCAAGAGTTTGGAATTGGTTTGCCTTGGAAACCCTAATTCATCTAGGTATCTTGTGTAACTTCTTCAACAAGTTTCTTCACCAATTGATCAAATATTTCAAGGGATAATTCAAATTTCATCATCTTATGCATATATGATTCTCCATGACTCCCAAAAGTCAAGAGAATGGCAAGCTAGCAAGTTGGTTCATGGTGCTTGACCAAAGGAATTCATCTAATCAAAATTGGGGTACCCTAGACCATATCTCCTACAATTTTTGTCATATGAAAATGATTCCAAGAGAAAAGTTACTATAAATGACATTAAAAACAACTTTCATATTGAGGTCAAGAGCTAGTTTTGCTTGGAAAGTCATTTTTCATGGTGAAAGATTATAGGTCATTTTGTCTAAACCCTAATTTGGAGGTCAACTTCCCAAGGCCATAACTTGCTCAATTTTTATGAGATGAAAGATTTCCAAGTTGCACCATCAAATTCAAGATGTCTACTTGAACTTTTACGTTTGGAGTAAGAGTAAATTCAAATTTTATATGCATGTGATATGAGGATACATTATAGGTCATTTTGGACTAATGCCATTGAACAAGTGATTTTCCTCAACTTCAAAAATGTATAACTCCATCATATTAAATTCAAATGAGGTCAAATTTATGTCCAATTTGAAGGAATTTGAGATAGATACAACTTTGATGAAGGAACTTTTCTCATTTGAAGCTCACATAAAAAGATAGCCAAGGTGGAATAAGTGAACATATGGCTTGACACTTAGATTTTTTTTTGACATGTTCAATTTTCCCAACTTCCGCCTCAAAATTCATCATGATCCAAGCTTCAAATGAAAACGTGTTCAACATTAAAGTGACTTGCGCATGGTATAAGTGACTTGCGCATGGCTAAAACATGGATGACCATTTGGCACAAGTGAGCTTGAAACTTTCATACATAATTGCATAGCTTTCCAACATGACTTCAGCAATGTTTGTACTCAATTATGGACCAAAAGGAGTGATTACATGGGCCTATCATACGCATATGCACCCGTGCAATATACATTGCTATTTTTGGATCTTCATTTCAAGGGTGCAAATATCAATCCATATGGCTATAAATAGAACCCCTTGCCATTAGAACTAAGGACCATGCGCGCCAGCTTTGAATCCCAACCTCCCAAACCCTCTCATTCAAAGGATAACCTTGAGAATTTCCATTGGAAATTGAGTTTGAATCTCACTGTTTTGAGATTCAAATCTCCAAGAGTCATATGCCTTTTGTTCATCCAATTCCACTCCATCAAGTGTCTTGAGCAAGATCTATAGCAAGCAAGAGCAAAATCGATTGAATACAGACTTGCATTGAAGGTATTTTTAAGAAATTATTATCTCTTTGATTCTCACTCAACTCTCCATAATTCTTTTTGATCTTTGGTTGTCTGAAGTCCTACCAATGTAGGCAACAAGATTGAGTTGCTTTGAGGTCAAATCGAAGCAACTCAGATCATACACCTCAAAATTCAACTCCCTGTATCTTTCAATATACTTGGAGTTAGGAGAAATTGAGGCCAGATTCGAGTTCCTATGTATTTTTACTTTAAGTTCATGTCCTTCTTTTTAATTTTGGTGATGGATGTGAGTGAACCAGTCCGGTGAAGCTCATGAAGAAGGAGATCGAAGCTTTGGCTCCGGTGGTGTGCTGACATTCATCTGAACCACATGATCCATTTCAAATGTTTTAATCTCGTGCCTTGGTTTTGCATATCACTCCTGCAACGCTTTGACTTGTGTCCACCATGGAACGCGCGCTAGCAGCCATTTGATCTTCCACCTCAATTAATGAGGGAGATCAAGTGGTCCACGTTTTTTTTATTTCTGATTTTTCATTTTATTTGGTTTATTTTCATTAATTCATATTAATTTTAATATTGATCCAAAAAATATGAGAGTTTCACCAAAAAAAAATTAAATAAATTCCTCTTTCATTTTCTGAATTAAAATTAGTTTTTGGATCATTATTAATATTTTTCATGATTTAATTGTTTTTATGATTATTTTTAATTGTTTAAAAATAATTTTAAGTTTTCAAAATTAGTGAAATTTTTTCTCCAAGGTCCTTTGAACTTGTTTGACCTATGATAATTCTCATGACCATTTATTTGGTGTTTTGATGAGGTTTTAGGATTTTGACCAACCATAATTTAATTTAATGCATTATTTAATTGATTTTAATTGTTTAAGTGTAAAATAAATTGTGTTGAGCTTTTGATATTGACTTGTTGAGTTTGACTTGTGTTGTTGGGTCTTGGTCAATGTTGATTTGACTTTGTTGAGTTAAAATAATTGGATTTAGGGGATTAATGAAATATATATTTTATCTCCCAAAATGAATGAATGATTTTAATTTGATAAAAGTCCTCCTTTGACCAATTTGTGTTGATTCCATTTCCTCTCCCTCTTCATCTCAATCTCATTCTCTTCTCATTCATTTCATGGACCTATGATGTCTCTATATCCTAAGGCTAGTTGATTGCAAAATCAACATAAGTGTGAATGAGATTAAGTCCACCCCTTTTGCATATTATTTTTAAGTGTGGTATATTTTAGGAGTATGGTTCATAATACCATATCTCTAACATGCATTAACACTAAAATTTCTATTGTCCGACCTCAAATAGTTGTGACTTCTACATAAGTCCAATTACGATTGCTTAACATAGCGTTAAATTTTGACACAAAAAGACATAGCATTCTAGTAAGTGAGATTGTAAGTCTCCTCTCTTTCATGGTATTGTGTGGAAACTTGGCCTTTTTTTCCTTCCTTTAGAAGATGTCTTGGTTCAAGGATCCATGCTTGTGAATAGTGGGTTGAGTGTTCTCCAAAGAATGACTTAACAAAACAAAGCAAAAGCAATACTAACTTCTAATAAACTAACAATTAACATTTAATTTCAAGTCATTTACTTTTATGCACTTTAATTTTTAAGTCTTTATTCATTTGTCATTAGTCATACCATTTAACTTATTTACTTTAATGTCATTTTCACTTTGCTCATTTGAGCCTCATCTTATGATTATATTGTGAGTGTATATACTTGTTTGTGTTGGTGGTCTTTTGACCTTAATGTACATAATAACAACAAAAACCTTAAAAGACATTTTGTGTGGACTGTTGGATTGATCTATGACATTGGACTTAAAATTAGGCAACACTCCCTATGGAAAAGGACTTGGTCAATGCCAACTTTCATGAAACCAAGTGCTTGTGATCTGAAACTTCATTTGAAGCAAGTATTGTGATCCCATCTGAGTTCATCTTCTACATGGTCTTATTGAAGCTGTTACTTTGAACTTGTGCCTAGTGCCTATCTTTGAGTTCATTTGATACATGGGAGATCATGAAGAATATCATGGAGTTTCTAAGCTTGGATGTGGCTATCTTTATTTGATTTCTCGCTCTTCATCTTACTATTTGTGTATTGATATTGCTTGATTCTAAAGTCCAAGGGAAAATTTGGGGTTTCTATATGACATCTCTTCCCCACTTCTTTAATTTCAAATCTTTCCCCTCTTTCAAAATCTTCTTTGTTTGTGATTTCTAAACTTAGACCATATTACAAATTAGAAACTTTGGCCTTATGTCATTGAATTTTTAAACTCTTTTCTTAATCAAATTTGTAAATGAACTTAACTATACTTGACTTAAATTTTCAAAAGACAAAAAGAAATAACACTCATTCAAAAAAATTTAGGTCGTTTGTGCATTTGTTAAACTTAAATTTTTGTTAAAAGCAATGCATCCACTTTGAAATTGTTACCACAAACTACGAGGTTTTGATCCCTCATTTTATGTTGGTACGTAGGCACAAGTCCGAAGGTCTTGTCAAACATAAAAATATAATTAATGAATTATTTTCTCATCCCCACTCTATTTATTGCTAATATGATTTTGTACAAAAATACATATGCACACAAAAAAGGGCTCCCTAGGAGTATCTATAACACTTTGGGTGCTAACACATTCCCTCTGTGTAACCAACCCCCTTATCTGTAATCTTTGGCATTTTATTAGTTTTGATTTGAAAACTTTTTATTTTGGGTTTTGTTCGTACTTTTTCCTTTTCCCTTGAAAACAATAAAAACGCAGTGTCGACTCTAGTTTAATTTACATCTAGCTTATCCATAGTTTGATGGTCATGAATTTACCACTACACTTACAAATTTAAATTATCTTGATTTTTCGAAAAATTCTTTAAATTGACTCATTCCTGAAAGTATAGGTCAACTTGTCCATTTAATTTACTTAGATATTTCTTCAAACATGTTGGACGGAATAATGTCTATGGAAAAAATATGTCTTTTAAATTTGTCTTATTGAATCTTTCCTACAATCAAATCACTGGTCCACTTCCAAAAAATATTGGCCATAAAATGTTATCATTGAATCACTTGTTTCTAGGAAACAACAAGTTAAATGGTTCAATACCATTCGCTTTGTGTCAAAGTCTACTGCACAACCTTGACCTTTCAAACAACAAGTTGCCTGGTGAAATTCCAAATTGTTGGAAGGATAATCAAGAATGGTCTGTGATAAATTTGTCATCCAGCAAACTAACAGGAACAGTCCCAAGCTCATTCGGGAATCTTTCTTCATTGTTTTGGTTGCATTTGAACAACAATAGCCTTCACAACTATGCCATCATCATGGACAACAAACACATTTCCTTTACTACAAGTTCTTAAACTGCGACATAACCTATTAAGTGGTCACATTCCTTCACAACTATGCCAACTCAAATCACTTAAAATTTTGGACATTTCAAGAAACAAATTACAGGGTTCAATACCTAAATGCATAGGAAACCTTGAAGGAACGAAATTGGAAAAAGTAATACCATCCCCATCTCACATGCAATCATACAAATTAATTGCTTAGGCTCCTCCTACATTTGAAGATGAAGAGAAGCCATGGCCATGAGTGATGATTCTATGTTTATTTCTTTTTCCTTGAATGTTTCATTTCATATTAGAATAAGGTTAACACCACACTTTGTATTTGCTTTCTTATGAGTAAATTTTATCTTTAGTTAACATGAATGCATTTTATTTAGGATTAATGAAAAAAGAATGTGAGTCAGTATGTTTGTCTTGGAATTGGATCATCTCATGTTTTTTATATTCTGTCATCTCTTCTATTCTTAATCTAATTTATATATTCTACCATCTCTTTTATTCTTAATCTAATGACTGAAAAAATTATAAGGAATAATTTATTAAAAAACACATTTATGAAGAGGAAAATATCAATATACAGTATGCTCCCAAAGAAATATGTAGTAAAATATGGAAATAAAAATAAATTTCTGTTGGAGTGAATATAGAAACAAATATTTATATAGTAAAAGAAAAGCTGCTGCCAGTAAGTGTGAAAAGAAAGATAATGTAACAAAAATGATATGGTAATACTGCTTATAAGTGTTAAAAAAATGTTGTTGCCAGCGTTAATTTATGTTGCATCCGCATAAGCAGGAAAAAATGTTGCTGCCAGTATGTATGAGAAGCCTAAAATAAGCCGGTAAATGATGACCACAGTATGATTTATGAAAACATAATGAAGTGTTTTGTGAAATTTGTTGTATAAGTAGATTTGCTAAATAAATACGAAAAATGTAGTATCGGTCAGAGATTGAGTTTCTCGTCGTTCTCGTCGAAAAATTCATAGCGTTCTTCGTCTAGGTAATTTTTAATGTTGGTTAGTTCTTTGATTTTTTTTACATTGTTATGTTTTCTGCATATGTCGTGATCATTAGTGAATTGCACAAAAATATCATTAATTTAGATTTTAAAAAATTAAAGATTTAAGTGTTTTTAAGAAAAGAATATAAATATAAAATGATCAAATCTAGCGGTTCAAATAGAATAATATACACAGAAACTTCACAACATCACCCTCAGAATCTCGGAATGGATATATAATTTGTTTGGCATGAAAATAACTAAAATGATTAAATCAAAATCTTGTGCATCTAATTATAAATGAGTAATTTTTGAAACAATTTAATTGTTATTTATTGATTTTTAAGCATGTTATCGTGTCCGTGAGATTGAATAAATGCAATTTTATTATTTATTTCGGTAATTTCGTAAAAATTTGAGACAATTAGATAGTCATTAAAGTTGTTGTAGATATTTTTTTCAAATTATTTTTTAGAAAAATACTGCTACTTCGTTGCTATGTTTTCGATGGTGAAGAAGATGTGTCCTGATGGGGCCCACGCGGGCCACCATTCCTTTTTCTTTCTTTTTTTCTTTTCTTTTTTTATGGTTTTTCTTATTATTAGACATTGGCTCTTATTTTTGTTTTTTTGTTTTTCATCACCTACCACTATTGCTTGCACCTCTCTCCTATTTTATTTTATTTTTCTTATTTTCATTTTAATCAATTCTACTTAATTAAATAAAATAGGTTGTAAATAAAAAAAAAAAATTAAAATCTTGATCCAAAATTAAGTATCTTTTCTAAGCTCATCTTTCCTCACTTTCAAATCAAACCTTAATAAAAAACTAAGGATTTTTTTAATCAAATCAAAAACATTTTAATCACTTAAAATACCTTCATAAACAAGATGAAAAAGGAACAATTCAGTATATGCCATTCTTTTTTCTGAGTATTTGGATACGAGCCTTATAAATCGACCATTCGAGTATTATCTTCCAATAAAAAAATATCTAATCTTTTTAAATATCTTTCATAAATAAGATGAAAAAGGAACGTTTAGGTGTATACCACTATTTTCCCCGATTGCTTGAATGTGAGTAGTATAGTTAAGCCATTCGAGCATTCACCACCTTTCCAAAACAAACTTCAACCAATCAAACTTTTTTTCCTCCTTAGCGCGATGTCAAAACTTTTTTTCAAAGGAAAGATGCTTCGTTCATGCCGAGACGATGCAAAAAATCTTTGTTCCTATCATGTACGAGAAGTAAGAACACTTTCCGCTAGAATACATAACTCTGTGAGATTTCAGGTTATGTTGTCCATTCTGATGCAGCTCACAACGTTCCCTATTTTCATGACTGGGTAGCAAGCAATGTCTTTTGCTCGAGTGCGAACTAAACATCCTTCGCTAAAATCGACCAACCCACAAATATTTTCTACCGAGAACTATGTAACATTGAGTTTTCCATCGCATCTAGGGATACATATGAGTGAGATTCAAGCAGTCTCATCCCGGTGCTTCGTCCGGTTTGAAAATCGATAAATTCCTTGGTAAAGCTGTAGGAAAATGATGTGAATAGCTCATATGCCATAACTATCGACTCGATACCTAGCCAGCTGAAAACCTTAATCCACAATGCTTTGCTGAAATCACAAGACCAGAAAAAATGAAACACTTCTTCATCAGTGGACGAACACAAATGACAGAATAAATAGTTGGAATTTGTCAAAATACTCCAACGGTTCAACTGATCCTTTGTTGGTAACCGATTGAGAAACAATCTCCAACAAAAGACTTGGATTTTTCTAGGTATTTTAGATTTCCAGATCTTGCTTAGAGTTGACAAAACCATCGTCTCACCTACAAATGGAACTTCAAACGTCACTGAGATTACCGAATACATATTTTTGACAGAAAATCCTCTGTTGTAAGCCCACCAAATGAAGTTGTATTCAGATTTACAGAAGGAGAAACCTGGATTAGAAACTGGTACAACTCTGTTAATTGGGCAAATTCCGCCGAATCCAAATAATCCTTGACTAGATTAATTTCCCAAACCCAAACTCAATTTGTCCACAAACCTTCATTTGCAATCTTCGAATCTTGGTTTGCTACACAATGGAAAATAAGAGGAAAAACAATCAAAAGAGGTTCGTTACCCATCCAATTAAACTTCCAAAAACTATTTTTTTCCCATTTTCCAATTTGCAGCAAACGTTATGCGCGAATCAATTGCAAGAAGAAGAAGAAATAATTTGAAGGCTCATAAAATCCATCCACTAAATCGAGTCTTTCTTCTTCCTAGAATAGGTTGATTGATTAAAAATCGAAGATAGCAAATCACCATAGGGAAAGTCAAGAGATACTTCCAAATAACTGATGAATCAGACGTAATCCTCCATAACCACATACTGAGAAAGGATTGGTTGAAATAACAACAATGTTTAATGCCTAAACCACCCTCATTCATGCTTCTGCATATTGAATCCCAACTCACCCAACACAATTTTCTTTGCCTTTCTTCTCCCTCCCCACAAAAAAAAAAGACTTTTTTGAATAATCGCCTTAGGAGACTTTTGAATCTTGATGATCTTTTGAATAATTGCCCCTGGTAAAACGAAAAAGGATAAATCAGTATGTTAGTTAAGACAATATTGATCAAAGTTATGCTTCCGCCTTGCGACAAAAATCTCCCTTTCCATATAGCCAATTTATTCTAAATCTTGCAAACTATTTTCATCCAAACATAAATCTTCCTGGGATTTATTCCAACTTTCACACCTAAAAACATAAAAGGAATGGAACTGACACCGCAAGTCAAGAAAAGCGAAGCTGCTATTATGAAATCTTTCTCCAAATTCATTTCAACAATCTTAGTCTTAGATAGATTAACCTTGAGATCCGAATTCAATTCGAAATCCCTTAGAATTGCTTTAATACTCCACAAGTTATATCAAACTCCATCGTAAAACAAAATAGATCAAGATCATACTATTAATATACGTTGTTTAGCAAAGAAAGAAGCCGCATGAGAGATTAAATTCTAGTGTACTCAAATTTTTTTAAATTAAAAAAATTATGATATATTTCATAATTTGATAGTTTTTATTGATAAAAAATAATATAATTTTTACTAAAAAAATGAAGAAAAAAAATACATATACAAAATCACAACTTCTAAATAAATACTATAAAATGAACAATTTAACATAGTTAAGATGGATCACAAAAGACTAACCATTAACTCACAGTTGTTGTTGACTTTTTCAATTTTTTAAAAAAACTTAAAATTAAATACATTATTTTGAATATATACGTGAATTTTTGTGTAATATATTGGTTAAATTAAAAAAAAAATTAAGTGTTATACATTCTTAATGTAAAAAAAATTATACTGTCAATGCATCACAATCATCCGTTTGTATTACTTTTTAAATGTTTAAAATAAAAGTCAAACATTTCAAATATATATGTGGTTGTGATTAACTGACAATGTAAAAATCAGTATATATCAATTAAATTTTTAAAAAATATGCACAGTGCAAATCTAATTATAAATATCTTTTGGGAGACTAGACATATATTAACTTTTTAAATGCTAAATATTCTTTTACAAAAAAAACTCAGCCGTGATGTTTGGTTTAGTTTGATGCTTCGAGGAAGTTGTATTGAATTGCTACAAGTGGAAATGATGGTTATATATAAGTTGTGTGAGTGAAATGAAAGTCATCAACCAATTCCAATAGAAAACATGGTAAGATATTACAAACGTGTAGTACTATTTTTGGTGTTGATTGTAATTTCACAATTATGCTTGTGTGCTAATTCAAACGTCCCTTGCATAGAACAAGAGAGACAAGCCCTTGTTGATTTCAAAGCATCTATTGCAGAAAATTCACCAAACAAGCTTTCATCATGGAAAGGCAGTCACTGTTGCCAATGGGATGGCATTGGCTGTGACAACGTTACTGGACATGTTGTCAAACTTGATCTCAGGAATCCTTGTTACCCACCATTTTGGAGGCCACATGAAGAATTGTATTACAACCGCCATTTCAACAAGCTTGATTTCAAGGATGATGTGCCCTGTCTGCCACTAATTGCTCCCAATGTAAGTTCGTCTTTGTTGCGATTGGAACACTTGATTTATTTAGACTTGACTGGACATGATTTCAGTGGAAGTCCAGTTCCTATGTTCTTGGGTTCCATGAGAAGCCTCAAGCATATCTCTCTCTCTCTCAAGCTGGTTTTAGCGGTAGAATTCCCAACAGTCTCGGAAATCTCATGAACCTACAATTTCTTGATCTCGGCTTTAATAGCTATTTACAAATGAGCGATGACATCAGTTGGATATCTAAACTTCACTCACTTAAACATATTGACTTGAGTTATGTTCCCATCAATGACACACACAACTTATTCCAGCTACTCAATTTACTCCCATCCCTGTTGCATCTTTCTTTGAATTACTGCGAGCTTGGCAATTCACTCATTCCTCGTCATGCTTTCCAAAACATGACATCTCTTGTCTATCTAGGTCTCTCACTTAATTTCATTCATGGTCCATTTATCGAGTCTTTTCGAAACATGACTTCCATTGAATCACTCTACCTTTCTGAAAACAATTTCAATTCTATTCCATCATGGTTTACTGACTTAGACAAACTTACCCTTCTTGACCTTTCTAACAATGGGTTTCATGGTCGAATACCTTCTTATGCTTTCACAAACTTGTCATCACTTGTGCATCTTGATCTCTCCTATAACCAACTTGATTCAGTTTCGTCATTGTCATTTCGTAATCTAGAAAAGTTTGCATATCTTGATCTGTCATACAATCAGTTCTATGATCCAGTTCCCGAGGTTTTTCAAAACATAACTTCCATTGAATCACTCTATCTTTCTGGAAACCATTTCACATTAATTCCATCATGGTTTTGCAACTTTGAAAAACTTACTTATCTTGGTCTTTCTTCCAATGACATTCATGGTCCAATTTCTGAGGGTTTTCGAAACATGACTTCCATTGAATTCCTTGACCTTTCTCAAAATAGTTTAACTTCAATTCCATCATGGTTTGTTGATTTGAAGACACTTGTGTACCTTGATCTTAGTTTGAATCAACTCACACTCAAAGAATACTTTCTATCATCAATCATAAATTCCATGTGCCGACTAAAAATATTGGATTTATCAAGAAACAAGCTTTACATAGAATCAATGGAACACATTGAAATATCTAAATGTATTAGCTATGATTTGCAGTACTTGATATTAGGGTATAATCATATCAATGGCCACCTGCCAACTTGGTTGGAGAAACTTGAAAATCTAAAATACCTTGATTTTACTTCGAATTTTCTCCATGGACCTATCCCTTTGTCAATAGGAAAACTGTCAAAACTGCATGGACTATATCTATCCAATAATACATTTGAAGGGCTTATTCCTGAAAGTATAAGTCAACTTGTCAATTTAACTTGCTTAGATCTTTATTCTAATAAGTTGGATGGTTCAATTCCTAAAAGCCTATGGAAACTTGCAAATCTGGGTGATCTTGATCTTTCAACCAATTCTTTCAATGGACCCATTCATGAGAATATAGGTCAACTTGTCAATTTATATGTCTTAGATCTTTCTTCTAATAAGTTTGATGGTTCAATTCCTCAAAACCTTGGAAAACTTGCAAATCTATATTATCTCGACCTTTCAAACAATTCTTTTAATGGGATCATTCCTGAAAGTCTTTGCCATCTTGCCAATATATATTACTTAGATATTTCTTCAAACATGTTGGATGGAATAATGTCTATGGAAAAAGGATGTCTTTTAAATTTGAATTATTTGAATCTAGGGAATAACAAGTTAAATGGTTCAATACCATTCCCTTTGTGTCAAAGTCAACTGCACAACCTTGACCTTTCAAACAACAAATTGTCCGGTGAAATTCCAAATTGTTGGAAGGATAATCAAGAATGGTCTGAGATAAACTTGTCATCCAACAAACTAACAGGAACAATCCCAAGCTCATTCTGGAATCTTTCCTCATTGTTTTGGTTGCATTTGAACAACAATAGCCTTCAAGGAGAGTTTCCTGTGTCTTTTGTAAACTTGAAGAAATTGTTGATTTTGGATATTGGTGATAATGAAGTTTCTGGGACTATACCATCATCATGGACAACAAACACATTTCCTATACTACAAGTTCTTAAACTGCGACATAACCTGTTAAGTGGTCACATTCCTTCACAACTATGCCAACTCAAATCGCTTAAAATTTTGGACATTTCAAGAAACAAATTACAGGGTTCAATACCTAAATGCATAGGAAACCTTGAAGGAATGAAATTGGAAAAGGTAATACCATCCCCATCTCACATGCAATCATACAAATTAATTGCAGAGGCTCCTATGGAGTTTTATGCAGAAGCTCCTGCTGCAAGTGATTCTCAATGGTCTGCTGAAGTTGTGACAGAAGTGGTTAAAGGAGTGGAACGTGAGTATACTAAAATATTGAAGCTTGTAGTCCATCTGGACCTTTCAGAAAACAAATTGGTTGGATTCATTCCAAATGAAATCACATGGCTCACAGGACTGCATAACTTGAATTTGTCATATAATCAATTGGAAGGAGAGATTCCTAAATTGATAGGAGATATGAAATCACTAGAATCATTGGACATGTCTCATAACCAACTTTCAGGAAAAATTCCAAACACCATGTCTGCTTTAACTTCATTGAGTCATTTAAACTTGTCACACAATAATTTTTCAGGACCAATTCCTAAAGATAATCAGTTTTCAACTTTTAATGACCCATCTATTTATGATTACAACCCATACCTTTGTGGATCTCCACTTCCAAACATGTGTGATGTTTTACATGGAGCTTCTGAAAGCAAAGGTAAGGAAGATGAAGATGGGATAGAAAAAGTATGGTTCTACTTTGTGATAGCAATCGGTTTTGGGTCTGGATTTTGGGGAGTTATTGGCACTTTATGGTTCAAGAAGAATTGGAGACATGCTTACTTCAGATGGGTGGAAGATGTTGTTGATGACATATATGTGGCAATTGCAATAAAAATGGCAAAGATAAAGAAGAAGATGAAGAGAAACCATGAACACGAGTGATTCTATGTTTATTTTTCTTGTTCGCTTATTTCTTTTTCTTGAATGTTTCATTTCAAATTACAATAAGGTTAATGTCACACTTTGTATTTGCTTCTTCCGAGTAAATTTTATCTTTATTGACAAGATATATGCATTTTATTTAAGATTGAAAAAAGAATGTGAGTCACTAAGTTTGTCTTTTGTTTTCACACAATTCTTCCATTTTCACAATTATTATTGAGTTCATAGTCAACACCGACTTTGGTGTAAGAAACTCTTTTATTTTCTAATAAAAGATTTAAATTATCTCTTTCCATGTTCAACTTGATAAGTATCTTTTGAAGAATACAAATTTTATTTTTCAAAGTATCACATTTGTTGCACTTGCCAGATTCATCCTATTCGTTTAAAGTGGAAGAACTTTAAACCGGGTCATTTTATATTTCTCTAAGGATTTCTATTTATTTCTCAAGTTTTTATTTTTAAGTTCAAGAGAAGAAATAGTATCCTTGGATGCGGACAATTTGTTCCAATTTCCTTGTTTCTTTTGTTAGTTTCTTACAAATGCGAAAAAATATCATGATAAGAGAAGTAAGAAGTTACCTCATCATCTTGATGATTTTTCATGAGAGAGAAGTTAGATTCTTCTTCATCATCTGACGATTCCATATTGTTATTTTTCCACACGGCACAAGCTTTCTTCCCATTTTTTTAAGGTTTCTTAGATATCTTTTGATTTTCCTTTTTAGTTAAGGGACAGTTTGGTCTGTTGTGTCATCTCTTTTCACGTGAGTAGCATGTTGGGATGAATAAGGCTTTCTCCTTATCCTTTTCATATTCCTCTTTTTTTTTCTTCACATGCCTTAGGAATATTTTGAAGTCCTTTACTATGAGAGACATATCACCATCATAGTTGGATTCCTCATCCTTGAATTCTAGGCTTTTTATTTTCTCTTCTCCTTCTTCATTTCTAGAAAGTCTTTTTAGTTCCATCTTGTGTTCCTGCAATTTGCTACATAGGGT
Organism: Lathyrus oleraceus; assembly: GCF_024323335.1. NCBI lineage: Eukaryota > Viridiplantae > Streptophyta > Magnoliopsida > Fabales > Fabaceae > Lathyrus > Lathyrus oleraceus. The sequence goes on from NC_066584.1 coordinate 431,540,218, forward strand.
ATATGTGTGTGTGTGTTTTTTTTTTTTTTTTTTTTTGTGTTTGTCTTTGTGTGTGTCCATATTTCTAAATTCTTAGACTCACAAATCACAATGACTTTGGGTTGCCAACTACAGTTTATCCATCTAAGAATTTAACAATTAGTTCCTCATTTAAAAATATTTTTCCCAAAGTTCTCATATGGCTCACGATATGGGTAAATCGTGTTTGCATTTTATTAATGCTCTCTTAATGTTTCATTCTGAAGAGTTCATACTCATGGATTAATATGTCAAACATTAACCTTTTCACCTTAGTAGTTTCTTTATGAGTAATTTGGAGGATGTCCCATATTTCTTTTGTCATCTTGCAGTGATAAACTCGCAAAAATTCATTAAGACCGAGAGCGATAGTGATGACAATTTCTTCTTTCAAATCGCATTGCATATTTTTGTTTATTATCTTTAGTCCAATCTTTTTCAAGTTTTTTTACTACAACATCATTGATATTGTGTGTAGGAACAAATGGACATTCCTTCACAATCTTCAAAATACCACGATTCATCCCTTCTATGAAAAATTTCATTTTCTCTTTCCACAAACTATATCATTCTCCATTAAAGAATGAAGATTTGTTTAGTGAATAGCTTAAAGACATTGTTCCTCATGAGACAGTTAGTCTTTAATAGGAGTTAGGATCTGATTCCACTTGTTGGACAACTGACTTCAAGCACAAGAGAGAGTGAATTATGTTATATAAAATTTATGATTAAATTTAAAATATTGTTACTTAAAAAATGAATTAAGTTAGTATTTTTTAAGATCATAGTAAAACAAACAACACAAATAAAAATATTAAAGTAAATGCAGAAATTAAGATATAAAGGTTTAGAGAGATTGAACCAATGATTTATGGCAAAAATTAAGATATAAGGGGCATACTCTTGTCTCTAAGAGATATTCTAAGACATACAATGAACATGTTAGGTTAAAATAAGTGAACCGTAGATTAATAAAAGTGACGTCTGCAAGCTCGATTTTGAAATTTTTGATCCGCTAATTTTACGTGCATTTGAGAAACGATTCAATCGGTTTGTCTGTATAACCAAAAATGTATTCTGGTTGACATTTTAGGCATTATGCGGGATGAAATGCATGTTATGCTATGTAGATGATGCGAACGTCGCGATGAATGCATCAATTTATTTATCGAGGAGAAAATTTGGGTATGACAGATGCATCTTAAACTCAAATATCACAATCTTCAAGGAGAGTCGGTCACGATCAACATCGATCTCGAAGGAGAAAAAATAATATATCAAGCGCTCCAAAAAGACCAAGGAGAAGACGCAGCCAAAGAAGGCAGTGTGGCTTCTATGACCGGACAACTCGACATGATGGGCAATTGTCCCCTACTAAGTCGTTATGCGAACAAATGAAACATGAAGAATAAGCGACAACTAGCCCACTTAGTTGTGTTTCTTTTTCCATTTACGCCAAATAATGTGATTATATAATTATCCTCCTTACGTACATGTATAAATTGGAATTATAAATGAAATGTGACATTTTCTGAAATATTAGTTCCTTTATGATTTTGCATAATGAAAAGAGTCTAGGGTACGACCGACGGGATCAAGGCTCGTTAGAAAAAAAAATAAAGCTAGAGGTACTTCCATTTATTCTAATACAAATCTTGTATAGTGAGGTCATCCTCTTATACATCCTATTTATCATATTAGTCTAGTATTTACATAACATATTGGTGTATCTACTCTCCGCCCCATCACGAATAGTAAGAATCGTAGCGTAAGCTTCCAAGAAGATATGGGTGATTAGTAAGAACCGTTTTTTGAGAGAATGTAACTCAGGAATGGGCCCAAAGCCATGAACAGACGGGTCCATAGAAATCAACCTTCTACTTTGTGTCTGAGTCGCATGGCCACAAACACATTGAAATAGATGAAAGAAAAGGTTCATAAAAGGATTTCTTTCAAGTATTCACACAAATATGGATATACATTTACATACGTCTAGATTGTTGAATGAGGTTGTGAAGGAGCCATCACTAGATGCTTAAGAACTTATATCTCAAAGGTCGTGAAAGGCAGATGAAGACTCAGAATTGAGAAAATGCATTCGTAAAAAGGAATGACACAATCACCATACTTATTGCACATCCTTTCGTTCTCAGTAGGAGTCAAGACACCTCAATCTGGCGATTGGCCAACTTCAAGAAAGGCTTCATCAAGACTACCATCTCTAGCAAAAACAGAAAAGATGGAAGAATGGACAGAATCCACCGAAATAGATTGAGCATTCTTATGAAATTTTTTAGCACTCTTTTGTGATTTTTTACCCATAATGCTCTAACTTTTTAAGATGCAGGAAAGCGAAATGTCAAAAAAAGGAAGTTAATCGCTAAACAAAGAAATGACTTAAAGAAAAGAAACACCGATTCTTCAAGAACTATAACCTAGCATGCAAAAGGAAGTAAACTCTATCAAACATGGGCCATTAAATGAGTGAATCCACAAGAAACTAAAATGTTTCTCTTTCGCTCTTCCAAAGGTGAATAGGAGAGTGGTCGACTTTCGAGGGTAACGCGATAAACTTTCGTCTTGCTACGCATAAGCAAGGGCTTATGCGGCACCAGTTTTGGGTCGACCACATCGACCTCGAACTACCACCATGAAGGAACTGCAATCCTTCTAGAATATTCTCTGCACATGAGAACCACCATGATAGCAAGCACAAAAGATCTAAACCTCAAGTGTATCCAACGTCTCCCCACAATACGTGTTTTATTTTTATTTTTCTCCTTGTATGTATCCAAAATAAGCACACATATAATACTATTATTGAGGGATTTAGGTACCAAGGTGTCATACGGTGAACTGACTTGGGGTGTTTTGCTTTTTATCGCAATGTCGCGGTTAGCAAGAGTCGCCACCGACTTTTCTTTTATCCAATAAGGAAAGGTGGAAAAGAACAGGAAAGACCTCAATAGACTTTGGGTTCGGGAGGTACATTATACAAAGGGAAGGTGTTAGCACCCTTTGTATCCATGGTTATCCATGGGCTCTTAATTGCTGGATCACTTATCTTTTCGTCTGAAAAAGTGTTGGTGAATTGCTTAAAAAATGTTTGAAAGAGAGTTTAACTTTGTAATGATTCTCGTATGAATGTATACAAAGTATTTATCTCGTTTGATTTTGAAAGCGGTTTAGAAAAGGTTTTGAAAAGAGAATTTAACTTTGTAATGATTCTTGTATGAATGTATACAAAGTGGTTATCTCGTTTAGTTTTGAAAGTTGTTTGGAAAAATAGTTTGGAAAGGTGTGAGGTGTAAAAAGTATTTTAGGTTATGATCCAGTAATTGAGAGTTATACCTTCCTAAGGTAATTGAGAGTTTTTCCTATCCTTATGAGGGTAAAACTGTCCTTACTATTGAGAAGTAAGTAGTTTTATCCTTTGGATGTTTAAGGGTTATCGTAGGGTCATCGATTGGTCATTGAAGGCAACAGTTGTAAGGATACCTTAGCATTCGAAGGGACTATCATCATTTAACCGTAGGCTACACCGAAGGGTCATCGAGGGACAAAATCGTATTTTCGAAGGCAACATCCGAGGGACCACGATTTATTTTATGATGATTTAATCGAAGGGCCATTGCTAAGTGTATCCCCACATTCGCGGGACATGACCGTAATACCATAATACCGTAAGGCAAAAGAGAGGTCCAAGATCACTTATTTAAAGGTCATATTTTAAAGTCAATTAAGTAATTAAGTCCATACTAAAATCCATACATTAAAATTAATACATTAAAATTAATACATTAAAATTAACACATTAAAATTAATTGGGCCACTTAGGGTGAGTCTCCATAAGGGTATCCCACAAATAAAGTGGAAGACCTAACGGCAATCTTTTCCTGGGACATGTGAACCTTTGCAAAATTCAGCAAACGGGTTAGAGTACCAAATCCGGGTATTGTAACACCCCGATAATAATATGGTCATTATTTAAATTAAGTTAATAATAGATTTATTAATTTAATTAGATAATTGGATTATTATTATTATTATTATTATTGGAATAATTATTTATTGGAATAATATATAAGTTGGAATTTAGAAAAATCCCATTTTTGGTAAAAAGGTTATTTTCACGTGAAAAGGGAAAAGAGGCAGAAAGGGCAAAAAGCCAGAGAACGAAGGTTGAAGGAAGGAGAAGCTTGGAGCTCGGAAGCTGCCGGATTAACTCAGGTAAGGGGGGTTTATCATCGGTTAAAGGGTATTATATGATAATATGTACTGGGTAGTGATAACCATTGGTTGTACCTCTGATTAGATTGATGCATGATGAATCTGTGAAATATTGGATGAATGAAATTGAATGATAATTGAAAAGAATTCGTAGGAATTAGTAGGGATAATGTTAGGAACGGTGAAGACGAATAGGATATGATTCGTGTAGATGATATGGACGATTATTGTGTGTAATTTGGACTGTGGAAGGTTGGATCGGATAGGTTTCGTAACAGAGAAAGCCATAGCAGATCTGAGAGTTCTGGTTTCTGGTCATACGCGTATGGCACTAGGCAATACGCGTATGAGCTGGCTGGTACGCGTATGGAGGAGGCTTTACGCGTATGGGTGCAAAAGATGATATTTTGAACGTAAAATGGTCTCTGTTGATACGCGTAGCATACGCGTATGAGACAGGTGATACGCGTATGAGTGGGGCGAGGAAATGCGCAATACGCGTATGAGAGTGGGCATTACGCGTATGGACTTGGTCAGGTTTGGGCAATACGCGTATGGGCTTAGGCAGTACGCGTATGGGCAGATTTGTGATTTTCCTGAACTGTGGTTGTGCAGTTTTTAGTTGTTTAGGCTGAGTGATGTACTTAGCTGAGATATGATGTTGTAGGGATCATTTCCCGTTGTTTTGAGTAGTATAGGTATTAGTAGAGTGTACTAATACTATGATTGATTATGTGGCATGACAGGAGATGTTTTTGTTGATGAGGTGTGATGGTATACATGATGTTGTGAATGTATGCATTTGTGAATAGACTATCCTATGGCTTAGAGTGTGAGCATGTGTCTATTCTTGATTTCTGTTGATGTTGTATTGCTAGGTGATTAGCATGCATATTGTGGCCTTCGGGTGGTAGCTAATTCCCATGGTGAGGAATTAGTGAGTAAATCATTTTGATTGTTGTTGTTAATGTTTGCATGCTAGGTGATTAGCGTGCATGTCATGGCCCATTTGGGGTGGTAGCTAATTCCCATGGTGAGGAATTAGTGAGTGAGTCATTATGTCTCAAATGAGTGGGACTAGTGAGCTTGGTAGCCGTGCCTGGATTTGGACGGTGAGGTTGAACTATATGTTCACAACATAGTCGGTACCGCATGCATAGAGTCTCATTGCATAATGAATGTATGGCATATAATATGAATGGATGTATTCCAGTATTATATGTGTGTTGTGTGTTGTGTTGTTGATGTTGATTATGGTTGCTGAATGCGTAGTATGATTAGGGTGAATTAATGTGTTAATTACTTGGCATTACATGTTGTTCTATAATGCTTATTATATTGATTGAGAAACTCACCCTTACACCTATTTTTCAGGTAACGAGAAATGAGTTGAATAGAAGCTAATGCTTGGAGTCTAGAGTAGTTCTTATGGGTCATGCTCTGATAGATGTAACATCGGGAGGGAATGTTTTAATTAATTTGATATTGGTGGTTGAATGATTTACATGTATTGTGTTACATGTTTTACATTGATGTTGGATTTTATTCCGCTGCGAATTATGCAAAAGAACCTTATTTTGATTAAATAAATGAGCATGACAGGACATTTTGATAATTTTGTGAAATGATTGTGTGACACCCTTCGGGGCATAATTACTCTGATGAATATATTGTTATTTTAATTATAATAATTTGGGGTATTTAGAAGGGTGTTACATTAGTGGTATCAGAGCATAGTCGGTCGTGTCGAGTCGTAGTTATTCTGTTTCCCCTGTACGGGATAGGTGTTGTGTAACCCTATCAGTACTTAATTGTTTAGCTTGTTTGGGTTTTCAGAATAGAGATGGCTGGAAGAGGTAGAGATGATGCTGCGATTGCTGAGGCTCTGGGTATGCTGGCTGGAGTACTTGGAGGAAATCCGAATGTTGTGGGAATGGGAGCTGCTCGTCAACTGAGTGAGTTCCAGAAGAACAATCCTCCAATGTTCAAAGGAGCATACGATCCGGATGGTGCTCAGAAATGGTTGAAGGAGATAGAGAGGATCTTCAGAGTAACTGAGTGTGCTGATAACCAGAAGGTCAGGTTCGGTACACATATGCTGTCAGAGGAAGCTGATGATTGGTGGGTTGCTACCCGCACTGAGTTGGAAACTGCTGGAGATGCTGAGATTTCTTGGGCTGTGTTCAGAGAGAGATTTCTGAGGAAGTATTTTCCCGAGGATGTCAGAGGAAAGAAGGAGATAGAGTTCTTGGAATTGAAGCAGGGTAACAGGTCCGTTACGGAGTATGCTGCTAAGTTCACAGAGCTGTCGAAGTATTATACTCCCTATGCTGAGGCTGCTGGGGAATTTTCCAAATGTGTGAAGTTTGAGAACGGGTTGCGTCCCGAGATCAAGCAGGCGATTGGGTATCAAAGGATTAGAGTGTTTTCTGATTTGGTTGACTGTTGCAGGATTTTCGAACAGGATTCCAAGGCTAGAGCAGAGAGCTATCAGCAAAGGGTTGATAGGAAAGGCAAAAATCAGATTGATCGTGGAAAACCGTATGCAGCTGGCAAAGGTTTCCAGAGGCAGAGTGGGATGAAGAGGCCTAGTGGAGGAGATTCTAGTGCTCCTGTTAAGTGTTACAGATGTGGTCAGGCTGGACATCGTATCCATGAGTGTACCAGTAATGAGAAGAAGTGTTTCAAATGTGGGAAAGGTGGTCATTTGGCTGCGGATTGCCGGTTGAAGACTGTGACTTGCTTCAACTGTGGAGAGGTGGGTCATATCAGTCCACAGTGTCCTAAGCCGAAGAAAGAGAATCAGTCAGGAGGCAAGGTTTTTGCTTTATCGGGTTCTGAGACTTCTGCAGATGATCGTTTGATCCGAGGTACGTGTTATATTAATGGCTTTCCTCTTGTAGCTATTATTGACACCGGTGCTACTCATTCTTTTATATCTTTGGATTGTGCTGTGAAGCTTAAGTTAGAAATATCTGAGATGCATGGAAGTATGGTGATTGATACTCCTGCGAAGGGTTCAGTGACTACTACTTCAATTTGTTTAAGTTGCCCTTTGAGTATTTTTGGTAAGGACTTTGGGATAGACCTTGTGTGTCTTCCGCTAGTGCAGATTGATGTTATTCTGGGAATGAACTGGTTGGTGTTTAACCGAGTCTATATCAACTGTTTTGATAAGACTGTGATATTCCCTGAGATTGAGGAAGGAAAGAGTTTGTTTCTATCAGCAAGGCAAGTGAATGAGGAAGTAGCAGATGGGGCAGAGTTGTTTATGCTGTTAGCGACCTTGGAGGCTAAAGATAAACTGGTGATTGGCGATCTAGCTGTGGTGTGTGATTTCCCTGATGTGTTTCCGGAAGAAGTGAATGAATTACCGCCAGAACGTGAAGTTGAGTTCTCGATTGATTTGGTACCTGGTACTAGACCGATATCGATGGCCCCTTATCGTATGTCTGCTGCTGAGCTAGCTGAATTGAAGAGTCAGTTGGAAGACTTGTTGGATAAGAAATTTATTCGTCCGAGTGTGTCACCGTGGGGTGCACCAGTGTTGTTGGTTAAGAAGAAAGAAGGTACTATGAGGTTGTGTGTGGACTACAGGCAACTGAATAAAGTGACGATCAAGAATCGGTATCCTTTACCGAGGATTGATGATTTGATGGATCAGTTGGTTGGTGCAAGTGTGTTCAGCAAGATAGACTTGAGATCTGGGTATCATCAGATACGTGTGAAAACTGAAGATATTCAGAAGACTGCTTTCAGAACAAGGTATGGACATTATGAGTATTCTGTAATGCCTTTTGGTGTGACTAATGCGCCTGGAGTATTCATGGAGTATATGAATAGGATTTTCCATCCGTACCTAGACAAGTTTGTTGTGGTGTTTATCGATGACATTTTGGTGTATTCGAAATCTGAAGAAGAGCATGTTGAGCATTTGAGAGTGGTTTTGGGAGTTCTACGAGAAAAGAAGCTATTTGCTAAACTATCTAAGTGTGAATTTTGGTTAAAAGAAGTTAGTTTTCTTGGTCATGTGATTTCAAGAGGTGGTGTGGCTGTTGATCCTTCTAAGATAGAAGCGGTATCTAGGTGGGAAGCTCCGAAGTCAGTTTCTGAGATAAGGAGTTTTCTTGGACTTGCAGGGTATTATAGGAAGTTTATTGAGGGATTCTCTAAGTTGGCGTTACCGTTGACAAGGTTAACTAGAAAGGGACAAGCGTTTGTTTGGGATTCAAAATGTGAAGAAGGTTTCCAAGAGTTAAAGAGAAGGCTAACTACTGCTCCTATTCTGATATTACCGAGTTCGTCGGAATTATTTGAGGTTTATTGTGATGCTTCATTGTTGGGTCTAGGTGGTGTGTTGATGCAGAATAAGCAGGTTATAGCTTATGCTTCGAGACAACTAAGGGTTCATGAGAGGAACTATCCGACACATGATTTAGAGTTGGCAGCTGTGGTATTTGTTCTGAAGTTGTGGAGGCATTATTTGTATGGATCAAGATTTGAAGTTTTCAGTGACCATAAAAGTTTGAAGTATTTGTTTGATCAGAGAGAGCTGAATATGAGACAGAGAAGATGGTTAGAATTTCTGAAGGATTATGACTTTGGTTTGAATTACCATCCAGGTAAAGCAAACGTGGTGGCTGATGCATTGAGTCGGAAATCATTGCATATGTCTATGTTAATGGTTAAGGAATTGGATTTAATTGAGCAGTTTAGAGACTTGAGTTTGGTGTGTGAGAGTACTCACAATAGTGTTAAATTGGGAATGCTGAAGTTAACGAGTGGTATTCTGGATGAGATCAGAGAGGGTCAGAAATCCGATATGCTTTTGGTTGATAAGTTGACTTTAGTGAATCAAGGTCAAGGTGGTGAATTCAGAGTTGATGAGAATGGTGTTTTGAGATTTGGTAATCGGGTGTGTATTCCGGAGGTTACAGAACTTAAGAAGAGTATTCTTGAAGAGGGACATCGTAGTGGTTTGAGTATTCATCCTGGAGCTACGAAGATGTATCATGATTTGAAGAAGTTATTTTGGTGGCCGGGAATGAAAAGAGAAATTGCGAGTTTTGTTTATTCCTGTTTGACTTGTCAGAAGTCAAAGATTGAGCATCAGAAGCCGTCTGGGCTAATGCAACCGTTGGCTATTCCAGAGTGGAAGTGGGACAGTATTAGTATGGATTTTGTTTTGGGTTTACCGAGAACGAGTAAGAATTTTGAGGCTACTTGGGTGATTGTTGACAGATTGACAAAGTCGGCTCATTTCATTCCGATCAGAGTGGATTATCCGTTAGAGAGACTAGCTGAGTTGTATATTGAGAGGATTGTAAGTTTGCATGGCATTCCGTCTAGTATTGTTTCGGACAGAGATCCTAGATTCACATCGAAGTTTTGGGAAGGGTTGCAGAGAGCTTTGGGAACTAAGTTGAGATTGAGTTCTGCATATCATCCGCAGACTGATGGTCAGACTGAGAGGACGATTCAGTCACTAGAGGATCTTTTGAGAGCCTGTGTTTTGGAAAAAGGAGGTGCTTGGGATTATTATTTACCTTTGATTGAGTTTACCTACAACAATAGTTTTCATTCGAGCATTGGTATGGCACCGTTTGAAGCTTTGTATGGTAGGAGATGTCGGACACCTTTATGTTGGTATGAGTCCGGTGAGAGTGTTGTGGTTGGACCGGAGATTGTTCAACAGACTACGGAAAAGATTAAGATGATTCAGGAGAAGATGAGAATTGCTCAGAGTCGTCAGAAGAGTTATCATGACAAGAGGAGGAAGTCACTTGAGTTCCAAGAGGGAGATCATGTATTTCTTCGTGTCACTCCGATAACTGGTGTTGGTCGAGCTTTGAAGTCGAAGAAGTTGACACCTCGATTTATTGGTCCTTATCAGATTTTGGAGAGGATAGGGGAAGTGGCCTATCGTGTCGCTTTACCGCCGTCGCTTGCGAATTTGCATGAGGTTTTCCATGTGTCTCAGTTGAGGAGATACATTCATGATCCGTCGCATGTAGTCCAAGTAGATGATGTACAGGTGAGAGATAACCTGACTGTTGAAACATCGCCTATGAGGATCGAGGATCGAGAGTTGAAGCAGTTGCGGGGTAAAGAGATTGCCTTGGTGAAAGTAGCTTGGGGAGGACCAGCAGGTGGCAATGTGACTTGGGAACTGGAGAGTAAGATGAAGGAGTCTTACCCAGAGTTGTTCGCTTGAGGTATGTTTTCGAGGACGAAAACTCTTTTAGTGGGGGAGAGTTGTAACACCCCGATAATAATATGGTCATTATTTAAATTAAGTTAATAATAGATTTATTAATTTAATTAGATAATTGGATTATTATTATTATTATTATTATTGGAATAATTATTTATTGGAATAATATATAAGTTGGAATTTAGAAAAATCCCATTTTTGGTAAAAAGGTTATTTTCACGTGAAAAGGGAAAAGAGGCAGAAAGGGCAAAAAGCCAGAGAACGAAGGTTGAAGGAAGGAGAAGCTTGGAGCTCGGAAGCTGCCGGATTAACTCAGGTAAGGGGGGTTTATCATCGGTTAAAGGGTATTATATGATAATATGTACTGGGTAGTGATAACCATTGGTTGTACCTCTGATTAGATTGATGCATGATGAATCTGTGAAATATTGGATGAATGAAATTGAATGATAATTGAAAAGAATTCGTAGGAATTAGTAGGGATAATGTTAGGAACGGTGAAGACGAATAGGATATGATTCGTGTAGATGATATGGACGATTATTGTGTGTAATTTGGACTGTGGAAGGTTGGATCGGATAGGTTTCGTAACAGAGAAAGCCATAGCAGATCTGAGAGTTCTGGTTTCTGGTCATACGCGTATGGCACTAGGCAATACGCGTATGAGCTGGCTGGTACGCGTATGGAGGAGGCTTTACGCGTATGGGTGCAAAAGATGATATTTTGAACGTAAAATGGTCTCTGTTGATACGCGTAGCATACGCGTATGAGACAGGTGATACGCGTATGAGTGGGGCGAGGAAATGCGCAATACGCGTATGAGAGTGGGCATTACGCGTATGGACTTGGTCAGGTTTGGGCAATACGCGTATGGGCTTAGGCAGTACGCGTATGGGCAGATTTGTGATTTTCCTGAACTGTGGTTGTGCAGTTTTTAGTTGTTTAGGCTGAGTGATGTACTTAGCTGAGATATGATGTTGTAGGGATCATTTCCCGTTGTTTTGAGTAGTATAGGTATTAGTAGAGTGTACTAATACTATGATTGATTATGTGGCATGACAGGAGATGTTTTTGTTGATGAGGTGTGATGGTATACATGATGTTGTGAATGTATGCATTTGTGAATAGACTATCCTATGGCTTAGAGTGTGAGCATGTGTCTATTCTTGATTTCTGTTGATGTTGTATTGCTAGGTGATTAGCATGCATATTGTGGCCTTCGGGTGGTAGCTAATTCCCATGGTGAGGAATTAGTGAGTAAATCATTTTGATTGTTGTTGTTAATGTTTGCATGCTAGGTGATTAGCGTGCATGTCATGGCCCATTTGGGGTGGTAGCTAATTCCCATGGTGAGGAATTAGTGAGTGAGTCATTATGTCTCAAATGAGTGGGACTAGTGAGCTTGGTAGCCGTGCCTGGATTTGGACGGTGAGGTTGAACTATATGTTCACAACATAGTCGGTACCGCATGCATAGAGTCTCATTGCATAATGAATGTATGGCATATAATATGAATGGATGTATTCCAGTATTATATGTGTGTTGTGTGTTGTGTTGTTGATGTTGATTATGGTTGCTGAATGCGTAGTATGATTAGGGTGAATTAATGTGTTAATTACTTGGCATTACATGTTGTTCTATAATGCTTATTATATTGATTGAGAAACTCACCCTTACACCTATTTTTCAGGTAACGAGAAATGAGTTGAATAGAAGCTAATGCTTGGAGTCTAGAGTAGTTCTTATGGGTCATGCTCTGATAGATGTAACATCGGGAGGGAATGTTTTAATTAATTTGATATTGGTGGTTGAATGATTTACATGTATTGTGTTACATGTTTTACATTGATGTTGGATTTTATTCCGCTGCGAATTATGCAAAAGAACCTTATTTTGATTAAATAAATGAGCATGACAGGACATTTTGATAATTTTGTGAAATGATTGTGTGACACCCTTCGGGGCATAATTACTCTGATGAATATATTGTTATTTTAATTATAATAATTTGGGGTATTTAGAAGGGTGTTACAGGTATAATCGTGGATTACACCGTAAAAGAAAAAACAGCAGCAAGAAAACAATGTATAATTAACATAGAATAGATCAGGTTACGCATAGAACATAAAAAATATCAATGGCTGTCCCGTTCGCCTCTGCCTCGCCTAGCGAAGGCCTAGCGAACACTCGCTACATGCTCGCTTAGCGATGTGCTAGCGAGCGGCTGCGGGTTTTGAATTTCAGAACATTATGACTTCAACCTGCGGCATGGCTTATGGCATTCAACACATAATTATATGGTTCAACATTCACAATATTCAGGCACACTTAAATTCACATGCAAAACCTCAAATATGTTTATGAATTCAATTATAATATCACATGCAAGTTAAGAACATAAAGCGGTATCACATGCAAATTAAGAAAATAAAACGATAAGAATAATGCAAACCTGTTTGCAATCGAATTGCAACCTTGAATTGGCCGATCGGATCGAATTGAGCGGAAGTGACCTTGCTGCCGCCGGCTTTTCCTTCAGGGCTTCCTTTAGGGTTTTCCGTCTGTGAGCGCTAGGGTTTGCTTGCTAGAGTTCTCCTCTCTCCTTTTTTTCGTTCCCTTTTCGTTACTGAAGTGCTGGTATTTATAATGCCATTTTTCATGACCTAATGGGCTCAGAATGAAGCCCGAAATTTTTTGTTGTCTGTCAGCTTCGCTAGGCGAGCTGGTAGCGAACGTTCGCTAGGCGAGCGTGTAGCGAACGTAACGTTCGCTAGGCGAGCGCGTAGCGAACAGGCCAGTCTGGGCCATTTTCTGGATTGGGCCATTCGTGAGCTGGGCCTTGGTTCTTTTAAGATCAGTGTCATAAAAATGAGTCGGAATGCCTTGAAAAATGTCTTGAAATATTAATGGGCAAATTTTGGGGTATGACAGCTGCCCCTGTTCAATATTCTTGAACCGAGAGAGTCAGAATGGTATGTGCCGTTCGTGATCTGGAGGTGAAAGATTATTGAACACTAGAATGCCCCAACAATTTGCGCTTGTCCATCAGTCTTGACGGAGATGGGCTTAAAGATGCCCTCCAGGAAGTTTGATGAGGAGATTTCCAGATTCTGTCGTACGTTAGACGATATCTGGAGACATGGGTGTCACACCGGGTCGTACATCAGACCGTATAGTGAGCTATCCATTATGCTGTCGACTTCGCCGGGGAGTCGGAGTATGCTATATACTGCTGGGGATAAGGGATCAGAATGGATCATATACTGGACCGTATCTGAATACCAGAGTGAGCTGTTCGTTAGGCAGATGACTTTGCCGAGGATGAAAAATCAGAATGGATCGTACGCTAGATCGTCTCTGAGTTGAAGATCCAAATGGGTCTTATGATAGACTGTATTGGAGTTGCAGGATGAGTCGTCCATTAGGCTGAATCTGATGATAAAAAGGGGGTAGTCGTACACTAGACTACACTTCAGAAATGTACCGTACACTAGGTAGCATCTGAGGAGACGAAGGTCAAATTGGGTCGTACATTAGACCGTATCTGAGTAGACTGGGCCGTCCATTAGGCTGAATCTGATGATAAAAGGGGGTAGTCGTACACTAGACTACACTTCAGAAATGTACCGTACACTAGGTAGAATCTGAGGAGATGAAGGTCAAATTGGGTCGTACATTAGACCGTATCTGAGCAGACTGAGCCGTCCATTAGGCTGAATCTGATGATAAAAGGGGGTAGTCGTACACTAGACTACACTTCAGAAATGTACCGTACACTAGGTAGCATCTGAGCAAGGGAGTAGCCGTATACCCGACTACCATTCAGGAATGTACCTGTCCGAAGGTAGCACCTGAGCAAGGGAGTAGCCGTATACCAGACTACCATTCAGGAATGTACCTGTCCGAAGGTAGCACCTGAGCAAGGGAGTAGCCGTATACCCGACTACCATTCAGGAATGTACCTGTCCGAAGGTAGCACCTGAGCAAGGGAGTAGCCGTATACCAGACTACCATTCAGGAATGTACCTGTCCGAAGGTAGCACCTGAGCAAGGGAGTAGCCGTATACCAGACTACCATTCAGGAATGTACCTGTCCGAAGGTAGCACCTGAGAAGGGAGTAGCCGTATACCAGACTACCATTCAGGAATGTACCTGTCCGAAGGTAGCACCTGAGCAAGGGAGTAGCCGTATACCAGACTACCATTCAAGAATGTACCTGTCCGAAGGTAGCACCTGAGCAAGGGAGTAGCCGTATACCCGACTACCATTCAGGAATGTACCTGTCCGAAGGTAGCACCTGAGCAAGGGAGTAGCCGTATACCCGACTACCATTCAGGAATGTACCTGTCCGAAGGTAGCACCTGAGCAAGGGAGTAGCCGTATACCAGACTACCATTCAGGAATGTACCTGTCCGAAGGTAGCATCTGAGCAAGATGAAGGTTTAACTTGGTCGTACATTAAACCGTATTTGAGCAGCATCTGGTCTAACTTGGTCGTACATTAGACTGTATCTGAGCAGAATCTGGTCTAACTTGGTCGTACATTAGACTGTATCTGAGCAGAATCTGGTCTAACTTGATCGTACGTTAGACTGTCTTTGAGTGGTTGAAGGTCAGAATGGATCGTACGCTAGATCATATCTGAGTTGTTGAAGGTCATATGTTGAGCTGAATCAGAGCGAACCGTACGTTAGGCTGTATCTGATAGTATTTGTATATGTTGTATTTGCAATAATTTACTGGGGATGGGCTTATAGATGCCATCGTTAGGAGGATGTCAGAATGAATGTTGACATGGAGTTTATCTGAAAGATGTAGTTGACTTCTGATTGTAATTGATAAAGCTGTCCGTCTGAATGGACCTTTGTTTTGACCGTATCAAGAGGATAATTGACCTGGAAAATAAAGTTAGCTTCATGCTATGTCATGATGCATGAGATGCAAATGTTGTATGTATGCGGGTGCTGTGAAATGATGTAATGAGTGAATTATGCGTCTGGAATAAATGAGAGCATTGTATGATGTAATGCATATGAAATGATGTAATGTATATGATGCGGAATGAAAATTGTATGTAGGTATGTGATGTGAAATGATGCAATGAATGCACTATGCGTCTGAAACGTTCTTCCAGGGAACTCTACTGGGGAGATAAGTCTCAGTCTGCTGGTCGGAGACATTGGTATTGATGACCCGGTCTCGGCTGGGGTATTTGATTTCTGTCTGATGTTAGAAACATTCGACAGAGCCTGGCTGGGGATAGAAGAGATGACCAATTCGTCTAGTGATGTCCATTTCTTCTGGGGAATAACTGGCTTAGCCGGGGAATAGAATTAGCAACCGATTCATTGGAAAGCCTGGTTAGACCTTCTCCTCGATCCTGAAGTCCTTTAGTAATTGTCATTGTTATTTTATGCATGTATTTTGATAAACATTGATCATATTCAAATGCATATATCAATTCAAGTTAAATCAATGGACGTTTACGCAAACAAAACAGAAAAGGTGAAACAAAAGCGTCTTTTTGGAAATGAAATTGTATTGATTTTGAAAGAGGGCCCATGAACAGGCAAATCGTGTACAAGGAGACAGAAATCCTAGTAAGAGGAAATTGCCGAGAAAACAAAGAAAAAGCTATGCAGGAAAAGTCCTGTTGATTTTAAATCCACTACCGTCATTATGTCTTCAAGCATCTCATCTCCTGCTGTCGGATAGAAGTGATTGGCTTGTTCGGTCCCTTGAACTTGGGCGAAGCTGACAGAGAACGGGGCATAGTCATACGCTTTCCCTAATTTTTGCCTGGACCGCCTTTTCAGGTTTTCAGTCCACCGGGATACCCTTTTTTGCTCAAGCCGCCTTTTCAGGTTTTCGACTTGCCGGGTGTACGTCTTTATATGTTTATCCCTAATTTTTGCCCGAACCCTTTTGGTTCGCCGGGATGCCCTTACTTTTGCCTAGGTACGTCGACCTAGCGGGTCTCTTTTATGCGTAGTATTTTTTAACTATGTCCGCGTTCACAGGATGCGGGAAATCTTCGCCGTCCATTGTAGCAAGTATCATGGCTCCACCAGAGAATACCTTCTTAACTACAAGTGGCCCTTCGTATGTGGGAGTCCATTTGCCCCTGGGATCACTTTGTGGTAGAATGATATGCTTGATAACTAAGTCGCCGATTCGGTACACTCGTCTCTTGACCTTTTTGTGGAATGCCTGGGTCATGCGCTTCTGATATATCTGCCCATGACATACAGCCGCAAGTCTCTGTTCCTCAATCAGATTTATCTGATCGAGTCGAGTTTGAATCCATTCATCCTCATCTAAGCCTGCATCTCTCACAATTCTTAGAAAGGGAATCTGAACTTCCACTGGTAAAACGGCTTCCATTCCATAGACTAAAGAGAAAGGGGTTGCCCCTGTCGAAGTGCGGTAACCATGAAGAGCAAAAGGTAACATCTCATGCCAGTCTTTGTATGTTACTGTTATATTCTTGATATTGTTAGCAGCCTCCACGGCGCCGTTCATCTTCGGCCGGTACGGAGAAGAGTTATGGTGTTTTATTTTGAACTACATGCAGAGTTCAGTTTAATACCATTATTAGTGATAACTCTTTCAGGAGACAGCAGGTTTCTCGAATGTATATTTGATAAGATCCATCTTAGAAATCAATAAAGTGGTCTGATTCAACATATACTGTCTTAGTCGGCGAGCAGCCCAAGCCAAAGCGCAGCAAGCTTTCTCGAGCTGTGAGTATCTTGTTTCACAGTCGGTACCTTTTGCTAAGGCAGTGTATGACATGCTCTTTTCGACCAGACTCGTCATGTTGCCCCAGCACACCCTATTGAATTTTCTAACACGGTCAAATACATAGTTAGAGGTCTTCCTTCAACCGGTAGCATCAGAATTGGAGGTTCTTGGAGATATTTCCTGATTTTGCTATTCATCATTCCATGCCATCTCTTGATTTTTCCTTTTTAGTAATTTGAAGATGGGTTTGCAGGTAGCAGTCAAGTGTGGAATGAATCGGGCAATGTAATTCGAGTGCCCCAAGAACCTCTGACTTCTTTCTTGTTTATTTCAGTACCCAGATTTACAATTTCAATTGATTCCTCATGCGGCTGTATAGTCTTTTGTAGTACCAGTCTGGCAAGTTCTCTAGGGACTTCACAATCTTCCTCACTTCCATCCTCGGCTTGGTAGATCGGATTTTCAAAGTCATAATGAACAGTAGCAGAACTATTATCAACAGGATCCATAGTGGGTATGGATCGGCAAATTGTTACGTGAGTGTGTGCAAGAAAACATAGCTTGTTTGAAAAATGACAGGAAAGATAAAGAGCGCAATATTTGAATGCAAAAAGTCCATTGATTTATTGAATATGAATATGCTTATGAAAATGACAAACCCTTAAAATTAGCTATTATGCCCCGGGTATAGACACAATGCTTTTGAAATACTAAAATAGCAATAACAATTACTCTCGACTAAAGGAAATCGGGGTAGTGTCTTCAGCCTTTCAATTGTCGAGTCTGTCACCAATTGTCGGGAAAATCCAGCTATCCAAGTCATAATCGTTATCAGTATCTTCCACAGCATTGACAGTCTCGTCCTGATTAGGCAGAGGAGCAGTGATGACATTAGGAGTCTCCGGAGGATCAGAGGTAGTCACCTGTATCTTTCCACTTCGAATGCCACTTTCAACATGTTCACCTGTTAATATAAGTTCAGTGAAACCCAATGAGGAACTCCTTAATAGATGGCCGTAGAATGGGCCAGTCAGTGTGCTCATGAACATGTCCACTAATTCTCGATCAGTCATAGGGGGTTTGACTCTGCCAGCCAAATCTCTCCATTTTTGAGCATATTCTTTGAAGCCTTCTTTAGATCCCATGGTCATATTCTGCAACTGTAGCCGAGTAGGCGCTAATTCAGAATTGTACTGGTAGTGTTTGTAGAAAGTTGTCGCTAAATCAGTCCAGGTGCGGATGTCAGAGCTCTCGAGCTGATAATACCATTCCAACTGTGTGCCAGCCAGACTTTCTTGGAAGAAATGGATCCATAGTTTCCTATTGGTGGTATACGGCTGAATCTTTCTCACATAAGCTCTTAGATGCATCTGAGGACAAGATGCCCCATCATACTTAGAGAAAGCGGGGACCTTGAATTTGCGGGGAATGACCACATCAGAGACTAGACCCA
Source organism: Lathyrus oleraceus (assembly GCF_024323335.1). Taxonomy (NCBI): domain Eukaryota; kingdom Viridiplantae; phylum Streptophyta; class Magnoliopsida; order Fabales; family Fabaceae; genus Lathyrus; species Lathyrus oleraceus. The sequence continues at coordinate 431,558,878 of NC_066584.1, forward strand.
AGCTTTCGAAGTCCAGACCGGGCGTCTTCTGACCTTCCATAGCTAGCATACGTTCTTCCAGCAACTTGTACTTATCATCTCTTGGAGAGTACTGTTCATTCTCATAATCTTCATTGACGTCCTCAGGGTTGAAGAGATCAACATTCTCATCTTCTGAATCTGTCTCTGTTTCTTCTTCTTGATCCTTCGGAATTCTAATCTCGACTCCTGCGGCCTGTCGTTTGAGCCTTCTTCCCGGGTTAATGTAACTCACAGGTTTCTTGTCTTTTTTCTTCTCGAGCAAGAGAGCCTTCAGTTCCTCCTGCCCCTTGGATAAGTTCAAGATCATCTTCTGGAGTTGAGCATTCTGAGCCTGGAGATCTCTGACAATTTGTTCGAGGTCCATTTTTCTGTTTGGAGGAAAACCGTGAGAACACTGATCCCTTTAGAGTACCTGTTATGCAATGTTATGCTATGCTATGCAATGTATGAAATGTTTTCAAGGACTTTTGGAATTTAACTTTACGTAAACTACCAAAAAGGAAACTTTTTTTTTTTTTTTTTTTTTTTTTTTTTACAAAACAGAGCAAAGTTAAATCCCTAAGTCCTCAAAATGGTTAGTACAATGCCATGATGTTATGATGTTATGATGTTATGATGTTAAGTAAACAACAAGCACAAGCAAGTCACACAACCATCATTCCTAGGTTTTAAGGCTTGCGTGAGTTCCATAGGTAAGTACCCTCCCCACTGAAGTTTGGTTGGTTCAACCTGTCCTAGAATAGTAACCGGGTTCTAAAAGGATCTCCAATCATTGACTTTCCTTTAAGTCCACTTCAGTGCAACACCAAGTGGTTGACCGAAGCTTCCCTAAAGTCCAATCTCAAGGAGTGTAGTATCGAGTCTCAACCAAGCCCCAGTCGGAACCGAAGTCAGTTAGCTCACTACTTTCTAATGGCCAGGATGAGTCAATTAGGGTTCTAAAGGTCTGGTTAATGCTTTGATGACACCACGTGGAAGCCAAATTTTTCCTCAAATAACATGAGGACCATCAGGACAACCAAAGCGTCACATTAACCGTAGCCATCATTTTAACCATTCCAGTATACGCCGGATAGTCGCGATGATCTATTGCTACTTACCTAAGGTACACTAGATCCGGGTGTAGGATCTTTCACTCAAGCATAGGATACCCAAGCAACCCTTAAAAGTAAATCAAACAATTCAAATAAGTGATCTTGTTTTAAGGTAACCTCTCTTTTTAAGGTCCCCAGCAGAGTCGCCAGTGCTGTCATACGGTGAACTGACTTGGGGTGTTTTGCTTTTTATCGCAATGTCGCGGTTAGCAAGAGTCGCCACCGACTTTTCTTTTATCCAATAAGGAAAGGTGGAAAAGAACAGGAAAGACCTCAATAGACTTTGGGTTCGGGAGGTACATTATACAAAGGGAAGGTGTTAGCACCCTTTGTATCCATGGTTATCCATGGGCTCTTAATTGCTGGATCACTTATCTTTTCGTCTGAAAAAGTGTTGGTGAATTGCTTAAAAAATGTTTGAAAGAGAGTTTAACTTTGTAATGATTCTCGTATGAATGTATACAAAGTATTTATCTCGTTTGATTTTGAAAGCGGTTTAGAAAAGGTTTTGAAAAGAGAATTTAACTTTGTAATGATTCTTGTATGAATGTATACAAAGTGGTTATCTCGTTTAGTTTTGAAAGTTGTTTGGAAAAATAGTTTGGAAAGGTGTGAGGTGTAAAAAGTATTTTAGGTTATGATCCAGTAATTGAGAGTTATACCTTCCTAAGGTCATTATGAACGTTTCCTATCCTTATGAGGGTAAAACTGTCCTTACTATTGAGAAGTAAGTAGTTTTATCCTTTGGATGTTTAAGGGTTATCGTAGGGTCATCGATTGGTCATTGAAGGCAACAGTTGTAAGGATACCTTAGCATTCGAAGGGACTATCATCATTTAACCGTAGGCTACACCGAAGGGTCATCGAGGGACAAAATCGTATTTTCGAAGGCAACATCCGAGGGACCACGATTTATTTTATGATGATTTAATCGAAGGGCCATTGCTAAGTGTATCCCCACATTCGCGGGACATGACCGTAATACCATAATACCGTAAGGCAAAAGAGAGGTCCAAGATCACTTATTTAAAGGTCATATTTTAAAGTCAATTAAGTAATTAAGTCCATACTAAAATCCATACATTAAAATTAATACATTAAAATTAATACATTAAAATTAACACATTAAAATTAATTGGGCCACTTAGGGTGAGTCTCCATAAGGGTATCCCACAAATAAAGTGGAAGACCTAACGGCAATCTTTTCCTGGGACATGTGAACCTTTGCAAAATTCAGCAAACGGGTTAGAGTACCAAATCCGGGTATAATCGTGGATTACACCGTAAAAGAAAAAACAGCAGCAAGAAAACAATGTATAATTAACATAGAATAGATCAGGTTACGCATAGAACATAAAAAATATCAATGGCTGTCCCGTTCGCCTCTGCCTCGCCTAGCGAAGGCCTAGCGAACACTCGCTACATGCTCGCTTAGCGATGTGCTAGCGAGCGGCTGCGGGTTTTGAATTTCAGAACATTATGACTTCAACCTACGGCATGGCTTATGGCATTCAACACATAATTATATGGTTCAACATTCACAATATTCAGGCACACTTAAATTCACATGCAAAACCTCAAATATGTTTATGAATTCAATTATAATATCACATGCAAGTTAAGAACATAAAGCGGTATCACATGCAAATTAAGAAAATAAAACGATAAGAATAATGCAAACCTGTTTGCAATCGAATTGCAACCTTGAATTGGCCGATCGGATCGAATTGAGCGGAAGTGACCTTGCTGCCGCCGGCTTTTCCTTCAGGGCTTCCTTTAGGGTTTTCCGTCTGTGAGCGCTAGGGTTTGCTTGCTAGAGTTCTCCTCTCTCCTTTTTTCGTTCCCTTTTCGTTACTGAAGTGCTGGTATTTATAATGCCATTTTTCATGACCTAATGGGCTCAGAATGAAGCCCGAAATTTTTTGTTGTCTGTCAGCTTCGCTAGGCGAGCTGGTAGCGAACGCGTAGCGAACGTTCGCTAGGCGAGCGTGTAGCGAACGTAACGTTCGCTAGGCGAGCGCGTAGCGAACAGGCCAGTCTGGGCCATTTTCTGGATTGGGCCATTCGTGAGCTGGGCCTTGGTTCTTTTAAGATCAGTGTCATAAAAATGAGTCGGAATGCCTTGAAAAATGTCTTGAAATATTAATGGGCAAATTTTGGGGTATGACACAAGGGATTAAGGAAGACGTATTAAATTGAAAGCAATAAGTGTGACTCAACCGTTTTCTCTTTAATTTGTATTTAAAACCTCAAAACTTCTCACTATTTGAATACTACAAATATTGTAGATAGATATAACCTATTGAAGAGTACAAGTTGCACAACATTCAACTTTTTATAACTATTAGGGTATTAAATTCTTTCCACTAAGGTAGTTTATAATAATAATAATAAAACAAGAAAGATTCAACATACATGACCACAAAAGACTAAGGATAGGATAAGGAGACTAACGGTTGAGTCACACTTATTGCTTTCAATTTAATACGTCTTCCTTAATCCCTTGGTACCTAAATCCCTCAATAATAGTATTATATGTGTTCTTATTTTGGATACATACAAGGAGAAAAATAAAAATAAAGATATATAGAAAATAGAACATAAAAAAACACTTGGTTAATTAAAATATGAGTTAAAAGACTTGTCGAAATACATTATTTTTGGAAAAAAAGAATGGGTGACTGAATACATTATTTGTCGAAAAAAGACTTGTCTTAAAATATAAATATCTTTTGGGAAAATAATGGGTGACTAAATACATTATTTTTTAAATATTAAATACATTTTAAAAAACATACCCCTATATAAAATTAAGCATTTGTTTTGTCAAAAAGCTTGCCGTGATGTTTGGTTTAGTTTGATGCTTCGAGGAAGTTGTATTGAATTGCTACAAGTGAAAATGATGGTCATATATAAGTTGTGTGAGTGAAATGAAAGTCATCAACCAATTCCAATAGAAACAGAGAGAAAACAGGGTAAGATATTACAAACGTGTAGTACTATTTTTGGTGTTGATTGTAATTGCACAATTATGCTTGTGTGCTAATTCAAACGTCCCTTGCATAGAACAAGAGAGAAAAGCCCTCGTTGATTACAAAGGATCCATTCCACAAAACTCATCATATAGATTTGTTGTTTCACGGTTTTGAAAATTAGTCATAGAAGAAATAAAGTTATGAAAAGTAGTCGAACTACCACGCTGCCTTCAAGATAAATAGTTTAGTTCTATATTATACGATTACTACTTGCACGATAGATAATTGGTCTAAAAATACATCCTCTAATGGTACAAAGACCATTTGAATATGGTATAAATACCACTCGTAGTATCTAGTATAACAACTAGTCATAATAATTTCTCAAACCAAGAGAAATTCAAATAATTCTTCAAAGAGAATTCAAAAATTAATACTTGTAATTTCTCAACTCAAACAAGGAGAAATTAACATAATTCTCTAAAGAGAATAAAAGAGAATATTCAAAAAATTCAACGAGTAGAAAGAAAGGGGGAGAAATTGACGCTTCAACAATTCGAAAGACGGAGTTATGAGAGTGAGGAAGGAAAAACTCAAAATAAGTTTTTGGTGTGTTTTGAAATGAAATAAGGAATTTCCTTATATAATGAATTGAGGAATGAAATATATCTCACGTAAGCAATGTGGGACTAAGGAAAACTTTCAACTAACACACAATGTGACACTTGACATAAGGAACTTTTTTTCAAATTCATCTCCCTATACTTGAATATTGACATAATGTTCCAACAATCCCCCACTTGAATTTTAAAAAGTCTTTCAGAAGTGTCGTCAAACGTTTTCAAGATTGTGCATAAACAAAGGTGTCTACGACTTGAACCTTTGAGTAGCAAGTAGGATTCTGATTCAACAAGAGTGACATAATTGTCTTGAACTCTATCTCAGACATCAAACTCACACACAACCTTTTCTTAAGGTATATTCTAATAGTATGTGCTTTAATGTCATGCACGTGTATCCCAGTTTAGTGAAGGCTTTAGGAATTCTGCCTCGAAATTCTATAAGAACCGGCCTAAGTTCCACAATCGCATATGTGAGTCTAGCAAGAGTACTCTTGTAGCCAAGATACTCCCTCATACAAAGTATAGACCTCATTAAGAGTTTATATTATCTCATCCTCTTATCGCTTCAGGATTCATGCTTCTCTTATTTACTCTAGCATGATCACCTCATATTACTCATAACTTGTTATTACCCATCGAACCTATTTCTTGGGATCTCTAGTCATTTAGGTCGGGTTACCATCATGATCAACTCATTTCTCTATAGGAATTAATCTCATCTTCTTTGATGTATTCTGGACTTTCTCTCTAGTTAATCCTTTTGTCAAAGGATCTTCTAAATTTACATCAGTGTGTACATAATCCACTCTTACAGCTCCTTTAGAGATATAATATCAGACGGTGTTGTGATTCCTTCTTATTTGATATCTTTTACCATTATAATAACGGTTCTCAATTTTTGCAATAACCGCGGTACTATCGCAGTGGATCAACACAGCTGGCATAGGTTTTTCCAACAAATGTATCTCAGCTAGCAAGCATCTTAACCAACTTGCTTCTCCATTAGCAGTTGATAATGCTATCATCTCACACTCCATCATGGACTGAGCCAGGATAGTCTGTTTCTTTGATTTCCAAGATACAGCTCCTCTAACTATATTGAATATATAGCCACTAGTTGCTTTGGAATCATCTGATAAGATGTTCCAATATGTGTCACTGTATCATTCAAGTACAACAGGAAATCTATGATAATGCAAACCAAGATTTATGGTCTTTTAAGATATCGTGTGACTCTCTAAATAGCTTGTCAGTGCTCATTACTCAGTCTACTAGTAAACCTGCACAACAATCCTACGACATATGCAATGTCGGGTCTAGTACAATCAGAGGTATACCTAAGACTGTCAATGATGCTCGCATATTTTGTTTGTCCGACACTTTCACCAGTGTTCTTAAACAGTTTCCCACTTGGATTGTATGGCGTACACACAAATTTACAGTCAAAGTAATTATATTTATTTAAGATCTTCTTCATATATAGTGATTGATCTAAAGAAATTCTTTGTTTGGATCTCGTGATCTTGATACCAAGATTCAGGCTCACTTCTCTGAGGTCTTTAATATCAAAGTTGTTGCACAACAATGATTTCATATCATTAACATCCATAATGTTTGATCCGAATATGAGTAGACCGTCTTCATAGAGACATATGATAGTGCAAATGCAATTCTCAATTTTTTAGTAAACGCATTTGTCACTTTCATTCACTTTGTACTCATTCGATATCATTAAGTTACCAAACTTCTCATGTCATTGCGTTAGACCTTGTTTTAGACCATGCAAAGACGTATCTAACTTACCGACCTTGTTTTCTTGTCCATGAATTACAAACCCTTCCAGTTGGTCCATATAAATTTCTTCTAAGTCACTATTTAAAAAAGGTTGTCCTAACATCCATTTGTTGTACTATTAAGTTATAAATAGCATCCATTGAAATAAGTACCCTAATGGATATAATTCAAGTGTTTGGAGAAAAAGTATCGAAGAAATCTATATTTTCTCTTTGCCTAAAACATTTGGCTAAAAGGCAAACCTTGTACTCATCAATTGTTCCATCTGGTTTTAGTTTCTTTTTCAAAACACATTTACAAGCAATTGGCTTGCAAACATGAGACAAGACTACTAAGTGCAAGGTCATGTTAGATTCAGAAGAATCTATCTTATCATAAATAGCTTCTTGCCACAAATCTTCATCCAAAGATGACAAGGATTCATCAAGATTTATTGGATTTTCTTCTACATTATAAGCCGCATAATCGGACCCATAATCTTTAGCAACTCTTACTTTTTTACTTCATCGAAGTTCTATTTCTACTTCGTTGTTGCTTTCAGTGCTTCTTATCACATGAATGTGATTCGATTCGGTGCCTCCACTATTTCTCAATTTGAAAGAAAATTTGTCTTCATAGAATTCAATATCATTCAATTCTATGATCACTTTAGCATTTAGGTCATAACACCTGTATGCTTTACTCTTTGCTGCATACCCAATGAATAAATTCATAGACTCTATTAACGAATTTGACTCGCTTTTGATCTAAAATTATGACATAAGTCAGACAATCCCAATTTCATAAATAAGATAAGGTTGGTTGTCTTTTATTTAATATCTCATAAGGAAATATCTTACTTTTTGACTTGGGAACTCTATATAGGATATATCAAACAATAAACAAAATTTCTCCCACCAGTGAGATGCAACACCAGAATTCAACGTAATAGCAGCAACTAGTTCAATAAGAGTTATATTCTTTCTATCTGTTTTACCATTCATTTCAGGAGAATATGGTGCAGTCATTTCATGTACAATTCAATGTTGTTTATAAAATTCATTAAATAAACTAAAATAATATTCAATTCTCTTATCACTACGAATTCTCTTAATCTTGTTACTAAATAGAATTTCAATTTCATTCGCAAAAGTCTTAAACATAGTTGTTTCACAAAAATATTATTTTTAGTGATTGTGTACAAATCTACCCCAATAGAATGACTAAATCATACCTTATTCAGAAGAAAACCAGAAATAAGATTCTTCATAATCTCTAAAGTATACATGACATCCTTCAAGATTACAGTTTTTTCAGAGGTGGACTTTGTTCCACTTCTCCAATACCGACAACATTAGTGGTGTGAGCAACTCCCAACAACACTTTCTTATTCGTGTATGTTTTAAGCATTACACGATCATAACAGACATGACGAGAGGAGCCAGTGTCTAACCACCAACAATCATAATCATCAATCACGTTGATTTCAGTGATCAAAGCAATAAATTGCTCATCAGTCAAATTAACATGTGCATTAGGGGCAACACGAGGTTTAAGCTTAATCTTATGTTTTTTAATCATATGACCTAGTTTTCCACAATTAAATTAAGAGAAAACATCATTGTCATATTTTTATGGTGGTGGTTATTGTCATTCAATTGGGGTAATTAGGACCCTTGAATGGTTCTTATTCTTAATTCGGTTTACAACATTGCAGTTCTGATTCTTTAATTATTTACCAAATGGCTTAAGAACTACACCAAATTTCTTTTTTTTTGTTTGAAACCACCAAGACTTTTTCTCTTTTTTCATGTTTCTAAGATTCTTCAGAAGAAGAAGAATCAGACTCAATTATAAATTCTTTTATTTTGCAGCAAAGTATAATTTTAAAAACTCTCAAACTATGAGGCAGTTTGTCAATATTAAAGGAAATTTAATCTAAACACATACCTTTTGGAATGATCTCATAAGAAATCTTTTGAAGTTCGTGTCATCGAGTCTCCATGGATCTTTCATATATATATCATCTGATACTTGTGATAGCAACTACCTACATATTCCTTTGCTCCATCTTCTTCGTGTCACACTTTTTTTCCAGAGCATTCCAAACCTATTTTACAGTATCGAAACTACTGTAATAATCACAGATCACCTACGAGTCCATTCAGAATATGATTTTGTAATCATTCTCTTTTCATAAGGTGATTTCTTTTCTGAGGTGTAAATGTTCATTTTGATATGTGCAGCATATTCAGCTTCAATACTATTAAGTGTTCCATCTAAATCCACATTTTTACTGTTAATTTCTTCCGGAACCATGGCAGTTCGAAACGTCTTAAAATTGTTGTTTCACGACTTTGAAAGTTAGCCACGGAAGAAATTACCGGGACGAGTCGCGTACTACGTCGCTCTCTTTAAGACGTTTCGTGGTACTGTCAAAAGTTATGCAAAAATCATGTAAATATGGTATAAATATCACTCGTAGTATCTAGTATAACAACTAGTCATAATAATTTCTCAAACCAAGAGAAATTCAAATAATTCTCCAAAGAAAATTCAAAAATTAATATTTCTAATTTCTCAACTCAAACAAGTAGAAATTATAATTCTCTAAAGAAAATAAAAGAATATACTCGAAAAATTCAACGAGTTGAAAGAAAGGGGAAAATTTGGCGTTTTAACAATTCGAAAGACACAGAGTTATGAGAATGAGGAAGGAAAATTTTAAAATAAATTTTTGGTGTGTGTTGAAATGAAACGGGGAATTTCCTTATATAATAAAGTGAGGAATGAAATATATCTCACTTAAATAATGTGTGTAAGGAAAATTTTGAACTAACACATAATTTGACATAAGAAACTTTTTCAAATTCATTTTCCTATATTTGAATATTGACATAACATTCCAACAATTTCATCATGCAAAGGCAGTCAGTATTGCCAATGGGAAGGTATTGGCTGTAACAATGTCATGGACATGTTGTCTAACTTGACCTCAGGAATCCTTGTTACCCACCATTTTGGTGGCGACGAGGAGAAGTTGATCTCCAAATGTCAACTTGTCTTTGCTACAATTGGAACACTTGACTTATTTGGACTTGGAAATCATTTCAGAGGAAGTCCAATTCCTATGTTCCGCGGTTCTATGGGACGCCTTGAGCACCTCTCTCTCTCTCACGCGCTGGTTTTAGCGGAATGATATTAGTTGGATATCTAAACTTCACTCACTTAAACATATTAACTTGAGTTATGTTCCCATCAATGACACACACAACTTATTCCAGGTACTCAATTTACTCTCATCCTTATTGCATCTTTCTTTGTCCAATTGCCAACTTGACAATTCACTCATTCCTCTTTATGCTTTCCAAAACAGTTAATATGCTTCATGGTCCATTTCTTGAGTATTTTCAAAACATGATTCCGTTGAATCACTCTATCTTTCTAGAAACAATTTCAATTTTATTCCACTCGGAGAAACTTACCCTTCTTGACCTTTCTAGAAATGAGCTTCATGGTCAAATACCTTTTTATGCTTTCACAAACTTATCATCACTTGTGCATCTTGATCTCTCCTCCAACCAATTTGATTCCTCAATGGAAACTCTCAAATCTACATTATGTTTGTCTTTCAAACAATCTTTTTAATGGGATCATTCATGAAAGTATTGGTCGTATAATGTTGTCTTTGAAAAACTTGTTTCTAGGAAGAAAATTTTACCTTGTACCCCTACAGTTAGCCTGATACCCCTACAAAATTTAAAAATTCTCACTCTATCCTTAATTGGTTTTAACCAATTTACCATTTCATTTTTACCATTCAGTTGAAAATTTCAGAAATTACACGTTTCACACCCCTCGCACCGGAACTCTTGCAAAAAGACTTCCGGTATGTATTTTTCCCAAACCGGAAGACTTCAAAAATGACTTCCGGAACACACAAAACAATGAACCGGAAGACTTCACGAAAGAGTTCCGGTTCAATCAGAAAAAATTTGCAAACCGGAACACTTCTTGAAACAGTTCCAGTAAACAAATTTACACATACCGGAACTCTTTGGAGAAGAGTTCCGGTTTGTGTAATATGTGTTCCGGAACTCTTTCAAGAAGTGTTCCGGTTTGCTTTTTTTTTAATTTTTTTTAATCTGTTTTTTTTTTTTGCAGGAATGGAAAATCTTCCCCAAATATGTGTAGATACTACTGATGCGTTTATAACGACGGAAAGATTTGGTACACGAGAAGAGGTTATCAGATGGATTAAAGAGGTTGGAATCGATAATAAAGTAACTGTTATTATCAGTCGTTCAGATACTGAAACAGGGAAGAGAGGGAGAAGTAACAAATTAATATTTGGTTGTGATAAAGGTGGGAAACACAAGATTACTGATAGTGGTACCCAAAGTGCGTCCAAGAAATGTGGATGCCCATTTAAAATCAGGTCGACTCCGGCGAAAGATGGATCTGGTTGGAAGATTGATGTAAAATGTGGGTTACATAATCATGGTTTACCTGATAAATTAGAAGGTCATGCGTTTATTGGTAGGTTGACCACAGATGAGAAGCAACATGTCGCTGATTTGACAAAGAGACATGTATCACCTAGACACATATTGTTTTCCTTGCAAGACCGATATCCTGAGAATGTCACTCGGATTACAGAAGTATACAAGCATAAGAGTGTGATACAAAAAGAGATAAGAGGTCCTAGGAGTGAGATACAACATCTGTTTAAGCTTATTGAGGATGCAGGCTATGTCTATTGGAGTAGAAAAAAGGATGACTCGGAAGTGGTGAGAGAGATATTTTGGGCACATCCTGATTCAGTTAAGTTGTTGAATATTTTTCCGATTGTGTTAGTTATGGATAGCACCTACAAGACAAACAAATATAGACAACCTTTGATTGAAATTGTTGGCATGACATCGACCGAGTTGACTTTTGCTGTTGCATTTGCGTATATCGAGTCTGAGCAAACAAAGAATTTTTGTTGGGTATTGGAGAAATTAAAAGAGTTGTTTGTGAAGAAAGACATGTGTCCACAAGTGATTTTGACAGATAGAGATCTTGCTTTGATGAAAGCAATTGAAATTATGTTTCCCAAGTCGATTAATTTGCTATGTAGATTTCACATTAACAAAAACGTTGGTGCCAAATGCAAACAACATGTGGTGAATGACCTGCAAAAGATGATAGACACATTATGGATGGAAGTTGTCTGGGCTAGTGATGAGGTTGAGTATGGTCAACGGTTGCATCAACTTGAGCAAGCATGTGTTGATTATAGTGGATTTATTAATTATGTGAAAGACACATGGTTGACTCCACATAGGCATAGATTTGTTGGAGCATGGATTAATCAAGTGCTACATTTGGGTAAGACAACGACTAATCGGTACGTCTTATAATTTTGTATGTGATATTATTTCTATGTATTTTTTATGTGTTATTTTAAATATTTTTAGGGTTGAATCTGCTCATTGGAAGTTAAAGCAGATGTTAGGAAACAGTATAGGTGACATGGTCAAATGTTTGGAAGCCATGAATAACAACTTGAGGTTACAATTGGGAAACATCAGAGCTTCTTTTCAAAAGAGTTTTTACGAAGTTGAGCACGTGCACGTAAGTCCCTTTTATGGTTATTTGCGTGGTTCCGTATCTCGAGCTGCTTTGAGACGTATTGCTGAAGAGTTATTGAGAGTTGATTATGTTGGAACTAACAGGCAAATATGTGGTTGTACTCTTAGAACATCTTATGGGTTACCTTGTGCTTGTGAGTTAGGAAGATACACACTAGGTGGTATACCGATACCCATTGATGTTGTTCATGTTCATTGGAGGAAACTAACTATGGAAGTTGAGTTAGAGGTAGGTGAAGATGATGGATCAGAGGTGGATATGACTTCTGCAATGGATGAATTGTGGAGACGATTTAGGTCATTAGATGTTATTGGGAAAATTATCAAAGAAGCAACCACAATTCATTCTTCAATTTCCTAATCATATTAGGTCATACATTAAAGATGTAGTTAATGTTGAATCAGATGGTAATTGTGGATTTAGAGTCATTGCATCATTGCATGGATATGGTGAGGATGGTTGGCCGATGGTTGGTTGAGAGTTGGGGTTGGAAATAATAGACAAGGATATGTCAACTTTGTATGACAAGTTATTTTCTAATCGGTTGTCAAAAGTGAGAGAATCTTTGATGATAGAATCCTTTGGTTCACAGCCACCTGAAAAATGGTTGAGTCTACTAGATATGGGTTACTTGATAGCGAATCGCTATAATGTTGTACTTGTCTGTTTAGGCAATCCGTGCATGACTTTCTTTCCGATGACAAGTTCACATTCACCAAATGTCTTTATTTATTGCATTGGTTTTGTTAACCACAATCATTGGGTTCAGGTACGTATTATGTTATATGCCTAAATATTTTAATTATTTCACTACATTATTTCAGTTAATATTTTATGTTATATAACTTAATATTTTAATTATTTTACTTTATCAGGTTAACATGAAATAGGGGTTTCCATTGCCACCGGTCACATTAGATTGGAGGAAGTTTCGTTCTCATACAGCAACTACTTGGATGTTAGGATTTGTAGGACGTATGCAACATTGGCAATTACTTACACCTGTATTAGCATGAATATGTACTCAACATAAATATGTAATCAAAACATGAATTTTATATTATGTCTATTATATTCAGTTCTAAAACTTAATACATAAATCAATGTGAACGAGAAATATGCAAAGCTTCAAATAAATCAGCAAATTGTGGATCTTCCTCTTCGGCATTAACTTGTCTCAGATAACGATGAATCAATGTAGATACACAAGCCCAATCAGGATCAGATGGTCCGGCGTCATATACAGGAACTGGTACCTCTCTTGGATCGTCACGATGGGGAGGGACCAACCGTGGATGCGAAACACAATAATACCACTCCAGATAACCATCTTCTACATCAGATGGAGTGGTGGCCAGGCTAGATGGACCGATCACAGCGATAACACTCTGATGGTAACTAATCCAATCAACATCAATATCTGTCGCCATCATACAATCAAGAGGTGAGGATGGAACATACTGCCTATACCCGAACTGACGTAAACATCTGTCAGGCAAGTATGGAACAACTGTTTCACCCCACTTCAAACAGCCCCTGTAAAGACATATCTCATCAAATAGACTTCATGCTCTATGATCCTCAAATGGACGCCATATCACGTCGGCAGGTGTCAGCTCGTCCAAAATAGGTCGTAAATCATCAACCTTCAGGACTCCTTGCCTATACGACCATCTCATCGCTCGGGGAAGACCACAGTTATCAGTAGGTTTCCAATTCTCCCCTCTTTTTCCAACAGATGGAAAGTATTCGTGAATCCAGCACTGTTACAAAATACACATAATAAATAAAATAAATTAATTTAACATATTTTATAAAATGAATTCAACACTTAATAAACAAAATTAAATTATATATATGTAGGAGAGTAGGATATCCACCGAGCTGTTTGCAACTTTACATGGAAGCATCTCCAAGATATCTGTATAGGGTAACTAGTGCAGCTGCTCCTCAACTATATCCTGAACATTTATCCAAGTCCGTAAACAGGAGGAGGTATCGTGCCTCTACAAGTGTAAAGGTCTTATCGGCAAATATGATGGAACCCACCAACATCAATAGATATGCTCTGGTCGCATATGCCCAGCTGGAAGCAGCTCTATGTTGTACGAATAAATCGTATAACCACTCCAACTTGTAATACGAACCCCTGCAGCTACGAACATGTGACTGTGCCTCACCCTGTGACACTCCTAGGTAGTCAACAGCAAGTTCAACAGCTACCTCTTCCGTCACATCCTGAGGACTCCAGAAGATACCCCTGATGGGCAAGTGAAGCAGACATGAGACATCATCCAAAGTAATGCTCATTTCACCAAACGGCATTGAAATGAAGATGTCTCTAGATGCCATCTTTCCACAAATGCAGAGACAAGATTTGTGTCTATCTTGTTCAGGCTGGTTCTCTGAAGTGAAGATAAACCAGATCTAGATACCCAACTCTCCATCTGTGGTGGAAGAGCCAATGGAACCCTAGAAGTCAACTTCAGTCCATGTCCAGCAACCTTCAACTCTTTCTTTGGACCTCTTTCCTAAAAACAATTAAAACACATATTAGAAAACACAATATAAAATATTCAACTATTATTCATTTTCAAATATATCCCGTTTACTTACCTCACTGAACCATAAATGTCGAGCAACATGATGCTCGTACTTCACCAGAAGAGACGTATCGTACGACCCTCTTGGATATCCAACCGGCTCAGCTGCAAATGAAGATGCGCTCCGGTCTAACGTGCGGACTGGAATCCTACCATCTGCACCTCGTCTTCGAACCACTGCAAAAAAAAAGTTAAAAATTAAAAATTAAAAAAAAAATCATACCGGAACACTTCAAAAAAGAGTTCCGGTGAATAAAAAAATAGGATGACTACCGGAACACTTTTTAAAAGAGTTCCGGTTTAGATCATCCAAACCGGAAGTCTTTAAGAAAGACTTCCGGTATACATCAAACCAAACCGGAAGACTTTCTAAAAGACTTCCGGTTCAGTGCCCCCTAAAGGCAACAAACCGGAACTCTTTAGACATGTGTTCCGGTATACATTACATGAACCGAAAGACTTACTCTGAGTGTTCCGATTTACAATGCCAAAAAATAAAAAAATTTGTTTTTTGAAAATCTTCAGACGAAAATGGTAAAAAAAATTAGAAATGAAAAATATACCCTATTTATATGAGGGTATTTTGGTCACAAAAAAATTAAATGTAGATGTGTGGGTACGATTGTAGGGTTATGGGGTAAAGTTTTCTTCTAGGAAATAATAACTTAATTGGTTCAATCCCAATCTCTTTGTGCCAAAGTAAAATTTACAACCCTTGGCCTTTCAAAGAACAATTTATCTGGTGAAATTCCAAATTGTTGTCTGAAATAAAGTTGTCATCTAACAAACTAACAGGAGCATTCCCAAGCTCATTCGGGAATCTTTCCTCATTGCTTTGGTTGCATTTGAACAATAATAGTCTTCGAGGAGAGTTTCCAACATCTTTTAGAAATTTGAAGCAATTGTTGATTTTGTATCTTGGTGAGAATCAACTCTCTGGGAGTATACCATCATCCTGGACAGTAAACACCTTCACTTCATTGCAAGTTCTTAGATTGCGACAAAACATGTTGAGTGGTTGTATTCCTTCACAATTATGCCAACTCAAATCACTAAAAAATTTGGACCTTTCCAGAAACAATTTACAAGGCGACCTCGATGCATAGGCCACCTTGAAGGAATGATATTGGCACAACCAATTTCCATTCAGTCAAATGAGCTTATTCGAGCTTATTCCACATGTAGATTATATAGCTGGTCGTTCGGGTTATCAATGGTCTGATCAAGGTGCAAAAGAAGGCATGAAAGGACTGGATCTTGACTATACCAAAATCTTAAAATTTGTTGTCAACATGGACTTTGTCACAAAACAAATTGGTTGGATTTATTCCTGTAGAATTGTAGGGGGATAATAACATAACATTAAGTTTGTATTGACAAGGAAAGCATTTGATCTAAGTAAATATTTCTCAAAATAATTGTGTTCTGGAACCGTGTTTGATTTGTATTGATAGGGTAGGAAAGATAGAATAAAAGATATTTCAAATGGCACGCAACATGTTATCAACACATCAAACATTTGTCCTATTGAGTTTCTCCATGCTGGCTGGCCAGAAATAAAACAAGACATCCACAACCACACACGTCGTACATTGTATTCTCAAGCCTTCATTCTCCTCTTCCTTGTTTTCACACACTTCTTCCCTTCTCACAATGGCTCAGGTACTTACCTTCTCATTTGGGTTTCTGCATAATAATTTTCTCATTATTAATAATTAAAGTGACAACATAAACTGTTTGGTTATAGTTATATGAATAATTTGATTTAGAATTGTGTTTGTTTACCCCCCTTTTTCTGTCTGTTTACATGCGCTATCCCTGAATGGATCCATAGCAGAAGGTGGTTTTAAAGGTTCTTACTATGACAGATGACAAAACAAAGAAGAAATCAATAGAAGCAGTTGCAGATATCTATGGTGGGTGTTAAGTTTTAATTTTATTTCCATTTACCAAAGTAAATGTTTAGCAGAAAGTCAGTTTTCTCTGCAATGTATACACACTAATGGAAGGATGCGTTTTGTAACTGTTGGTACTTTAATAACAGGAGTTGATTCAATCGAGACAGATGTTAATGAACAGAAGTTAACAGTGATTGGTGAAATGGATACAGTGGCAGTAGTGAAGAAGCTGAAGAAAGTGGGGAAGGTAGATATAGTATCAGTTGGACCTGCCATAGAAGAGAAGAAAGAAGAGAAGAAAGAAGAAAAGGAAGAGAAAAAAGAAGAGAAACCAGAGGAGAAAAAATGAAGACAATACACATCATTGGATTTTCAAATTCTCTCTCTTTACATTCCTGAAGGAGCTAATGACTTCTGAATGAGATAATATATCTATGCATTTGATTCATGCTTGTAAAGAATGATATGATATAACTACATGCAAAGAATGATATGATATACCTACATGCAAAGAATGATATATTTGTGGAATGAGATTATGAGAAAGACAGCAAAAGCCAAGAGAAACATAAGACCAAAACAAAAAATAAAAGCGGAAAAAAGAAGATTAGGAGGTTTTTATATGAAATAATAAAGGGACCTTTCTCTATGACTAAATTTTAAATTAGCCATCATTGGTAATTGTGTTTTCAAAGATATAACCATCGCGAATCACCTATATGTCTTCATGATGCTGAAACTTAATCAACAACTAACTTAGGCATGCATGACAATTCCATGGAAAAGTGTTGGGATTACCCTGAAAGCAAAGCAATGTGCAATGGCTTCAGCTCCCTTTTCAACAAAAGCATACTTAGACATCCGATTGAATTGATTATTTCAGTGTTTGAACGAAATTTTCTTCTGTGTGTGATCGGCCTCGGATCTTTCCAATCTTGATACACGGGATACCTCATGGATCTAATGGAATTCTTAATAGGAACACAGTAACTTGAACTGATGTGATGAATATGAATCTGAAGAATGGTGGTACTGAAGTGGAATGATTCTGTCATGAAAACAGTACCAATTAAATACATCCAATAAAAAAAGATTCAAGCTTTGATACTGTTGAACTTGCGAATTATTGTGTAAATAAAATCACAACTCACACAAGCATTGTTCTAGACCACAATGCAATTTTAAGGAGAAATTCTAGCTAACTAGGCTTTATATTTAAAGTAGATACTCAAAGGTTGTGTTTTTCATTATTCTTGTTTCCATGCAGTCCATATGTATAGGGAAAAAATCTTAGTTTATGAATATTTTATTAATTCAAAGTACATAAAATATAATTCCATCACTTCAAAGTATGTTTCTTGGATGATAAAACCAAATAAACGCGATAAATTGGAAGAACAAAAACCTCAACAAGATTAGCTGACAGACCAAAGTAAATTACAAGCAGATCACCAGATATTCAGTCCTCAAAACATGGATGATGAACACAACTTACCTTAAGGACTCGGAACTGTGAGAACCATAAGCAGAAATCTTAAGTACCTCCACCAGTATAAGGCTGCACTTTCTTGTAAATAACAGAACTGGACTGGTGAACTGTTAATTGAAATAATGAAGACAATTTTAGTGCAGATTTAAAAGCAAATATAATAGTAGTTGTTAAAAAGAAGAGTCTTGTGGGTGTTAATTGAAAGAAAAAAATACCGAAGATTTGGCAGCTTTAATCATCTTTAGATTGGGCAGATCCTATTATAAATTGTTTATAAACATAATGAATAAAACATGACTGTTCAATTTGGACTTAGCATAGCATCCTAACTATTTGGACTTTGTGATCCCACTACGCAAAAAATGGAACGCAGAGGCATCGATCTGGGGGAAGGACTCCCAACTAGTCTGGCACCCTAGGCTCTAACAATCATCTACAGCATACCAAGAATATATCAAAAATCGAAAAAATAAATACAAAAATAGACAAGCCTGTCCTATAGTGGAAAAATCCTATCAAATAAAATTAGGAACTAAATCTCACCAATCAAAGTCGGGAACAGAAGAAGCCTATCTTGCGTGAGCACAGCAAATATAGAGCCAATAAATAAACCATAACAATAAACTTTTTTAGTACAAAGGATATGTTTTTCAATCTTCATGTGGAATATCGAAGCAGACTATGGCTGTCTTAGAAGCCACAAAGAAAAGCAACCAACTTGGACATGGTTTTGATAGGCAGCATAATAATTACGCACATTTGTCTCGGCAATATTTTTTGCTGTTTGCTCCAGACTCTTGGAAATGTGCCAATAAACTACTAGACTTAGTCTTACAACTCAAAAGTTAAAAGAACATTTTTAATTATAGATCTAATCTTAAAATAATGAATGATTGACATAAACTTCAGCTGATACTAAACAGTAAGGAATAACATACAAATGAAAACGATACCACTTCAAATATCAACAGACAAGAGGGATGAGCACGATAACTAAAATATGTAATGGATAATGCAATAGTAGTAAGAAATTGGAAATAAAAGATAATGTTTGAAAAAGATTATAACCAAACAGACACATTAAATACTATACAAAGAACGATTTTCCATCAACAGAATGCTGTTGACTTTACAGGTGCTAAAAATAATTTTTCTAACATAAAAGAAGACAGCTTTCAAATCTAATAATACATTATAATTAGGGAAAAAAAGGAAGGCTCGCGTATCATTTCCAGAAGCTAACAGCAACTAGTGCACCAAATAATGGATAGACTGTCAAGTATACGGATTATGAATCCTTTATCTACTTCCAAGTTATAAAGAATGGAGTTACATTACTAGAGTTAATGCAAATTACTTGGCCCATAAACAAAATATGTGTTGCCAAAGGTACAAAAAAGTTTACTTTATATGAGTAAAGTAAAGATGATTTCAGCACCCCCAAGAATAAGCTCTTTGCAACATGCAGGCACATATGAATTAAAAGAATCACAACTAAAATAATGAACAACAAATGTTGATCATATGTTATACAAAAATGGGCCATACAGGTTTACATTTTAGCTACTCGGTGTAGAAAGAATTATATATATTAGGGGATGGGAGGCGACATACTTTTTTTCTCTGGCATCTAACCAGCTGAAACGCAGCAGGTAGTTGGCCTAAGTTAATCAAAGAGTCGATGCCCCAAGAGTTAAAATGTGTGATTTGAAAGTCTAATTTACGACTACATCTTAAACCCTTTGAATCTTGAAAGTAAGTGGGCATACTTCCCTGTCTCCATCATTTGTCTTATCACCTCACGAGCATCAGCAACCCTTCCGGCATTCCGCAAACAATTCACTAATGTAATATAGACAACAGAGTTTGGACTACAACCTTTCCTATCCATTTCCTTGAACATTGAGAGTGCTTCATCAAATTTCCCTGCCATACATAACCCCCGAATCATGGAATTGTATGTAAAAACATTTGGGACTTGCTCCTTGGAAAGCATCTCTTGAAACATTTCCCGTGCTTTCTCAAGCTCACCAGCCACTACATATCCCGTTATCATAACAGTGTACGCCACCACATCTGGCACGCACCCGTTCTTTGTCATTTCATCGAAAAAATATTTGCAAGCATCCAAATTCCCAGCTCTGCTGAGTCCATCTATCAATGTGGTAAAATGAAGTACTGTAGGCTCTATACCTGTTTCTCTCATGTGATTTAAAAGATTAAGAGCAGCAAGTGGTTTGTCCCCTTTACCAAGAGCATGAAGAAGAATGTTGAAGGTATGAAAATCCGGAGAAAATCCATTTCTACCCATCTCATCAAGCAGTATGTGGAACTGATCCACCTTTCCAAGTCTATACTTGGCATACATGACAATATTATAAGTCAAAACATCTGATGAAAAACCATCAAGCAACATCTGTTCATAAACCCACTCAATCAATTTGTATTGGTTTAAAACAAGAAAACAATGTAGAATTGCATTGTAGGAATGCTTAAAAGGCCTATAGCTAAAGTTCTTCGATTTTATGAACCTCTCCACCAACGTCTTCGCCAAGCCTGCCTCGCCACAAGTCCGAACCAAAACATTGAAAGTACGAGCAGTAGCCGGATAACCTTTCTCAATCATTTCATCAACCAATCTCCACAACGCCCTAAACTCTTCGCATTCAGCATATATGTTCATAATCAAGTGATAGGCATTCGCAGTGTGCCGGTAATCCTCTTGCTGACTACACCACACAAAAAACTTATAAGCCAGCTTTGCACACCTGGTCTTATTCTCGCTATTAATGCTCTTCAAAATTCCAAAGAGAACCTCTCTAACAAGAATCCCGGAAGGTCTTATACTCAACTCCTCTAAAATCAACCTAGCATCAAGACCAGGACCATCTTGTCTAAGAACCTCAAGGGCCCTCTTAGCATCTAACTTCACAGACTCTAAGAACCCCTTTCTAAGTGAAAAGGGCTTTTGATCACAGCTTGAATAGTCGTTTAAATTGAACCTTTCATCCAAAGTAGAATCAAAATCTGAAACTATTTTTCTCAAAGGCTCCTCAATGCAGTCAAACCCATTATTACCATCAAAAGTGTGACTACATAATCTCCGTCGAACAATAAAAAAATTGGAAATTTTGTTTACTACCCTTTTCCTTAGACCTAAAAGGGCTATTGAATTCATTATTTGAGTTCCAACCCATCATCTCTGCAACTCTGAAATCTAGGTTGTTAATCGCGGCCAATAGTGGCGCGATTGCGGCGGTACGGAGGGAAACCGCCGGTGGACGCCACAGTGATGCCAGGTGGGACGCGCATCACTGTCGCGGCTTCCTCATATGTATTTCACGACAACAACAATGAAGTTTTTTTACAAAAAAAATGACGGAGAAACCTGAAGAAGAATCACAGTAGAAGGATGAAGGAAGGTGAAGAAGAAGAAGAGGAAAATGACAGTAGAAGGAGGATGAATCAGCGGCGTGGTTGAATTGCTAGGTTAAAGGAAAAGGAAGAAATTAATTAAACTTTGAATGTTTTGCTGGAAGGAACGAAGAAGTAAAACCCTGGCCCTTAAAACCCAATTTCTGAAAATAAACAAAGGTACCTTAAAAATATTTTTTTTAATT
This sequence comes from Lathyrus oleraceus, assembly GCF_024323335.1. Lineage (NCBI taxonomy): Eukaryota > Viridiplantae > Streptophyta > Magnoliopsida > Fabales > Fabaceae > Lathyrus > Lathyrus oleraceus. Next base: position 431,580,611 of record NC_066584.1, read on the forward strand.
TTTGTCAAAAACAAAAAAACAAAAATAGGTTAATAACTTTAATTTAAATACGGGTCCATTTTATTCAACTATTATTTTTAATTATTATTTTTAAATAACTAGTTTGATATATTTTTTATAGGAATGGTTTTTAAAAAATATAATTTTTTTTATTGAAGAGGGTCAAAGTTGAAAAACAATCAAAAGTACACTTCTTTTATTAGAGGACTCATCCATATCTGCTATATACAAATTGAAAACTTTCTTAGGACAGAATCAAATTGAAAACTTTCTTAGGACAGAATCTGATAGCGCACAGACTAAGGAGAAGGGTAAATCTATCATTTAGAGGGTTTATCAAAGGCGAAATATGTGTTAGTTTAAATTCAAATAGTTAGTTATTGGTTTATGTTTTGGATGATATATAAATTGTTGTTTATTGTTTTTTTAGGGGAGGGGAAAGTTTATTTGGGAGTTACTAGCCCAGAAGAAGTTATTTTTCTGAGAGAGCAAACTGCTCTTGTAGTTTTTCAGATTGTATTTCTTTTATTTTATCAATAAAAATTCGCAAGTTCCTTGCAATTTCTCTTTCTTTATAATTCTGTTCTACGGGGGCACTGTTCATCGTATCAAATTGGTCTGACCTACCGGATGCCACCGAAGAAGATGTAGGCAAAAGTGATTGCACTTGAAGAGAAACTTGCAACTATGGAGGTTTCTTTACATGAAATGCAAAATCAAAATAAAGACAATCAGGAGAATATCATCTCTTTATTAAATATGAATAAGGAGAGGGGTGTGGGAGAATCATCGCACAATAATGGGTCAGTTGGTACCAAAAAGAAAAATTCTAGCTTACAGGGTGAAGCTTTGGATGAATTTTGCATATCTGTGAAGAAGGTGGAATTACCGATGTTTAATGGTGATGATCCCGCTGGTTGGATTGTTAGGGCGAAAGTCTATTTCAATGTGCAGAATACTATACATGAAATCAAAGTCAATTTGGCACAATTATGTATCGACGGTTCTACAATTCATTTTTTCAAAGGACTCTTGGAGGAGAATGAAACATTGACATGGAAGAATTTGAAAGATGCACTTCTTGAGATGTATGGTGGTGTAAGTGATGGAAATGTATTTAAACAACTTTTTGCGCTTCAACAGGAAGGAACAATTGAAGAATACATCGAAGATTTTGAGAGGTTAGTAGCACAACTGCCCCGATTATCCAATGACCAATATTTTGGTTATTTCGTGCATGGTTTGAAGGAAAAAATCAGGGGAAAGGTCCGCAGCATGATCGCTATGGGTCCTACGTCAAGAGCAAGGTTAATGAACGTAGCTCGAGCAGTAGAACGTGAATTGGAAGAAGGGTGAAGAGTCTGGACACCACGAAGGTCACAGGGGTCATTGTCCCGGCCTGTTTTTGGTAATAAGGTTATCGCACAGAATGAAGGCAGAAATGGCGATTGGGTTATGGTTCGTAATAATAAAGACAATTGTGATCGTTTTTCAAGAGGAAAATCAACAGGTGGTCCGCGTGGAATGTCTGGTTCCGGACAAAACAAAACTCAGACGGCTAGTAGTGGAAATTGGCATGACAGAACTGTGAGGAGTCTGTCTTCACAGGGGATTGTTGACCGTCGTCAAAAAGGGCTCTGTTTTAAATATGGAGGTCAGTATCATCCTCGCCATCAATGTCCGGATGAAAATCTGCGGGTTATGGTTCTTGAGGACGACTCTGAAGATGAAAACGAAGTCAGAGTGTTAAATGATGAAGATGTTGAAACAGGTGCAGAAGAATTGCAATTGAATGTGCTAACTTTTGAAAATATATTGACTTTTGATAAACAAACTAAGTATTATCAAGATAAGCTTCAATGCATCAAGTTGCAAGGGACAGTAGAAGCGTTACCGGTGCTGATGTTGGTTGATAGCGGAGCAAACAAAAATTTCATGTCAAGGCGTCTAGCTTTGGCTTTGGGTTTACGAATTACTTAAACTCCTACTAGACAAATCAAATTGGGTGACGGTTATGCGACTCCGACGTTATGAGAGTGCCAAGGTGTTATTATTTCAGTTCAAGGGGTAAAATGGGAGATAGATGTTGTGCTGTTTGAGTTGGGTGGTTATGATCTAGTATTTGGGATGGAATGGATGACACAGGTTGGATGCACATACATTGATTGGGTCGAGAAGAAAATGCATTTCACATACCAGGGGGAATGGATTGAGATCAAAGGGGTCCGTACTAGAGAGTGTATTCCATTACAAAACTATGTTGAAGAAACCATTTTGCCCAGTTGCACTGTGATATCCAATCATGTATGGTGACACCAACTCAATAGTTGGAGATGAAATCAGTACTCCATAGGTTTGATAAGGTTTTCAAGGAACCACAAGGATTGCCTCCTGAAAGACAACAAGAACATGTTATACACTTGTTGACCGGCCAGGGCCCAGTTAATGTTCGACCATATCTCTACCCTCACCACCACAAGACACAAATTGAGAAACAAGTGAAGAAGTTGCTACTTTCCGGTGTGATCAGACCTAGCCAGAGTGCCTTTTCAAGTTCGGTTATTCTAGTCAAGAAAAAGGATAACTCTTGGAGGATGTGTGTTGACTACCGTGCTTTGAATAAGGTAACTATTACAGATAAGTTTCCTATTCCGTTCATTGATGAGTTATTGGATGAGTTACATGGCGCACGATACTTTTCCAAAATTGATCTTAAGTCTGGCTACCACCAAGTACGCATGCGAAAAGAAGACATTCATAAAACAACTTTTCGCACTCATGAGGGTCATTATGAATTCTTAGTGATGCCTTTTGGTTTAACAAATTCTCCATCCACCTTTCAAGCATTAATGAATGAAGTTTTCAAGCCAATGTTGCGGAGGTATGTTTTAGTATTTTTTGACGACATTTTGGTGTATAGTATGACGTGGCCAGACCATATTTTGCATGTGAATTCAGTTTTAAGTGTGCTAGCTGAGCAACAATTGGTGGCCAATCAAAAGAAATGTTTGTTTGGCCAATTGTCGGTTGAGTATTTGGGTCACACGATTTCTCATGAAGGGGTTTCTACGGATCCATAAAAAATAAGCAGCGTGTTAGAATGGCTTGTGCCAAAGAATGTCAAAGGTGTCAGAGGATCCCTGGGATTGACCGGTTATTACAGAAAGTTCATTCGTGACTATGGCAAGATTGTAGGACCATTAACTGATTTGACTAAGAAAGAGTGTTTTAAGTGGGGAGCCAAGGAACAAGCAGCTTTTGAGGAACTTAAGCACAAGGTAACTTCAGCCCCAGTTTTAGCATTGCCTTACTTCACCAAAGAATTCTTCATTGAGAGTGATGCGTCTGACAATGGGTTGGGTGAAATTTTAATACAAGACAAGAAGCCTATCGCATTTTTCATCAAGGGACTCAGTGATATGAAAAAGAATTAATGGCTGTGGCTCTCGCAATCCAACATTGGTGCCCATATCTCATAGGGAACAAGTTCACGGTGTGCACAGATCAAAAGAGTTTGAAACAATTAATGCAGCAACGTGTAACCACAATGGATCAACAAAATTGGATGGCTAAGCTTTTGGGATATCAAATTGATGTAGTCTATAAACCTGGTCTTGAGAACAAGGGTGATGATGTGTTGTCCCGTCAGTTTGATACATCCCCAAACAACACATTGACGGTCCTTGCTGATTCAGATGACAGGTTAATCCTTAACTCTATGACTTTCCGTCCTGAGTGGTTAGATTTCAAGGTTGTCCATGAAGAAGTACAACAGGATCCAACATTACATGCAATCACTTTGGCTTTACAAAAGAGGGAAACCACAAAATCTGGGTTTGCACTACAGAGTGGGGTTCTTTTGTATCAGGACAGATTAGTTTTGTCTGTTTCATCTACTTTTGTTCCTACAATTCTCAAGGAATTTCACAGTACCCCTCAGGGTGGGCATTCCAAGTTTTATCGCACTTATCGTCGTTTGGCTGCTAATTTGTATTGGATTGGTATGAAGAAGAATATCCAGAATTTTGTGCAGAAATGTACTGTCTGTCAATGAAATAAGTATGCAACTTTAACACCCGGTGGTCTTCTCCAGCCACTTCCAATACCAAATCAAGTGTGGGCAGATATTTCTATGGACTTCATTACAGGTCTTCCAAAGTCCAAGGGATTCGAAGCCATTTTTGTGGTGGTAGACCGACTATCCAAATATGCTCATTCCATCCTTCTTAAGCGTCCCTGTTCTGCGAGATCTTTGGCTGAAACTTTCACCAAAGAAATGGTCCGACTTCATGGAATTCCGGAATCTATTGTGAGTGACAGAGATCCCATCTTTGTAAGTAATTTCTGACAGGAACTCTTTAAACAACAAGGTACATATTTGAATCTCAACATTGCATACCACCCTCAGACTGATGGTCAGACAGAAGTAGTTAACCGTTGTTTGGAGACTTTTCTTCGTTGTTTTATTGTTGACCAGCCTAAGACTTAGGCCATGTGGCTTTCTTGGGAAGAATATTGGTACAACACTACTTTTCATGCTTCTGTTAGATCCACAGGCCTATATTTCTAGCCATACTATTCCACCTTCTATTTTTAATGGCAGTCAACAAAAGAATAGTAACTTTGAATTTGACCAATAGAATAGTAACTTTGAATTTGACCAAAAGAATAGTAACTTTGAATTTGTAACATTGTTTTTGGTGAAGAGAAAATCACGGACAGCCATTATTGAAAGGTCACTTTGCATGCACATGGGGTATACCACATGAATCCTATAAATACTCGTTGAAGCTGTAAGAAAATTTAATTTTTTCAAGACAATGAATGCATTTGCATTTGACATAAAAAATTGTAATTTGAGAGTTAGAGAAATTTTTTAGTGTGAGAAAAATTTCGGTGAGAGAAACTCTTGGGTGTAATTGGGTTGTGGGTGAGAGAAATTTTGAGTATTTGTAAACACAGTGTATTTTTCTCTTTTCAGTAAAAGGTCTGCAGTAGCCCGGAGACGTAGGCATATTTGGTCGAACTCCGTTATCAATTGTGTGTGTGCTTTTATGCTTTCGCATATTATTGTTTTTACGAATCTGACTAAGAGGAAATTCGACGTAATTTTCTAACAACTGGCATCAGAGCTGGTTGGTTCGGCCAAATAATTTTTTTTGGGAAAGTACTATTCATGTGAATAGTAACTTCGTGATTAGTGTTTTTCGTGAATAGTGAAAATTGGTCAGCGTTACCAATTTTTTCGGTGGTTTGCATAAATTATCAGAGGCGATCCAGAGGAGTCAGGTTCGAGTAGGAACTATGGCGGCAAACGAAGGAAAAGTGAAAATCGAAAAGTTCGACGGTGCAGACTTCAACTTTTGGAAGAGGCAAATAGAGGATTATTTGTATCAGAAAAGCATGCATCAACCTCTCACGAGTAAACCAGCAAATATGAAAGAAGATGACTGGAAACTTCTTGATAGAAAGGCTCTTGGAGTCATTCGATTGACGTTATCTCATAATGTTGCCTTCAACATTGCCAAAGAAAAGACTATGGCTGGTCTTATGAAGGCCCTTTCTAACATGTACGAAAAGCCATCGGCCTCAAACAAAGTTCATTTGATGAGGCGGTTGTTCAACTTATGGATGGCAGAAGGTGCATCAACGGCGCAACATCTAAATGAACTCAGCACAGTCACAACCCAGTTGAGTTCAGTTGGAATAGACTTTGATGATGAAGTATGGGCTTTGATACTCTTGTCTTCCCTACCAGAAAGTTGGAATGCTATTGTCACAGCTGTGAGTAGCTTATCGGGAAGCGACAAGTTAAAATTTGATGATGTTCGTGATTTGGTTCTCGGTTAGGAGATCCGACGGAGAGAGTCGGGTGAATCATCAACCTCTTCAGTATTGCATACAGAGTCAAGAGGAAGGAGTTCAACCAGAGGAAGCGGACGCGGAAAATCAAAAGAAAGGCGATCCAAGTCCAGAAATCATCATAATTCTAACAACTCAAAGACTATTGAGTGTTGGAATTGTGGGAAGACGGGACACTATAAAAACCAGTGCATGAGTGCACCGAAGAGGCATGAGGCGAAAGATGAGGCAAACGTTGCTTCAACCTCAAGAGGAGGTGATGCGTTAATATGCTCTTTGGAGAATAAGGAAGAGTCGTGGGTGTTAGACTCTGGAGCATCCTTTCACGCAACTTCGCAAAAAGAACTCATCGAGAATTATGTCCCTGGAAACCTTGGTAAAGTTTACCTTGGTAATGAACAATCTTGCGAGATTGTAGGAAAAGGTGTAGTGAAGATCATGTTGAACGGGTCTGTTTGGGAGCTGAAGAATGTCAGACATATCCCTGATCTGACAAAGAACTTAATCTCAGTAGGCCAGTTGGCCAGTGACGGCTACACAACAATCTTCCACGGAGATCAGTGGAAAATTTCAAAGGGTGCAATGACGATAGCTCGCGGCAAAAAGAGTGGTACTCTTTACAAGACAGCAGGAGAATGGCATCTGATTTCAGTTGCAGCAAGTGGAAATCCCAACCTATGGCACCAGAGACTTGGCCATATGAGTGAGAAAGGGATGAAGGTAATGCACTCGAAGGGCAAACTTCCAGGTCTTCAGTCAGTAGAAATTGACATGTGTGAAGACTGTATATTTGGAAAGCAGAAGAGAGTTAGCTTTTAGACAAATGAAAGGAAGCCAAAGAAGGAGAGACTCGAGCTCGTTCACTCTGATGTTTGGGGTCCAACGACAGTCTCATCCATTGGTGGGAAACGATACTTTGTGACTTTTATCGACGACCACTCCAGAAAGGTATGGGTATACTTTCTGAAACATAAATCTGAAGTATTTGAATCTTTCAAGATATGGAAAGCCATGGTGGAGAATGAGACTGGGTTTAAGATCAAAAAGCTCAAAACCGATAATGGTGGTGAATATGAAGACACCAAATTCAAGAAGTTTTGCTATGGGCATGGGATCAGAATAGAGAGGACCGAGCCAGGTACGCCTCAACACAATGGTATAGCTGAGCGCATGAACCGAACATTGACTGAAAGAGCCAGAAGCATGCGTGTGCAATCAGGTCTTCCAAAGCATTTATGGGCAGAAACAGTCAACACATCAGCTTACTTGATCAACCGAGGTCCATCAGTGCCATTGGAACATAGACTACCAGAAGAGGTATGGAGCAGAAAAGAGGTAAAACTCTCACATCTTAGAATTTTCGGTTGTACAACATATGTACACATCAGTGATCAAGGCCGGAACAAGCTTGATCCCAAATCAAAGAAGTGTACTTTCATTGGTTACGGTGAAGACGAGTTTGGTTACCGTCTTTGGGATGACGAGAACAGAAAAATGATCCGCAGTAGAGATGTGATCTTCAATGAGAGGGTAATGTACAAGGACAAGCATGATGCAGGTGCCAGCAACTCAGAACCAAGTGGGCCAGTTTATGCAGATGTGGACGATGTCCTTGAAAGACCCACAGTTAATAGTCCTCAGCCAGAAGAATCAACTGAACCAGGCAATGTGCAGCAGTCTGATAGAACAGAGCATTCTAATCCAGCTCTGGAGTTAAGGAGGTCTTCTCGAGTTCCTGTACCTAACAGGAAATACATGAGCTACATGTTGTTGACAGATGGAGGAGAACCTGAAGACTATGCAGAAGCATGTCAGCCAATAGATGCGAACAAGTGGGAGCTTGCCATGAAAGACGAGATGAAGTCTTTGATCTCAAATCAAACATGGGAACTAGAAGAGTTACCTATGGGAAAGAAGGCACTTCACAACAAATGGGTGTATCGAGTGAAGCAGAAGCATGATGGCTCTAAAAGATATAAAGCTCGACTTGTTGTAAAAGGATTCCAGCAAAAGGAATGAGTCGATTACACCGAGATTTTTGCACCAGTTGTGAAGCTCAATACTATCAGGTATGTGTTAAGTATTGTTGCCAGTGAAGAGCTCTACTTGGAGCAGTTGGACGTGAAGACTGCATTTCTTCATGGAGACCTAGATGAGGAGATCTATATGCACCAACCAGAAGGTTTCTCAGAGAAAGAGAATATGGTGTGCATATTAAAGAAGAGCTTGTATGGCCTAAAACAATCTCCAAGGCAGTGGTATATGAAGTTTGAGAGCTTCATGCACAAGGAAGGTTTCAAGAAGTGCAATGCTGACCACTGTTGTTTCTTCAAGAGATATAACTCCAGTTATATCATTTTGCTACTTTATGTCGATGATATGTTAGTAGCAGGTCCAGATATGACCGAGATCAGAAATTTGAAGAAACAATTGTCAAAAGAATTTGACATGAAAGATTTAGGTCCAGCGAAGAAGATCCTTGGAATGCAAATCACGAGAGATAAGCAAAAGGGAACCTTGCAGTTATCTCAGACAGAGTACATCAACCGTGTTTTGTAGAGATTCAACATGGACAACGCCAAACCGGTTAGCACACCTTTGGCTAGTCATTTTCGTCTATCAAAGGATCAATCCCCTAAGACAGAGGAAGATAAGGAATTAATGGCTAAGATTCCATATGCTTCAGCCATAGGAAGTTTGATGTACGCGATGGTCTGCACGAGGCCAGACATTGGCCATGCAGTGGGAGTTGTAAGCAGGTTTATGTCAAATCCAGGTAAAGCTCATTGGGAAGTTATGAAATGGATTTTGAGATATCTACGAGGCACTAAGGAGAAGTGTTTGTGCTTTAGTAAAGGTGAGTTAAAAGTACAAGGTTACGTAGATGCAGACTTTGCAGGTGAAGTTGATCACCGAAGAAGCACCACTAGTTACATATTTACTGTTGGTACTAGTGTTGTTAGTTGGATGTCGCGGATACAAAAGATTGTTGCTCTATCCACTACAGAGGCTGAATATGTCACAGTAACAGAAGCTAGCAAAGAATTGATATGGCTTCAGGGATTGTTAACAGAGTTGGGATTCATCCAAGAGGATAATGTCTTGCACAGTGATAGTTAGAGTGCAATACATCTGGCAAAGAATTCAGAATTTCACTCTCGAACGAAGCACATTGATCTTCGTTATCACTTCATCAGATCTCTGCTTGAGGATGAGGTACTAACATTGAGGAAGATCTTAGGAAGCAAGAACCCAACAAACATGTTGACAAAGGTGGTGACCATTGACAAACTGAAGTTGTGCTCAACTTCAGTTGGCCTGCTAGAATAATATGCCAGAGAGGCTGCTGCATGATCGAGGTGTAAAGATCGACTGAAGTCAGTCTTCAAGTGGGAGATTGTTAGATCCACAGGCCTATATTTCTAGCCATACTATTCCGCCCTCTATTTTCAATGGCAGTCAACAAAAGAATAGTAACTTTGAATTTGACCAATAGAATAGTAACTTTGAATTTGACCAAAAGAATAGTAACTTTGAATTTGGAACGTTGTTTTTGGTGAAGAGAAAATCACGGACCTCCATTATTGAAAGGTCACTTTGCATGCACATGAGGTATACCACATGAATCCTATAAATACTCATTGAAGCTGTAGGGAAATTTAATTTTTTCAAGACAATGAGTGCATTTGCATTTGACAGAAAAAATTGTAATTTGAGAGTTAGAGAAATTTTCTAGTGTGAGAAAAATTTCGGTGAGAGAAACTCTTGGGTGTAATTGGGTTGTGGGTGAGAGAAATTTTGAGTATTTGTAAACACAGTGTATTTTTCTCTTTTCAGTAAAAGGTCTGCAGCAGCCCGGAGACGTAGGCATATTTGGCCGAACTCCGTTATCAATTGTGTGTGTGCTTTTATGCTTCCGCATATTATTGTTTTTACGAATCTGACTAAGAGGAAATTCGATGTAGTTTTCTAACAGCTTCTACAGGTACAACTCCATTTGAAGTGGTGTATGGTCGTTCCCCTTTGGTAATCACTAATTATTTACCGGGCGAAGTTAAAGTGGAGGTTGTTCAATGAGACTTGGCTGATCGTGATGAATGCTTGCGACAACTGAAGCATCATCTAGCCTGTTCTCGTGACCGGATGAAGACACAGGCGGATAGACATCATAAAGAACGCTCTTTCGCAGTTGGTGACTTGGTTTTCTTGAAGCTGAGACCTCATGTGCAACAATCTGTTGTGGCTAGAATCTGTCCCAAGTTGTCTCCAAGGTATTTTGGCCCGTTTAAGGTGATTGAACGGGTTGGGGTTGTTGCTTACAGGTTGGAGTTACCTCCTACCTCTCGGATCCATCCTATTTTCCATGTTTCTTCGCTTAAGAAAGCGGTTGGTGATGTTGTTGTTAATCCAACTCTCCCTGCTAGTTTAGAGATTGATGAAGACTTAGTGTGGGAACCAGAGACAACTTTAGACCAAAGGACAGTGATCTGACGTGGTATATCTACTTCTCAAGTTCTTATCCATTGGAAGAACAATACCATTGAGGAAGCTACTTGGAAAGATAAGGACTTCATCACTGTTCAATTTCCTTCCTTCAGCCTTGAGGATAAGGCTATTTCTCTTGGAGGCGGCATTGATAGTGCACAGACTAAGGAGAAGGGTAAACCCGTCATTTGGAGGGTTTATCAAAAGAGAAATAAAATAAATAAGTAATATAATTTTATTGTGTTAGTTTGAATTCAAATAGTTAGTTATTGGCTGATGTTTTGGATGATATATAAGCTGTTGTTTATTGTTTTTTTAGGGGAGGGGGAAGTTTATTTGGAAGTTACTAGGCCAGAAGAAGTTATCTTCTGAAAGAGCAAATTACTCTTGTAGTTTTTCAGATTGTATTTCTTTTATTTATCAATAAAAATTCTCAAGTTCCTTGCAATTTCTCTTTCTCTATAATTCTGTTCTACGGGGGATTATTCATCGCATCAGAATCATACAATTGAATGGTTACATTTTGCTTGCCTTAATTTAGTCAGACGATCAGCATAAGTATTGACCTTCCTAAAGATATGAATGATATGTATATTTTTTATGGTTCGTAACTCCTTTTGAATTTGTCTCACCAAGGTCATTTTTGTGTCAACATTGTAATTTTAATTAGTGATTGCCTCGTGCACAATTTTAGAATCTGTTTGGATGTTAACTTCCGTGTTTCCTTTGCTCTAAAGCATTTTTAATCCTTCCAACGCTACTAAAAACTCAACATTCATGGTCCTACATTTTCCTATAGCTTTGGCATGTCCCTTGATCCATTTTCCATTATTATCTCTTAAAACTCATATGCATCATGTCTGGGTGTTCTTATACACTGCTTCATATGTGTTAAGAGTTAGTCCATCTTCATCCAGTGACTGCTATTTTATGTAAATATCTAACTAGATCTTCGAAGAACTTTTGTTCATCATTTCTTTACTCAATGAGTATTCGTGAACTCGCTCCCTGATTTGTCCAACCATGTTATGAGGAAATGATGAACTCATCCTCAAATATCCTTTGATTTCGCTAGTGCCATCACTCATCATCATGTCTTCTCATGTTGGATTGTATGTTTAAAGTCATTTAGTCCCGCACATTCAAAGTAAAGAAAGGCTCCCATTGGGAAGTAGTCACTAAAGCTAACCAAATGTGTTTTAGTATTTTGCAATTCCTTAAAGTGTGGATCATAGATTCTTGATAACTCACTTTGAGGTATTATAGCCTTTAACACTTGATTTTATCATTTTATTCATTAATTTATTAGGTTAATTTTAGTGCATTTTTGTTGTTTTTAAGTAAGTTGTGAATAGCACAATAGGTGCTCTCATTTTTTAGTTTTTAGGGATGATTTTTGATAAGCCATGGCACGACAAATCTGGAACAACACTTTAACCCCAACTTTGAGATGAGAGCGGGATGCAATGGAGTTTACAAAGAATGGAGGTTCACGATTTTAGGGCATACATGGCATCAATCAACAAATTGGAGTGCATTTGAATAAAAAAGTATTAATGCATGCAACAAGTTGTTATGGTCATTGCATAACAAATATGGGGGTGTCAGGTCAAATACGAGGGTGGTAGGATAAATTCTCTACCTGAACCAAAAATGTACGGGTTGGCTTGTGTATACTCATAAATACCTGAGTTCGAATAATTTATGGGTTGATTCTGTTTGCAACGGTGTGTTCGCGGGTCGATCCAAATCCATGAACACTTTGATAAAAACGAACGAGTTGTGTGTGCATGAGTTGAATCCGGAGATGCATCTTTGAAATTTGAGGGAAATTTTTTATTTTCCATAGGGTGTTTTTCCACCCCATAGGATGAGCTAAGAAATTTCCTTCAGAAATTGGACAGAAATGGGCCTTAATAACTTAATTGTAGTTTGGGCTGGATGACACATTTTGACCGGAATCCGCTCAACCTGACTCATTGTCACCCCTAACCAGAAGGAAAAGTTACTTAAAATTCTTCCAACTTTAAGTATAAATGTCAAACATCTTGGATGTTTGGCGCAGTGAAATTAACCCCTATTTACGGAGGAAATCCTTCGAGATGCGTGATACAGTACAAAATTTAATAAAGAGATCCAATTCTTGTATTCACACCGGTACTGGTAGACTTAAACAAATGCTCAAACTATCAAGTTTACTTGAGAATGGGGAAATCTTCAAGCGCCTAAACAACCCATCCTCAAACTCGTTGAAAGGCAACCTGAGTTTCAATAAAAAAAATTATGTATTCATAGAAAGAGATGGAGTACCAGAACCCCCTGACATTCTATAAAGCACATGCATAAAATCGGCCCTGATAGGTGCGACGCTCTAAAGATAATAGCGAAATAGCAAACTCATTGCTCATTTCGAACCGTTATAGCAACATGTGATTCATTTAATACCTAACAGAGAAAGAAAAATAAATCCATTCACTAACTTAAGTGATAGACTCTTAACATCCTTCACATCACTTCAAGAATAATAATTTTGATTCCCAATATGTAAAAATTAATCTTGCAACAACCACGGTCACTTTATTTTAAAAAATATCTAATTTTAATAACACTTAGCATAATTAATTATATGTATAACAAACCCACGCGATAACATGGGTATTTGGCTAGTATATATGAAACACAAAAATATCACCATGACAAATACTAGTATTGAATTTCATTATTAAATATCTTTTTAAAAAGACATAGTACACTCATATATAAATACTTTATCTTATAACCACACCCTGACAAAAACAGCATATAGTAATTTCCACACTCATACAAACTTTTAACTATGTATATAGAACAATGAACAACTATCTAATTACAGAAAACAGAATCACTTCACAAATTTATAAAGAAATTTATTCTGGTAACTTGTTCTTCAATCAATTGGATCACTCCTGAACCCTTCCTTCATCCACAACTTTGCCATCATGTTTCACTTCTGCAACAGAATCCTTACCGATTCCTGCACCTATAACAAAACCATCAAAATCAGAACCATATAATCATATATATAATATACATATCACACAGCATTATGCAAAATGTAGTAGAAAAGGAATTACCCTGTGGTGATGGACTCTCTTCAGATTTGGCAAACCATGATCCAACAACACCCTTAACCCTGTCAACCATACCTTTTCCTGGACTAGCCACATTGCTTTCTTCAAGCACTTTCTCTGGCTTCTCAGCCTCACTATCAAATTTTCCATCCTCACTTTTCAACGGCTCGTCTTTCCCTTTATGTAAAGCTTCTGATATCACCTCAGCAAGTGCCTTATCTTCTTCACCAGGCCTTGACTTCTCATTGAAATAGTCCCTCACAGCAGCCCCTTTGTCCCCAGTTTTTGTTTCAGTTCCATCATTAGTATTACTACCAGTACCAGTGCTAGTTCCATCATTACCGAGGTCATAAACTTCATCGTTTTCACGAGGGAGAGTTTTATCAGCTGTTGTTGCAGAAGAGAATTCATTTTCATCTGCGTAACTTTTGTTGGTTTTTGGTTCTGTCTCCACTGATTCTTCATAACCTGGTTGATTCTCAGCAGTGTTGGCGACGGTGTTAAAAGTTCCTTCTGTTTCGGAGGGGATTTCATGGTTTTTATTGATATTTTTGGATACTGTTTCTTGGGAAAATTCATTATGACTTTTTGATGCATCAAAGAAGTGCGGCACAGACTGAGGAGTATCATGGCTTCCAGCAGAAGCAGGATAATCAGTGTCAGCAACAGATGGCTGGATTTTTTGTTCCGTGATATATTTTGGCTCATCATCATGCACATTCAATCTCTCTAGAGATTCCTCAAGTGGTGTAAAGTCTTTTATTTCATCACTTCCTGTAAACAAACACAAAATTAGTACACGACTAATATATTGATACATAATGCAGTGTCTATAGCGAAACCAAAAACCGAGCTCTGAAATTTTGTTGAATCGGCCTACTTAGTACTTACTAGCACCACTTGGATCAGTGTCTCGGGTTTGGTAACCAGGAAGAGTATATGCCTCAGTTCTATTTCCTTGATCTTGAGAATCTTCCTCCGAAAATTCCTGGTTTCTATTGATATCTGTCGATACTGTTTCCTGAGGATATTCATTCTTAGTTTTTGTCGCATCAGAGAAGTGTGGCACAAACTGATCATGGCTTCCAGCAGAAGGAGGGTATTCAGTGTCAGCAACAGGTGGCTGGATTTTTGGCTCATCATCGTGCACATTCAATCTCTCAAGAGATTCCTCAAGTGGTTTAATGTTTTTTGATTCACTTTCTTCACTTGGATAAGTGTCACTGGTTTGATACTTGGGAAGAGTATATGCCTCAATTCTACTTCCTTGTTCTTCAAAATCTTCTGAAAGTCCCGGCCTCTCCAAATCGGCCTTGAATTCCTCTGGCTTATCTTCTACAGCAGATGGTTTGGCTATGTTTTGATTGGTTTCAGTGGTTGTTGAAGAAACACCTTCAAATAGTGAATCGTGACGAGGTTCTTCTCCCTTAACTTTTGCACCTTCAAAACCAGTTCCTGAATTTCCGAAATTTTCATCTTGCTTGTATTCAGGTGGAGGTGTAGCATTTTTAACATCTTCACTTAGATAAGTGTCATCGGTTTGATGCTTGAGAGGAGAATATGCCCCAGTTCTATTTACTCGGTCTTCAAAATCGTCTTTCGAAAATCCTAGCCTCGCCAAATTGGCCTTGAATTGATCTGGCTTATCTTCCACAGAAAATGGTTTGGCTATGTTTTGATTGGTTTCAGTGGTTGTTGAAGAAACATCTTCATCTAGTGAATCGCGGCGAGTTTCTTCTCCCTTAACTTTTGCACCTTCAAAATCAAATCCTGAATTTCCTAAATTCTCAACTTGCTCAGATTCAAATTTAGGTGTAGCACTTTTAACATCTTCACTATCATAAACTGTACAACATCCAAACATATAAAAAAAAGTTTCAGAATTCTATTGATATTAATATTGAAACGAAAGCTTGTAGAACTTTTTTCTCACCTTCAAGATTTGGATCAGTGTCTCTGGTTTTATAATTGGGAAGATCATATGCATCAGTTCCACTTCCTTGTTCTTGAGAATCTTCCTTCGAAACTATAGGCCTCTCGAAATCGGTCTTGAATTGGTCTGGCTTATCTTCCAGATCAAATGTTTTGGCCTTGTCAGTGGCTATGCTTTGATTGGTTTCAGTGTTTGAAGAAACACCTTCAGTGAATGGATCATGATGAGGTTCTTCTCCTACAACTTTTGAACCTTCCAAACCAAATACCAAATTTCTTAAATTTTCAACTTTCTCATATTCAGTTGTAGGTGTAGCACTTTTAACATCTCTACTACCATAATCTAGTGCAACATCCAAACACATAATCAAAAAGTTTCAGAATCATTTTGATATTGATATAGTAACAAAAATTTGTAGATTCTTATTTAAAATAAGTATCTAAAACCCATGTCTGACACACCACAGACACATGTAATCATTTCTATTTTCTCAAATTAATACCCGCGAGTCTAAACGTGTCAGTGTTGTGTCATGTGTCAGTGATTCATAGTCTAACATATTCTAATTGCAAAGAATGTATAGAAGAACATACTTGGTGCATGATGGCGTAGTGGCTCTTGAACATTTTCTTTACCCTCATCCAAGTCACCATCATCATCATCATCTTCTTCATCATCCTCAGGAGTATGCTGAATTTCAGTGTTATGTCCACTGGTTTGATCAGGTGCTTGTTGACCATGCCCCGTTATACTGTTCTTAATTTTCCTAGCCTTCGCCTTCACCCTACTCATAACAGATTTCTTCTCAGGCTCAATAGAATTGTGCTCTTCTGCATCATGTGTCACTGCATCCAAAAATATGAAACATAAACAAAATATATAATTGTTTCAGATATTCTGAATATATCATATAATCTTCTTACCTTGTTGTGAATCAAGGTTTTGTTCATCCTTGTTCTCAACCACTTTACTTTGAACTACTCTTGAATCCATGATTGATTGGTTGTACTGTAGTGACAAACACAAGAAAAGAAAGTACTATAATAGAAAGAACAATAAGCTTCCTTTTTATAGAGAAAAAAAAACCAACAAAATGAAACTGATTTTGGAGACACGTGTCACGTAACCGACATTTGACAGTTGTTGAGTATATTTGTACACGTGGAGTGATGTAATTGGTGGTTTTTTGTAAGAGGATAAAACTGCTCCGTGTGTGAAAAGGGGTAAGAGACGAGTATGGATGAAAATGAAACCGTACAAGTGTCGACATGAAATCAATAGTGGTACTGTGTCATTTTTTAAAGAGGTATGTTACGTCGACATTAAATAGGATATTTAGAAAATGATAATTAGGAGTGTCTGTCGACATTACAAGATGAAATGGACTGTTCTTTATGTCACTTTCCAAATAATGTGGCTGTTAGAATGGTTACTTTTCAAGACTCCCTCCTAATTTAGGAGGGTCCAACCTTGCTGGATTATTTTACAAGTAAACTATAGGGACTGTTGAGTAGATCTAAGAAAATGTGAAACATAAAAATAAAAATGACAATTAAACTAGTGAATAAAGATTTAACAATTACAAATTTAAAACCAACTTACAAGCAAACTAAAGGCAGAGATAAATAACACTATGATGCAATTTGCCCTATAGAAATATTTGTTGAAAAAATGAAGATATTTGAGTTGGTGTAATTGATTCCAATTCTGAGGAACCGATTACTACTCCTTTATCATAGTTTAGTATCTTATAAAAGTTTACGATAACTGTAACTGGTTATAAATTTAGTGTAATCGATAACTACTATGCAGTTTTGTGTTTTTAAAAGTTAGTAGCTTCCTGTAACCGGTTATAAGTTTGGTGTAACCGATAACAGGGTTGTAAATTTTGTTTTTTTATTAGTTGGTTAGCTACGTTGTTTTGTATTAGTTTTTAATGTTGGAAATTTACCAATTTTCCTTCAAGAAATTCACCAAAATCTATAGAAAATTTCAAATCGAATCTTGATGAACAAGAATCAATCTTTCTGGTTGATTATTCATTTTGTTATTCACTCTTCAGTCGAGTGAATCAACCAACTTTGGTTCCAAGATTTTGGTGCACAATAGTAATGAAAAGAAAGAAAAATTAAATTGGGGAAGAAAGAGAGATTAGGATTTTCGAATAAGGAAGAAGAAAAAGAAATTTTACAGAGTAACTCTCTGCTCTCAAACTGAGAATTTTATTCTTTGCAACTGCAAATATGTATTATTTTACAATGATATGGGTTACTCCCTATTTATAGATTTTGGGTTTGCTTTCTCCTCAAGCAAAGTGTGAATACCTAATTATGCTAACACTGCAAAATTGGGCTTAAGCAAAAGTTCATATTGAGGTTAACTCTTCAACACTTCGACACCTAGACACTTAGACACCTAGGTGTTTCGACAACAACATGCTTCGACACCATGAAGTACATTTTCAACACACCACCTAATTCATTATGTCTAAGCTATTTACATCATCATAAACCTTAACTTCTTAAGCACTTCGACCTGCACTCCTTTTGTCATGATATCTGCAATCTGATACTCAGTTCTGCAGTGTTCCAAGTTCTGCTTCACTTCTGCTACTTGCTCTCGAAGATAGTGGAACCTCATTTTGATGTGCGTGCTTCGTCGATGCGTTATCAGATTCTTTTCCAGATTGATAGCAAACATGATGTCGATCTTCATGGTAATCACTTCATGATTCTTCCCTGTAATCTCTTTGACCAAATTCACCATCCAAGTTGCTTGACATGCACAAAGAGAAGCACATATGTACTCTGCTTCACACGACGACATTGCTACTACTGGTTCTTTTCTCGAACTCCAAGCAACTGGTGCACCACCTAGCATAAACATATAACCAGCTGTGGATTTTCTATCCTTAGCATCACTACACCAACTTGAGTAGGTGTATCCCACTAGCTTGCATATCTATTCCTTTCAGATATCTTAGTATCCTCTTCGTCGTTGCTAGGTGTGGTACATTTGACTTCTGCATGAATCTGCTCAACATAACTACATAATATGCTAGATCAGGTCTTGTGTGACAAATGTATCGAAGTGATCCAATGAGTCTTCTGTACTACGTTAGATTGATATCATCTTCATCTATGTCTTTCGACGGTTGCAATCTGGGCTCAATTGGAGTCGAAGTTGGGTTGCAATCCTCTTAAGGATTTCTCTTGTATATCTTCTTTAGTGCATCATCAAGTCTTTGCTACTCTTGTAGAATTCAATGCCAAGGAAATATGAGACATTTCCAAAGTCTGACATTTCAAACTCCTCACTTAGGTCATGTTTAAAAATTTTAATCTCCTTCTTGCACCTTCTTGCTATCAACAGATCATCGACATAGAGACGTAGCATAAGCAACTCACTATTGATTCTTATTACATATACTCCATGCTCAGTTGTGCACTTCACAAATTCCTTCTCCCTTAGGAAACTTTATATCTTCTTATTCCAAGCTTTTGGAGCTTGCTTAAGTCCATACAGGGCTTTATGCAGCCTCATACCTTGCTTTTTTCGCCATGTTTCACAAGCCTAATTGGTTGTGCAACATACACTTCTTTATCTAAGGGATCATTCAGAAATGCACATTTCACTTCCATCTGACATATATGTCAGTTGTTCATGTTTGCTAGACCAACAATCAACCTGATCGCTTCGATTCTACCCATAGGTGCAAAAACTTCATCGAAGTCGATTCATTCCTTCTGAAGAAATCCTTTCGCCATAAGTCTTGCCTTATGTTGATTTACTTCACCTCTGGGAATTAACTTCATCTTTTATACCCATTTCACATTGATTTCCTTCTTGCTTTGGGCAATTCAACAAGTAACTTAGTGTTGTTGCCTTCGATGGGCTCTAGTTCCTCATTCATTGCTTTCATCCACTTCAAATCCTTCAATGCTTTGGGTACATTGACTGGTTCGATATCTGCATAGAAAACATAATGTACTAGCTCACCTTCATCATTGATCATATCATCTCACGTAATCACACATTTTTGCAACCTTGCAGGCATGCATCTTGTCCTTTGAGTTCTGGTTGTGCTTGCTTGACCTCTGACTTCTTCTTGTCAAACTTTGCTTTCGACTTGACTTGTTGGTTCTTCAGATAATATTCTCACTTAATCCTTCTTGACATTTTCAGTCCAATCCCATTCCTTAAGTTCATCTATGTGTTTGCTGTGAATTTTGGCGAACAACCTCTGGTTTACCAAAACTTGTAGAGTTGGGTTACTTGCAGGATCAACCACACAAATCCTAGGACATGTGCAAATCTAGATGGTCTTGAAGATGTCTAAAATCACTTCCATATCTTTCAGTTCTGTTCTCTAAGTGTTTTACGTCGAAATGTGTTGATTACAATGTTAAGTGGATGTAAATTTAACAAGATAAAGTAAATGGCGGAAAATAACTGATGAAATGTAAAGTGTCGAAAAGTAGAAAGTGCAGAAAGATAAATGACTGGAAAACATAAAAGGAATTTGTAAAGAACTTTGAACTTTATAAAATAAACTTTGAAAGAATTGGTGTTTGTTTACACATACATTTTCCAAATATGACTCTTTTCTCTCACATGGGTACTTTGAGTATTTTCAGGAATTTTGTATAAGTAATTTTTCACACCCTTTTTTAGATAATAACTACCCTATATATACATAAATAACATAACTGTCATTAACGACTAAATCCTAAAACTACGACACATGGCTTTCCTCCTTTCGCCAGATGCTTCCACGCGTCTTCTGCCAAACGTCACAACTTTTTAAATTCAAATTTATATGTTAAGTCGAAACGACGTCTTCCTTCAGGATTTTTGTCGAATTATCAACATACTGCAATGTTCTCCCTATCTGTCAAAAGTGCTTTTCCTAGGTGCAAACATCTTTGTCGAAATATCAAAACTTCCATTTTGTCGAAGTGTCGCAACCATACTTATTAATCAAATCGTTCCAACCCATGTCATCATTTGTCGAAAACATCATTTCTTACACCAAATCTCATGGCGTCGAAAACGCACGTATACAAATTGCCCCCCAGCAAAGACGTTTCGACTGTTGTTCTGGAGAAACAGTCATTTGTTGTCAATCAGTGCTTTGATGCCATGTCATTTAAACTTCATTAAATGCAAGTTTGATAATCCCAATTTCCAATGCAGATTCATCATTACACTTTCTCCACAATGTCACGTCTAGCCCACGTTCACAGCCTACTTCCATCATTTCCTCACGTCATGATTTCTTTTCAACTTCCACCTCTTTATCATTTCCATCAGAAATGGCCACGTGTCCCACTAAACACCATTACCATCTAAAACGTTTCAACATCTCCTTCCTATAAATACCCATAAACCTTTTCTTTGAACCCTTTTACGTTTCAGATTTCCTTTTTTCATACCCATTCCTCAAGCTTTTCACATTTCCTGAGAAATCTTCTTCAGTTTTTTCCAGCAATGGCGCCTCAAAAACCCTCAAGCAGTAAACACTCCAAGAAGAAACAAGACTCATCTTTTCCTCCCGTGCATGATTTAAAAGGGCCAATGACCATTGGAAATCAACAGTATGTTCCGGAACCTCCAAACGAAAAGGAAAAAGACTGCATTTATAAATCTCAGGTACTAATCCCTGTTCTTATTTCTGGAAATTATCACGCTATGTTAGGTCCCCTTCCAAACCCAGAGATTAAACCAGAGCGTTTAAGAGAGTTTTTTCCCTCTTACTTTCACACAAAACCCATAGGCGCTGGAAGAAAACCTCAGCCTAAAGAGAAAGTTGTAGAACAAATAGATTCATCGAGTTCGACGGATATTGGAGAGTTGGACTTAACCTATTTGAATTTTCCCAGGATATTTAGAACCTGTCCATGGTCGAAAGATCCTTCTGACTACATATCTTGGTTAGATAAAATCGAAAAAGTTAAAGGGTCTTTTTGGAAAGAAGTAGGCATTTTCGACCTTATCCAGTTGTCGAGAGTAGGACCCAATATTTGCCCAAATATGCTTTTGGCTTCTCTCTACTTTTGGGATAGTACTTACAACACCTTCCACCTTCCTTGTGGGATGGTTACGCCTACCCTTTTCGACGCAGCAGCCATTGTTGGTCTTCACCCCAATGGTATAGATTTCGACCCTACTGTCTTAAGTGAAGATACCATTGCTTTCGAGACTAGCCTTGCACCCTACTCCTTATTCATGTCCTATTATCACGATAAGAGTACTGCTGAAGTTTTAGATGTCGAACATATAGCTTTTCTAACACTGTGGCTATCCAAATATGTGTTCTGCTCTCGCTCTCTTCAAGTTGCCAAGAGATTTATCACCATAGCCAATCAGCTTCATGCAGGCACGAAACTATGCTTGAGCGACATGATTCTGGCGAATCTCTATGAATCTCTGAGTGAGAGTGTACATTTCTTAAAGAACACCAAAACCCAAGGGAAAATCAACTTATCAGGACCTTTTTGGCTCTTGCAACTATGGCTCAATGCCACATTTGAAGCTAGTCTTCCTGTAGCACCAGAAATAGATGAAGAAGAAGTAAACAATAGGACTGTCGAATGGCCAAGATTAGTGCTATTAACGCCAACTGATGAAGGAATCAGCCTTCGACAAGCTTTTAAAGGCTATGTTATGATGTTTGCTAAAAGGTATCAATTTACTTCGACCATGACACCTTTTGCTGATAGAAAGATTGGACCTAAGTGGTTTACCCAACAACTGCCTCTGGAGATGCAAAAGGATGAAAATACATTTCTGAATGTTTGGGAATCATTCTTAACCCCTAGGCTCCTTTTTTCTTATCGTAACACCACAAAAAATCAGATTGCTTTGATAGTTTATCAACCCAACCTTGTTTCCAGACAGTTTGGTCTAATCCAAATCAAACCTCAACCTATACTCCCCAAAAAGGGGTCCATCATTTTTTACAACTCCCTTCACACTGAAGACGAAGGCAAAGAGCTGTCGAAGAAACTAGCTGATGCTTCTCTCGACATTCGACCAGTTATTTTTCGACCATCATTCTTATGCACTTCTGAGTTTGATGAATGGTGGAAGGATTATTATTCCAACAAATTTTTCGACGTAGCTGCTTTTGCTACACATTTGACAAATGCTTTCGCTTTTGTGCAGGATCGGACCAAAAAAGGTATTCAACGACATATTAAGGAAATACAGAAATTTCAAAAATATTTTGAAACTGCGTATAGACCTGATGATCTTAGTCGAACCATATGTGAAGCAGCGGCTGAATTAAAACGCAAATTGACAGAGAAGTTTAAAAAACTGTCATTGCCTTCCAATCTTTCACCAGAGGCGCGCTATGACCTTGCTTTCAATTGTCATCCACCAAAGTTTCCTCCTTTGCCAATTGCTGACTTTGGGGTGGCGTTTGGTTTTCCACTTCCAGACTGGTTCCTTTGTGGAGATTTTATGAAAATTCTTCGTCAAAAGTATCAAAAACCTGCTGAGCGTGTGGTTCCGACTAAGTATCATCTGGGCGAATATCCGGGACACCTTCATATTGGAATAGAACACGTTCGCGTGGAAGATACCATTCTTGAAGGTGTTCACAGAAAAATATGATTTTTCTTTCTGTTATTCTAACTGTCTTATCATGTATCTCTTATATTTGTTTCTGAATTTTCTTTCTTTCCTTAGCCGTGAAGATCCCTGCTAAGAAAGCTGCTGTCGAAGCGTCGCCCAGTACTGCTAAGAAGCCTTCGACAAAGGTACAAAACTTTTTCTCTTCTTATTATTTTCCTTCCATTATTCAAAACTAACTGGCTTTGGCCTGTATGACTAGGTAAGTCGAAAACCCTCAACAATCCAAAAGAAGAAGAGTGAAGAGGAGAGAAAAGAGGATAAAGTCCCTAGTGAAGAATCTGGTGATGAATCTCCAGAGTTAATCCCTCCCCCTCAGAAGAAAAAGAAACTCACGAAGGTCTCTTCCCAAAGGTCCATTGCTAACCCAATCAGGAAGGATCCTGCCAGTGCTTCTCCTGCCAAGCCTCAGTCGAAAGATATGGGGAGTGGGAAGTCCAGTTTTAATACTGAAATTCCTGAGGTAATTTTTATTTCGACAGCATATGTTTTACCTTTCCTACATCTTTTCTTCTAAATCTTAGAATTTATTTTTAGGAACAAGTGGTTGTCGAAAAAACGCCTGAGAAAATTCTGGAGGAAACAGCCCCAGAGGAAGATGTCCCCCCAAGTGACCATGATATGCAAACCGTAGAAGAATTCGACACTACAGTGGGTGACGCCTCTGAAGATGAATCTCCTCCTCGTCCAGGATTGCACGTTGCACCTCAGGGTGATGATATTGAAATGGAGGTTGTGGTCGAAGATGACCCTGAAGATGGAGCTGCCAGAGACGGGGACAACCAGTCGAAACGAACAGAGGTCGAGCATACTTCAACGCGAAACACTCCACCTGCTCCTGACCGGGTCCAAGGGAGTAGCAAATCAACTGGTTCGACCAGTTTCTCTCGCGAGGAGCTTGAAAATCTCAAAGTACAAAGACCTTTGGAGTATCTGAAAGCCATGCTTAGCACCCGTTTCAATTTCCAGGATTCTTCTCAGAGTAGTTCGACCACTTCTGGGGCAACTTCTGAAGCACCATCACTTGGCAGCCTCCTGACCAAGATCAAAACGAAAATCCTTGATGTCGATTTGTTTAAAGTCTTGGAAGAGAATTCCCTTGCTCAAATTGGTCTTAAGAAAATCTTGAAGCAAGTGAATGTTCTGGAAACTTCTGCTGAGATTGGAAGTTTTGTGATGGAGTTGATGACTCTCATTGACCTGGCCACTGCAGATCTCCATCGTCAAAGGGATCTTACCGCTCAAATCTCCTCCAAGTCTGAAACTCAAACTGCTGAATGGGATGCCGTTTCGACTTCGACTGACAAAGTTTCAAAATTGCAAAAGCTCTCTGAAACGTATGTCGAAGAAGTTGCTGCTTGCAATGACAATATTCAAAAATGGAAAACACAGATAGCAGCACTTCAAGAAAAGATCTCTCAAGAGGAGAAACGTAAGGCATCCATTCAGCAACCCAAGCAGAGCGAGATTGACGAAGAATTGAGGGTGGGTATTCGACATGCAGAGAAAGCCCATCAACTTAGTCAGGAGATTGAGACTCTCTCTACTCACAAAAGTCTTTGTGATCATCGACTCCAACTCCAAAGGCAGAAGTTCGCCACTTTGAAGAATACTTTCGCCAATTTTAATTTTTAGTCGAATTTATTTAGCAACTCTCAGCCCTTTGAGGCTTTCTTTGTAATAACTTTTGAATGCCATTTTTATTTGGCCCATCTTATCACAATTATGTTTTGCACTTATTCTGTTACTACTTTTACTTCCTGCAATATAGGCTTATATTTTTTCAAATACTTGCCATTTATTCTTAGGATTCTCTTATCCTTCTCTATTTCTTCTATTTCATACGCGCCGTTTGAAAATGTTCTCAAAACCTGGAAAGGTCCCTCCCATTTAGGAGACCACTTTCCCATTAATTTATCCTTTCGATCCATAGGAAGGATTACTTTCCACACAAGATCACCTATTAGGAAGGTCTTGAATCTTACTTTCTTGTTGTAAAATCTTTCGACTCTCCTCTTTTGTCTTCTTATTAGGTCTAGCGCGTGCAGCCTTTCTTCGTCTAAATCAACTAGTTCGTCCATCATCATACTCCAATATGTATCTGATGGGATTTCATGATGCCTTTGCACTCTAACTGACTGCAGATATATTTCGACTGGCAAAACTGCATCATGTCCGTAAGTCAACTTGAATGGAGTCGAATTCGTTGCCTCTTTGGGGGACGTTCGACAAGCCCACAAGGCTTGATCCAAAGTCTTATGCCAATTTCTAGGTTTTTTCCCCACATGCTTCTTAATCAAGTTTATCACTACCTTGTTGGCTGCTTCAACTTGCCCATTTGCTTGAGCGTAGTAAGGTGTCGAAGTAAGGAGCTTAAAACCTGTTTCTTGTGCAAACTTCTGCATGTTTTTACCAGTGAACACAGATCCTTGATCTGTTGTTATTGTCTAGGTATCCCAAATCTGTAAATTATGTATTTTTGGATAAAGTCTATGACTGCTTCTTGATCCACATTCGCCAATGGTATGGCTTCGGTCCATTTTGTGAAATAGTCTATCCCAACCAAAATGTACCTTTGCCCTTTTGAGGAAGCTGGTCGAATCTCCCCGATCAAGTCCAACGCCCATCCTCTGAATGGCCAAGGTTTTATAATTGAGTGCAACTCACTTGCAGGGACATGAGGTATGCCTGCATGTACTTGACATTCCTGACAACCTTTTGCGAATTCGACACAATCTTTCAGCATTGTTGGCCAATACATTCCTTGTCGAAATAAAAGCCACTTCATTTTGTGACCTGCTTGGTGCGCGCCACACGCTCCACTGTGTATGTTCGACAAGGCTATGTAGGCTTCGTCCTCACTCAGGCATTTCAACAAAACTCCTTCTGCAGTCTTTTTGAACAATTCATTTCCCAAAAGTACGTAACTCAAAGCTCTGTATTTTACCTTTCTTTCTGCTTTCTGATTTGGGTCTTGTAGATAATCTTTGACAGGTTTTCTCCAGTCTGTTATTCCTGAATCATCTATGTTGAATATCTCGAAGTTTTCTTCGTCACCGTATCCTAATCTTATTGACTCTAGGTCTGATGGGGACAACCTGGTGGATACGACTCTTCTTCTGACTTCGATGGCTTCTTCTAACTTTTCCTTCGACACCTTGTATCCGGACGCTAGTTGAGCAAGATCATTCGCTTCTTGATTCTCCAACCTAGGAATGTGCCTGAAGACGACATTGTCGAACGCCTTGAGAAGTCTATTGGCTATTACAAAGTACATGATCAAATTTTCTTTCACGCACTTATACTCTTTTGTCAACTGCTTTATTACCAGTTCGGAATCACCCATTATTTCGACTTTTGTTGCCCCCAATTTCAACAAGATTTCAAGTCCAGCGATCAAAGCTTCGTATTCTGCTTCATTATTTGAACACAGACTTTCAACTTTGTACTTGAATTTTGTTGGAATTTTTTCAGGAGAAATAATCAACATCCCAACGCCAGTTCCGTTTTTATGACTGGAACCGTCGAAGTACAGTTTCCAAGGTTCCAGTTCGACGTATTCTACGTCTTCGTTTATAGAGTGGTCCGCTATGAAATCAGCGACCACTTGTCCTTTCACTGCTTTTAAAGGCAGATATTTCAAGGAGTATTCTGTTAAAGCTAAAGCCCACTTTCCAATTCGACTATGTAAAATGGATTTAGATAACATATACTTTATTACGTCGAAATGGGAAGAAATATATACATCGACAGGTTTTATATAATGCTTTAGTTTAATACAGGAGAAATATACACACAGGCATAACTTTTCTATAATGCTATATCTAGTTTCGGCATCGTTCAGGACTCTACTGAGATAATAAATGGCCCTTTCGACGCCATTCTCATCTTCTTGACACAACATACTTCCTAATGTTTTGTCTGATGCCGAAATGTACAATCTCATATTTCTTTTTCTGCAAGGAGACATCAGGATTGGGGGATTAGCCAGGTACTCCTTGATTTTGTCGAAAGCCGCTTGCTGTTCTTGCCCCCATGCGAAGTCTTCTTTCTTTAGTCGAAGTAGAGGAGAGAAAGCTTGTGTCTTCCCACTGAGGTTGGAGATGAATCTTCTGAGAAAGTTGATTTTCCCTAGCAGAGACTGCAACCCCTTTTTGGTTGATGGCGCTTTCGCTTCCATTATGGCCTTGGCTTTATTTTCGTTTATTTCGATCCCCTTCTTATGGACCACAAAGCCTAAGAAATCACCCGCCTGCACACCAAAAGCACATTTAAGTGGGTTCATTTTCAAACCAAACTTCCTCATCCTTTCAAAGGATTGTCGAAGATGATCTATATGATTTTTTCCTGAAACAGACTTAATCACAATGTCGTCAATATACACTTGCATGAAAGTTTCGATGAAATCATGAAAGATGGAATTCATGGCGCGTTGGTAAGTCGCTCCAGCGTTCTTTAATCCAAAAGGCATTACTACCCATTCGTACGTTCCTATGGCTCCAGGACAACGGAAAGCCGTTTTAGGAACGTCTTCTTCAGCGATAAAAATTTGGTTATAGCCAGAGTATCCGTCTAGCATACTTAAGTACTCATGGCCGGCTGCAGAATCTATGAGCATTTCTGCCACTGGCATAGGATATTCATCCTTTGGGGTAGCCGAGTTTAAGTCTCGAAAATCAATACATACCCTTAGTTTGCCATTTTTCTTAATTACTGGAACAATATTTGCAATCCATTCGACATACCTGGTTGTGCGGATGAACTTGCATCTTAGAAGTCTTTCGACCTCTTCTTTTATCTTCGACAGGATTTCTGGTGCGAAGCGTCTCGGACTCTGCTTTACTGGCTTCTTCCCTTCCATTATTGGCAACTGCATTTCGACCAGACTTCTGTCAAGACCAGGCATTTCGTCATAATCCCATGCGAAGCAATCTTTGAATTCTTTCAGCAACTGGACTATTTCGACCTTGAACTGGGGGTCCATTTTTGCGCTTATGTACGTTGGTCTATGTTCTGCCCCCACTCCTAAGTTTATTTCTTCTAAAGGATCCTGCGCCACCATCTTCTCGTTTGTTGACACTGGATCTTTTTCGAACCCCAGAGGTTCGTCGTCGTAAATGGCGTCGAGCTTTTGGTGTTGCCATCCGCCCATTTGGTTGGTGACATGATCTTCCGCAACGTCCTCTTGGGGACATTGTTTGTTGGAGTTCTCTTGGTTGGCTTCGACAGCCATATTTTTTACTTCAGCCTCAAGGGCCTCTTTTAGTTTGTTTTCGGCTATGTAAGCCGTAATCTTTTCGATCGCTGATTGTTCACTCGTCATCGTCAAATTCACTCCCCCATCCCGTCAGCGCTATATGAGTGGTTCCCCATATGTAAGTTTCGCCAATCACTTCTTTATCCCATTGGAAACCATGCGTTGGATGCAGGTACATGGAGCAATAGGCATTGTCTGTCGTCTTCAAGTCGAATCCTGCCGGACTGCAGGGAGGTATATGAGCCAGGTTTTTGTCGAAGCTTTGGCTGTTGACGGTGTTTACCTCGGTCATGAAGTAGCTTTGGTCAGCCTCGATGTTTTCGACGATTCCATCTGGCCTCCATATGGCTATCCGCTGGTGCATTGAAGAGGGTACCGCTCCTACGCCGTGAATCCATTCCCTACCAAGCAGCAGGTTGTAGTTGGCTTTCGAAGCGATGACTATGAACATCGTAGGTCTTGTTATGGTTCCTACAGTTAAGTTCACTTGGATGACTCCCATAGTTGTTCCTATCTTCCCTTCGTAATTCGACAGCACCATGTTGTGGGGCTTCGCGTCCGAATCGTCTTTTCCAATCTTCTTCAGCATGTAGTGGGGCATCAAATTCACTGCCGCTCCCCCGTCCACCAGTATCTTATTCACGCCGACATTTTCCACCTTTCCTTTTATAAACAGAGGTTTCAAATGCGCTTTCATGGAGTCGTCTGGTCTTTCGAAAAAAGCGTTCTGCTCTTCGACGCATCCGTTGTTCATCACATAGTAGCAGACGGGCTTGTGTGCCATTGTTTCTTCCTCCATTTCGTCTCCTTCATCCTCAATTTCCATGACTCTATCATAGTCTCTAGGGAGAACAGAGACAACGTTGCAAATCACGTTGAAGGATGCCTCTGAGTCAGAGTTAAAACTGTCGGTTACTTCATCATCTTCCTGCATCTTCTCTTTCGACGCCACTGATTCGACAACTCTGCTAGGATTGATCTGGAGGGGAGTCTCTTTCCTGCTCCTTGTCTGACGATTGTTGCTAGATTCTGCTTCGTTTGGACCATTCATGTTCTTTTTCGCCATCTCCGTTTCTGCCCTCTTTTGCCGTTGGAACCTCCTCCATTGGGACCTGGACATGGGATTTTTGCCTTTGTAATTCTCTGACGGGTATGGTCTTGGCTTGTGTTTTTCCATTTCCTTCTTGCCCTCCATCGACGCGCCTCTCTGAACCTCGAACTTTCCCCATTTCTTCTGCCCCTGGGCGTCCCTAATGGGTTGAACCCATTTGTCGTCTGTGGCTTTGTCAGATGGTTTATAGGTGTTCTGGCGTCTCTCTCCGTGCCTCCACTGGTGGTGATTACTTCTCCTTGGGTCGTATCTCACTGTTCCCCAACTTTCTTTCCTTTTGGTCTTATCCACCGCTTCCAGGTTGGTTGCTGCCTTCCTGTCGAAGACTGCGCTGCAGCGTGGGCACAACATCACTTCGGTTTTCATCCTTTGGCACCTCTTGATGAATTCCATTAAGTTTTCCTCCTCTCTAGGGTACGCCAGCCTTTGGTACTCTTTCCGACGACGATCTTCGCCCTCTTCGACCTGGTCCTTCTGAGATACTTCTACCATATTCACCCCAACATTTCGTTCGTCGCCGATGCTTAATTCGTTCATCTTCCTGATGAGCCTCTCTTCTTCGCCTTCGACGCCTTGTGGTGTTTGGTCGAATTCTTTCTCTGGGCAGCAGCACCAAGATATGGTCCTGGGACCATGTTTGCAACAGCATTTGTTCCAGTTTCTTCTGGGGTCTTCCATTGTCCTACGCAGAATCCCACTGATCACGGGCTTCGAAGGACCGTTAGCGGCTTCCGCTTTGATTTTTGTGACTTCTTTACTGAAAGGCCCCATAGTGTTGACGCAGTTAGCTACATCACCTTTCTTCGTTTTGTCAGAACCAAGACCTTCAGCAGCCTTGTTTTCGATCGCAAGGTCTTCAGTAACCTTCTCCTTCGTATTAGGGGAATGCTCAGTTGCGTCGACTATTTCCTCATTGTTTTCTGAAGAAGCATCTCCCCAGCCGCTTGGTTGGATTGTGTTGATGTCGATCTGAAAGCTTGTCGGCGCGTTGTACTTCACAAGATAATCATATTTCCCACTTGGCTGTCCCAAGCGGTCCCAATTCTCCTCTTGTCGAAACTCCACATTCTCGACAACATTGTCACCGTCCTTCTTGTCGAAACCTTCAGTAGTTTCTATTCTTTTCTGGTTTGCGAGATCATCAGTAATCTCGACCATGTTGACATTTGCGTCGAAGCTTCCAGGGGCTTCCACCATTTCCAAATTGCCGTCAGGAGCAACTTTGGCCTCCACCATGTTTACGACGGATGGTTCAGCGTAGTGGGCTTCGACTGCTTGCATAGGATTCGAGTCGATCTTCATTTGTTGTTTTGGTTTGTCGCCAAACTTGAGCCTTCCGTCACGGATAGCATTTTGCACGAGATCCCTGAAAAGGAAACAACGAGACGTCTTATGGCCCAGAAAATTATGGTATTTACAAAAACCTCTCTTTTTCCGTTGTTCCATAGGCGGTTCTTTAGCGCCTGGTGGTTTTATTAATTGACCATCTTTAACCAACAGATCGAAGATTTCGTCACATTTGGTAATGTCGAACGTATAAGTCCTTTTGGGGAACTTGTCGTTGGTTTCGACTGGGTTTCCGTTCGACGGAGTTAGTACTTTGCACGAATAAGGTGGCCCTTGTTTTAGTTCTGCTAGGTCGATTTCTTGTTCGTCGAAGATACTTGGTTCGTGTTCGTCGAACTCATCATCTTGGCGAACCCCTACATAGGCTACCCTCTCTTTTTTATTTTTATTTGCCCTGAATTTTTCGTCCCTTAACCTTTCGACCTGTCTCACTCTATCCGCTAATTGTGCCATATCCCTCAGATACTGGGTATCTAGTTTCTTCCTTATGGAATAATCTAGTCCCCCTGCGGCCATTTCGACCAACTCATGTTCTGGCACTGGGGTGAAACATCTAGCCTTTAGCAATCTGAACCTATTTAAATAATCATCTATTGGTTCGGAGTGTTTTCTCTTGACACTGGCTAATTCTTTCAGGCTTATTTTCGTTTGTCCCATGTAGAATTGTTCATGGAACAGCCTCTCTAATTGGGTCCACGTGTATACTGAGTTTGCAGGCAAGGATGTGAACCAAGTAAACGCGTTTTTTGTTAAGGAACTAGGGAAATATTTTATCTTCAAACTTTCGTTACGGGCTATCTCCCCTGCCTCGATCAGATAACGTGCCACATGTTCTATAGTGGACTCACTAGTGTCCCCTGAGAACTTTGTGAACTTAGGGACTTTCCACCTTGGTGGCAATTCTTCTTGCAGAATGTATTCTGATAGTGGGGATGCGTAACTAGGCCTTTGCAAACCCATGTTCATCCCATTTTGTGCCATTATCGTTTCGACCATGGCTGCCAAGTTGTTTTCGACATGAGGATTATTATACCGTATCCGTTGTTGCAATACAGCATCCGCGTCCTGGCCTCTCTGGATTACTATCCTTCTAGGCTCTTGTGGAATGGGGATTTCGACACGAGGCTGTTCGACTACATCCTCTTGGTTTCTGACGTTCGTTTGAGGATTGTCTAACGGTATCTGGTTTATCGTAGGCTCTTCCTGGACCGCTACCGCTGGGTTATGAATCACTTGTTCTCTGTGTCGAGTTTGAGGGACTCCAAAGAAATCAGCAATGCGCATCATTTGCGCTGCCAATACTTGGTTTGTTTGAGTGGTGTTTTGTATTAGTGGATTAAACACCGCTCCCATTTGTTGCGTCAACATTTGGACCATATCATGATTACTTTCGTCCATCTGCTGTCTAATCACTTGCGCCGAATTATTTGTTATCGGCGACACGTAAAGTGGTTGTTGATTCAATCTACTCATGTTTCCACCATATCCTGACCCTTGTAAGGGTGAAGACACGTTGGCCATCGAATCTGAATATATTAACGGGGAGTTATGTAAGTTTGCCATCACCGAAGTTGGCATTCCGAAGGGTTGTTCCCTACCAGGCGGAGGCATGGTGAAATTTGTTACAAAAGGCCTAGAAGTGCTTCCCACAGGAGGGGGTGTCCCAATGGGCATTTGTTGTGCCCTGAAGGACGAACTAGGCGCGTTTTGTGACATCGAAACCGCTGGTATTGACCCTGCTGACGAAGGTGCAGCCTCTGACACAGGGACCGATCCTATATTGCCTTCTGTCGAAGGGACAGGGTTAGATACTGGGATGGATTCGTTAGGATTATTTGGCTGGTTCGCCATTTTCCTTACTCTTGTTCTTTTAGGTATTTCTACTTTGGACACGGCTAATTTACCGCTTCTCAGTCTCATACAATGAAGAACAAATTTTGATTAGTGATTATCTAAATTTCTAGATTTCTGCACTGTCCCACTGGGCGTGCCAATTTGTTCGCTGTGAATTTTGGCGAACAACCTCTGGTTTACCAAAACTTGTAGAGTTGGGTTACTTGCAGGATCAACCACACAAATCCTAGGACATGTGCAAATCTAGATGGTCTTGAAGATGTCTAAAATCACTTCCATATCTTTCAGTTCTGTTCTCTAAGTGTTTTACGTCGAAATGTGTTGATTACAATGTTAAGTGGATGTAAATTTAACAAGATAAAGTAAATGGCGGAAAATAACTGATGAAATGTAAAGTGTCGAAAAGTAGAAAGTGCAGAAAGATAAATGACTGGAAAACATAAAAGGAATTTGTAAAGAACTTTGAACTTTATAAAATAAACTTTGAAAGAATTGGTGTTTGTTTACACATACATTTTTCAAATATGACTCTTTTCTCTCACACGGGTACTTTGAGTGTTTTCAGGAATTTTGTATAAGTAATTTTTCACACCCTTTTTTAGATAATAACTACCCTATATATACATAAATAACATAACTGTCATTAACGACTAAATCCTAAAACTACGACACATGGCTTTCCTCCTTTCGCCAGATGCTTCCACGCGTCTTCTGCCAAACGTCACAACTTTTTAAATTCAAATTTATATGTTAAGTCGAAACGACGTCTTCCTTCAGGATTTTTGTCGAATTATCAACATACTGCAATGTTCTCCCTATCTGTCAAAAGTGCTTTTCCTAGGTGCAAACATCTTTGTCGAAATATCAAAACTTCCATTTTGTCGAAGTGTCGCAACCATACTTATTAATCAAATCGTTCCAACCCATGTCATCATTTGTCGAAAACATCATTTCTTACACCAAATCTCATGGCGTCGAAAACGCACGTATACACTATGATCACGTCCTAGTTGATCACTACTTACTTGTTCACTAGGTCAAACAACTTGTAACCTCCAGTCAAATGATATCCTATTAGGATCATCTGACTTGACTTGTCATCAAATTTTCTTCTCAACTAATCTGACACATGTCTATGTGTTATAGATCGAAATACTTTCAAATGACTCAGTCTAGGCTGGACACCAGACCAATATTCTTCTAGCGTGATTCCATCTAGCTTCTTCGTTGGACACCTGTTTAAAATATATGGTGTTGTCGACAAAACTTTTTCCCATAATTCTTTGGGTAAATGCTTGCCCTTCAACTACTTCTCACCATATTCATGATGGTTATATTCTTTCTTTCTGCAGTTCCATTTTGCTGTGGAGTATAGGATAGAACCATCTCATGCACAATCCCTTCTTTCTGGCATAACATGGTGAAATCTTTCAATACATATTCTTCACCACCATCATTCCTCATAATCTTGATCTTTCTACCACTTTGTCTTTCAACCATAAATTTAAACTTGGAAAATACCTCGATCACTTCACTTTTCTTCTTGATTCGGTAAGTCCGCCATTTTTCTATTGAAATCATCTATGAATGTGATAAAGTATTTGTTACCTCAAATCGAATCCGCCTCGATAGGACCATACACATCAGAGTATATGACTTCAAGGTTTGCCTTTGACTTACTTCCTGCATCCTTGATGAAGTTGTTCTTGTGTTGCTTCGCCTGCACACATTCCTCATATACTTCATTTGGAATGTCAACTTCTGGTAACCCTGAAACCATATTTATTCTCTTCAGAACTATGATGTCTTTGAAGTGGAGAAAACCAAATCTATAGTGCCACATCCATTCATCCCTGCTAGTTGCAGTTACAAGGAATTTGTGCTTCATCACATTAAGTTCAATCTTGAGGGTTCTATTCTGAAACATAGGGGCATTCAAGATTAATCTTCCACCTGAGTCAAGAATTATCATCATATTATCTTCAATCGACACTTTGTAGTTCTTTTCGACCAACGACCATATGCTGAGAAAATTACTTTTCATACCTGGTATGTACAGTATATTGGAAATTACTGACCTCTTGTCATCTTTCCTCATAATCAAAACATCACCAATACCTTCAACTGCTAGAGTATTGTCATTTGCAAATTTTACCATGTTCTTCATTGAGGGTTTCATGTTGACAATCCAATATTTCTTACCAGTCATGTGGGATGAGCATCCTGAGTCCAAGTACCATTGGTCCTGGAATATTTCTTCAGCTCTTCTTGTGACCATCAGAAACATCTCTTCTTCTTCATGCTTTGCAAACTTTGCATCATTATCTTGATTCTTTTGTTTTTAAGGAAAATCACTAGATTAGTGACCATGCTTCTAACAGTTGAAACACTAAATGTGACTTTTTTCAGGTTTTCGATTACCACCTATTACTCTACCTGCAACACCACCTCTTTGGTTGCTTTGGTATGATGGCTTTTTCTGATTCGACCAACCTCTTTCTTGCTGATTTCGATCATTTGAATTGGTGTAGCCTCTTCTACCTTTGTTGTCGAACAACATCCTTTTACCTTTCTTTTCTCTTGTTGACTATGCCTGCAAAGCCATATCACTCTTCGAATTTCCTGCGACTCTTTTAGTCATTCTTTGTTTATGAGATTCAAGCATTCCTTGAAGCTCTTCCTTTGTCAATGTTGACAAATCTCTTACTCTTTTATGGCTACTACCATGTGGTCGAACTTTGGAGCAAATCACCTTAAGATCTTTGAAACAACTGATCTTGATGTCAACACTTCTCCACATATCTTGATTTGATTCACCAGTTTTGTAAACCTAGTGAAAAAATAAGTGCTTTCATTGTCTTCCATTTGAAGAAATTTATACTTTTTTTGTGAGTCTATAACCCCATTTCTTCAACCTTTTATGCGCCTCCAAACGGTTTTTCAATAATTTCTCGTGCTTTTTTCCACATATCAAAATTTTCTGCAACAACACATTGATGGCTCATAAAGAGGGCTTTATAACCTTTCTTCTTCAATTCTTTGTGTGAAGACTTTACTTCATTCGTCACGTTTGCTGCAAGCGGTACCACTTCGTCCTTTACAAGATCCCAAAGATCTTGATAGAAAAAGATAACCTTTATCTACTTACACTAATTCTCATATTTCTGATTCTTCGGAACTAGGAGACTCGCCAGAAAATGCCTGTTTGGATGATTCATCACCATTGTGTTTTGCTTCACACGAATCGCTCAGCCAATGCTCTAGATACCAAATATTGGAACTTCACCAATTTACCTTCAAGAAATTCACCAAAACCTATGGAGAATTATGAACTGAATCTTGATGAACAAGAATCAATCTTTCTGAGTGGTTACTCCTCTTGTTCTTCACTCTTCAGTTGGGTGAATCAACCAACCTTGGTTACAAGATTTTGGTGCACAATGGTAATGAAAAGAAACAAAAATTGAATTAGGGAAGAAAGAGAGATTAAGGTTTTCAAATAAGGAAGAAGCATAAAATTTTGCAGAGTAACTCTCTGCTCTCAAACTGAGAATTTTATTCTTTATAAATGCAAGTATGTGTTATTTTACAATGATAGGGGTTACTCCCTATTTATAAATTTTGGGGTTGTTTTCTCCTCAAGAAAAACCCAAATACCTAATTCATCTAACACTAAAAAATTGGGCCTAAGTAAAAATTCATGTTGAGGATAACTCCTCAACACTTCGACACTTCGACCCCTAGACACTTCGATACCTAGGTGTTTTAACAACAACATGCTTCGACTCCATGAATTAAATTTTCAACATTTAAATGTCCATGTTGGACCATTAATGAAATATCACCATATTTTCACCCCAATTCTCTCATTCTCTCCATTATTCATCATTATCATGTGATTGGGTTTTCCCTAACATTTGGCAATAAGAGTTTGGTTCTTTGGTCGAACACTTAGTGTGCGAAAATGCTTTCCATCTCCAATGAACATATCCTGTAAATCTCCCAATTGTCGATGTGAAGAATTATGACAAGTGGTGCAAACATATGATCGTGTTGTTTTGTTATCAAGATTTTCTTGAAGTGATTAAGAATGATGTTAATCCACTTGTAGAAGGTGCAATAGTTGAACAAAAGACTGCACACAAGGAAGAGAAGACGAAATATTTCAAAGTTTTGTATCACATTCATCAATGTGTTGATGTTGATAATTTTGAGAAGGTTGATGATTGTACGTCCTTAAAGCAAGCTTGGGGAATCTTGGAGAAATGTTATGAAGGAGTTGATAAGGCAAAGGTGGTGAGGTTATAAACTCACAAAAGGTAGTGGTTTCTATTAAAGAGTCAAAGGATATTTCAACCATTAGAAAAGAAGTGTTTCAAAATTCTCTTTAGGCTCATGAGCAGAGATTGGACGAGAGGAATATTGAAAAGAAAGTGAAGGTAAAAGGGTGCATGAATAGAGGTAGAGGAAACTACCATAACAATGGTGGAAGGGACTCCAAAAATTCCGATAATTCAATGTTCCAAAAAGGTTAAAACACTTGCAACAAATATGGAGGATCCAACAATTACAATGGTGAAAACAATATAGGAAAAGGAGAAAGATGAAAAAATGACAAGAGTAACGTCCAATGCTACAATTTCCAAAAGCTTAAAATTTTTACTCGCGAATGTCATGCCAACAAGAATGATCCATAAGAAACTGAAGAAAATTTTGCAAGGCAAGAAGATGTTGATATCACATTGTTAATGGTGAATGATGAAGCAGAAAACAGTGCAGGAAAATGCATCCAAACTCGGGTTCAATCACTTGAAAACGTAATGGTGACTATGCTAGTAGATGCGTAATGCATCGATCAGTGGTACCTTGATTCTCATTGTTCAACACACATGATGAGAATGAATGGTTGGTTTGTTAAAATCAATCCAACAAGTAGTTGTTGTAACAGTTCACCTACATCCAATGCCTTTCTACTTTATGAATCAATTTGTGTATTGTGTAATTTGGTAAACAAAACAAGCTTGACCTCACTTAAGGGATTGAACTCGAAAAGATCCCATGACATATTGTCTAAAAATTATGAGTTTGAAACATGTTTGACATATAAAGTCGAAATTAAAAGAACTTAAAAGAAAACAACTTTTAAATGCAGTAAATGACTTAAAAGTAAAGAAATTGATTCATAAATAAATTTGTACTATTCATGGAGAACTAATTCTTGAGGCAAATCCTGCTGATTACGGGTTCCACCGCTTTGAGATTATTTTAATTCCAATTAAATTTCGATTTCTATTCAATTATTCCTATGTATTTGTTTGTTTGATTCGATTGCTTTTGTTTGCTTAACTTGATTGCTACTCATAGGATAAAATTGATTAAATTCGATTGTATGCATGTTCCTAATTTTAATTACGTGTCAACTTAGCTTATATGTTAGTTTCCCCTACTCTTTAAA
This sequence comes from Lathyrus oleraceus, assembly GCF_024323335.1. Taxonomy (NCBI): domain Eukaryota; kingdom Viridiplantae; phylum Streptophyta; class Magnoliopsida; order Fabales; family Fabaceae; genus Lathyrus; species Lathyrus oleraceus. The sequence goes on from NC_066584.1 coordinate 431,618,663, forward strand.
CTGTCATGTTTAATACGGTAAACAGGAACATAATTCACATGATATTGATAGTGATTGTCTAATTGATTTCATATTCGAATAGAATCGAAGTCGCTTAGGGGATTGGATTTACAATAGCCAGTGATAAGTCAGAACCCAAATCAGTATGATTAGCCGTTATTTTAGGATTAGCCGAAATAATCAAATATTTTTTTACTATTATTTTGTTCGAACTAAACCTTAAAACCCCAATCGTTTTCAGTTGCTAAAATTCAATACAAGAGTCCTTGTGATACGACTCTCGAATGTCTCTTCCCTAAACTACAACTTTTATTTACTCGTTTTTGACTCATGTGTGACAACAAAACAAATTGGCGTTGTTGTCGAAGACTCCTGTCAAATTTTATGATTATTAGAGTCTTAGGTGTTTGTCCTTGCGTTTTGGCCCCTCCTTTCTTGTATTTTTGGCCAACTCGCGCGTATCCGTCAAACCCGATCCGAAAACTCTGTTTCAGAAAAATCTTCCCGGAATTGAAATTTTTCCATCCCTATTTAGTATAAACAAATCAGGAGTCAAAATCTCTCACTCTTGAAAAGAGTTATGGGACACCACCCTCAAAACCCCAAATTCATCATTTTTCTATTTTTTATGATTTTTTCTTCTATTTTCTTAGTTTCAGAAAAATCCGAAAAAATTCCCAAAATTACTAATTGACTTAATTAGAATATTTTTCATGATTTTGTATTTTTTCTTCTATTTTAATCGCTTTTGCTGCTTTTCAATTGTTTTTGCTTAATAGGGACATTGTCAGCATTTTACTAATTGTTGCTTCATTCATTGCTGAATTAGTTATGTGTTTTCTCATTCTTTGTTGATTCTTATTTTGATTTTAATATGGCTGATCAAATAAATCTTAGAGAACTTGTTGTCCCTAATGAGAATTATAATGTTTTATGTATTGAAAATCTTGATGTTGTTGTACCTTTCGAATTGAAATCTGGTTTAATACACTAGTTGCCAAGGTTTAATGGTCTTGCAGGTGAGGATCCACATAAGTATTTTAAGTAATTCCAGGTTGTGTGCTCTACACGTTTGACACCTAAAGGAATCACAGAGGATCATATCAATCTCACAACATTCCCTTTCTCATTTCAAGGAGCTGCAAAAGATTGGTTGTATTATCTTGAGCCAAATTTTGTCACAAGCTGGAATGATCTAAAAAGAGTGTTACTAGAAAGATTTTTCCCTGCCTCAAGAGTTGCTTCAATAATAAAAGATATATATGGTATTATATAGGTTTACATGGAGTCATTGGCCGAATATTGGGGGAGATAGCAGGTAGTGTTGAGTTGTCCTCAACACCAAATTTTTGCTAATTCAGTACTTTTATGAAGGTCTGCTACCTATGGACAAAAACATCTTAGATGTTGCTAGTGGAGGAGCCCTTGTTGATAAGACCCCATCTACATCTAAGACCTTAATAAAAAACATATCACTCAACTTATAACAATTCACAACCAGAAGCAACTATGTGGTTCTAACAAAAGGAGTGCATGAAATTCAAGTTTATCCTTCCAACAAGGCTTTAGAAACTAGAATTGATGAGCCTACTTCATTAGTGAGACAACTAGCAGTAGGAAAAACAGAATTTGAAATATTATGTGACATTTGTACCTCTCTTGGACACCCAATAAATACTTGTCATACCTTCAAATGAAATATTAAGTGCATTGCTCAAATTGAACTTCTCAAATGAAGTATTAAACTTTAACATCACAATTCGACACCAACTCAAAACATAACAAAAGTGTCTCATCCCCGATGTTACAAGATCAGAGCATTAAACCACTAAAATACAATAGAACGATAAATAAACGAAGGTAAGTTCCAATAAGCCATCTTCCACTCACATCAACAAAATTTTACTCTTGATTATCTATAAGATGTCCATGGTGGACAACATAAAGGAAAAAGGTTAAGAATAAACTTTGATATAAAACAACATAAAGAATGCGAGGATAGATAAACATACAACACACCGCACATTCAATACACAAACCACACCATTACAATCTCACACCTTTTTCATCATAATATATTCATATGCATGAAATGTGACTCACGACATCGACATTATGCATGTGGTATCAATCAACGGTGGTTCTTCATATGAATTGGGTTCACCCTTCTGAACCTCGAGTCCACCCTTATTGACTCGGGACATGTTACCCGTTCACCCTTCTAGACTCGTAACTTGCCTCTTTCACAACAATGACACAAATGATGTATGGCATACAATTCATGCAACAATAACAACACCATGTTTATGATCCTCCTTCAAACAATAAACAACATGCAACATAGCAACAACGTAGTTCCTCCATTGAAACTACCACCACAATAAACGACGATTATATAATGTCCACATAATTAATCACCAATCATAATAACAATTCATTTTGAATCAATCACACATTCATAATATTGCACGTAAAGAAACATTATATTCATATCATTAATTAACATCAACTCCCTGAAACATTACTGGGAAAAAGTGTTACACATTAACAGAAATCCTAAATTATAACTAATACAATAACATAACACATCCAACAACTTTCAATCAAAATCAATCTTATAAAATCAAAATTTTCAAAATCAATTTTTATCAGCTCAAAACCAAATTCACGCTAAGTATTTACTAGAGTTGCAAAAGAATCATATGAAATTAATCTCAAGTTTAAGATGAAGAAGTTCTAATTTTATTTCCTTAATCCACAATAAGTTCACTTTAAAATTTAATAGAGAATGATTGAATCTTTTTAATGATTTCCAGGTGTTTACAATTTTTTTCTTTCAAATTTAGAATTGTTTCTAATTAGTAATGCTAATGAAATTGCAAGACCTTGAAAGTGCTTTAAATAAAGACATAAAAGAAACATCATGATTCAAATTATGGCTCACTGGAATCAATCTTTTAGGAAATAAAAGACAAGATCTTTTACACCATGATTAGAATCATCCAAATATCTAAAAACTCAAATTTGAAGGCATGTTCAGAAACAATTTAGATAATCTTGCCTTGGTGAGGTTGATTAGATTAAATAACTAAAAATGAGAAGCTTAATCTTAAAACACTAATCACCAATTTTACAAACAGATTAAGATGATTAGGGTGGATAAATAAACATCCTCAATTACAGTCCTTCTTAAGCCTTCTTACTGATGCTTCTCCAAGCTACAGGTCTTCTTTAGACACCTGAAATGAAACTCTACCTACCATCTTTTCTTCAACATAGGATGCCTAAGCTTTTTCTTTCTAATGATTGAATTTGTGATCCTGTATTATCTTGTCTAGCTACTCAATTATTGTAAATTGTAACACTGTTATTTTCATAGATGTATAGTGGAACAAAAAGTCATGATTGATCGGCAAACTATGAGGAAATATGAAGTGATGAGATAAGTAGTAAATTTGAAGCTTATACAAGAAGGTATTGTTCTTCACCATTTCTATTTAGTACGAAATATTTTTATTAGAAACACAAAATTGAACATTATTTGTATATTTCCAGACTACATAGTCTGTTTTTCTTTCTTTTTATTCTGTCCACATTCTCAATCACAGGTCTCATTTATGTTTACATTGCATACAAAGAATGTCAAACTGATGATAAACCAAATTCTACATGTGGCCTATATGTATATGAGACTCTGACATCAATTTATACGGCATGAATTTTGGAGTTCCCGTGTTTCAGAGATCTCTAGTTACCTCGCGAATGCATCGTTCGAGCATAAATATTGGACTGTGCAGCCCAGTAGTAAAACGGTTAGTTGATGTACAGGATACATAGGTCACAACAGAAGTGCAAAAAATAGAGGTTAAATATGGTTCCATCGTTCTGGTAATTATGATCATATCCTGCTTCCTTTGTAACCCCCTCGTATGAAACACAACACCTGTAAAGATTTCTAGATCTTCTTACCATTCTTGAGATTCCGTACAGCCATAACAAGTTGTTGTCTTTCTCCCTCTACCTCTGCAAATTTCAGACTAATCTCTGAATATCTTTCTTCCATTTCTTTCAGTTCAGTTTCCATAGTTGTGTTCTTTCCCTTTAGAATTTCCACTTCTTTCAATAATTCCTTTGAAAGGCGTTCAGCATCACTGTCAGTGTTAGGAGACAAAAGTTAACTCAAGTTAGTTCTTGGATGAGAGGTGAGACATAACCATAAATCTGACATTGTGATTGTGGCCCAAAACGTTGTGTAATGTATGGATTGAGGATTCATGATTGTATGCAAAGCAACTAGGAATTCAGATGGAAAGAAATGAATCTGATTTTACCTTTCTTCGGACTTGCTAATAGAAGTGTTTACAGCATCATTTCCCTATTCATGTTACAAATATAAACAGTATAAGCTATTCTGGGACATCAATATCAAATAATTTGCGCAAAGCAATACTATAGATAAAGATTGATCAAATATTTTCTTTTAGCATATTTTATGTTTGAGACCTGCTTATTACCTTGTCATATATTAACATCACCCTCACTCGGTAAAGTTGATTTTTCTTAAGAATCACACTATGAGATGTACTAGAAAGATGTGTAGTTCAAATATTTTCTCTCCAGTATAAAAAATGTTAATATATGTGGTAGAAAGCTGTATGGACCATATATAAAGCACAAATTCCGACACAAGCACCTGACGCAACACGTGGACGTTGCTGATGTAAAAGACATGAGACACTTCTACATATATGATAGTATTTGATCTTCGCCTATCCATTTACTATTGAAAAAGTTTAAAACGATCTGACTGAATTTTATATCTTTAACCTCTTATTGGCCAATATTGCTTCGACGCATCTTTAACCCTTTTAGATGTATTTGAAATTTGTCCAAGAAATGTATAAGATGTGTCTAAAGCAAAGAAAAATCTTTTTTGGGATTGAATTGTCTGACATGTGTCATATGAGTGTCGTACAAGTGTCGAGTGTCGTACAAGTGTCATATGATTGTCGGACACTGTGACACACCTAATCCTAGAAGTGTCTATGCTTTATATCATATCATTTTGGAAACTGAACTCCTTGGATTCCAACATTATTGTTAATTTCCTTTCTTTCTATTCATGATTTAGGGACACTATATAATAAACTCATCAGAAAGATGCTACCATTTAACATGCCATTACAGGCTATAGGCAACGGCAATAAGTATGTTCTTTATATTATCTGATAAGAAGTATGGCTCCTGAGAAATTACCTTATGCATTTCTGATTTTGACTTCTTAACATTACCCTTAGCAGCCTCATTTTCTCTTGAAATCAAATTCATATGTAATGCTGCACCTCGTCCTTTGTTATTCTTGAGCTTCTTTTCCATAGCACTTAGTTCTGCTTCTTTCTTCTTAAGCTCTCCTTCTAACTGAGATACATGTTTCTTCATATTTTCTTTGTCCACTTGTTCTCTCTGCAAACTGTGTTTTATTTCATTATGCTGGATTTCAAGCATTTCAATTTTCTTTGAAAATGTAGCATCCTTTTCATCCCTGAGCCTTTGTGCATCCTCGAGTTCTTTAGTCTTTACTTCTAGCTCTCGTGACATCTGTTCTATTGTTTTTTCTTTAGAAATTATTTGTTTCAAGAGCTCTTCCACTTTCGATTCATGTTGATCTGTAATAAGCCTGAGCTCTTGATTGCATTTCTGGAGCGTTTCTTCCATAAGCTTGTTGTGGTTCCGCAATTCATCAGCTTCTGCAACTTCTTTCGCGATCATCTTCTCGTTCTCTTCAACTTTGCATGCCATTTCAATAGAAAGTGATTTATATTCCTCCTGAAGACGTTCAGATGCGACAGCATTATTGTGTCTCGTTTTTCTCAGTGATTCTTCTGCTTGTATGGCCCGTTCTTCCTGCTCGGTTATCGCACTTTGCATGGCATGGAGATCTTCTTTGTATTTATCTGCCTGAATTCTCAGTTCTTTCTCTAAAGACTTAACTTCATTTTCAAGTTCCTTGATGGAGACCAAAGATGATGAAAATTCATCTTCCTGCATCTCTATCTTTTCTTCGAGTCTCTTTACTTGGGATTCAAGTTGTTGTATCGTAACTAAAGAAGCTGAATGCTCAATTTTTAACATGATGCGTTGTGCTTCCTCTTGCTTTAATCTTGTAGAGATATCCTCATTTTCATTCTCAAGAATATCATACTCCAATGTGAGCTCTTTTAAAAGCGTGCTTAGCTCCTCGCGTTGTTTACCGCAACTCTCTATTTCACTATTCTGTTCTGCAACTTTCTGCCGCAAAACATCTAATTCTGTGTCAATATCACGCTCTTTAGCAATCTTTTGAGATTTCATTTTGGATGATAGATCCAATATTTCCTCGTTCTTTTGTTCTAGCATTTCTTCAAGGTCTGTCACAGCCAAAAGAAGTTCAGAATTTGAGTTCTGTGTTTTCAGCAGTTGCAACTGAAGATTTCCACTCGTTTCTTTTTCATAAACAAGCTCTTCCTTTAATGCCTCTAACTGAATCCTAGTATTTTCAACATCAGACTTCAAGGTTTTAGAGGTTTTGGTCTCATTGTTAACACTATTGAAGTTCTGTTGGGACCTGAGTTGCTCATATTTAGTTTTCAATGAATCTCTCTCGTCTCTGAGACCGTTGATTTGTCTCGATAAATTCTGCCCCCGACTGCTTTCTTTTTCTACCTGCTTCCGAAGCGCTTGTAACTCCAGTTCCGATAGTTCTGCCTGCCTCTTCAGAGAAGCAATTTCACTTTTGAGATCTTCAGCGGCATTGCCGGAAGCCTCCTGCAATCTTTCTCTTGGAATATTCTCTTCCGCGCTGTTTGTCCAGTCACCTAAACTTCCATCTGATGCTGAACCAATCGACCATCCTGTATTTGACCTCTTATGCACTTGATTTTGTGTTGCGTTGGTGTCAACCGGTCCTCTAGGTGGCATCGAGTTCTGTCTGAAGCTATGAGGATCATCCCATGAAGCTACCTTAGGACTGATGCCATTAGATGCATTCTGTTCAGAATACTCAGATCTACTCTTGGCCACGTTCTCATTCTATACGATAACAATAAAAAAAACTAAAGTAAGTATGATTTTATAAAGTACTCAGTAGATAAGCTCAAATAAGTCAATCCAAACAGACCATAAATATAATTGCTAGGATATATAAGTATCTTACAAGACCTTACATCATCAAGATTGTAACTTTCTTCTGTACTGCCATAGCTCAATTGATGTCTCAAACTTCCCTCATTATGAAGTCCCGCAGCTCCATTATCTTCCCCATTTCTGCAAATAAAGCATGATTGTTAGTTCAAAGGGGGAAAATTGCAATGGTTAAATTAACAGTATGTTATGGTTCATTTTCACCTTTCAGCAGCATATCCTTCAACATTCTGAATAGTTACCTGTTTCAACAACTCTAATGTGAGAAGTTACGAATTTAATAAGAAATTACTTTTAATATGTGTAAAACTTTATATATCATCAATCAATCAAAAATCACTTTTGTATGCAGATTAGTTATCATTTAACCATGACAAAACAAATAGAGACCATATTTAACTAGGGTTTAACTGAGACGACATTTTTTGAGCCCTGCGCGGTAGTCCACCTAGCCCGCCTTTTAAAGATAAATTGTGAATGATCTATTGTGTAAAAGAGATAGAGGGTACTAACATGTAAAACTACGCCTGAATTGGCAAATTTCAATGGTAGAGAAACAGTAACTGGCTCAGTTTCTGCTAAAAAATCGGCAAAATCAACAGAAGCTTCTCCCAAATAGCCGGATTTCGAAGAACCCTAGAAAGATCCATAAAAAAGATTTAGACTTTCCAACAAACATGTCCTTTAACACAAATCACAGACACAAGTTCTTACAGTTGAAACAATGAAGTGGTAGATTTTCTCATGGAGAATCCCTGATTTTGAATCCCTAACAAGTTTAACCGGTTCAAAAATTGGATTCTCCCATAAACAAGTCCCATCTTGTACAGCAGTTTTCTCTAATTTCACCGTTGTTTTCCCAACATCATCTGGTACCAAAGATACCATCAGTGCAGACTTTTTCATCTTCGGAACCTAATCAAAAATCAGATTCATTAAAAAAAACACAAGATCAGACACTGTCAGCAGACATTATCAAACAAACATTTGTAAATTTCAAACATCCTAGGAAACATGTTTTTTTTCCAGAAAACAATGTTTTTTTTTGTTTACTTACCTGGGTTGCTTGAAAATCCAATTTGAACACAGCTTTGATCTTGTTTTTCTTGCTCCATGATTTGAACATTTTATCTGACAGATAAATATGGTGGTTACTGGTTGCAGTGTTGTGGATGCAAAAGAAGCCTTATAAGATAAACATTATTGATGGGAGGTGCAATGTTATGATTTGTGAAAATCTGAAATTAATTTTTGTGATAAAGTCTGTTAATGACTTGAATTGAAGAATGAGGTGTTACGATTTTCTGAATGCAAAAGAGTCTTGTGAAGTCAAGCCTGATTTGTTGGTTGATTGAGATGCTGAACTTGTATGATTAGCAAAGTAATTAAAAAAAAGAGAATTAAAATTTGATACTGTATAAATATATTATGAGAACTTAGAAGAAGGTTCTTACGAATGGCTTTGTTTTCTGCTTTTTAGCAAGGACAAGGAAAATGGATTCTTGTCATATTTAAGAATTTGGTACATTGGTCACCATTGGATTTAGATCTCATAGTTTGCAAGATAGGTAGGTTTAGATTTTATTTTAAAATTAAATTTTTAATTTGATTCATTGTATTTTTTGGTATGTGATTCATTCTATTTTGATCTAGTTATCAAAAGTGTCGATTAAACACTTAAAGAAAATGTAATTTTAACTAATATTATATAGTTTAATGTTTAATTAAAATATTAAATTATATAAGTAATTTAAAATAACAGACAGGATTTACGCGGTCATCGAAATATTTATCAGATATCTTATATCATTATAATAGAATCATTTTTGTAACCCAAAAAAACTTTTGAAAAAATTTAATATAATAAAATTTAAATAAAAATAGAAGGCAGACAATAATAAATTATTCTATTGTTTTTTATCAGTTTATTTTGCTATTTTAAAAATATTTTTATAATGTTATATATTTTTATTTTTAAAAAAATTGATAATATTTTTTTTTAAATTCATGAAAAATTATTTAAATAGTTTTTATAAAATATTATTATAAATATTTCAATTTCTTATTATAACTTTTTTATATTAAAATTTCAAAAAAAAATATCTAAATTTAAAGATATTTTAACTAGTTTTTTATAAAATTATTTTTAAAATATATTTTTTTAGAAATATTATGTGATTTTTAATATGTTTTAACTTTCAATAATATATATTTATATTATTAGATGTTAGAATTTGTTTTTTAATTTATAAAAAAATGATAATAAATAACTACAAAGATTGTGTATATAATATTTTTAAAAAAATAAAAAAATAAAAATTTAAGTTAAAACAAACGATCCCAAAATTTAAAAAATTGAATATTTTATCGTTATAAAATTACACAGTCCATGCAGAATTTAGTGTATTTTGAATATTGACTCAATTTTAGATTTTTTGTTTTAATTTTTTTTTTAAATGATTTTTATAATCTTACATGTTTTATTTTTTAATTAAATAAAAATTTAATTTAAAAATTTATTTTTAAAATATTATTTTAAATATTTTATCATTTTAACTTTTTTGAGTATCAAAAATTTTAAAAAAAAACATTTATTTTAAATAAAAATTAATAATTTTTTATAAAAATCATTTATAAAATGTAACTGTTTGAAAAAATTACGATTTTGACTATAATTTGATCTTTAAAAATATATATTTATATTATAAGATATCAAAGTAATCTTTCAATTTATAAAAAATAAAATTTCTTAAAAAAATTAATATTCAAAAAACATTTTCAGAAAATCATTTTTCCCTCTTCATAGTTTTTATAGTAAATTTTCACAAAATGAATGATCCGGCCATCCTATGTGACTGCAGAGGATCCAAGCTTAAATTTTAGATGTGAAAATCAATCTTTGAAAACCCATATTTATCATCTTTGATTACACAATACATGAGTTTTCGCTAAATGCAAGACTTGCATCATAGTCATAGTCATATATGAATAATATAGAGGATTCAAACTTAAATTTTAAATGTAAAAATCATTTATTTTAAACCACATTTATCATTTTAAATACATGAGTTTTTGAATTATTGATAAAAGATTAATCGTCTCTAATGTTTTGTAATATTTTTGTGGTGATTTAAAATTCCAAGTAAAAAATTGTTACCGTTACAAGATCTATCTTGAAATGAGGGGTTGAGAGTAGGTTGATATGATAAGTCGTAATAAGAACAAAAGGCCAAGATTGGAATAGATGGTTAATTAAGTAGCTAGATTGTAAGTTTTTCAAGTTCTGGCATTTAACATTTGTTGGAGAATGACATTTCATTTGACCAAATTTACCAATGAAATTGAATGGGGTAAGTAAAAAGGTAGAGAAGAAGAGCAATGTCCATGTGCTTCTGGGTTATGTTTGATAAGCAACAACTCACCAAAACATAAATGCTACACCTTTCTGCTGCCAAGGACATGACCAACAAAGTTTAATAAAATATTAGTTGTAAATGTAAGGTGGGTTGGTGCCCCACTAATATATTCACCATTTTTTCAACATAGTAGTATAATACTAATTATATATCTTTAATGGCAATAAGCAAACTAAAAAGAAAAAAAGATTATAAAAAAATAATGAAATTAAAATACAACAATCAACAAACTTCATAAAAGAATGAAATGGAAAGTAGGCCTCTGTGTTTGCACATTCAGCACATGCCACTGTCGGCGCCCAAACAGATCCTTCTCATATATACAAATTTATGCATATAATGTAAAATATAATAAGAATTTAATATGAAACCAACAGATATATATATCAATCAAGTCAACACTCGTCATCAACTATAAAATGGTGAAAGTGGAACCCTTAAAAAGAATTATTTTAGTTTTACACGTGATTATGGATATAAGGATCCATGAGGTTTTTCTTTAATACGTCAATTAAATCAATAGTGGCCACTAAACATTTTAACAAAAGTTACATAAAAAAATATTGAAAGGGTAACAAGAGTATACATGATAAGATTAAAAAAAATAGTGGGGTATCACATATAATTAAAAAAATGATGGAAAATAGATTTAGGTGGTTTGATCATATAGAGAGGAGATTCGTAGATTATAAGGTAAGAATAGTATATCAAATAAAGAGGAGTCGAACAATTAGATGTAGATGAAGACCTAGAAAAACAATAAAAGAAGTTATTAAGAAAGATGTCGAGATTAACGATTTGGGGAGAAACATGGTCATATATATAACATTATAGCGGAAGTTAGTCCATGTAGTCGACCCTACTTAGCGGGATAAGGCATGGTTGTTGTTGTTGATGATGACATAATTATTATGCGTTGGAGCATAAAGTTGCAGATGAAGAAGATAAAAAGAGAATATGTAACTAACTTCTTAATAGAAAATTGATTACAAAATGATATCTTTAGATTTTGTTACAACTTAGATTTTATTCGGTATTTAAACTATCAAAGTCTCTAAATAAAATGCAACTAACTACTTCAATTTGGATTACACTTTAACACCACCCTTTAATCCACATTCAAGACTAAAATCAATAACATCAATCTCATCCATCAAATGGATAAAGTGTCCAGTCTTGATTGTTTTGGTCAAAACATATGTCATCTGCATCTGAGTGCTACAGTGCACAACTTTAAGCACTCCACTTTGAACTTGATTTCTTAGAAAATAAAACTTTGTGTCAGTGTGATTGCTTCTTCCATGCAGCACTGAATTCTTGGCAAGGCTTATAGTTGATTTGTTGCAAATCATCAACTTCAAAGGCTTACTCGCCTTGATCTTTAAATCCTGCCACAAGTTCAAAATCCAAACAGCTTTACAAGAAGACAAAGCACCTACAATGTACTCTCATCTTCACATGTTGACAATGCAACAACTGGTTGCTTCTTTGAGCACCAAGAAATGGAATCTCTCAGATACTTGAAAAAATATTCAAAAGTACTTATTCTGTCAACTCTGTCTCCACACCAATCAGAGTCTGAATAGCATATCAGCTCTAAATCAGATTCAACACCAGAAAGGAACAAAACTTCATACTTCAGAGACCCCTTAATATATCTCAGTATCTTGATAGCAGCTTGGTAACATGATCACTTTGATTTGTTCAGAAATCTACTCACCATTAATTTCAACTGCATAATAGATGTCATGTATGATATTACAGATATATCTCAATGAACTCACCAACTATATTAAACATTGTAGCATCCACATCATCACCTTCAACATCAGAATCCAGCCTGTGATTTGTTTCAGCAAGTGTGATTGCAAACTTGTAATTTATTAGCTCAAATCTCTTCAGAAGATCAATTTTATACTTTAGTTTATGCAAAATTATACTTTTATCAGAGTACAAAATCTCCATCTCTAAAAAATATACCATATTTCATAGATTAGCCATCTTAAACTCATTCATTAGCATCTTCTTGAACTTAGCTATCTCATTTGAATAACTCCATGTTAGCAATATGTCATCAACATAGAGACGCACAAGAATTATATTGTTATCAGATGTGTGCTGAACATAAACATCTTACTCCATCTCACATTTTCTGAATCCTTGAAGCTTGAAAAATGAATCAATTTTTGTATTCCAAGCTCTAGGAGCTTGTTTCAATCTATACAAGGCTTTATGCAACTTGTACATCACCCATTCCTGATTCTTTTTCAAAAATCCAGGAGATTTTGATACATAAACTTCATCTTGTAAAGGATCATTCATAAATGCAGATTTCACATCTAAATGCATTAGAGGCCAATTTCTATTAGCAGATATAGTAATCACCAATCTGATTGTTTCATATCTAGCTATAGGAGAAAATAACTCAAAGTAATCTAATCTAGATTTATGTAGAAATCCTCTAGCTATTAATCTTGCTTTTTGTTTGCCAATTGATCCATCTAGCTTTAGTTTCAACGTGTAAACCCAGCTCAAACTTATGACTTTATTGTTCTTTGGAAGCTCTGTCAGCTCCCAAGTTTTGTTTCTTTCTATAGCCTCAAGTTCTTCCTTCATGGCCTTCAGACACATTTTCTTCTTGAGAGCTTCTTTAGTACTTACTGGTTCAGACTCTACCAACATGGCACACTGAATAACTTCCCCTTCAGAGTATATCTCAGTATCTTGCAACAGGTCAAACTCTAAAAATCTTCTTGGTATTTATTTGATTCTTTATGTTCTTTGAACTTTTTCGTAATCTTCTTTAGATGTTGGAACAATAGCAGATGTTAGACTACCTTCAGAGGTTAGGCCACCCTCAGAGGCATGATTACCACCAGAGTATGGATTACCAGCAGAATCTGGATTAGAATCAGATTCACCTTAAAAGTCAGACTCGCTTACAGACTCATCTTCAACATCAGAGTCACCTTCAGACTCTGACTCATCTTCAGACTCAGAATCTCCTTTATAGGCAAATTCTCCTTTAGAGTCTAAAATATCTTTAGAAGTTAACTCAGGTGTTAACACTGCATCATTGATGGATTGAGTTTTGTTTTACTCCCTTGCTTTTGATTCTTTTACAATGACATCTCTGTTAAATTCAACTTTGTTAGTGACATGACAATAGAGCTTATAAGCACATGTATCGTGGTACCCTCCAAGCAACATGACTATGCTTTTGTCATTCAACTTCCTTCTTTTAGCATTTAAGACATGTTTATAAGAAATAGAACCAAACGCCTTCAAATGGCTCACACTTAGCTTATCTTGAGTCCACTCCTCAAAAGGAACAATTTCATTCAGCTTCCTGGTTGGACACATGTTAAGAACATATGTTGCAGTAGGCAACAACTTCTCTCCACAAGGCGTGGCAGCGATTTTTCTCCTTCAACATGCCCCTTTTCATATCAAGCAAAGTTATGTTTCTCATTTCAGTAAGACCATTGTGTTGAGGAGTGTATGGAGCAGTAACCTCATGCTCAAATCTATTCTCCTTATAGTATTTCTTGAACTCTATATAGTTGTACTCACTTCCACCATCAGTTATGAGAATTTTCAACGTCTGACCACTTTGTTTTTCAACCTTCACATTGAACTTCTAAAACTCAGCAAACACCGCATGCTTAAACTTGATGAGGGTTACCCATGTCATTCTTGTGAACTCGTCCACAAATGGCATAAAGTACTTGTTTTTCCAAGTGAAGGTACTTCAAATGGTCCACATACATCATAATGTACTACTCCTAAAGCATGTTTTGCTCTTGGAGCTACTTTTGATGCAAATGGAAATCTATGGTGCTTTCCTTTCATGCATATCTCACTTGACTTCTCAAGCTTCATAATCTTAGGAATGTCATATATTAACTTCTTAGAACTCATATGTCTTAAGATTCTGAAATTAAGATGCCTCAATCACTTGTGCCATAACTCACTGTCACCTTTAACACCTTATACACTAAGGCACTTAGTTTCAGTTGTTTTCACATTCACCTTTAGTGTTTTGTTGCTTCCCTGTTCATACTGCATAATCAGTTTTTGATCAGAATCATACAACTTCAAGAGATTATCCTTCATAGTAACTGAAAAACCTTTCTCAATTAGCTGACTTACACTCATCAAATTGCTCTTCATGTTGGGAGCATACCAAACATCCTTGATCAGAACAATTTTACTATTTTTACTCTAGCCTTGAAATTTCCTATTTCTTTAGAACTCGGATGCTTATCATTAGTACATATGATCTTTGTCCTCTTTCTAGAGTCAAAGTTAATCAACCGTTGTTTATTTCCAGTTAGGTGATTTGAGCAGCCAGTGTCCATATACCACCAGTCTACCAAATATCCACTATCATATTTAGAAGCCATCAATAGCACATGTTCATCATCAAACTCTCATCTGGATATGTTTGCTTCTGCTGACTTTCTTTCCTTGTTTGACCAACAGTCAACAGCAAAATGGTCAAACTTCTTACAACACTAGCATTAAACCTTTTTCTTGTCAAATGTATCCTTTACCTTATGATGTTTCTTCTTATCAGATTAGGAGACTGCCAACTTCTAATGACCACCACCATGTCTCTTTTTATCCTCTGACCAAGACTGATTTTGATTCTTCTTGCCAAAATATGCTTTCAGAGCCAACTCTATCTCTCTTTCAGAGTTTCTCTCAGTCAGATGCAACTCTTGTGCCTCTAGAATACTCCCTGGCTCTTCAGTTCTCATGGTGTTGAGATCTTTAGAGTGTTCAATTGTTATAACAATGTAATCAAAATGAAGAGTAAGTGATCTCGGTACGTTTTCAATGATTACTTGTTCAGAGTGGGTCTCTCCACAAGATTTCATCTCATTTTTTATCAACATCACTATAGAGATGTAATCAGGTATCTTTTCATTATTCTTCATGTTGAGATTCTCATACTGCTTACGTAGAGACTGAAGTTTCACCGTCTTAACTGATGCATCACCATCATAACATTGTACCAGTATGTATGGCGCAACCTTCGCCATTGTTAAATCAACGATCTTCTAAAAAACATTCATGTTCACACACTAATGGATATATAACTACGTCTTCGGATCCTTCTTCCTTGTTTCTCTATGCGTGTTTCTTTGTGCTTTAATTTAGTTTGTTGCAACCGCTACGTAACTTTCATTGTCGAGATCAAGAATATCTTGAGCTCCAAAAAACACATGCATCTAAATCATCCATCGATTTCAATTATTTCCATCAAATACTATAAGCTTTGTGTTTAAGTTGCCCCGTCGTTAATCTGTGTTCTTGTGTAAATTCACTCAAATCTCACTAACGCACGTGTTTCCCAATCCCTCATAATAAAAAGTATGATTCTGTTTCAATTTCAAACTTCAATTCACAATGAATTTCATAAACAAAATCAATCACACATGTCTCACATATATTCGTGTTTCCCATTCTGAATCTGAACCGGGGCTCTTGATACCAATTGTTGGAGCACAAGGTTGAAGATGAAGAAGATAAAAAGAGAATTTGTAACTAACTTCTTAACAGAAAATTGATTAAAAAATGAAATCTTCAAATTCTGTTACAACTCAGATTATGTTCAGTATTTAAACTACCAGAGTCTCTAAATGAAATTCAAATGCAACTTAAATAAAATGCAACTAACTACTTGAATTTTGATTACACTTTAAAATTATGAAGATCACAAGATACATCTAACCATTTAATTATAGTTGGCCATACATCTCTAAATAAATGCATCCAGATAGTGGATTTTTAGTGTTTTCTTCTGATCGAGAATCTCATGAGAAAACCAATAATCATGATCTAAAATATCACGCAGAGTTAAATTGTCTTTTTTTGAAAGCCTATTATTAAAAATTCTCCAAGAAAATATAGACACTTTCAAAGGAACAAAATTATTGCACACAGTCTACTTAGGGACTGAATGATTTGATTGAGTCATGATTGATAATAATTGATATGTTTCTTTGACAAAATATTATTTTATAAAATCAAGAATCCTTATCCATTTATCTCAAACATTAACCTACAAAGCATAGTTAACCAGCAATGAACTACACTTCATAACTTATCTTTCTCATATGCAAAAAAAGTGTTGACGCCACATGCACCCACCATCGTCAAGACCCCACCCCAACTTATTCATCTCAGTCACTAAAATATTATTCTCTACTTATAACTTAACAAGTCTAATAAACATATTGCAAATGGGTCTTCTGGCATCTACTTATCTTTTTAAAACAACACATTTTCCTTGTCCACAATCATGATCATAACATTATCTTCAAACTAACCTCTACGATCCAAAACAACCATTTCTCCAACACTAAGAAAATCCTTCCACCACCCTGATGCTTTCCCCCTTCCATTTGAAAATAAATCATCCTTTGTCATATATTTTACACCTAAAACTTTAAACAATAACCCTTTTTATCCCTAAGCATCCTCCACCATCATTTATCTAACAAAAACCATTTAAATTCTTTTACCCTTCAAATCCTTAGACCTCCATCTTTCAGGTCGAGTTAAACCTTCTCCCATTTAGTTTAATGAATTTTCTTAGACACTTCACTTCCTCCCCAGAGAAAATGTTTTAATAAATATTTAATAAAGAAAGTAACACAAGACAAACTCCCATAATAGTTTTTTATCTTTCCACCCCAGTAAACTTCAAAATGATTCAGTTATACACAAACGGCCAAAAAGAAAGACGCGGAGGATTAACTTTAATATATAAAGACCTAAATAGATAAAATGAATCTTGCCAACTTTGCAATTAAAAGCATGAGTTATGTCTTCCAACCATTATTGATTCATATTAACATCAATCAATAAAAATGTTTGTAAAATTTGATTTTCAATCTCGAAATAAATTTAAAAAGAATCAAATTTGCTTTCATAACTATGATATTTCCCCATCACCTCTCACCAATTAATAAAGTATCATCTCCAAATTACAAATGCAAGACTTGATCCAGATCCACCAAATCCTTTCCAATGCAACACATTTTATACAAATCAGCTTCAATTTATGCCTTCAATAAACCATGTAGCCCCTTTGCCGCAATCAGTAACAAAATGGAGATAAATGACCTATTTGAAGGAAACCCATCTCTAATGCAAAATCATATGTAGGGCTACCATTAAATAAAAATGACATTGAAGAGGAGTTTATACATTCCATAGTCTATTTTCTCCATTTTAACAAGAACTCCATTTTGGCCTTCAATGTATTCAAATATTCCCACTTAACTGAATCATAGACCTTTTTAAAATCCACTTTAAACATAATTAATTTATTTTAAATTTTTTAGCACTATCCACCACCTCATTTGCCAAAAATATATCATGAAAATTTTGTTTTCCCTTAGGGATGATAATGGTAGGGTGTAGACAGGATACTATAGTACTCGTCCATATACCCGCAGTTTGAAAAAATTCTCGTATCTCAATCCATACTTGTGTGGACACCAATATTTATACTCGTACCGTACTTCAGGGATACCTAAGTACCAACACTCATACTCGTTTAGTCGCATTTCTAATAAAAATAATTGATCAATTATAATTTATAATGCAATTTTATGTTTTTAATAACACTAAAAAAGTCCAAGAATGTTATTATTGATTTAAGAAATAAACAAACATTTATATAAAAATGCATACAAGTTTAATAGCAATATATTTAATAAAATTGATAAATTAACTTATGTACATAATAATAAAAATAAAAAACACATAAATATATATTGTGTGGATATGAGGTAGGTTGGGTACTCATTAAATTTTTGTCAATCCCATGTAACATTTATTATATCATGAATATTTTTTTTACATTACTTCTTCTTATTTGATAAACAAATAAAAATAATAAAAATACAAGGGTGTATGCGCCAGATGAATTAGCGCATACACCACATGCATCATGCAGGCGCCAGAGGCATTGTCGCCTCCTCATGAGGGCCAATGCAGGCGCCAAGGAAATTTGCGTCTCCTCATGAGGTTACCAATGCATGCGTCAATGCCCTGGACGCCTCCTCTTGGTCTATTAGGGGTGCGCCGGTTCATCTGGTGTATCTTTTTTTAAATGTGGTTATTTTGAATTATTTTTTTAAAAAATTATTATTTTTGGATTTTTTAAAAAAGATTTTTGGTTATTTAAAAAAAAAATTCTCACTATTTAAGATCTAAATAGGATTTTATCAATTTAAAATTAAAAAAATATATTAATATCATATTCATATATTTGAATTCTGAATTCAACAATAATTTAATAAAAAAAGTTTTGTATTAAATAATTTGATGTAAGCAAGTGCTTAGAGTGGGCCAGAAGCATAAGCTATGCATAGTAGAAGAAGAGAAAACTTACACGTAGTTTCATGTATTAAATTTGATTCTATACATAGGCACGAATTCATACGGACCCAATTAATAATAACCTTACAGTTTTGGTGATGCTGCATTTAGGTGTCAACTTTCTATTAATGCTTTCCAACCCTTCAAGGCATTTCTTATAATAAAATCAAAAGCCATTTTCTTTTTCTTTTTCCTTTTTCTTGAAAAAGGTGTAGAAAAATATATACTCCTCCTCTTCATTCTTCAACATGAATTTCCTTACTTGGTTACCTGTCCAAAGCATCTTACTTTATTTTCCTTACCACATTGAAGGCTACAGCTCCTCTCTTTTGTCTAAGACTTTTGGTTTTGTGTAGTGATAATAATAATAATAATATTATTAAAGTAAAAGTTGAATTGCCTTTTCAAAAGTGACAATACAAATAATTGATTACCAAACATGGTGTGGAAAAATCACCAGCCAGTAGTATGTGCTTGGACTAATGGACACCAAGGAGCAAAAAGAGACAAGACAAATCATGAATAATTAATGGCATTTAAGATTTAAAATTAGTACCAAGTCGGGTGATAAATTAACCGCGAAATCAGAATTAGTCATTCATGTAGGGAATCTTTGGTTTAATGGTGGCTGTTATGTTTGTCAGCTACGATGGTGTGAAGATTATAATACTAGTCTAAAAAAATCACTACTACTAATTTATAAATAATTTGGAGACCACTCATCGGAGTTTCTATTTCTCCATATTGTCTCATAGTTTACTACTAGTAGATAAGTACAAATTTAGGATTTTGGACCCTATGAATATATAAAATTACTCTCAGATTTCGGATCTATATTTTGATCTGTCTCGAATATATATATTTTTGTTAATTTTGAATTACGGCTTAAGAGTCTAGTTTTTTACATCCGGAGATGCATATATATATATATATATATATATATATATATATATATATATATATATATATATATATATATATATATATATATATATATATAACTTATTTATAGATGCATCTCCGTAACATACTAAAATAGGAAAAAAAAATTATAAAATTGTATTTTGACAAAATAAAATTATGATTCATAATATAAAATCAGCGTTATATAGGTGATGTTAACATAAAATCAAACATTACATTTCAATATTCAGGTCGACGCTTCAAAATCTTCACAATATCTTCGACCGATCTTGAATTCATCGTTCCACCTCGATCAGAACTTTTGTTTCGAAACAGAAAAATGTATTTCAGATAGCTTTAACATTTGCATCGGTCTTGAACTCATAGTTGTTGAACTCAATCTTATCTTCGTAGTTAATTGACATTGAATAGTACTCGAGTTTCACAAAATTTCAATTATATCCATAAGGTAGAAAATTCTTCACTTCATTGATCTTAAATTCTCGCATATGTGTCATGCTGGAAAATGAAACATTTGTGACATTTTCTGTTTGCATGAGACATGATACAAAAACCTATATTTATAGAAGTTGTAGACAAATAGGGACCTCAAAAATTTGATCTTGTATTGTTGGATATTTCGAAGATGCATCTCTCTGCTATCATCATATTCTCTTATTTTGGAAATGCATTTATGAAATCTCTTATTATCCGGACATAAAACAGAACCCGTGTGTTTTGTTTAGCGAATGGACAATTTTTTTGACAAGCATCAAAATGTATTAAAATATTTAAAATTTTATATATATATATATATATATATATATATATATATATATATATATATATATATATATATATATATATAAAACACTTCATTAATATTAATACATAATTATATACAATTAATTGATGACGAAAAAATAAAATGAATAGAAAGATTTGTCGTCGGTTAGATCTATACGTATGGACGGTTCCCCTTAACTTTTGTGCATTTGATTCTCTTTTAATGTTGTTCAATTTAGTGAATTCTTGCCTTCTTTCCACAAATTGCTCTGCCCAAGTTTCAATTTCTGTTGTTGAATAAATCGCTCACTCAACTGATATAAATGATATAGGACATCTCGATTTGAAATAAACTTGAACAAAGTGTCGTGATTTTAAAAATCATCCAATATATATAATACAATTATTTGAATTTTAAAGTGAGACCGAATACAATAAAAACTTTTTTTCCAAAAAAATATATCTTATAAGAACAATACACACTCAATCATAAATATTCATTTTAAAAAATACATCAATTTTCCAGTCCACTAATACAAAGAATAACAGACTTTTGATTTTGTGTATATCATAGTACTATAATAGTGATAATAATAATATTATTAAAGTAAAAGTTGAATTGCCTTTTCAAAAGTGACTATACAAATAATTGATTAGCAAACATGGTGTGGAAAAATCATCAACTAGTAGTAGTATGTGCTTGGACTAATGGATACTAAGGAGTAAAAAGAGACAAGTCATGAATAATTAATGGGATTTAAAGATTTAAAATTGCTATTCCCTTAAAATAATTTTTTTAACATTAATTAATTTTTATTAACTTTATCTTTTAATAAATATTATCTACACTGTTTTTAAACTATTACATCATACTTTTAGGATAGTAATTATGAAGAATTTTGTAAAATTATTATATTTAATTATTTAATTATATAAATAAAATAAAGGGAATATTACCTAACAAATTAACTGCGAAATCAGTTTGAGTATTTCATGTTTAGTTTATTAAAATAATGAAATCAGGTTTATCTATTCAAGTAGGGAATCTTCGGTTTAATGGTGGTTGTTATGTTTGTAGCTACTATGGCGTGAAGATTATAATTTACAAGTTTAAAAATTACAACTAATAGTTTAAAAATAATCTGGAGACCTCTCATTGGAGTTTTTATTTCTCCCAAATTATCTCATAGATTATTACTAGTAGATAAGTACATATTTAGTGATATATTGACTTTTAAATAAGTGGTGGATATACCTTTGTAATGCATAAAAGGAAGAAGAAGATGATGTTAAAGATGGAAGAGAGAAAAACGAGAGAAAGTTTTAATAAATTCTAATAGAAAATTAGAATTCTGTTATAATGAATATCTACCCCAAACTAAACGAAGCTTTAGTTTATATATATATATATATATATATATATATATATATATATATATATATATATATATATATATATATATATATATATATATATATATATATATATATATATTAAAATGAAATTCATATGCAAGTTAAATTACATTTAAATGAAACTAAAATAAATTACAATCTAACATCATCATTTAATTCATATTCAGTTAATTAAAATTAACAACACTAATTTCATCCTTAAGCTGGATAAAGTGTTCAGTATTGATTGCTTTGGTCATAACATCTATCAACTGCTTCTGAGTGCTACAATGCAAAACTTCAAGCACCCTATTTTGAACCTAGTTTCTCAGATAATGAAATTTTGTGTCAACGTGTTTGCTTCTTTCATGCAACATTCTTGGTAAAACTTATAGTTGATTTGTTGTCAATCATCAGCTTCACAGGCTTGTTCACCTTGATCTTCAAATTCTACAGCAAGTTCAGAATCTACACAGCTCGACAAGCAATCAAAGCACCTGCAATGTACTCAGCTTCACAGGATGACAATGCAACCACTGATTGCTTCTAAGAGCACCAAGAAATAGAACCTCTTAGATACTTGAAAAGATATTCAAAAGTACTTCTTCTGTCAACTTTGTCTCCACACCAATCAGAGTCTGAATAGCACATCAACTTTGACTCAGTTTCAATACCAGAAGGGAACAAAATATCATACTTTAGAGTCCCTTAACATACCTCAGTATCATGACATCAGCTTGGTAATGTGACCACTTTGGTTTATTCATAAACATACTCATCATTTGATCTGCATAAAAAATATCACGTATGGTATTGAAGAGACATTAATGAGCCTACCAACTATTTAAAAGTTGTAGCATCTACATCATCACCCTCAACATCAGAATCTAACTTGTGATTTATTTCAACAGATGTGATTGCAAACTTACAATTCATTAGATCAAATCTCTTAAGAAACTCAAGTTTATACAAGATTATACACTTGCCATAGTACATAATCTCCATCCCTAAAAAATATGTCATATTTCCTAGATCAGTCATCTCAAACTCATTCATCAGCACCTTCTTGAACTTATCTATCTATCCGAACAACTCCCTGTCAGTAATATATCATCAACATAGAGACACACCATAATCATATTTCTTTTAGATGTATGCTCAGCATAATCACAATACTCTATCTCACATTTTCTGAATCCTTTATGCTTGAAAAATGAATCAATTTTTAAATTACAGGCTATAGGAGCTTGTTTTCGTCTATACAAGGCTTTATGCAATTTGTGTACCATCCATTCTTGATTCTTTTTCACAAATCCAGGAGGTTGTGATACATAAACTTCCTCTTGTAAAAGACCATTCAAAAATGCAGACATCACATCTAAATGCATCGAAGGCCAATTCGTGTTATCACCTATAACAATCATCAATCTAATTGTTTCATGTCTAGCTATATGAGCAAACACCACAAAGTAATCTAGTTCAGATTTCTATAGAAATCCTCTAGCTACTAACCTTGCTTTGTGTTTTCCAATTGATCCTCTGACTTTAGTTTCACCTTGTAAACACATCTAACACTGATGTATTTCTTGTTCTTTGGAAGCTCAGTCAACTCCCAAGTCTTGTTTCTTTCTATCACCCCCAAGTTCTTCTTTCATAGCCTTCAACCACACTTTCTTCTTGAGAGCTTCTCTAGTACTTACTAGTTCAGAGTCTACTAACATGGCACACTTAACGGCTTCCCCTTCAGAGTCTATATCCATATCTCACAACATGTCAAACTCTGCAAATCTCCTTAGTATCTGTCTGATTCTTTATGGCCTATGAACTTGTTCAGAATCTTCTTCAGATGTTGGACTACCTTTAGAGTCTGGACCACCTTTAGAGGTTGGACCACCTTCTGAGGCATGATTACCACCAAAGTCTAGACCATCATTAGAATTTGGATCATAATTAGATTCACCTTCAGAGTATTTCTCAACACTACAGTCAGCTTCATACTCTGACTCATCTTCCAACTCTTCTTCAGACTCATAATCTCCTTCAGAGGCAGATTCTTCCTCAGAATATGAAATATCTTCAAAAGTTAACTCAGGTTTCAACACTTCATCATAGTTGGATTTAGACTTGCTCTAATCCCATGTTTATGATTGTTTCACAATGACATCTCTATTGGATTCAACTTTGCTAGTGACAAGAGATTAGATCTTATAAGCATTTTTATTATGGCACCCTACCAACAACATGACTCTGCTTATGTCCTCCAACTTCCTTCTATTAGCATATAGGACATGTTTATAACAAACATAATCAAACACCTTCAAGTGGCTTACACTTTGCTTATCTCTAGTCCACTTCTCAAAAGGAAAAATATCTTTTAGCTTCTTGGTTGGACACCTGTTGAGCACATATGTTACAGTGGCAACAACTTCTCCCCACAAGGTGTGAGGAAGCTCATTCTCCTTCAACATGCTCATTGTCATATCAAGCAAATGAATACTTCTTCTTCCAGCAAGACCATTGTATTGAGGAGTGTGTGGAGCATTAACCTCATGCTCAATTCCATTATCCTTATAGAACCTTCTGAACTCTATAGAGTTGTACTTGTCTCCACCATTAGTTCTAAGAATTTTTAGCTTTTAACCACTCTATTTTCAACCTTCACCTTGAACTTCTGAAACTCGGCAAACACCTCATGCTTAAACTTAATGAGTGCTACATATGTCATTCTTATGAACTCATCCACAAATGACATAAAGTACTTGTTGAAGGAGAATTGCGACCCAAAGCGCAGCGGAAATTAAAATTTCTCCTTTAGAGATCCTTACGAATGGTCATGATCAGTGATAGAATATTTACCTCTTGTGACGGTTGAAACCTTTGGTGCAGATCTCTTGTGACGATCAAAACCTTTGATGCAAATCCACGAAGCGATCACGAACGTTGAACGATGACAACGTCTCTACTCAGTCCACACGAACGGGTTCCTTCAATCTCAGTGCTAGCTGGTACGAATGAAGGCTTTGAGTGAGAGAAAGAGAAAGTGAGAAAACGAAAAAAAATGAAACCGCCATTTTTTTTGCTTCTGCACAAGGGTTCTATTTATAGAACCACTTGTGTGGGCTTCAAGCTAAAAGCCCACTTAAGTGTATTTTGGCCCATATCTTATAATATGCCCAAAATCACTTAAGCTCATGGTACCTTACCATATTTCGTATTCTACTCAAGTACACCGTACCTTTACGATGTTCTATAACTCACTTAAGGGCACCGTACCTTACGGTATTCCTTAGTTACTCTATCTCTCATCAATCCGTCCTTTGTGTGTGACCCTGTAGGTTTTCATGACGTTGGCAATTATACTAAATCACACATTTAATATAATAAACAGTGAGCAGTATCTAGCAACACATCACTGCTACCCAAGACACGAAAATGTCATGTGATCTGACAAAACCATCTGTGATAATAATTATGTGTATAATTACCCTTTTGCCCTTATGTCTATATTGAACACAAGGTATAGACCGTGTCATCCTTGTCCAGTTCAATATTGGGCCCATAGACATTTATCCTGTTACGCAGGATGGGCAAATTCCATCTAGGACACTCATGTCCCTCAGCATGCTTTGTGGAGTACCCATCAACTGTCTTTATGGTTATCCAGTTACGGACAACGTTGGATCAGCAATAAAGCACTCGACTCCACATCTAGGATCCACAGTGGTTTCAGGTCGAAGAGTGGTATACACCATTATCACCATGAGAATAACTTATGACACTTTGCATAACTTTCTATATAGTATTCTCATAGCGGGTCAATCCGGTATAAATATTACTCTTAATATTCATACCTATGTTTAAGACTTGATAACTCTTTATCCATGATCCATGAGATGTGATCATCAGTCTACAAACATAATAGTCTTAATGCTTTAATGTTATCCCACTTCACACTAAAGCTCGACTACGGATACTTTAGGAATAGTGTCCTTATGTTTAATGTGTTCTCATGATTAAGTCACACTTAATACATTAAACGGACTATCTATTCCAAGGACTTTATTAATCAACCATAATAAAGAGAATGCCTTTTATTATTCGATACAAGTACCAAAATGTATTGGCCTCTAGGGCTTACACCAACATTTGTTTCCTCTAATTGAAGGTACTTCAAATGGTCCACATACATCATAATGTAATACTCATGTTTTTCTCTTGGACCTACTTCTGATGCAAATGGAAATCTAGGTTGCTTACCGTTCATGCATATCTCACATGACTTCTTAGGCTTCAGAATTTTGTACCAACTTCTTAGAACTCAGATGCCCTAAGCTTCTGAAGTTCATATGCCCTAATCTCTTATGCCATGACTCATTATCACCTTTTGTACTAAGGAATTTAGTTTCAGCTGTTCCCACATTCACCTTGAATATTTTGTTGCTTCCCTATCCATACTGCATAATCAACTTCTGATCAGGATCATACAACTTCAAGATATTGTCCTTCATAGTAACTAAGAAACCTTTTTCAATTAGCTGACATGCACTCATAAGATTACTTTGCATGCCAGGAACATACCAAACATCTTTGATCAGAACAATTTTTCCATTTTTCACTCTGACCTTGACATTTCCCATTCCTTCACCATTTAGATGCTTATCATCAACACATCTGATCTTTGTCCTTTCTCTATAGTCAAATTCAATCATCCATTGTTTGTTTCTAGTTAGGTTATTTGAGCAGCCACTGTCCATATACCACCAGTCTACCAAATATCCACCATCAGGTTCAGAAGCCGCCAATAATAGAGATTCATCATCGGATTCTCATATGGCTCTATTTGCTTCTTCTAATTTCCTTTCCTTGTTTGACCAACAATCAATAACAAAGTGACCAAACTTCTTACAACAGTAACATTGAACCTTCTTCTTGTCAAACTTCTCCTTTCCCTTATGACATTTCTTCTCATAAGATTTAGAGGTTTCTGACTTCTAATAACCACATGTCTCTTCTTCACCTCTGACTAAGACTTCTTCTTACCAGAAGACGCATTTGGAGCCCGCTTTACCTTTCTTTCAGAGATTCTCTCAATCAGACGCAACTCTTGTGCCTCTAGACTGCTTTGTAGCTCTTCAATTCTCATGGTTCTCAGATCCTTAGAATGTTCAATTGCTACAACAATGCAATCAAACTGAGGATTAAGAGATCTCATTACCTTCTCAATGATTACCTATTCATAAAGAGTCTTTCCACAAGATTTTATCTCATTTGTGATTAGAATCACACTGGAGATGTAATTTGGTACCTTCTCATTGTTCTTCATGTAGATGTTGAAGCTTCACCTTCTTCACTGATGCATCACCGTCATAGCATCATACCAGTGTGTCCCATGCAATCTTCTTCATTGTCGAATCAGCGATCTTCTAAAACATATTCACATCCACACACTAATGGATGTAGAACATATATTTCTTCCTTAACTCTCTACACATGTTCCTTTGTGCCTCAGTTGCATCCGCTGCATAACCGCCATTGAAGAGATCCAAAACATCTTGAGCGCCAAACAATACATGAACCTGAATCATCCAACGATTCCAGTTATTTCTATAAAGTACTGGAAGCTTAGTAATCAAGCTGTTGTTTCCACCGTTCATCTTTGTTCTTGTGCAAGAAACCACTCAGATCTCAACAAAACATGTGTGTTTCCCAATCCCGCAGAATCAATAAATGTGATTCTGTTATGATTCTAGTCGTAAATTCAACGTGAATTCAAGAATGAAATCAATCACACATGCCTCACATTCACTCATGGTTCCCTTGGTGTTTCTCGTGGATCTGAACCACATTCCGATGCCAATTGTTGGCGCACAAGAGGAAGAAGATGAAAATGATGAAGATGGATAAGAGAAAGAGAAAAAAGAAAAGAGAAAGAAAGTTTCTAACAAACTCTAACAGAAAATTGGAATTCTATTATAATGAATATCTATTACAAACTAAACCAAGATTTAGTTTATATACACAAGCTAAAATGAAATTCCAATGCAAGCTAAATTATATCTAAATAAAACTGAAATGAATTATAATATAACAATATTCAATTCAAATATGTTTCATATAGTTATGAATTGGACGAATACATAGATGTTTCTAGATACACGATTAATAGTGTTTTATTTTAGAATTAAAGCTAATATGTAAATTAATGAACTCTTGATATGGTATTGTAAGTGTTTCGGGAAGCTGAACATGAGGGTGGACCTGCAGGTTAGTGTCCCAATGCCCAAATTAGTTATTCGGTCCAACGGGAAGTCTTCCAAAATTTGTGTCGGCCTTACAATGACGAGTTGAGTGTGAACAAGAATTGATGGGGAACAAACACATTAAATGTCTTTCTCATCCCTGAGACGTTTCACGTGAATTTTAAACATGTGGACCTAGGCTACCAAAGTAGGACATGACTCTTCCCCCAAGAGTGCTTAAGTGTACTTGACTATCGTGGTATTCTCGAGGTGCGATGAGACCGTTGATTTCCATCTTTCCATTTTCTTTTTATTTTGATAGTTGCTTGCATGGTTCACTCTTTTCTATATAAGGGTCGTTTGACTTTTTATAGACTTTCGCTCTCATTATTAATTGAAGCATATCTGATCTTTGAGAAACCAACATTTCTTCTTTAAACTTCTAGCAATCCCTTATTATGATGCCCCTTTTCCCTATCAGATCGGTGTGCCATTAGAGTTGTGTTCAACCTTTTGCTTTCCTCGCTTGCCTTTGCCTCTTTGACTCACATTCGTTCCAGGTACCATTTTTAACCTTTGACTCCTATTTCATAGTTTTTCCATTTCTTTATCTTTGCAATGGCTTATATGAATGACCAACTTATTAATTCAGGAAGTATTTCTTTCAACGGTCATCTTTTGTCATTTATGGGGGTAGAAACCCCAAATGATTTGAATACTACATCTCAGACGCATATTCACCCCGATTCGAGTTTGTGGTTATTTATGATAGCTCTGAATTTAACGGTGCTTGGTGAAGGTGAATACACCTCTAGAGAATTTGCAAGGTTTTGCAATTAGGAATGTATAGAGCATGAGTTTATTGCACCCTATACACCTCAACATAATGGTATAACAGAGAGATAAAAGTATACTAAACATGGCCAGTAGCATTTTGAAAACTAAATAAATTCCAAAGAGATTTTTGGATGAAGCAGCTTTGACAATAATATACATTCTAAATGGATGTCCAACCAAGAAGATAGTCGAGAAGACACCTTATAAGGCTTGGACAAAACTGAAGTCAAGTGATGATAAACTAGTGATTAGTATGGATGTTCTGGTGGACGAAAGCAATATATGGTATTAGCATTGAGGGTTAGTTTGACAAGAGCAAGATACATTCACAATTGTGATTGAAGAAGACCAACAAATTGAATCCACAGCCACTCTAAATGAAGAACCACTTGAGCAAAATATTAGAAGATCGACCAGAGTGAGAATTGAGTCGATAAGGCTAGTTAGATATGAGATATTTCCAAATCAAGCAATTGATACAGATGGTGATTTCATAGAAAAAGGTGTCGGGTTATTGAGTATACTCATGGAGAAGCCACAATAATCTCATCTCACTGCAGTCAAGAGAGTGTCCAGATACATAAGAGGTACATTTGATCATGGTGTACTGATAGTAAGGCAAAAGAATACCAGGACAGATGCAGAAGTACATGGTTACACCGACTCAGACTTCAGTGGAGATCAAGATGAGAAGAAGAGTATTGCACGCTACATATTCATGATTGAAGGTACCCCAATCTCTTGGAGCTCAAGAAAATAAAGCATTGTGGCTTTTTCATCTTGTGAAGCTGAGTACGTTGTTGTATCTTATGCAGCGTGTCAGGCAGTATGGATATAAATGCTGCTCGAAGAGCTCAAGATCATGGAACCTAATAAAATGAAGTATTTTATCGATAATAAGTCAACTATCGACTTGGAAAATCATTTTGTTTGTCATGGTCGAAATAAACACATAGATAGGAGGTATCATTTCCTTAAGGATCAAGTAAACAAAGAAAAACTTAAACTTTAACATTGCAAATCAGAATGACAACTATCTGTTATATTGATAACACGAAATTATATCACATTTTAAGACTTAATTCAATTAGATTATATTATCATTTACTTTAGTTTATCTCATTTTATCAGATATTATGCAGTATTTCCTTACTATTTATGTCAGGTATCCATTTTGAAGCAAAAGTGAAAAAGGGAAGAAAAGGAGGTGTAGAAAGGAGTAAAAAGGAAACAAATATCAAAGACCAAGCCCAACCCAAAGAAAGCGCACGTTGTGCCCGTGACGGGCGTCACAAGGGTTGTGACGAGCGTCACACTAGAAGCACCACTGTGACGAGCGTCACACATGGTGTGACGAGCGTCACACCATTCCACTAGCTTTTTGGCGCAAGTCACGCCCTCAGAAAGACTTGAAGAGGAACGTTGAGAAGTTGGTCTCCTATATCCACGCCGCGCATGTAGCCACGTTGAAGAATGGGAGAAACGGAATGCAGTTACCAACACTATTATAAATAGCCATCTCACAAACCTAAAACAGACCAGTTTTTTCACGCTCACATTGCCGAAGCTCTGCCAAATTTTCTTTTCACGCCTTTTGCTTATTTTTCTTTTCCAGCATTGTTTATTTTATTTATTTCTTTTGCAAGCTTTACATTCTTTTTCCCTTGCAAATTTACCTTTCCAGTTTTAGCTTTTAGATATTTTTCGCATAATAGTTTCTACACCGGAAACTATTGTGCAACTTTATACTGGATTTAACCTTACGTTATATTCCAGTTTTATTTCCTTGATTTAATTTACTGTTTAATTGAAGAATCCAAGAACAAATCCTACCGGCTTGTGGTGGAGTGTTCAAGACCATTGTATTACGCATTCAGGTTCTTTAATTGTTATTTAATTTCTAATGTTTTATTTTATTATTTATCTATATTATCTGCCTGGAATGAGTCTGTTTATGCATGATATAAATTCTTATTTATTTAGCATGTCTGGCTAATTTGCCTAGGTATCGGTATGTAAAGTAAGCAGAATAAGGGATCAAGACTGAGTCGGTCTACCTAAACTTAAAATCAAAATCAATCTTTTTACGGTCTCAACTTACAGGTTTAATAACAAGATTTTTTACAAAAGTAAAAGACATAAAGAAGTTAAAATCAATAGAGCGAGAGTTTGAGATTTTAACTGGACAGTGTAAGTTAGGCATTAATTCTAGATCAGGGCGAGAGCAAGTTTTAGAGTTAATTAAATTCTGACCTTTTCCAAAAAGTATTTTTAAAGATTGAATGTGAGGACGAGAGTTAAGCATTTGGATTTAATTATATAACCTAAGTCAACAGAGCGAGAGTTTGAGATAAGGGTGTTTAAAACGGTCAGTATTTTCTTAAAAAGAGTTTCTGCAACTTTATTGCTTTCAAAATATGGTTTTTGACTTAATTATAAGTGACAGCAACATTAATATAAAATCATGGTTTATTCAACAGAGCGAGAGTTTGAGATAGAACCTTTAACCAATAAAGTTAACCGAAACGATTCATTTTAAAACCAAGAAACCGACAAAGACTTGATTCCCTAGTTTTGACGAACTACATACCGATATCTGTCTTATTAATATTTAATCTAGATATTAGTTTAGCTCTTAGTTTTTCCCAAACAATCAAACATTTTCACCTTAGATTTACGTAGTAACCTTAGATAACGGTATATCGATTCATAAGTCCCTGTGGGATCGATATCTTTTAAAACTACGCGATAGAACTGTGCACTTGCAGTTTGTATCCCATTCTCGACTCACCCAGTCGAGCGATCAAGTTTTTGGCGCCGTTGCCGGGGAAAGATTTTTATTCAATCGATATCGTAACTCTTCCGTTACGCTGTAGAGACTAAGGTTTCTTTTTCTTCTATTTTCTTTCTTTCGTTGATTTGTATGCCACGCACTCGCTCTCAAGGCGAACCGCTCTATTTACGAATCAACGATATCGAACTATATCTCCGAGTCTTACGACGAATTCGGGAATATCGTGCTGAAAACAATCTCCCTCCTATAAACCTTCCTGATCTCAAAGATTTTCCTTCGTTAACCGAGATGGCAGAACCAGCTCGTGCTCTTAGAGATTACGCCGCGCCATCGCAAGATGAACCGCATTCAAGTATTGCTCCACCCGCAATCGAAGCAAACAACTTTGAACTTAAACCTTCACTGTTGCAGGCTGTGCAACAGAACCAATTCTCTGGAAATCTTACCGAAGATCCAAACCTTCATTTATCCGTATTTGTCCAATACGCTGATACTGTTAAAGCTAATGGTGTCACTTCAGAGGCAATTCGACTTCGTCTTTTTCCTTTCTCATTAAGAGATAGCGCTAGAAGATGGCTTCAATCTCTTCCTTCCAACTCAGTCACCACATGGAACGAGTTGAAGAAAGTTTTTCTTGCCCGATATTTTCCGCCAAGCAAAACAGCTATGTTAAGAGCCCAGATAAACGGATTTAAACAGAAAGACAACGAGTCTCTTTTCGAAGCATGGGAAAGATACAAAGACATGATGAGACTTTGCCCACACCATGGTTTGGAAGACTGGTTAGTAATTCACACATTTTATAATGGTCTCTTATACAATACAAGGTTAACAATAGACGCCGCTGCAGGTGGTGCACTAATGAACAAACCTTACGCTGATGCTTACCAGCTTATCGAAAGCATGGCCCAGAACCACTATCAGTGGGGAACCGAACGAACGAATGTGGAAAAACCTCAACCGAAAACTGGCATGTACGAGATAAGTAACCTTGATCACGTCAATGCAAAAGTGGATGCTTTGGTCCAGAAAATTGAAAGTTTAAACGTATCACCTCCAGCAGCCGTGGTTGCTATAACTCAGAATTGCGAGGTCTGTGGAATCCAAGGCCACACTCCTGCGGAATGTCAACTCTTGACTGGAATCCAAGCAGAGCAAGTAAACTATGCTCAAGGAAGCCCCTATTCGAATACCTATAACCCAAATTGGAAGAACCATCCAAACTTCTCATATAAGAGTAATAATGCTTTATACGCACCTGGACAGTCTCCAAATCAAGCCCCATCTATACCTCCGGGATATCAGAAACAGAATCCTAACAATAATACCCCTAGAAAATCCAACTTGGAAATCATGATGGAAAACTTTATAGCTTCCCAACAACAAACCAATAAAGATTTCTTAAACCAGAACATACACACTGGCGAACAACTTAAACAACTAGCAAGCAAAGTAGATGCCCTGGCTACCCATAACAAAATGCTGGAAACGCAAATATCTCAAGTAGCTCAACAACAAGCACCTACTGCTGCACCAACTGGTACATTCCCTGGACAGCCCCAACCCAATCCGAGAAGCCAAGCTCATGCAATTATATTAAGAAGTGAAACGGAAGTGGAAGGACCGTCTGACCCAAGGATAGAAAACCAAAACCCTAAGAAATCTACTGAGGAAAGTGAACCTAAGGAAAAGGAAGAGAGTAATAAGGAAACCCTAGAAAAGAAGGAACCTTATGTACCTCCACCACCTTACAAACCACCTATACCTTACCCTCAAAGGCTTGTTAAAACCAAAGATGTAGGCCAATTTAGAAAATTTGTTGACCTCCTTAAACAATTAAACGTTACAATTCCGTTTACCGAAGCTATTACGCAGATGCCCTCATATGCTAAATTCTTAAAAGAAATTCTTTCTAATAAAAGGAAACTTGAGGATAGCGAAACCGTTACACTCCCTGCCGAATGTAGCGCTATAATCCAAAACATGCCCCCTAAACTCAAGGATCCGGGTAGTTTCTCTATACCCTGTCACATAGGAAAATTTGTCATCAACAAAGCCTTATGCGATTTAGGAGCCGGAATTAGCGTTATGCCTTTATCCATATGTAAGAAACTGGAAATGGGAGAATTAAGACCGACCAAAATGTCTGTGCAATTAGCAGATCGTTCCATCAAATATCCTGTAGGAATCCTTGAAAACGTTCCCGTACGCATAGGTCAGTTTTACGTTCCCACTGACTTCACAATTATGGACATTAGAGAAGATGATACGACACCTATTATACTAGGAAGACCATTCTTAGCAACTGCCGGTGCAATCATAGACGTAAAACGAGGACGACTCACCTTCGAAGTAGGCGAAGAGAAAATTGAATTCATTCTTTCCCAATTCTTGAAAGCACCTGCAATAGAAGATACATGTTACTTCATGGATATCATCGATGAATGCATAAAAGAAGCAGAGTCAGGAGAAGACAAATCATCAGACTATCTTTTAGAGGACAAATCTAAACAATGCCTAACAATAACACCGGATCCTACGCAGTGTCTTAACAAACCAACCCCTGATTTGAAAACACTTCCCAAGAATCTGAGATATGAATTCCTAAACTTAGAACTTGAACGACCTGTGATAGTTAATGCAGATCTAGGAAGACTCGAAACAGAAAAACTCCTACATATCTTAAGAAAATATCCAACCGCACTAGGATACCACATCACCGATCTTAAAGGAATAAGCCCTTCTATTTGTATGCACCGCATCATGTTAGAAGAAGACTGTAAAACCTCTAGGGAACACCAGAGAAGACTAAATCCGATCCTAAGTGAGGTAGTAAAGAAAGAAATAACCAAGTTATTGGAAGCAGGTATTATATATCCTATATCTGATAGCAAATGGGTTAGTCCTGTACACGTTGTACCAAAGAAAGGAGGCATAACCGTTATTGAAAACGAAAAAGGAGAAACTATAACTAAACGAATCGAATCGGGATGGAGAATGTGCATTGATTATAGGAAACTAAACAAAGCAACCCGAAAAGATCATTTCCCTTTACCATTCATTGACCAGATGTTAGAACGATTAGCTAAACATTCACATTTCTGTTATTTAGACGGTTATTCAGGCTTCTTTCAAATACCAATTCACCCTGATGACCAAGAAAAGACAACATTCACATGCCCTTTTGGTACCTTCGCGTATAGACGAATGCCGTTTGGTCTATGTAATGCCCCTGCAACTTTTCAAAGATGCATGATGGTAATATTCGCCGACTTTCTCGAAAACATCATGGAAGTATTTATGGATGACTTTTCTGTATACGGACAAAGCTTCGAAGAATGCCTTGAAAACCTGGAAAGAGTCCTGGAGCGATGTGTAAAAGTAAACTTAGTACTTAATTGGGAAAAGTGCCACTTTATGGTACAAGAAGGAATTGTTTTAGGACACATCATCTCGAACAGAGGAATTGAAGTAGACAAAGCCAAAATAGAGGTAATCGAAAATCTTCAACCCCCAAGAACTGTGAGAGAAGTACGAAGTTTTTTAGGACACGCCGGTTTTTACCGACGATTCATCAAAGACTTCTCTAAGATAACTAAACCCTTAACCGGACTGTTGATGAAAGATGCTGAATTCATATTCGACGATAACTGTTTAAAAGCATTTCAAACTCTTAAACAAGCATTGATCTCCGCACCCATTATGCAGACACCAGACTGGAATGAACCATTCGAAATAATGTGCGATGCCAGTGATTATGCTGTAGGTGCTGTTTTAGGACAAAGAAAGGATAAAAAGCTTCACGTTATATATTACGCTAGCAGAACCCTGGATGAAGCACAGATGAATTATGCCACAACCGAGAAAGAACTCCTAGCAGTGGTATTTGCACTAGATAAATTTCGTTCTTATCTGGTAGGAGCCAAAATAATAGTTTACACTGATCACGCTGCTATCAGGTACCTTTTAACAAAAAAAGATGCTAAACCTAGACTCCTAAGATGGATCTTGTTACTACAAGAATTCGACTTAGAAATCAAGGACAAGAAAGGAACTGAAAACGTAGTAGCAGACCACCTCTCTAGACTTGAGAACCTTGAACCGGAAAGAACATCCATTAATGATGATTTCTCGTATGATAAACTCATAGCTACTTTGGAAGAGAACAACTCCGACATGCAAGTAGAAACCACCTTAGCTATATCTGTCACACCATGGTACGCTGATCTAGTCAATTATTTAGCTGCCGGAATAGTTCCGCCTACTCTATCTTACCAGCAGAAGAAACGATTCTTCCACGACATAAAACACTATTACTGGGATGATCCCTTACTTTTCAAAAGGGGCCCCGATGGTATTTTCCGTCGATGTATACCCGACGAAGAGGTAGAAAATATAATCCAACACTGTCACTCTGCGCCTTATGGTGGACACACAAGTACATCCAAGACCTGCTCTAAAATCCTACAAGCTGGCTTTTATTGGCCAACTATATGGAAGGACGTACATGCGGCTATTAAGGAGTGTGACAGATGTCAACGCACGGGAAACATATCTAGACGTGACGAGATGCCACAAAAAGGTATTTTGGAAGTAGAGATTTTTGACGTGTGGGGGATAGACTTCATGGGACCTTTCCCATCCTCTTTCGGTAACAAATACATACTCGTGGCAGTTGACTACGTATCAAAATGGATCGAAGCTATAGCTTCTCCAACAAATGACACCCGAGTAGTAACTAGACTCTTTAAAAATATAATATTTCCGAGATTTGGCATCCCAAGAATAGTAGTCAGTGATGGTGGATCACACTTTATATCCAAGGTACTCGAAAAACTACTACTTAAATATGGAGTGAGACATAGGATAGCAACACCTTACCACCCTCAAACCAGTGGACAAGTGGAAGTATCTAACAGAGAAATCAAGCAAATACTAGAAAAAACGGTCGCCACTTCAAGGAAAGATTGGTCATTGAAATTACCAGAAGCTTTATGGGCATACCGAACTGCTTATAAAACTCCCATAGGGACGACCCCATTTAAGCTCATTTATGGAAAATCCTGTCACCTCCCGGTAGAATTAGAACATAAAGCCTATTGGGCTATTAGAAATTTAAATTTGAATTATAAAGCCGCCGGTGAAAAGAGAATCCTTGACATAAACGAATTAGAGGAACTCAGAAGAGACGCCTATGAAAATGCCAAAATCTATAAAGAAAGAACAAAACAATGGCATGACAAGCGTATATCAAGGAAAATCTTCAAGCAAGGCGACGCAGTACTTTTATTTAACTCCAGACTAAAGTTATTCCCGGGAAAACTACGATCCAGATGGTCAGGACCTTTTCATATCACTAAAATCTTTCCCAGTGGAGCGGTAGAAATAAAAGGACAATCTACAGAACC
Organism: Lathyrus oleraceus; assembly: GCF_024323335.1. Lineage (NCBI taxonomy): Eukaryota > Viridiplantae > Streptophyta > Magnoliopsida > Fabales > Fabaceae > Lathyrus > Lathyrus oleraceus. The sequence goes on from NC_066584.1 coordinate 431,656,020, forward strand.
GTTCACCGTAAACGGGCAACGTCTGAAACATTATCACTACGCGGAAACCAACGAGGATTCGCAAATTCTACACTTAGACGAAACGCCCCCAGGACTCATAGACTATATTTAACAGTTTCTTTGTCGAGCTTGCGACATCTAAACAAAGCGCTTAGTGGGAGACAACCCACAAAATTAATTTGTTATTTTATTATTCTATTATTATTATCATTTCCCTATTTTTCTCTTAATTATTCTTTTAATTTCTATTTAGTATTCATTATTGATTTATTCAAAAAGAAAAAAATATATCTATATATAATAATAATAATTCTTTTCTTCTTTCGACATTTGGCCAAATTCTGACTTAAACTCATGTTTCTTTTCTCTAGCTAACACTAACCAGATGGGACATTCTGATCGTATGGGTATCAAGTTCAGAGGAATGGCTCAGAAACGAAAGTTTGAAGAACTAGCCGCTAGAGAGATGCTACCTAGTTTATATGCTGATGATTGGGCGATGACTGCCCTTGGATTGAGACAGAGTGTCCTGTTTTTGCTGAATCAGATAGGATGGGAGACCTCCCCTATCCTGAGACATTTCACCACCTACCGGAGACTCACACTAGAATTCCTTAGTTCATTAATCTATCTACCCAGCCATGGAAAAGGAATTAGCAGAGGTTTTATCCAGTTCAGAATGTTCAATATGGAGTACCAATTTAATATTAGAGACTTCACCAACCTTTTGGGTTTTCCTACCTCCTTTGATACATTCACTGTAAGCCAGGAAGAACTTTTTGAATATAGAGAGCTTGAACACTTTTGGGGTAAGCTGACTGGAAATGATGAGCCCGAAGAACATGAGTTTCTCTCTGGAAACATACATAACCCGACTTTTCGCTATTTCCATAAGATCCTGACCCACACTTTATTTGGGAAGAAGCCAAATAGTACTTCAGTTTCACGTGATGAACTCTTCATCATATTTTGTGCTTCCCAGAACCGTCCAGTAAACGGTGCTACTTTTATGTTAGCTAATTTGGACCACCTTATCCAGGATGAGCGAGCACCCATTAGAATAGGCGGTTTGATCACTATGATAGGTAATGCTATTGGATTACGTCAGCCTATGCTTGACCTTAGCCCTTTTTGTGGCATTACTACTATGAGTATACCCTTCCTCTTCAACACTATGTTTATAGCAAACATAGGGTCTGATGAGTTTGAGCTTATTATTGATAACCAGGTTCTCTGCCTATTCACCATGCCCGATCCTAGAACTAGTGTTCATAACCAAAGGAACTGGCTCTATAACCTGAATGAAACCCCAACTCCGGCTGGATCCACTGAATCCATCCAGGATTATGAGATTTGTGATGACTATGAGCACTATGTTGACCATATCTCTCATGCTGAATCTGACCCTCAGACACCTTCCGACTACTATGTTATTGATCCTCCTCCTCAGCCTGTCCTGACCGAAGAATCAGCCATGCCTGATCTCCGACATCATATGCCAGGAACAGATATTAAAACCGTCATTGAAGCCTTGATGTCAGAGCAAGACGCCCTCAGGGAAGATTTCCACAACTTGAGACTTGAAATCCTAGAATACATGAGCAGCACGGCAAGTCAGTTACGTATGTTACGACATCATGTTAACTCTTTTGCTCCTCCGGCCAGAGATCCGAAGATAGATGGAATTTAGTTATTTCTTTCTAAGTTATTTAGTTTTAGGCTAGATTTTTCATTAATGTTGTTTGAATTCATGTTTATTTCTATTTCATTGCATTGTTTTCCTTCCCTGTAATACATTATGATCATTCTTATTGAAGCTGTTTAGTTAATTTTATTATGCAATGGCTATTACGCTCTACTGTTGTTACCTATTATTATTATTATACAAAGCAAGTAAGCGTGCACAATACATTAAAATTGCAGACTAAAAATGATCATAAGCAAAATGAAACATTAAAATACGCTACCAAAGTAATTCTGTGAAGCGCTGTTGAAAGCCTTTCCAAAAAGAAATGTGTGACGAGCGTCACACTACCCATAACGGACGGCACATCTATTGCCTGTTACGAGCGTCACAGCCTTGTGACGAGCGTAACGCCCCTCAGACATGTGAACGTTAGGGAGCCGTTGGAGACGAACGTTACACTTTAACTTTTTACATCCCCCATTCATTTTTCATTTACCACACTTAATTACTCTTCAACCACTTTTTCTTTCTATCTTCCAATCCTTCTCCTATAAATACCTACCGAAACTTCCTTCATTCACCACAAAACAATTCTCTCCTATCAAATACATTTCTTTCCAAATCATCCCTTCAAAAATTCATCACAATGGCGGGAAATCAAAATTTCGGAAATATCATCTTCCGATCCGGAGATGACAACTATCAGCAAGAGCAATTCGAACGTTTCCAACAGCGAGGCGTCGCTTCCACCAGGTACCCCGATTTAACTTGTTTACAACAATTAGGATTACTCCAAGGTATCGAATGGATGCTCCGCCTAGCCGACTTAACCTTCCTTTGCACTCGTAATCAACCCACCTACCCATCTCTAACCTTAGAATTCTTAAGTTCATACGACTATACCACTCCCGCCGGTGAAGACGAATTTTTAACCGGTACCGCAACCTTCCGCATGTTCAACACCGAGTACTCCTTAACCCAAAACCAATTGAGTACCATGTTACAATTTCCCATAGAAGGTCAGGTACACCCCAGAATCCCTCCAAACTCAAACTGGAACACAGTTGGCGTTTTTGGCCTTTTTAAGAAAATTACCGGTATAGATACCTACAACTGGGAAGAACTCCTTCTCTCCCATATACATAACCCCACTATCCGGTACTTCATCCGCATCTTGCAAAACACAATTTTTGGAAGACCAAACAACAGCAAGGTCAACTCAAAGGAGCTATTTTTCCTCCAATGCGTCTTCGAACCGGATACTCAGGTAAACGCCGCCTCTTTTCTCTTTCATCATATCCGCACCTTATGTGCTAGAGGCCGGCAACCCTTTATAATTGGTGGATTAATAACATCCATAGCACTTGGCCTGAACTTAGGGGATAAACTCCAAACTTTAGAATCCCTACCTCCCCTGTCTATGGATATCAGCTATTGCCGCTCCAGCCGCCTGATTAAAAACAGAGTAGGCGGAGGATATTATCTTATGGTGAACAACCAGGCTGTCCCAAGCGTTGTTCTACCAAACATCGCCCTAACTGATGTCACAAACCCCGACCGCCACCTCTATGATCTAAACGCTCCTGAAACCACCGAGCCTTTACAAACAAACCCACAAACAGATGAGTTTGAAGAAATGGAACAAGGTGATCATCCTCCTACACAACATTCAGCCCCGCTCAACCCTTCCAGTAATGCAGCCGGCCCATCCTCCCAACGTCGTCGACGAAGACGACCTGCGACCAACGACGACATTATGGATGCTATCGATGGAATGCAGGCACAGAATGCAGAGATGATGCAGATGATGCGTCAAATGCAACAGCAACAGGATGCTCGGAATGCCATAACCGACCAGCGGTTTACTGAGTTGTTTAGCAGGTTCGACAACTTAGACATACGTCAAAGATCACCAGGTCCAAGAACCAGAGGCGGAAGGCAGCCTTAGTTGTTATTTTCTTTGCATTTCCATTATGTATTTCTTTCCCTTAGAACATTGAGGACAATGTTTAGTTTAAGTATGGGGGGAAACAATATTCTTCCTATTTCCATTTTTCAAGTATGTTACCTTCCCTTTCTTTGTTATTTCCCTTTCTTACTATCTAAAAAAAAAAAAAAAAAAAAAATATTATCTATTCCCTCAATTTTCTTGAGCCATAACAAAATTTTTTTTAACACACCCAATAAGTATAAAGGTTGCTTACTCTATAAAACTTGAGTGAAATCAAGACAAAAATTATTACCATAACAACGCTCTGAGAACCTCAATATGTTAGATCAGGATAAGTACCTATTATACCGATCCCTTGAACTTTTAGTTCTATGGCAACCCCAAGTAGTTTATACAGAAGTCAGCACCATCTTAATAGCAAACTACGTGGAGAGCCGATGAATATAAGTGAATGATCCCCAAAAGTAACCTAAGATATATAAATATATCAAGAAATGCACTAAGTAAATTAGGTGATCCTTACCAGATCATTTAATCTAAAGGTTGCAGATCATGCAAAAGCACAATACGAAAGATCCATTATGAGTTGGTTCAGTAGGAATCTGGTACTGAACTTGGTAGGGCGGACTACGGTTCGATCCCCCGCAATTTGCAATGGACTGAATAATGAAGTTATCCGACTTATGTACCAGAACTTCTAGCTAAAAGCGGATCATAATCACTAACCGGTTACTCCACTATGTGCGCGAAAAGATAAAGGGCTTAATGTGATTTCGCTAGAATGAAAACGGGTAAAATAAGACTAAAGGAACCAGGATAGCTATCATAGGGTACTTGAACTGATTTGCATAAGGTAGGGTTATCTAAGTTGTAACGGTAGTTGTTGATGTCAAGATTAAACTCAAGTCCTCCCAAACAAAAACCCATTTGCAACCTAGTACGAATTGATGTGTGCTTTGAAATTTCATCTGGCTAAAACTTTTAACAAGTTCTATACTGAATTTTGCTTGAGGACAAGCAAAGATTTAAGTATGGGGGAGTTTGATAACACGAAATTATATCACATTTTAAGACTTAATTCAATTAGATTATATTATCATTTACTTTAGTTTATCTCATTTTATCAGATATTATGCAGTATTTCCTTACTATTTATGTCAGGTATCCATTTTGAAGCAAAAGTGAAAAAGGGAAGAAAAGGAGGTGTAGAAAGGAGTAAAAAGGAAACAAATATCAAAGACCAAGCCCAGCCCAAAGAAAGCGCACGTTGTGCCCGTGACGGGCGTCACAAGGGTTGTGACGAGCGTCACACTAGAAGCACCACTGTGACGAGCGTCACACATGGTGTGACGAGCGTCACACCATTCCACTAGCTTTTTGGCGCAAGTCACGCCCTCAGAAAGACTTGAAGAGGAACGTTGAGAAGTTGGTCTCCTATATCCACGCCGCGCATGTAGCCACGTTGAAGAATGGGAGAAACGGAATGCAGTTACCAACACTATTATAAATAGCCATCTCACAAACCTAAAACAGACCAGTTTTTTCACGCTCACATTGCCGAAGCTCTGCCAAATTTTCTTTTCACGCCTTTTGCTTATTTTTCTTTTCCAGCATTGTTTATTTTATTTATTTCTTTTGCAAGCTTTACATTCTTTTTCCCTTGCAAATTTACCTTTCCAGTTTTAGCTTTTAGATATTTTTCGCATAATAGTTTCTACACCGGAAACTATTGTGCAACTTTATACTGGATTTAACCTTACGTTATATTCCAGTTTTATTTCCTTGATTTAATTTACTGTTTAATTGAAGAATCCAAGAACAAATCCTACCGGCTTGTGGTGGAGTGTTCAAGACCATTGTATTACGCATTCAGGTTCTTTAATTGTTATTTAATTTCTAATGTTTTATTTTATTATTTATCTATATTATCTTCCTGGAATGAGTCTGTTTATGCATGATATAAATTCTTATTTATTTAGCATGTCTGGCTAATTTGCCTAGGTATCGGTATGTAAAGTAAGCAGAATAAGGGATCAAGACTGAGTCGGTCTACCTAAACTTAAAATCAAAATCAATCTTTTACGGTCTCAACTTACAGGTTTAATAACAAGATTTTTTACAAAAGTAAAAGACATAAAGAAGTTAAAATCAATAGAGCGAGAGTTTGAGATTTTAACTGGACAGTGTAAGTTAGGCATTAATTCTAGATCAGGGCGAGAGCAAGTTTTAGAGTTAATTAAATTCTGACCTTTTCCAAAAAGTATTTTTAAAGATTGAATGTGAGGACGAGAGTTAAGCATTTGGATTTAATTATATAACCTAAGTCAACAGAGCGAGAGTTTGAGATAAGGGTGTTTAAAACGGTCAGTATTTTCTTAAAAAGAGTTTCTGCAACTTTATTGCTTTCAAAATATGGTTTTTGACTTAATTATAAGTGACAGCAACATTAATATAAAATCATGGTTTATTCAACAGAGCGAGAGTTTGAGATAGAACCTTTAACCAATAAAGTTAACCGAAACGATTCATTTTAAAACCAAGAAACCGACAAAGACTTGATTCCCTAGTTTTGACGAACTACATACCGATATCCGTCTTATTAATATTTAATCTAGATATTAGTTTAGCTCTTAGTTTTTCCCAAACAATCAAACATTTTCACCTTAGATTTACGTAGTAACCTTAGATAACGGTATATCGATTCATAAGTCCCTGTGGGATCGATATCTTTTAAAACTACGCGATAGAACTGTGCACTTGCAGTTTGTATCCCATTCTCGACTCACCCAGTCGAGCGATCATATATTCACCAAGCTCCTGAAGAAAGTCAGATTTAATGAGTTGAAGAGAAGCATTGAGATGAGAAACCTTGAAAAAAAATATATGTGTCACATCCCAATTTTGTCTGGGTGGTTTTAAAAAAAAACTTTCACAACCAGAGGTTATGATGCATAAACTCTAACTTGGGGATCCACACTTAATCGAGAATGTCCATAAATTCCAGCCATGTTCCATGCCATCATGAAGACCTATAACCCTAGTTCCATCCTTCATAACATCGTGATTTGGTGTTATAACTTGGCCAAATTTCACCCAACCTCTTGTGTATAAGTTCTTGCTTGTGGACCTTCTTGTTGTTGATTTTGTAAGCCTCATACTCCCACATGTGCTTCCTATGATTGTGTCCCTTGGTTTGGGCCCAAGTACATGTTGAGCTAGTTCATTTGGCCTCTTCAAAGTACATGGTTCATACTTTGCCTGTTTTCATTTGGTCAAGGTTGTTCCATACCATTGTTATTACCCTTAGTACTTGGTCCATAAATGTCCAATTAGGTCCTAGTTCGCTATGCCTCTTGGTCCTTACCAAGATCTTTGCTTCATGTTTATTCAAGTCATGGTTATTTGAATTATGCTAATGATTCATTCAAGCGTCAATACACTTCAAGTCTTAATGTTATCCAAATTGAAAGCCTTATTCATTGATTCACCAAGTTCATCAATACGTCCACTCATCATTTATTTCATATCGAATCCATACCATTTAAGATGTCAAGTTCACACAAGATTCACAAAAGACTAAATCCATCAATTAATTCAATATCAAGGCCATTCATTCATAGAAAATTCAATGCGTAGTTTCATTTCGTTTAAAATACCAATGTTATTCATTACATACAAGTGTCCATACATGAGAAAAAAATACAAAAATGAGTTTTTGACCAAAGGTTGACTTTTTGGTCAACTTTGACCAAAGTCAACTTAATCATGCTACAACCCAAGAACCCTAATCCCTCTTTTCATTCCTTCATAATCCATCCTTAGTTCACTATGATTTATTTCAAAACTAAGTGTAGGTCATTTTCAAAACATGAGTCATATACCAAATCACACTTTCATTTACAAATTAACAAGTACAACATACAATCACTTGCTTCAATTACAATCAGTCCATTTCAAACCATGATGCAGTTGCAGGATTAACATGAGCCAATGGACAACGCATTCAGCGAAATAGCGGATCCTACATCACAGAACTAGCAAACATAACACTACTTATTATAAACCATGGAAGGCCTATTATTTGAAAAAACTACAACATTTGGTAAAATTGGCCAAAGTTGAACCAACTTTGTTCTCATCCTAATCCTTAAAACCCCAATCATAAATCCTAATCATAGGTTTCACAATCCGTCTTGAATCTTTGGTTGGCTCCATGGCATGTTGCCTTTGTCTATCCCATGAACACGTAACTTGCAAGAAGGATATCAAAACATGAGCAGAGTATGAACAAATAAGTAGCAAGTCATTTTTCCATGGATTTCGTGCACAAACTCAAATGGTTTGAGTTATTAATTTGAATTTGCATTAACTGAACCATAAGTTCTAGATTCACAAACATAATTGTTTCAAATGCCATTAATAAAAGAACCTCACACAGTCGGTTATAACAATCCTAGGACCTAAATTATAGCACAATCTAAACAAATGGAAGGGAATAAGCTTCGAACGTGCATCCCCAAGTCTCCCTGAAATGATACCTCTTTTGGATGTCATATGCATTCGTTTCTCAGACCATACCAATGTGCTTCAAACCTGCAAGTTAAAACCAAAGAAAGAGCAACAGTTCCCTGTGGATTTCGTAACAACACTATTGGATCAAGTCAAGTCAGAATAGGGGAAAATGGCTCCAAATTTGCGATTATACATTACTCCAACATGGATCCAAGAACAGAGCACCACATTTAAGTTCATGGTGTGTAGTGGAGCCAACTGGAGTTCAATTTCCTTCAAATGAGCCCCGTCTTTGCAACTTCACTAAGACACGAGCCAATAGTTGTCCTATAACTTGAAAACAAAATACAAATGCAGAGGTTACCATGAGGCTTAATGTCATAAAAGAGGAATCAATCCTAAGTTACAGATTGGACTCAAGGAACACCGCAGGGTAACCTAAAGAAGAATCACAAGGATGGATAAAAAAGGTTCCAAACTGCAGAGTCATAATGCAAGATAGAATATGAACATCATCAATGGCACAAACCAAGTCGAATTATTTATGTTTCAAATCCCCACATCAGTTGAAAACCAAAAAGTCACAAAGCTAGTTTTTGAGTCAAGAAGAACGCAAATCATATACCGGTTAAAACTCAATTTTCATAAACAGTAAAATTAAAATTCTTAACACAACAAGTACCCGTCTTACTGCTGTAAATATCCAATGGAAGTGGTCACGTGTTTTTGAGATCTTACCACAAAACTAGGGATGGCAAAATGGATGGATTGGATGGATATGGATTGGATCGTTAATGGATGGATCAAAACAATTCATTAGTCCATTAACAATCCACTAAAAGTTTTTAAAAAATATTCAATTCAATCAATCCATTAAGAATAAAATCTATCCAATCCATCCGTTATCATATTTTTAGTGGATGGATATCCATCCATCCATTTTTTTAAAAAAAAATCACTTATTTTTTTGAAAATTTTTTTCAAAAAGTTTTTTATTTATTTTTAACAAAACAATATCAGTTTTTTTTTCAAAAAAATAATAATTTTTGTATTTTCGAAAAAAATAATTTAATAACCATTTTTTTATTTTCGAAAAAAAATAATTTTTTAATATTCGTAAAAAAAAACTCGAAAATAAAATCAAATTTTGGTATTTAAAAAAAATGATTTTTAAATTTTTGGAAAAAATCGATTTTTTGTATTTTCAAAAAAAATGATTTTTTTTTATTTTTCAAAAAAAAAATTGATATTTGAAAAAATATTTTTTTTAAAAATTAGATAAAAAAATCCATTGGATCATTAAAATGTGTTGGATGGATTTAATAATCCATGTTTATAAATGGATGGATTTAATTCAATCTATTAACTTAATTTTTATGTAGTTGATGGATTGGATGAATTTTTTGATGGATGGATTGGATGAATTTTGTCTTAATGGATCCAATTGCACCCCTACACAAAACGAATCCGTCTTACCACCTTCGTTGTTTGGGACCACACCAAAATCTAGAGGAGATTTTATTCTAACGGATTGACTTGGATTTTCGCCAACTCATAAGGCTGAGAGACCTCGTACTCAAAACTCTATAAAATAGGCCTCTAATCATCGTACAAGGACCCTAAAAAATAAGCACCGTTATTCTGCAGAAATAGAATCAAAGCATTACTAAAAGCTCTATTTTTCTTTTGGAGTTTGTTGAGATTTCACACTGAAACTCAACAAACTTGAGCTAAACCACGATTTGCCCTAAAACAATTACCACAACAATAACAACGATGTAAGAGCCAAGAGGAAGGAGAAGAGGCGAAGAGCACAAAAGGGCGGAAGGAAGCAAAGGAGAGGAAAACGACATACCTCGAGGTTGGATTACACCGCCAGTACCCTCGTCGGAGACTTTGTTTTTCGGCGAGCTTTATTCTTCGTTTATTTGCATATCTTTTTGTAAGAATGTTGCATGTACCTTTATGTTTACCATACCGTTGAGAAACTGTTTACTTGTTTTGGTTAATGGTGAATCGTTAGGGTTCGTTTGCATATGATCGAATCTGTAGCGTAGGGATAGTTGCTTGTGTGCTTCAATTTAGGTTTTAGGTTTAGGACGAATGTTGGATATGTTGATTTTTTGGGGATTTCTTTCATAGATCCAGGATGAGGGTTTAGAGAAGTTGGCTTCGTTTGGTGGTATTCATGGTTAGAAGGAAAAGGAATCGAATGAAGGAGACGAAGTGGAAGTTTGTGGTCTGTGCATTTTTTTTATCTATCAAGTAGTAGTTGTTTTAAAGCTTTATTACTATTAAATGAGAGTAATTAATTTTGATAGACATTAAAGAGGTGGCGAGTCCCAAGGCTGCACGCATGCGTCTGCCTTGTGTGGGAGACCAAACGGTCACATGACCGGCGCCCCTTCGCATTCCACGGTCTCTGGACGGACCGCCAAGTTTGGGCTTAAGGCCCACTTTTTTTTTGCTGGCTGATTGTTTTTTTTTTTGTATGGGAAAGTTTTGGGCCTTAGGCCCGTTCCATTTTCCTTACTAATTTAGAGCCTCTTGTGGGCTTCAGCAAATTGGATTTTGGGTTTTTATTTTTTCTTCTTGCACCCTATTTTTTTGGGGTCTATTTATTTCTTAGTTTAATGTTTTTTTTAAATATTAAAAATAATCACGATTAAATAATAAGTGGTAGAAATATTTATTAACTTAATTTTGATTATTGCTTATAATTTAGGTTTTATTTATTTATTCTGCCAGCACATTATAATTAATTAAAAAGAAGTTAATTATTAAATTCTTTTTAAATGGATCTAATCTTGGCCCAACGCCAAATATTCCCGTTTAAGACCCAATTAATGCTAACAAATCCAAATCCAAATTTTTTCTTTATTAACATACTCCTCAAAACTTTTAATTCTAAGTTGTGGATGAAAAGGAGTATAGGGAGCGTCCACTTCACCATCTCTCGAGTATTCGAATGATTGGTGTTCGCCATATTGCTTGACTTCTCGTCGCCCGATTAAAACCTTAATCGTACAAATTCAAATCATTTTTCAAATCAATATAACTTCTAAGAATATTTCTTTAATTTAAACTTTGGATGAAAAAGAGAATGGGAAGCGTTCGCTTCACTATTTCTCGAATATTTGAACGATTGACGCTCGCCATATTTTTCCAATTTTCGTCATCCAATTAAAACACATTAAGTAAATTTGGATAAAAGAATAGGTTGCGTACACTATATTTTTCCTCAAGTAAGAAAGTGGGAGGCGTTCGCCTCACTACCATGCATATTTGATTTCCGCAAACAATTTTCAATAATAATTTGAATGAAAAGGGAGTAGAAGACGTTCGCTTTATTATTCCTCGAATAATTGAACGATTGGTGTGCACCATATTGCTCAATTTTTTGGCGTTCTTATAAAAAATACCAAAACATCAAACATATTAATCCGATTTATCACCCTCGTGTGATCAAAACTCTTTTCAGAAAGAACATTGTCTAATCCTTTCTAACGTGCATAACAAACTAATGCTTAAGCCTCCGCTGAGAGTAAACAAGCCAACGTTTATCCTTTAGACCGCAATCTAAACAGTTGTTCACTAAAAGATATCAACCAACCGTAGTTCCCCGAACTACAAATGCTCTGATTTTCTTATTGCACCATAAGGATACGTAGACACTAGATTGCGAGATCTTGGCGAGCACGCTAATAAAAAACCTCCTTTTTCCCCTTCTGAGGTTTCCACCCATTTATCTTTTCAATATTTTTATCACTCGAAAAAAATAAACAACATAAGCTAACATTCAGATCGCAAATTAGACTAAAAGATTCTCGTTGAGTACAACAGACTTGAGGGGTGCTAATATCCTCCCCTGCGTAATCGACTCCCGAATCCGAATATGGTTGCGACAACCATTATTCTATTTTTTAAAGGTTTATCAATATTTTCCTATTTCTTCATTGGGATAAATAAAGTTCGGTGACGACTCTGTTCGAACTAATTTTTTCGCGACCATCTCGAGGGATCGTATTTTTCGAGATGCGACAATATGTAAGCTCATGTTTTTTGGAAAATTTTGTTTAATATTAAAAACATGTACAATAATATTTTGTAAAGTATACCTACATCAAATTATTTAAAAATTAATTAAAATTATACTCATTTTATAGAATTTAATTGAAATCTTTTAACAATATAAAAATATTTGAGATAATTAATCATAAAAGTTGGATGTTGAAGTTTTTTGACTTTTATTTTAAATCTTATAAAATAATATAAATGGATGATGGTAATGACTTGACGGTATTAAACGGTTTATATTGACAGTATATAGTATTAAAAATTAATAGTTTATTTTATTGTTTAATAGACAAGATATATTGAATAACTATAGACAACATTGTCAAAATTAACTAAGTAATTGCAGACAACATAGTAAAAGTTGGTTTCTCTCTTCTTGTTGAAAAAACCATAATTATAACACATAGTAACTAATCTTCTTTTAAAATGTTAGATGATTTTTATATAAAAAAATCACACCGTAAGATTTTTATGCTCAATTGAAAATGTTTACGTCAACGTGATTGAATACCACAGATTTTCTCTACAGATTAAAAGGAAATTTTGATCGAACATCACAATTTCTTCATTATATATATACTAAATAATTTCATATCAAAATTGAATACGTAAAGTCTTAATTAGAAATGTCTTTTTCTAGTGGCAAAACGATGTTAGTTAATGGTTACTTTTGAGTTTATCCTAAATCTTGTTGTTGTCATGTTATGTGGAACTTCTAACAGCTCACAACGTATCGCCCCATCACAAATTCGCATAGCTTGCCTTTGCATGGTTATAAAAATCAATCAATCAAAACTTCAAAAGTGGTTATAGATAGGAGTCTTATCTCATCACCTCCTCTCGGTGTCAATGATAAATGATAAATACAATGATATAATAACGGATATACATAGATGCATTATTGAGATTTGAGACGTTCTTTTGTTTTTTAATGCATAATTGATGTTATTAATATATATATTTTCTCTCTTCAACCATAAACGATCTAATAGAGATCCACCATTTCAAGCAAATTAGAAAAGGTGATGTTAACAAGTGTCTTTGGAGCATTGGATAAGAAACATTAAATAATTTTTAATTATAATTTTATTATATTAAAAAAGGTAATTAAATATAAGAAATGCTAACTAGTGTCTCTGATTAAGAATCTTTAATTATAATATAAATTTATTAGAAAATAAAAATTATTAAAAGATTTATTTAAAACAATCAAAAATTAATTTTTTTATAAATCATAATAAATAAAAATTAATCTTTAGAATATTAACTGATATTATTACTTTACATTTTTATTTAATGTTGCTTAATGTTCATCATATTTAATTTCAATATCTACAACTTTGACGTTTTATATACCTTATTTGTTAATTTTCTTTTTAGAATATATTCTATTTGTTTTTTTTAATATGATATCTATTTGTTTATTTATAATTTTTTTAATATAATATGTATTTTTATTTGTTTATTTTTGTGAAATATGATTTATTTATTTTTAGATTTATTCTTTTTGTTTTATTCTTCAACACTTATAATAGTATTTTATAATTTATTTTTATATTAATTGTATTTGTAGCTAATAAATAATAAACCATGGATGTTATTAATAGAAGAAATTTTAATTTGAATGAATGTCCAATAGAAGATATTTTTTTAGAGAATGTTATTCCAAAACAATTGTAGATCATTTTGATCATAATATCATGGAGAAAGACATGTTAGAATTTGAAAAAATTTGAACTTTTGAAAATGAAAATCCTATACCTTCAAGTCAAAATATTGTGATTAATAATTTTTCAGAACAAGTTGATAAGATGGAGGTTGTGATGAGACAAATATGATATCTTTTATTGGTCAAAATTTTCTCAACGAAGAAACATCATTTATTTTTTACATATGCAAATCGTCATAATTTCTCAATTCGAAAACGTAGATTCGTAAAGAAAAAAGATGAAATTATTGATCGGTGTGATTTTATTTTGTCATCGTGAAGATAAACTTTCCTCGAAAGACATAGATCCATAAAAAAAAAAAGAAAAAAAAAAGAATCAATAAAGTGTAAATGTAAAGTTCATTGAACTAAACTACAAAAGTGTCAAGATATATTTTCAAGTGAGTGACAAGTTACAACGTCTTTGTAGTTGAACATAATCATGATTTACTAACCCAATCAGAGATGCGTTTCTTACCATGTTATTGAACTATCTTAGAAAATGATTATGATCACATTTTCTTATTAAAAGAAGGTGGACTCTTGATTAGACAAATAATGCGTGTCTTAGAGTTAGAGAAAAATGTGAAGCATGAATGTCTTCCATTTATTGAAAAAGACATTCGCAATCTTTTTTTGAAATCCAGTAAAAAAAGTTGAAGGAAGTGATGCTATGGATTTCTAAAGTATTGTGAGAATGCAAAAAGGAGTTGCTCAAAGTTTCAATATTCCTATACACTTGACGAAGAAAAAAGGCTAGAGCATATTTTTTGGTCATTTGCTTCTTGTTTTTATTGGTATAAAAAAATATGGTGATGTGGTTGTATTTGATACTACATACAAGGTAAATTTTTATGAAATGCCATTTGGAATTTTTGTGGGTATGAATAGCCATGGAAAGACTATACTATTTGGATGCGCACTTTTACGAAATGAAACAATGTCTATAGTTCGTTGGTTAATGAAGGTAACTAGTGCTTTGTTTGTTTGTTTATTTCATGGTTTGATCCCTTTTCTTTAATTTGTTTACTTATTCCTTATAGACTTTTATAGATTTAATGAAGAAGTCACTGATGACTATATTAACTGACCGAGGTCCGTGGATGAAAGAAACAATCACAAAATAAATATCATCAACAAAATATAGTTTATGTATATGACACATAACTTTTAAGTTTAGTTCTTGGTTTAATGTTATACTTCGAGACAAATATGCAAAATGGTGTTCTGATTTTTATGGATTGTATAAGTTGGAAACATGTGAAGAGTTTGAGTATCAATGGCCAAAAGTTGTTTCTAAGTATAACTTGCAGACAAATAAACATGTGAAAGGATTGTACGAGATTAGAAATTATTGGGCACTCGCTTATCTTCGTGAATATTTCTTTGGTGGAATGATAACCACTAGAAGATCAAGAGTATTAACACATTCATTAATTGATTCATCAATTCATCAAATATGTTTTGCAAAGTCAGTTAAACTTGTGTGAAAATCGATGAATCTCTTAATGAATGCGTTAATACTCTTGATCTTCTAGTGGTTGTCATTCAACCAAAGAAATATTCACGAAGATAAGTGAGTGCCCAATAATATATAATCTCGTACAATCCTTTCACATATTTATTTGTCTGCAAGTTATACTTAGAAACAACTTTTGGCTATTGATCCTCAAATTCTTCACATGTTTCCAACTTATACAATCCATAAAAATCAAAATAGGATTTTGCATATTTGTCTCAAAGTATAGCATTAAACCAAGAATTAAACTTGAAAGTTATGTGCCATATACATAAACTATGTTTTGTTAATGACATTTCTTTTGTGATTGCTTCTTTCATCCAAGGATCTTGGTCAATTAATATAGTCATCGGTGGCATTAATATAGTCATCAGTGACTTCTTCATCAAATCTATAAAAGTCTATAAGAAGGAACAAATAAACAAATTAAAGAAAATGGATCAAACCACCAAATAACCAAACAAACAAAGCAATAGTTACCTTCATTAACCAACGAAATACATACATTGTTTTATTTCGTAAAAAGTGCTCATCCAAATAGTATAGTCTTTCCATGACTATTCATACCCATAAAAATCTCAAATGACATTTCATAAGAGTTTATGTTGTATGTAGTATCAAATAGAACAACATCACCATATTTTTTATACCAATCAAAACAAGAAGTACATGACCAAAAAATATGCCCTACCCTTTTTTCTTCATCAAGTGTATAGGAATATTGAAACTTTGAGCAACTATTTTTTTCATTCTCACAATACTTTAGAAGATCCATAACATCATTTCCTTCAACTTTTTTTAATGGATTTCAATAAAAAAAATGTGAATGTCTTTTTCAATAAAGGGAAGATATCCATGCTTCACATTTTTCTCTAACTCTAAGACACACATTATTTGTCTAACCTAAAGTCCATCTTCTTTTAATAAGAAAATGCGATCATAATCATTTTCTAAGATAGTTCGATAACATAGTAAAAACACACCTCTAATTGGGTTACTAAATCATGATTATGTTCAACAACAAACGTTGTAACTCACCACTCACTTGAAAATATATCTCGAGACTTTTGTAGTTTAATTCGTAAATGAGCTTTACATTCACATTTTATTGATTCTCTTTTTCTATGTTCTTTTGATAGATCTATGTTTTTCGAGGAAATTCTACCTTCACGATGACAAAAAAAATCACACCAATCAATAATTCCATTTTTTTTCTTTACAAATCTATCTTTTCGAATTGAGAAACCATGATGATATGCATAATTCTTGTAAAAAATAAATGCTTCTTCTTCACTGAAAAAAAAAAAATTGACCAATAAAAGGTATCATATTTGTCTGATCACAAACTCTATCTTTATCAACTTCTTTTGAAAAATTATTAATCACAATATTCTGATTTGAAGATATAAGATTTTCATTTTCAAAAGTTCCAATTTTTTTCAACTTCTAATATGTCTTTCTCCATGATATTATGATCAAAATGGTCAACAATTATTTTAGAATAAACCATTCTCTAAAAAAAAATCTTCTATTGCACATTCATTCAAATTAAAATTTCTTTTATTAATAACATCCATTGTTTATTAGCTAAAAATAAAATAATATAAAAATAAATTATAAAATACTATTGAAAGTGTTAAGAATAAAAAACAATAAATCTATTAAAAAAATCACATTTCACAAAAATAAACAAATAAAAATACATATCATATTTAAAAACTATAAATAAACAAATGGATATCATGTTAAAAAAAAACAAATAGAATATATTCTAAAAAAATGAACAAATAGAACATACCTATATGTAAAACGTCAAAGTTTAGCAAATATATTATGCACTTGATCCACTATCATTCTGTAAACCAGATATCCAAAGAAAATTAGTGTTTTTTTGAAATTTAAAAATTACAGGCATTGAAATTAAATATGATGAGCATTAAGCAACATTAAATAATAATATCAGTTAATGTTCTAACGGCTAATTTTTATTTATTATGATTTAGATTTTTTTAAAATTTTTTGTTGTCTTAAGCAAATCTTTTAATACTCTTTATTTTCTAGTAATTCCATATTATAGTTAAAGATCCTTAATAAGTGTTTTGGGATATTAGTTAGCATTTCCTATTAAAAATATATACAAATTAAAGAAAGAAAATAATACTATTATTAAAATATTTTTTTATCAAATATTAAAAATAATTAAAATAGTATTAATTAAAAAGTAAAATAAAAAAATTACATTAAAAATTAAAAAAGAATCATTTATTTTCTGATAATTTTACTTTATAAATGATACTCATTATGGAATAAAAAAATATTTTTATAAATTAACAAAAATATAGGAACACTAAAATGGTGAAGCTGGTCAAGTATTTAAGGTATAAATTAGTTTTAATAACCAATATTCTATTAAGTAGTTTTTCTTGAAATTATTTTGGGCCTCAGTTGTGTTTTTGGACCTTGTTCATTGTATTAGTTACTGGGTTGCTCTTCTCCCCCTTAGTTATAGAGAGTTACCCTAATGAAATATAAAACTGTCCTTCAAAAAATTTAAAAATATATTTTTATACGCATTTAAAATATACTACAGTACTTTGTAAGTGTTCCATCTAATTATTATTTTTTTCAAAAATTACTCGGAAGTATAGTTCTTGACTAAATCCGAAATTATACTGTAATAAGTAACCAAAATAAAATTCAATTATTCACCTTACAAGTGTCGATTATACATGTAACCAATATATGTATTCTCCAGCTTTTCTTTCAAAACTAATTTTGAACACTGTCAATTTTATAATTGCTTTATAAATTTATTAATCTCATCCACACATAAGATTAGCTGCTTCAATAACAAGCCGGGGAGAAAAGAATATCTAATTAGAGATAAATTTAGGAAAAGAAGTTATTTGATACCATATTATAGAAAGTTGATTTATTTACTCATAAATGAATATTCTGATTCATCTCTCTTATAAGAGGTGTTAGAATAAAAGGAGCATTTTTTAAAAAAGTATTCAAATGATGTAATATGGGGTATAATTGGTTACGGCAATACCAAAGTTCATTTATAAGTTGAAAAAAATAGAAAAGATATTGTGGTGTAACTAGTTAACGTCTGCACGTAACCGTTATCACTGAAAGTGATTTAATTTTTGTAGCAGCTGTAATTAATTACAGGTTTAGTGTAACCGATTATAAACACAAGTTTTTCAATTTTCTGTTTTTTGACTTATATTATTTGAGTCTCAATCACTTTTTAATACTTATATAAATGTCTTGGAGGCATCATCATTTTTGGTTGATAAATGAAAATATTCTCACCCTTAATTATCTCTCTCTCAATTTTCTCTTTCCCTCTCCACACTCTAATTTTCTCCATCATTCATCAATCTTGTGGTTCCAAGTTCCAACATTTGACATCAAGAGTCTGGTTCTGATACACAAACACCTAGTGTGCAACATGAATTTTGTCTTCAATGAAAGAATCCCTACAAACCTACCCATCCTTTATACGAAGAATTACGACAAATGATGCAAACAAATGAAAATGTTGTTTGTCTATCAAGATGTTCTTGAAGAGATCAAGAACGGGGTGAATCCCCTTGTCGAAGTTGCAACAAATGCACAACGAGAAAGACATAAGGAAGATAAGAAGAAAGATTTCAAAGCGATGTTTTTGATCCATCAATGTGTGGATGGTGACACCTTTGAGAAAGTTGGTGATTACGAATCGTCTAAGCAAGTGTGAGAAATCTTAGAGAAGGCATACGCAGGGGCTGATAAGGCGAAGATGGTGAGGTTACAAACTCACAAACTTTAACTTGAATTGATTCAAATGGAAGAAAAGGAGAGGATCAACGATTTCACAACAAGAATCACTGGATTAGTGAATCAAGTGAAGGCATGTGGAAAAACAATCACAGAGTATTATGTTGTTGCAAAAATCTTGCATTCTTTAACACCAAAATTTGACAACGTGGTTTTAGCGATTGAGGAAATGAAGGATCTTGTGACGATAAGCAAAAATGAGTTGCAAAGCTCTCTTAAGGCTCATGAGAAAAGGATGGCGGAGAGAAATAATGATAACGCAAAGACGGAGTTCGCTTTGCAAGCTCACTTAAACAAGAAGGACAAAAGAGTCCCAAAATTCCAAGAATTCGATTTGTCAAAGGGGTGAGAGAAACTGCGACAAAAATGGTGGTCAATGCAACTTTAGAGGTGAAAAGAAGAGGTTTGACAAAAGCAAAGAGCAGTGCTTTAAGTGTTATAGGTTCGATCATTTTGAAAGTGAGTGCAATGCAAACAAGAAGGAACCTCAAGGAGATGAAGCCGATGTTGCAAGACAAGAGTTTGATGAAGAGAATACACTCTTGGTCATGATCATTGAAGGTGAATGCAGCAGCAACAAGTTGCGGGGCAACACTAACAATTTTAGAATGCTGCAAAAATAGGCTGTAATCGGTTACATGAAACCGTTAATTGGTTACATGAAGAAGAAAATGTCATGGTGACTGTGAGAGAAGGAGTCCAATGCAATGGGGAATTGTATTTAGACTCGGGATGCTCTACTCATATGACGAGGAAGAAAGATTGGTTTGTTAAATCAATTACCCCATGAAGAACAAAATGAAGTTCGCGGATGACACCACTCTAGAGGCTGATGGGATCGGTGATGTTTTGATCATGAGATGGGGTGATGGGTATATTGCTTTATCAAAGATGTATTGTACAATCCAGAAATCAAATGTAACCTTCTAAGTATTGACCAATTGCTTAAGAAGGGTTATACGATTCACATGGAACACAATGAGCTACGTGTTATGGATGCAAATAGGGTTTTGGCCCTTAAAGCTTATATGGATGACAATAGAATCTTCAAGGTTAAACTGAAGGTTATAGAGCGTAGATATTTTGCTACAGCGGCAAGTCGAGAAGAGTGAACATGGCAGTATTGTCTTAGGCATCTCAATTTTCAAGATCTCAAAGACTTACAAAAGAACGGAATGGTAACGGGGTTGCCATTGATCAACATATCGGTTGAAATTTATGAAGAATGTGTGCAAGCAAAGCAACATAAGGGTAAGTTCAACAAGTATGCAAATTGTAGAACCAAGAATCACCTTAAGGTGGTGTATTCAGATGTGTGTGGACTGATGCAAGTAGATTAAATTGGTGGCAGTAGATATTTTGTCACATTCATTGACAATAATAGTAAAAAGCTATGGACATAACTAATCAAGATAAATGATGATGTATTTTAAGTGTTTAAGAAGTTCAAATCCATGGTTGAGAGGCAAAGTGGTCACAAATTTACATTGCTCAAAACGGATGGTGGAGGCGAATATGTCTCAAAAGACTTCGAGAGGTTCTGTGATCAAGAAGGGATTGTACATGAGGAAGTACCCCCTTATACACTGCAACAAAACGATGTTTCCAAAAGGAAGAATCAGTCGATCATGAACATGGTAAGAAGCATGTTAAAGGGGAAGAGCTTGTAAAAAGAGTTATGGGGAGAAATGGTATCCACAGCTGCCTATTTGTTGAATAGATGTCCAACAAAGAAGATTGAGAAGGTAACATCGGAGGAAGCATTGTCGGGATCCAAACTGAACTTGAACCATTTGAGAGTTTTTGGTTCCGTAGCGTATCCACATGTTTTAGGGAAGCTTAGAAAGAAGTTAGACGATAAGGGAGAAATGATGTTACTTGTAGGGTATCACTCTACATGTGGTTACAAGTTGTTTGATGCAACAAATAGGAGGGTTGAGATCAGCCAAGACATCATTGTTAACGAAATCAAGAAGCTACAACAGCTTGTAACCGATTACGTAAAAGCTGTAATCGGTTACAACTTTGAAAATTCAGATTCTTCAGAAACGGGAAGTGTAGAAATACCTGTCGCCGAAGCTCAAATTGAAAAAATGTGAGAAGATCAACAAGGCAAAGAGTTTTTCCTCAAAGACTCCAAGATTGTGAGTTGTTCTGAAACAACAAAGTCAATGATGATGGTGATTTCTTCCATTTTCCACTTATAGCCGATTCGAACCCGTTAAAATGGAAGAGGCTTTAAGTGATCCAAATTGGATTTTTGTTATGAAGGGGGAGCTGAAATCTATTGAGAAGAACAATAATTGGGATTGGTTGATCTACCGGATGTAAATAATATAATTGGTTTTGAGATTGACGCTCAAAGTGAAGGCAAATCCCAAGGGTGAAATAATCAAGCAAAAGCTCGATTAGTTTCAAAGGGATTCTTGCAAAGAGAAGGCATAAGCTTTGAAGAGGTATTCACACCAGTTGCTAGGATTGAAACGATAAGGCTAGTTGTTGGTATTATGAATAATTTTTTTTAGCCCATATACCAAATTGATGTCAAATTTGCTTTTTTGAATGGACCGCTTAAATAAGAGGTGGATGTAGAACATCTCCCCGTTTTTATTGTGAGAAACCAAGAGCTAAAGTTCTAAAATTTGAAGAAAGCGTTATATGGTTTTATTCTTGATAAACTATTTTGGATAATCTCCGTGAAGCGAGTCAGGCGAGACCACAAACACGATGGGAATTAGGTGTTTGAGAGGTTTGTTTAGAAGAGAGGAAGGACCACCATTTTTGTTGTTTTTCTAGTTTTCTTGTGCATCAGTCCCCCCTCCTCATTTGTTCTCTTTGGAGCCTCTTATATAATATTCTCTTCAACCCAATGACTTTTTCCATAATGGGCCATAATAAGTTGCCCCTATGCTTCCCATGCTTAAATGCTCAAAGGAACGTCCATCGTCTCACTAATGACTACTAATAGTGAGTTATAATGGTTCAAACATCAATTTCGTAACCTCCATGAAACCCTTAGTCTACCTTTTAACTGTTAAGACGGGCTACTTGAAGGAGAAGGGCGATCCAAAATGCATCGGAATTTAAAATTTCTCCTTTAATGATCCTTATGAATGGGCATGATCAGTGATAGAATCGTTATCTCTTGTGGCGATCACGAACGTTGAACGATGACAACGCCTCTACTCAGTCCACACGAACGGATTCCTTCAATCTCAGTGCTAGCTGCTACGAATGAAGGCTTTGAGTATGAGAGAGAGAGAGAGAGAGAAACTAAATTGCAAGTGTAACAATGCTTCTACACAAGGATTCTATTTATATAACCACTTGTGTGGGATGCAAGCTAAAAAGCCCACTCAAGTGTATATGGCCCATATCTTATAATATGCCAAAATCACTTAAGCGCGTGGTACCTTACTATATTTCGTATTCTACTTAAGTACACCGTACCTTACGATGTTCTATAATTCACTTAAGGGCACCGTACATTACAGTATTCCTTAATTACTCTATCTCTCATCAATCTGTCCTTTACGTGTGACCCTATAGGTTTTCGCGGCATTGGCAATTATATTAAATCATGTATTTAACATAATAAACAGTGAGCGGTATCTAGCAACACATCACTGCTACCCAAGACACGAAAATGTCATGTGATCTGACAAATCCTTCTGTGATAATAATTATGTGTATAATTACCCTTTTGCCCTTATGTCTATATTGAACACAAGGCATAGACTATGTCATCCTTGTCCAGTTCAATATTGGGCCCATAGACATTTATCCTGTTACGCAGGATGGGCAAATTTCATCTAGGTCACTCATGTCCCTTAGCATGCTTCGTGGAGTACCCATCAACTGTCTTTATGGCCATCCAGTTATGGACAACGTTTGATCAACAATAAGGCACTCGACTCTACATCTAGGGTCCATAGTGGTTTCAGATCGAAGGGTGGTATACACCATTATCACCATGAGAATAACTTATGACATTTTGCATAACATTCTATATAGTATTCTCATAGCGGGTCAATCCAGTATAAATATTACTCTTAATATTCATATCTATGTTTGAGACTTGATAACTCCTTATCCATGATCCATGAGATGTGATCATCAGTCTATAAACATAATAGTCTTCATGCTTTAATGTTATCCCACTTCACAATAAAGCTCGACTACAGATACTTTAAGAATAGTGTCCTTATGTTTAATGTGATCTCATGATTAAGTCACACTTGATACATTAAACGGACTATCTATTCCAGGGACTTTATTAAACAAACATAATAAAGAAAAAGCCTTTTATTATTAATAAATAATTCGATACAAGTACCAAAAGTATTGGCCTCTAGGGCTTACACTAACAATTTCCCACTAGCACTAGAGCCAATCAGGCATACCCCTAATGCCCATAGATCTAGTATGGCCATCATGCTTCTGCTGCGCAAGAGGCTTTGTCAGTGGGTCGGCAATATTATCAAGTGTAGGTACTCTGCATATTTTCACATCTCCTCTATCTATTATCTCTTGAATAAGGTGATAACGCCTAAGTATGTGTTTGGATCGTTGGTGAGATATAGGCTCCTTAGCTTGTGCGATAGCACCATTGTTATCACAATAGAGACCAATGGGATCCACAATGCTAGGAACTATGCCAAGTTCACTAATGAACTTTTTGATCCAAACAGCTTCCTTTGCTGCACTTGAGGCAGCAATATACTCGGCCTCGGTTGTAGAATCAGCAACTGTATCTTGCTTTGAACTTTTCCAGCTCACAGCGCCACCGTTTAAGCAAAACACATAACCAGATTGCGATCTAAAGTCATCCTTATTTGTCTGGAAGCTAGCATCGGTGTATCCAATTACAGCCAACTCTTCCTGACCTCCATATATCAAGAATGAGTCCTTAGTCCTTCTTAAATACTTAAGGATATTCTTGACAGCTACCCAATGAGCATCACCAGGATCAGATTGGTACCTACTCGTTGCACTTAAAGCATACAAGACATCTGGTCAAGTACATAACATGGCATACATGATAGATCCTATTGCAGATGCATATGGAATCTTATTCATGCGGTCCCTTTCTTCTTTAGTTGAAGGGGATTGTGTTTTTGATAGACACAAGTCATGTTGCATAGGTATGAATCCTTTCTTGGAATCATGCATATTAAAGCATCTCAGCACTTTATCTATGTACGTACTCTGACTTAGGCCAAGCAGTTTTTATGATCTATCTCTATAGATTCTGATTCCTAATATATATTCTGCTTCACCTAGGTCCTTCATAGAAAAGTATTTCCCCAACCAAGACTTTACTTGTTGCAGGGTTGGGACATCGTTTCCAATGAGTAATATGTCATCTACATATAATACCAGGAAAACGATCATGCTCCCACTAACCTTTTTGTAGACACAAGGCTCATCTTCATTCTCGATGAATCCATATTGTTTTACCGTTTCATCAAAACAAAGATTCCAGCTTCTGGAAGCTTGCTTCAATTCATAGATTGATCTTTGTAACTTACATATCTTTTGGGCTTCTTCTGGTATGTCAAATCCTTCAGGCTGTGTCATGTACACATCCTCAAGAAGATTCCCATTAAGGAAAGCAGTTTTGACATCCATCTTCCATATTTCATAATCATGATATGCAGCGATAGCAAGTAAAATCCGAACAGATTTAAGCATTGCAACTGGTGAAAAGGTTTCATCATAGTAAACCCCATGAATTTGTTTATATCCTTTTGCAAACAGTCTTGCCTTATAGGTATGTACCTTACCATCCATGTCAGTCTTCTTTTTGAAGACCCACTTGCATCCTATAGGGTTAACTCCTACAGGAGGCTCTACCAAG
This sequence comes from Lathyrus oleraceus, assembly GCF_024323335.1. Taxonomy (NCBI): domain Eukaryota; kingdom Viridiplantae; phylum Streptophyta; class Magnoliopsida; order Fabales; family Fabaceae; genus Lathyrus; species Lathyrus oleraceus. The sequence goes on from NC_066584.1 coordinate 431,681,162, forward strand.
GTCCAAACTTGGTTTGTGTACATGGAATCCATTTCAGATTTCATGGCTTCTAGCCACTTCTCAGACTCGGGATCAGTTATGGCCTCTTGGTAGGTCACAGGCTCATCTTGATCCATGAGTAATACATCACCTTGATCAGTTATGAGATATCCATATCTCTCAGGTATGTGACGTATCCTGCTTGACCTACGTTGGTCTTGTTCTACTTGAGCAGGTTGCTCTTCCACAACTACTTGTGTTTCCTGCTCTAATTCCTCCATAGGTGTATTGATGCTTTGTGATTCTTGAATTTCTTCAAGCTCTACTTTCCTCCCACTGATTCCTTTGGAAATAAAATCCTTTTCTAGGAAAACTCCAGTTCGAGCGACAAACATTTTGCCCTCAGAAGGATTGTAGAAGTAATACCCTCTTGTTTCTCTAGGATACCCCACAAATAAGCATTTGTCAGATTTGGGCTCAAGCTTAGTTGAAATTTGTCGTTTCACATAAACTTCGCAACCCCAAATCTTCATGTAAGGCATATGTGGTTTCTTACCACTCCATATCTGATATGGTGTCTTCTCAACCTTTTTGGATGGAACACGGTTAAGTGTGTAAGCTGCTGCCAATAGTGCATGTCCCCAAAAGGAGTTTGGAAGATCGGCGTGACTCATCATGGACCGGACCATGTCTAACAGGGTTCGATTTCTTCTCTCAAACACACCATTCCATTGGGGTGTTCCAGGAGGAGTAAGTTGGGATAGGATCCCACACTCTTTCAGATGGTCATCAAACTCTAGGCTTAAATACTCACCACCTCGATCTGATCGAAGAGTTTTAATATTCTTACCTAGTTGGTTTTGTACTTCATTCTTGAATTCCTTGAACTTTTCAAAGGACTCTGATTTGTGTTTCATTAAATACACATAACCATATCTACTGAAATCATCAGTAAATATGATGAAGTACTGAAAACATCTTCTGGCTGGTATGTTCAGTGGTCCACATACATCAGTATGTATGAGGGCCAAAAGATCATTAGCTCTTTCACCTTTTCCTGTGAATGGAGACTTTGTCATCTTTCCAATTAAACAAGATCTGCAGTCTCATATGATTCATAATCAAAAGAGTCCAAGAGTCCATCTTTATGGAGTTTGGAAATGCGTTTCTCATTTATGTGGCCTAATCAACAATGCCAAAGGTAAGTTGGATTTAACTCATTAGGTTTCATCCTTTTAGTATTAATGTTATAAATAGGCATTTCAAGATCAAGGACATACAGTCCATTGTTCATTTGTGCAGTAGCATATAATATATCATTCAAATAAATTAAGCAACAATTGTTCTTTATTATAAATGAAAAACCAAACTTGTCCAAACAAGAAACGGAAATAATATTCCTGCTGATTGCAGGTACATAATAACAGTTCTCTAACTGAATTATTAAACCACTAGGTAAAGTCAATACATAAGTTCCTACGGCTAAAGCATCAACCTTTGCTCCATTGCCAACTCGTAGGTCAACTTCACCTTTTGCCAAATCTCTACTCCTTTTTAGTCCCTGCACATTGGTACAAATGTGAGAACCACATCCAGTATCTAATACCCATGATGCAGAAGTAGATAAATTAATTTCAATAACAAAAATACCTGAAGTTGAAGTCTCTACTCCATTCTTCTTATCTTCCAGGTACTTTGGGCAGTTTCTCTTCCAGTGTCCGGTCTTACCGCAATGGAAGCAGGTGCCTTCTTTTGCTATGCCTCCACTAGGCTTCAAAGCAACAACAGTGGGTTTGGGTTTGACAACTTCCTTGCCTTTTCCTTTATCACCCTGCTTGGTGGGCATTTTGTTCTGTCTCTTTCCATTTCCGATCATCAGAATGGACTTCCCTTTTGACTTCAGATTCTGCTCAGCAGTTCTTAACATGGCTAGCAGTTCAGGAAGATATTTGTCCATATCATTCATATTGAAATTTAGGACAAATTGACTGAATCTATCTGGCAACGATTGCAAGATCAAATCAGTCGCAAGTTCCTTTCCGAGGGGAAAACCCAACCTCTCAAGGTTTTCCATATACCCAATCATCTTGAGCACATGGGGACCTACATGGGCTCCCTCAGCTAACTTACCTTGAAAAGGGGCTTTTGAAACTTCAAACCTTTCATGCCTTGCTTGCTCTTGATAGAGAATCTTCAGGTGTTCGATCATATCGAACGCTGCCATGTTCTCATGTTGCTTTTGCAACTCTGAGTTCATGCTAGCTAGCATGAGACAAGCAGTTTCATTGGCATCATCGACATGCTTCTTATAAGCATCTCTTTCTGCCTTAGGTGTAAAACTAGGAGGTTCCTCTTCAGGAACAGGTTTCTCCAAGACATACAGCTTTTTATCATGTTTGAGGACAATCCTCAGATTTCGGTGCCAATCCAGAAAATTTGTCCCAAACAATTTTTCTTTGTCAAGGATTGATCGCAAAATGTTGTTAGAGGTGTTTGTTGTCATGGTAATCTACATGAAAATATAAGTATCAATAACATATTTAATTAGGCCTTTAATTAAATATGCTCCCACTATTTTACTCAAAACAAATGGCCCTCACCATTTGATTCGGAAAATCTCGTTGGAAGATTTTCTAGTGGGTCGAGATCCATATTTCACTTTGTTTTAAGTCCGCGTAGGCGGATTACACAAAACTAGGTTATTTAGGTAGGAATTCCTTCCAATTGTATCTAATACAACTCTCAAATATTTTAGTTGGGTGAATAACTCCTTATTCTAATCCATCACATGGATCATTTCCAACTCTTGCTTCTAAACATATATAATCTTATTATAATTTGTTTAATTAAGTTTGACCCATTGTTTTAACAATTGGATATTACAGTTATCCCATCGCACCTTACTAATATGGAACATGCACCTCGCGTAGGCGAAACCTACATTATCCGATACTAGTCTTGATGAGTGTTAAAACTTGGAAAGCATAAACTTAATATTTAATTTGAGGGAATTTGCAATTATTCTGATCTCACCGGCTTATTTATCATATAAATCGTCTCTCACATGCATCAACATACATTCACATGCATCAACATACATACATAATGAAACAGTTATGGCCCCTAGCGCAATTGTTCTCCCAAGCCAATGAGAGAACCTAAGCTAACCTAATAACGATCTATGCTTCTCCAAGCAAGATCTTCAAGGTTGTTCTCCTTTGATATTGAATTCTTCTCTTTCTTCATAACATTATATTACATAAAAGAAACTCGTTTTACATACGAGGGAGTGAAATGAGAAAAGAAGTTACATTAAGAGATTAAAAGAGAGGCACGGCACGCTGGTCGTATTTTAAAACCCAAAACAAAATAAAGGAAAAACTAAGGCCATAACCGATCACCACAAGACAATAATAATAAACACATTATTATTATTAATTTTAATTCTTTTAATTAATTAAAACCAAATTAAATTTCGGCGACCGAACACATTATTTTTATTAATTTTAATTCTTTTAATGAACAATTCATTTGAAATCGACGTCGTTTTTCGCATCAACACTTGATACTTTAAAGCACAACTCTTGCGCAGTCACAACCTAATCGCATAACTCTTTGACAACACAACCCTTGTGCCGTCATTAACCCTAATGCATAACTCTTTGACAACACAACCTTGTGCCATCATTAACCCTAATGCATAACTCTTTGACAACACAACCCTTGTTTCGTCATTAACCCTAATGCATAACTCTTTGACAACACAACCCTTGTGCCGCCATTAACCCTAATGCATAACTCTTTGATAACACAACCCTTGTGCCGTCATTAACCCTAATGCATAACTTTTTGACAACACAACCCTTGTGTCGTCATTAACCCTAATGCACCAATTTTAGACTGTCAATTTCAATAGATATAGAGAATTCGAAGAGCCCTAGTGGCGTCTCGACCAGTTTTCGTTGTAGAACCCGGTAGGTTCTAGACATAGAGAAGTCAGAGAGCCCGGGTGGGGTATCGGTCAGTTATCATCGTAGAACCTGATAGGTTCTAAACATAGGGAAGTCGGAGAGCCATAGTGGGGTCTCGACCAGTTGTAGTCGTAGAACCCAGTAGGTTCTAAACATAAGGAAGTCAGAGAACCCTAGTGAGATCTCGAATAGTTGACATCGTTGAACCTAGTAGGTTCTAGATATAGAGAAATCGGAGAGCCCCAATGGGGTCTCGACCAGTTGTCGTTATAGAAATCGATAGGTTTTAGATAGAGAGGAAACAGAGAGCCCTAGTGGGGTCTCGACCAATTATCTTCGTAGAATCCGGTAGGTTCTAGATATAGAGAAGTCGGAGAGCCCTAGTAGGGTCTCGACCAGTTGTCATCGTAGAACCCGATATATTTTAGACGTAGAGAATTCTAAGAGCCCCAATAGGATCTCGACCAGTTGACGTCGTTGAAACCGGTAGGTTCTAGACATAGAGAGTTCCGAGAGCCCTAGTGGGGTCCCGACCAGTGATCGTCATAGAACCTGGTAGGTTCTAGACATAGAGAAGTCGGAGATCCCCAATGGGATCTCGACAAGTTGTCATCGTAGAACTTGGTAGGTTTTGGACATAAAGAAGTCGGAGAGCCCCAGTGGGGTCTTGACCAGTTATCCTCGTGAACCTAGTAGGTTCTAGACATAGAGAAGTCGGATAGCTCCAGATGGATCTCGACCAGTTGACGCCTTGTTTTGACCATGCCAACACTTGACCTTGTTATTAGAGTCGTGACAACCCATACATGTTTCCGTACCTCGAAAAATGAGAACACGATGCTCGCGGGATGGACTTAACAGAGTCGCCACCGAACTTTATTTATTCCCAAATAGGGAAAGGAAAAATAATGATAAAACTTCTAAAAGAAAGGATAAGATATGGTAATCGCAACCAATATCAGGGTTTGAGAGTCGGTTACGCAAGGTGAAGGTATTAGCACCACTCATGTCCGTTGTACTCAACGGGAACCATTCAGTTAGTTTCGATTTGAATGTTAGCTTATGTCAGTTTCTAATCTTCTACTTATTTGGGATAACAAAATAGAGAGAATATAAATGTTTTTGAATTTTTATTAATGAGAAAGGACCTAAAAAGGTTTTTATTAGTAAGGGACAAAGGAATAAAAAGAGATTTTTTTATTAATGGGTCTGACAAGATTTCACAAACCTGATCCTACACATCTCCGGGTGCAATAGAGAATTCAAGGCTTACGTAGTTTTGGGTAGAAAATATTTTGTTTGTTGATTAATTTTAGCGAAAGCTATTTTGTAATAATCGACAAAAAACCATTTCTTTATCCAAAATAAGTGAGGAATGGGCGTTCGCATCACATTGAATGGATTTACAAATCTACATTCACGGAAAAACGTCACTTATCTCAACTCAACGATTATGGATGAAGCATTACCTAACATCGTCTCGAGACAAAATACCTTTCGTTTGTGAAAATGTTTTGAAGGATCATCGCACGATTGGCGAGAAAAAAAGTTTGATTGATTGGGTGTATTTTATAGATGAATGACGAATGTTTGATTAGAAAGAGACCTAAGCCTCGAGATTAAACAATTGGGGTTCCACCAGAATGCTAGATTCCAATGATCCTTTTTCATTCAAGATTAATTGAGAAAATTTGTTTGATGGACAACGAACGCTTCATAAGAATCATTTGTTCAAAGAGTTACGCTAGAGTGCTTGATCCCAACTACCATTATTTTGTCCTAGTTAAATTTAGTGTTTTTAGAATGAAAGAAAAGAATGAACGGTTAATCCAAAACGTGTGTCTCGGGATTGATCATTCGAGAGTTCCCACCGGAATTATAGATTCCAATGGTCCTTTTCTTTCATATTTTATTTAGAAAAAGTTTGGCTTTACATTTGATTTAGGAAAAATGTAAGTTGCGAGACCAAAAACCAAATGGAATCGAAAGCAAATTGAATTTAGCTCTAAGCTAACTTAGTAGGGATTAATGTAGGAATCACTCTATCAACAACTGAGCAACAAAATTTATGCATTCAAACGACTTTCAAAAGTTAAATTGAATTTTAACTCCGAGATCGCAACACAATAATGAAACAAACATTAGTTAAGCACATTATTATTATTATTACAATAGTGTTACAATTTTTACATAAACTTAAAAAAATAAAATAGAAATCTAAACACAACACGCACGCGTTATCCATAATGAATCCGCAATGCTACAGTATTGAAATAGAGTTCAGATAAAATAAAATATGGAAACAATATTAACCAAAATAAGGTTAGTGATGCAGAGTTGGCGAAAAAAGCATGGTAAATTCTGGAGAAATCGTTTGGAGGCGCGGAGAAGGTGAAAGAGGTGAGGTTACAAACTCACAAAAGAACGTATGAATTGGTTTAGATGGAAGATAATGAAAGCATAACTGATTTCTTCACCAAGGTTACGAAACTAGTGAATCAAATGAAGGTATGTGGAGAAGTGTTGATATCTAGATTTGTTGTTGGAAAGATCTTGAGGTCGTTGGCTCCAAAGTTAGATCACGTGGTAATAGCCATAGAAGAGTCGAAGGATTTGTCAAAATTGACAAAGGAAGAACTTCAAGGGACGCTTGAATCTCATGAACAAAGAATGGTTGAAAGAGCTGAAGGAAAGTCGAAGAGTGATATGGCTTTGCAGGCGCAATCAACAAAAGAAAGGAAAGACAAAGGAAGCTGGAATGGCAACAACGGCAGAGGAGGCTACAACAATCCGACTGGTTGAAATCAACAAGAAGGAAACTGGTTGAATCAGAGAAAACCCTGGAACCAAGGTGTCATACGGTGAACTGACCTTTGTGTGTTTTGCTTTGGAAAGCAAATGTCGCGGTTAGCAAGAGTCGCCACCGACTTTTCTTTTATCCAAGAAGGAAAGGTGGAAAAGAACAGGAAAGACCTTAATTTAGATTTTTGGATTCGGGAGGTACATTATACAAAGGGAAGGTGTTAGCACCCTTTGTATCCATGGTTATCCATGGGCTCTTAATTGCTTAATCATTTATGTTTTTTTCTAGTTTGAAAAAGTGTTTGAGAAATGTGTAGGAAATGTTTCGAAAAGGAGAATTTAACTTTGTAATGATTCTTGTATGAATGTATACAAAGTGGTTATCTCATCCAGTTTTGAAAATAGTTTAGAAAAATATAACTCGGCAATGATTCTAGTACGAATGTATGCCAAGTGGTGATTTTCTAAAAGAGGTTTTGAAAGGTGTGAGGCGTTGAAAGTATTTTAGGTTATGAATAAGCAATTGAGAGTTATACCTACCCAAGGTCTTTATGGGCATTTCCTATCCTTATGAGGGTAAAACTGTCCTTACTATTGAGAAGTAAGTAGTTTTATCCTTTTGGATGTAAAAGGGTCATCGTAGGGTCCTTGATTGGTCATTGAAGGCAACTTTTGTAAGGATACCTTAGCGTTCGAAGGGACGATCATCATTTAACCGTAGGCTATACCGAAGGGTCATCGAGGGACAAAGGCAACATTCGAGGGACTATGATGATTTAACCGAAGGGTCTTTGCTAAGTGTATCCCCACATTCGCGGGACATGACCATAATACCGTAATATCATAAGGTAACAAAGAGAGGTCCAAGATCGCATATTTAAAGGCAAAGTTTTACAATTAATTAGATAGCCGTAATCGATTAAGTAATTAAGTCCACATTAAAATCGATGAAATCGATACATTAAAATCGGCTAGATAATTTAGGAGGAGTCTCCACATTAAAATTAAATAATTCAGAATCCATCTCCATAAAGATATCCCACACAGAAAGTGGAATACCTAGCCAGCCATTTCCTCGGGAATATGTAAACCTTTACACAATTCAGCACACGGGTTAGAGCATCGAGATAAAGTACAATTGGAAATTGCACCACAACACAACAGTCATAAAGTCAGGCCAAATAATGCAGAATTATAATGAATCTTGATTAGATAAACATAAGGCAGAACAGAAAAGAAACAAAACAGCCACTGTCTCGTTCGCTCCTGCTTCGCCTAGCGAAGGCTCAGCGAATGCTCGCTACAGGCTCGCTTAGCGATGTGCTAGCGAGCGGCCACGGGTTTTGAATTTGATAGCAGCATGATCTCCGGAACCCTGAACTTTATGGCATTTAATTATAGGAATAGCATGGACAAACATTCAGGGTATTCAGGCATACTTAAATTCACATGTGAAATCAAATTACATATCCAAAAATTTAATCATGATGCCTTATGTATGTAGAGATTACCGATTAAAAGCATAAAACAGTAGTGATGCGCAAACCTGTTTGCAACTGAGTGGCGATGTTGAAGGGGCTGACCACTCTTGGTATCGGATGGAGTTGGGCGGCGGTAGCTTCGGAGCGGATGAGCGGCCTTCAGGGTTTCTTTACTCGGAATTCTTTAAGCTAGTCTCCAGGGTTTCTATGCCAGGGTTTCTGTCCGTCTTCGTCTGTCCCCTTTTTTCTGAATGAAACTCTGCTATTTATAATAATTTTTATGACCTGATGGGCTCAGAATGAAGCCCAGAATTTTCTGGTATTCGCAAGCTTCGCTAGGCGAGTGGCGTAGCGAAGGGTTCGCTAGGCGAAGGAGTTGCTCGCCTAGCGAGCATGCCAGTCTGGGCCATTTTCTGGATTTGGCCATCTGTGAGCTGAGTCTTTGTTCCTTTAAGGTCAATGCCTTGGAAAATAAGTTGGAGTGCCTTAAAAATGCTTTGTAACATTAATGGGCAAATTTTGGGGTATGACAGCTGCCCCTGTTCAATATTCTTGAACCGAGAGAGTTAGAATGGTATGTAAGCCATTCGTGGTCTGGAGGTGGAAGATTATTGAACACTAGAATGCCCAAAAATTTGCACTTGTTAATCAAAGGTTAGTCTTGATGGAGATGGGCTTAAAGATGTCATCCAGGAAGTTCGATGATGAGAGCTTCAGAGTGCGTCGTACATCAGACCAATTTGAAGACATGGGTGCCATGCCGGGTCATACGCTAGACCGTATAATGAGTCATCCGTTAGGTGGTACTAGGGTGAGCTGGACCTGATGAGATAAGGATCCGAATGGGTCATACCCTGCTGGGGATAAAGGGTCAGAGTGGATCATACGCTAGATCGTATCTGAATGGCAGGATGAGCCGTCCCTTAGGCGGGTGATTTCACTGGGGATGAAAGATCAGAATGGATCGTACGCTAGATCGTATCTGAGTCGCAGAATAAGCCGTCCATCAGGCTGTATCTGAGGATGAAAGGGGAGTCGTACGCTAGACCACGTTTCAGAATGTACCGCACGCTAGGTAGTATCTGAGGAATAAAGATCAGAATGGATCATACGCTAGATCGTATCTGAGTCGTAGAATGAGCCGTCCATCAGGCTGTATCTGAGGATGAAAGGGGAGTCGTACGCTAGACCACGTTTTAGAATGTACCGCACGCTAGGTAGTATCTGAGGAATAAAGATCAGAATGGATCATACGCTAGATCGTATCTGAGGGGATGAACATCCAAATGGGTTGTACGCTAGACCGTTTTGGAACAGTTGGAGGAACCATACGTTGGGCTGAATCAGAATGAACCGTACGTTAGGCTATATCTGATAGTATTTGTATATGTTGTATTTGCAGTGAATATGTGGGGTGGGCTTAGAGATGCCACCATTAGGAGGATGTCAGAACGTTTGTCAGAATGGATATTCATCTGGATTCTATCTGAAAAATGTGTCTGAATCTGGGATGTGATCAGGAGGATAATTAACCTGAAAAATGAAGTTAGTTTCATGCCATGTCATGATGCATGAGATGTTTTATGCTTTCGAAAATAAATGCGAACATTGTATGCATGTATGTGATGCGAAATGATGTAATGTATATGACGCAGAATGATGCATGATGAATTATGTGTCTGAAATGTTTTGCCAAGGGAAAATAAATCCCCATATTCTGGTTGGAGATATTTGTATTGATGACCATTTCTTAGCTGAGGATACTTGATTTTTATCTGATGGCAGCAACATTCGGCAGAGCTTGGCTGGGGGTAGAAGAGATGACCAGTTTGGCTAGTGATGCCAATTTCTTCTGGGGAATAACTGATTTTGTTGGGGAATAGAATTAGCAATGGATTCATTGGGAAGCGTGATTAGACCTTCTCCTCTATCCTGAAGTCTTGTAGTAATTGCTATTTCTATTTTATGCATGCATTTTTGGTAAACATCGATCATATTCAAATGCATATATTAATTCAAATTAAATCAATGGACGTTTACGCAAACAAAACAGAAAAAGTAAAACAAAAGCATCTTTTTGGAAATAAAATTGTATTGATTTTGAAAGAGGGCCTATAAACAGGCAATTCGTGTATAGGGAGACAGAAATCCTAGTAAGAGGAAATTGTCAGGAAAACCAAGAAGAAGCTATGCAGGAAAAGTCCTATTGATTTTAATTCCATTACTGTCATTATGTCTTCGAGCATCTCATCTCCTGCTGTCGGATAGAAGTGATTGGCTTGTTCAGTCCCTCGACCTTGGATGAAGCTGTCTGAGAACGGGACATAGTCATACGCTTAAATCCCTAATTTTTGCCTGGACCGCCTTTTCAGGTTTTCAGTCCACCAGGATACCCTTTTTTGCCCAAGCCGCCTTTTCAGGTTTTCGACTTGCCGGGTGTACATTTTTATATGTTTATCCCTAATTTTTGCCCGAACCCTTTTGGTTCGCCGGGATGCCCTTACTTTTGCCTAGGTACGTCGACCTAGCGGGTCTCTTTTATGCGTAGTATTTTTTGACTATGTCTGCGTTCACGGGATGTGGGAAGTCTTCGCCATCCATCGTAGCAAGTATCATGGCCCCACCAGAGAATACCTTCTTAACTACAAATGGCCCTTCGTATGTGGGAGTCCATTTGCCTATGGGATCACCTTGCGGTAGAATGATACACTTTATTACCAAGTCGCCAATTTGATACACCCGTCTTTTGACTCTTTTGTTAAATGCCTGGGTCATACGTTTCTGATATATCTGCCCATGACAAACAGCCGCAAGTCTCTTCTCATCAATCAAATTTATCTGATCGAGTCGAGTCTGAATCCATTCATCTTCATCTAAGCCCGCCTCTTTCATGATTCTTAGAGAGGGAATCTGAACTTCCACCGGTAAGACGGCTTCCATTCCGTAGACTAAAGAGAAAGGAGTTGCCCCTGTCGAAGTGCGCACTGAAGTGCGATAACCATGAAGAGCGAAGGGTAACATCTCGTGCCAGTCTTTGTACGTTACTGTCATCTTTTGTATGATCTTCTTGATATTCTTATTAGCAGCCTCCACGGCGCCGTTCATCTTTGGCTGGTACGGAGAAGAGTTATGGTGTTTTATTTTGAACTGCGTGCAAAGTTCAGTAATCATCTTGTTGTTCAAATTAGTATCATTGTCAGTGATAATTCTTTCAGGGATGCCATACCGACAAATGAGACTATTCTTGATGAACCGTGCCACCACATTCTTGGTGACAGAAGCAAATGAGGATGCCTCTACCCACTTCGTAAAATAATCAATAGCAACAAGAATGAAACGATGTCCATTAGAAGCAGTAGGTTTAATCTCTCCAATCATATCAATGCCCCACATTGCAAAGGGCCAAGGGGCTGTCAACACGTTCAATGGAGCAGGAGGTACATGTACTTTGTCTGCATAGATCTGGCACTTGTGACAAGTTCTGGAGTGATGGTGGCAATCAACTTCCATGGTAGACCAATAATACCCTGATCTCAGAATCTTCTTGGCCATTGTATGTCCACTAGAGTGAGTCCCAAAAATACCATCATGCATGTCTTCCATAATCTTTTCTGCTTCCTTTTTATCCACACAACGAAGCAAAGTCGAATCATGATTACGTTTGTATAATATTCCATTACTCAAAAAGAATTTAGCGGAGAACTTCCTCAGGAATTTTCTGTCATTGATGGATGCCCCTTCAGGATATTCCTGAGCTTCTAAATATCTTTTTACTTCATGGAACCAAGGTTTCTGTTCTACTCCCTCAGTATTAAGTTCATAACAATATGCTGGTTCATCTAGTCGTTCGATGGTGATCCTGGGAGCTTCATTATCCCATCTGACTCTGAACATAGATGACATGGTGGCCAAGGCGTCTGCCAACTGATTCTCCTCTCGCGGAATATGTTCGAATGTAACCTCTTCAAAGTATGGGATTAATGTCAACACCCGTTCTCGATAAGGGATGAGATTCGGATGTTTAGTGTCCCATTCTCCTTTGATCTGACTGATTACTAAGGCTGAGTCTCCGTACACGCTCAAAAACTTGATTCGCAGGTCTATAGCAGCTCTAAGTCCCAAAATACACGCTTCATACTCAGCCATATTATTGGTACAATCAAAACATAGTCTAGCAGTGAAAGGAGTATGACCCCCCTTGGGGGAAATGATTACAACACCAACACCATTACCCAATGCATTAGAAGATCCGTCAAAAACCATAGTCCATCGGGATCCCGGTTCGGGTCCTTCATCCGGTCCAGGTTCTTCATAATCAGTAACAAGCATGACATCCTCATCTGGGAACTCAAAATTCATAGATTGGTAATCATCCACCGCTTGATGAGCCAAATGATCGGCCAGCACACTTCCTTTGATTGCTTTCTGGGTAGTATACTGGATATCATACTCTGTTAAAATCATCTGCCATCTTGCTATTCTTCCGGAGAGAGCAGGTTTCTCAAATATATATTTGATAGGATCCATCTTAGAAATCAATAAAGTGGTATGATTCAACATATACTGTCTTAGTCGGCGAGCAGCCCAGGCCAAAGCACAACAAGTTTTCTCGAGCAGTGAGTATCTTGTTTCACAGTCGGTAAACTTTTTGCTAAGGTAGTATATGGCATGCTCTTTTCGACCAGACTCGTCATGTTGCCCCAACACACACCCCATTGAATTTTCTAACACAGTCAAATACATGATTAGAGGTCTTCCTTCAACTGGTGGTACCAGAATTGGAGGTTCCTGAAGATATTTCTTGATTTTGTCAAAAGCTTCTTGACATTCGTCATTCCATACCATCTCTTGATTCTTCCTCAGTAGTTTGAAGATGGGTTTGCAGGTAGCGGTTAAATGGGAGATAAATCGGGCAATGTAATTCAATCGTCCCAAGAAACCTCTGACTTCTTTATCCGTACGAGGAACTGGCATTTCTTGAATAGCTCTCACTTTAGCCGGGTCAACCTCAATTCCTTTATCACTGACGATAAAGCCCAATAGTTTACCGGATCTTACCCCAAAGGTGCATTTGTTCGGATTCAATCTCAACTTATATTTCTTCAACCTCTCGAACAGTTTGTATAAATGATCGAGATGTTCTTCTTCAGTATGAGATCTGGCTATCATGTCATCCACATATACTTCTATTTCATGATGAATCATATCATGAAACAAAACCACCATGGCACGCTGGTACGTTGCCCCGACGTTCTTTAAACCGAATGGCATCACTTTGTAACAGAAAGTGCCCCATTGCGTCACAAACGTAGTTTTCTCCATGTCCTCAGGTGCCATTTTAATCTGATTATAACCCGAGAATCCAACTGTCATACCCCAAAATTTGCCCATTAATATTTCAAGACATTTTTCAAGGCATTCTGAATCATTTTTATGACACTGATCTCAAAGGAACGAAGGCCCAGCTCACGAATGGCCTAATCTAGAAAATGGCCCAAACTGGCCTGTTCGCTACGCGTTCGCTACCAGCTCGCCTAGCGAACGTTCGCTACCAGCTCGCCTAGCGAAGCAAACGTTCGCTACCAGCTCGCCTAGCGAGGCTGACAGACAACAAAAAATTTCGGGCTTCGTTCTGAGCCCATTAGGTCATGAAAAAGAGCATTATAAATACCAGCACTTCAGTAATGAAAAAAGGAGGACAAAAAAACAGAGGAAGACGGACGGAAACCCTGGCACGGAAACCCTGGAGGCTACTTTAGAGGGTTCCGAGTGAAGAAACCCTGAAGGCCGCTTCCCCGCCCCGAAGTTACCGCCGCCCAACTCAATCCGGCTCGCCAATTCAAGGTTACAATTCGATTGCAAACAGGTTTGCATTACTATTATCGCTTTATTTTCTTAATTTGCATGTGATACCGCTTTATGTTCTTAACTTGCATGTGATATTATAATTGAATTCATAAACATATTTGAGGTTTTGCATGTGAATTTAAGTGTGCCTGAATATTGTGAATGCTGAACCATGTAATTATGTGTTGAATGCCATAAGCCATGCCGCAGGTTGAAGTCATACTGTTCTGAAATTCAAAACCCGCAGCCGCTCGCTAGCACATCGCTAAGCGAGCATGTAGCGAGTGTTCGCTAGGCCTTCGCTAGGCGAGGCAGAGGCGAACGGGACAGCCATTGATATTTGTTATGTTCTATGCGTAACCTGATCTATTCTATGTTAATTATGCACTGTTTTGCCTGACATTCATGCTGCTGTATTTTCTTTTGCGGTGTAATCTTCGATTACACCCCGATTTGGTATTCTAACCCGTTTGCTGAATTTTGCCAAGGTTCACATGTCCCAGGAAAAGATTGTCGTTAGGTCTTCCACTTTATTTGTGGGATACCCTTGTGGAGGCTCGCCCTAAATTTTAATAATTAATTTTAATGTGTTAATTTTAATAATTAATTTTAATGTATTAATTTCAATGTATTATTTTTAATGTATTGATTTTAATGCGGAGCTTCATCATAATCACCTAATTAACTTTAAAATGTGGCCTTTAAATATGTGATCTTGGACCTCTCTTTTGCCTTATGATATTACGGTATTACGGTCATGTCCCGCGAATGTAGGGATACACTTAGCAAAGACCCTTCGATTAAATCATCATAAAATAAATCATGGTCCCTCGGATGTTGCCTTCGAAAATACGATTTTGTCCCTCGATGACCCTTTGGTGTAGCCTACGGTTAAATGATGATCGTCCCTTCGAATGCTAAGGTATCCTTACAACTGTTGCCTTCAATGACCTATCGATGACCCTACGATGACCCTTAAACATCCAAAGGATAAAACTACTTACTTCTCAATAGCAAGGACAGTTTTACCCTCATAAGGATAGGAAACGTTCATAACGACCTTAGGAAGGTATAACTCTCACTTACTGGATCATAACCTAAAATATTTTCAACACCTCACACCCTTTCAAAATCTCTTTTGGAAAATCACCACTTGGTATACATTCATAGTAGAATCATTACCGAGTTATATTTTCAAACAACTTTCAAAACTAAACGAGATAACCACTTTGTATACATTCATACGAGAATCATTACAAAGTTAAACTCTCTTTTCAAAACATTTTCTAAACCGTTCACAAGCACTTTTTCAGACAAAAATATAAGTGATCCAGTAATTAAGAGCCCATGGATAACCATGGATACAAAGGGTGCTAATACCTTCCCTTTGTATAATGTACCTCCCGAACCCAAAATCTATTGAGGTCTTTCCTGTTCTTTTCCACCTTTCCTTATTGGATAAAAGAAAAGTCGGTGGCGACTCTTGCTATCCGCGACATTGCGATAAAAAGCAAAACACCCCAAGTCAGTTCACCGTATGACAGAACTGGCGACTCTGCTGGGGAAACTTTAAAAAGAGAGGTTACCTTAAAAACAAGATCACTTATTCCAAATTGTCTGATTTACTTTTAAGGGATTGCTTGGGTATTTTTGAGTGAAAGATCCTACACCCGGATCTAGTGTACCTTAGGTAAGTAGCAATAGATCATCGCGACTATCCGGCGTATACTGGAATGGTTAAAATGATGGCTACGGTTAATGTGACACTTTGGATGTCCTGATGTTCCTCATGTTTACTTGAGGAAAAATTTGGCATCTGCGTGGTGTCATCAAAGCATTAACCAGACCTTTAGAACCCTAATTGACTCATCCTAGCCATTAGAAAGTAGTGAGATAACTGACTTCGGTTCCGACTGGGGTTGGTTGAGACTCGATACTACACTCTTTGAGATTGGACTTTAGGGAAGCTTCGGTCAACCACTTGGTGTTGCACTGAAGTGGACTTAAAGGAAGGTCGATGATCTGAGATCCTTCTAGAACCCGGTTACTATTCTAGGACAGGTTGAACCAACTAAACTTCAGTGGGGAGGGTACTTACCTATGGAGCTCATGCAAGCCTTAAAACCTAGGAATGATGGTTGTGTGACTTGCTTGTGCTTGTTATTTATTTAACCTCATAACATCATAACATCATAACATCATGACATCATAACATTGTACTAACCATTTCAAGGACTTAGAGATTTAACTTTGCTCTGTTTTGTATAAAAAAAAAAAAAAAAAAAAAGTTTCCTTTTTTTGTTGGTTTACGTAAAGTTAAATTCCAAAAGTCCTTGAAAACATTTCATACATTGCATAGCATAACATTGCATAACAGGTACTCTAAAGGGATCAATGTTCTCACGGTTTTCCTCCAAACAGAAAAATGGACCTCGAACAAATTGTCAGAGATCTCCAGGCTCAGAATGCTCAACTCCAGGAAATGATCTTGACCTTATCCAGGGGGCAGAAGGAACTGAAGGCTCTCTTGCTCGAGAAGAAAAAAGACAAGAAATCTGTGAGGCACACTAACCCGGGAAAAAGGCAGTTTACGAAGATCAATATGACTTTAGCACAGGCACTGCAGGGTATGCTAAAAGCAAATTTAATTACCCTCAGAGATCCTCCTGCAAAACCCAACACTACTTCTCCTCGTTATAATCCCAATGCCAGGTGTGCATATCACTCCGATAGCCCCGGGCATTATACAAACAATTGTTGGTCGTTGAAGAACAAAATTCAGGATATGATCGACGCCGGAGAATTTGAGTTTGATCCGCCTGAGACTCCTAATGTCATCACTGCTCCTCTGCCTAATCATGACGAGACTGTCAATGCTGTGGAAGATACTGATAATGATTATGACTTGGATAGCTGGATTTTCCCAACAATTGGTGACGGACCCAATAATTGGAAGGCTGAAGACACTATCCCAATTTCCTTTAGTCAGGAGTAATTGTTATTGCTATTTTTGTGTTTCAAAGCATTGTGTCTATACCCGGGGCATAATAGCTAATTTTTCAAGGGTTTGTCATTTTCATAAGCATATTCATATTCAATAAATCAATGGACTTTTTGCAGTCAAATATTGCGCTCTTTATCTTTCCTGTCATTTTTTCAAACAAGCTATGTTTTCTTGCACACACTCACGTAACAATTTGCCGATCCATATCCACTCTGGATCCTGTTGGTAATGACTCTGCTACTGTTCATTATGACTTTGAAAATCCGATCTACCAGGCCGAGGATGGAAGTGAGGAAGATTGTGAAGTCCCTGGAGAACTGGCCAGACTGGTACTACAAGAAGAAAAGACCACACAACCGCATGAGGAATCAATTGAAATTGTAAATCTGGGTACTGAAATAGACAAGAAAGAAGTCAGAGGTTTCTTGGGACACTTGAATTACATTGCCCGATTCATTCCACACTTGACTGCTACCGGCAAACCCATCTTCAAATTACTAAAAAGGAAAAATCAAGAGATGGTATGGAATGATGAATAACAAAATCAGGAAATATCTCCAAGAACCTCCAATTCTGATGCTACCAGTTGAAGGAAGACCTCTAACTATGTATTTGACCGTGTTAGAAAATTCAATAGGGTGTGCTGGGGCAACATGACGAGTCTGGTCGAAAAGAGCATGTCATACACTGCCTTAGCAAAAGGTACCGACTGTGAAACAAGATACTCACAGCTCGAGAAAGCTTACTGTGCTTTGGCTTGGGCTGCTCGCCGACTAAGACAGTATATGTTGAATCATACCACTTTATTGATTTCTAAGATGGATCTTATCAAATATACATTCGAGAAACCTGCTGTCTCCTGAAAGAGTTATCAATGATAATGGTACTAAACTGAACGCTGCATGCAGTTCAAAATACAACACCATAAATCTTCTCCGTACCGGCCAAAGACGAACGGCGCCGTGGAGGCTGCTAACAATATCAAGAATATAACAATAACGTACAAAGACTGGCATGAGATGTTACCTCTTGCTCTTCATGGTTGCGTACTTCGACAGGGGGCAACTCCGTTCTCTTTAGTCTATGGAATGGAAGCCGTTTTACCAGTGGAAGTTCAGATTCCCTCTCTAAGAATTATGAAAGATGCAGGCTTAGATGAGGATGAGTGGATTCAAACTCGACTCAATCAGATAAATCTGATTGATGAAAAGAGACTTGCGGCTGTTTATCATGGGCAGATATATCAGAAGCGCATGACCCAGGCATTCAACAAAAAGGTCAAGAGACGAGTGTACCAAATCGACAACTTGGTTATCAAGCGTATCATTCTACCACAAGGTGATCCCAGGGGCAAATGGACTCCCACATACGAAGGGCCATTTGTAGTAAGAAGGTATTCTCTAGTGGAGCCATGATGCTTGCTACAATGGATGGCGAAGAGTTCCCGCATCCCGTGAACGCAGACATAGTCAAGAAAATACTACGCATAAAAGAGACCCACTAGGTCGACGTACCTAGGCAAAAGTAAGGGCATCCCGGCGAACCAAAAGGGTTCGGGCAAAAATTAGGGATAAACATATAAAGACGTACACCCGGCAAGTCGAAAACCTGAAAAGGCGGCTTGAGCAAAAAAGGGTATCCCGGTGGACTGAAAACCTGAAAAGGCGGTCCAGGCAAAAATTAGGGATTAAAGCGTATGACTATGCCTCATTCTCTGTCTGCCTCAACCAAGTTCAAGGGACTGAACAAGCCAATCACTTCTATCCGACAGCAGGAGATGAGATGCTTGAAGACATAATGACAGTAGTGGAATTAGAATCGACAGGATTTTTCCTCATAGCTTCTCTTCGTTTGCCTGACAATTTCCTCTTACTAGGATTTTTTTGCCTGTTTATAGGCCCTCTTTCAAAATCAATACAATTTTATTTCCAAAAAGATGCTTTTGTTTTACTTTCTCTGTTTTGCTTGCATAAACGTCCATTGATTTAATTTGAATTGATATGTGCATTTGAATATGATCAATGTTTATCAAAATACATGCATAAAATAACAATGGCAATTACTAAAGGACTTCAGGATCGAGGAGAAGGTCTAACCAGGCTTTCCAATGGATCTGTTGCCAATTCTATTCCCCGGCTAAGCCAGTTATTCCCCAGAAGAAATGGGCATCGCTAGACTGGTCATCTCTTCTACCCCCAGCCAGGCTCTGTTGAATATCTCTGCCATCAGATAAAGGTCAAATACCCCCAGCTAAGAAAGGGTCATCAATACAAATATCTCCGACCAGAAGACTGAGATTTATTCCCCCAGTAGAGTCCCCTAGAAGAACATTTCAGACGCATAGTGCACTCATTACATCATTTCACATCACATACCTACATACAATTTTCATTCCGCATCATATACATTACATCATTTCATAACATAGCTCGCATTTATTCCAGACGCATAATTCACTCATTACATCATTTCACAGCACGCGCATGCATACGACATTTGCATCTCATGCATCATGACATGGCATGAAGCTAACTTTATTTTTCAGGTTAATTATCCTCTTGATACAATCAAAACAAAGGTCCATTCAGACGAACAGCTTTATCAATTACATTCAGAAGTCAACTACATCTTTCAGATATACTCCATGTCAACATTCAGTCAGACATCCTCCTAACGATGGCATCTATAAGCCCATCCCAGACATTTATTGCAAATTCAGCATATACAAATACTATCAGATGCTACCTAGTGTACGGTACATTTCTGAAGTGTAGTCTAGTGTACGACTACCCCCTTTTATCATCAGATTCAGCCTAATGGACGGCTCATTCTGCTCAGATATGGTTTAATGTACGACCAAGTTAAACCTTCATCTTCTCAGATGCTACCTAGTGTACGGTACATTTCTGAAGTGTAGTCTAGTGTACGACTACCCCCTTTTATCATCAGATTCAGCCTAATGGACGGCTCATTCTGCTCAGATATGGTTTAATGTACAACCAAGTTAAACCTTCATCTTCTCAGATGCTACCTAGTGTACGGTACATTTCTGAAGTGTAGTCTAGTGTACGACTACCCCCTTTTATCATCAGATTCAGCCTAATGGACGGCTCATCCTGCAACTCCAATACAGTCTATCATAAGACCCATTTGGATCTTTAACTCAAAGACAGTCTAATGTACGACCAAGTTAGACCTTCAAATCTTCAAATACCACTCAAAGACAGTCTAATGTACGACCAAGTTAGACTTTCATCTCCTCAAATACAGTCTAATGTACGGCCAAGTTAGACTTTCTTCAATTCAAATACAGTCTAATGTACGACCAAGTTAGACCTTCAAGTCAGATTCTGCAGTGACAGTCTAATGTACGACCAAGTTAGACCTTCAAGTTCTCAGATTCTGCTCAGTGACAGTCTAATGTACGACCAAGTTAGACCGTTAAGTCCTCGGATTCTGCCCAGATACAGTCTAATGTACGACCAAGTTAGACCAGATTCTGCTCAGATACAGTCTAATGTACGACCAAGTTAGACCAGATGCGGCTCAAATACAGTCTAATGTACGACCAAGTTAGACCAGATTCTGCTCAGTGACAGTCTAATGTACGACCAAGTTAGACCGTTAAGTCCTCATTCTCCTCAGATACAGTCTAATGTACGACCAAGTTAGACCTTCATTTCCTCAGATGCTACCTTCGGACAGGTACATTTCTGAATGGTAGTCTAGTATACGACTACTCCCTTGCTCAGGTGCTACCTTCGGACAGGTACATTCCTGAATGGTAGTCTGGTATACGGCTACTCCCTTGCTCAGGTGCTACCTTCGGACAGGTACATTCCTGAATGGTAGTCTGGTATACGGCTACTCCCTTGCTCAGGTGCTACCTTCGGACAGGTACATTCCTGAATGGTAGTCTGGTATACGGCTACTCCCTTGCTCAGGTGCTACCTTCGGACAGGTACGTTCCTGAATGGTAGTCTGGTATACGGCTACTCCCTTGCTCAGGTGCTACCTTCGGACAGGTACATTCCTGAATGGTAGTCTGGTATACGGCTACTCCCTTGCTCAGGTGCTACCTTCGGACAGGTACATTCCTGAATGGTAGTCTGGTATACGGCTACTCCCTTGCTCAGGTGCTACCTTCGGACAGGTACATTCCTGAATGGTAGTCTGGTATACGGCTACTCCCTTGCTCAGGTGCTACCTTCGGACAGGTACATTCCTGAATGGTAGTCTGGTATACGGCTACTCCCTTGCTCAGGTGCTACCTTCGGACAGGTACATTCCTGAATGGTAGTCTGGTATACGGCTACTCCCTTGCTCAGGTGCTACCTTCGGACAGGTACATTCCTGAATGGTAGTCTGGTATACGGCTACTCCCTTGCTCAGGTGCTACCTTCGGACAGGTACATTCCTGAATGGTAGTCTGGTATACGGCTACTCCCTTGCTCAGGTGCTACCTTCGGACAGGTACATTCCTGAATGGTAGTCTGGTATACGGCTACTCCCTTCCGCAGGTGCTATCTTCGGACAGGTACAGTCCTGAATGGTAGTCTGGTATACGACTACTCCCTTGCTCAGGTGCTACCTTCGGACAGGTACATTCCTGAATGGTAGTCTAGTATACGACTGCTCCATCTTCAAGCAGATTCAGCCTAACGGACGGCTCATTCTGCAACTCAGAAACAATCTAGCGTACGATCCGTTCTGATCTTTCATCCCCATCAAAGTCATCCGCCTAACGAACAACTCACTCTGGTACTCAGATATGGTCCAGTATATGATCCATTCTGATCCCTTATCCCCAGCAGTATATAGCATACTCTAACTCCCCAGCAATGTCAACAGCATGATGGATGATTCACTATACGGTCTAGCGTATGACCCGGTATGACATCCATGTCTTCAGACATCGTCTAACGTACGACGCAATCGGAAGCTCGTCATCGAACTACCTGGATGGCATCTTTAAGCCCATCTCCACCAAGACTAATTGGCAAGTGCAAATTTTTGGGGCATTCTAGTGTTCAATAATCTTTCACCTCCAGACCACGAACGACACATACCATTCTAACTCTCTCGGTTCAAGAATATTGAACAGGGGCAGCTGTCATACCCCAAAATTTGCCCATTAATATTTCAAGACATTTTTCAAGGCATTCTGAATCATTTTTATGACACTGATCTCAAAGGAACGAAGGCCCAGCTCACGAATGGCCCAATCCAGAAAATGGCCCAAACTGGCCTGTTCGCTACGCGTTCGCTACCAGCTCGCCTAGCGAACGTTCGCTACCAGCTCGCCTAGCGAAGCAAACGTTCGCTACCAGCTCGCCTAGCGAGGCTGACAGACAACAAAAAATTTCGGGCTTCGTTCTGAGCCCATTAGGTCATGAAAAAGAGCATTATAAATACCAGCACTTCAGTAATGAAAAAAGGAGGACAAAAAAACAGAGGAAGACGGACGGAAACCCTGGCACGGAAACCCTGGAGGCTACTTTAGAGGGTTCCGAGTGAAGAAACCCTGAAGGCCGCTTCCCCGCCCCGAAGTTACCGCCGCCCAACTCAATCCGGCTCCCCAATTCAAGGTTACAATTCGATTGCAAACAGGTTTGCATTACTATTATCGCTTTATTTTCTTAATTTGCATGTGATACCGCTTTATGTTCTTAACTTGCATGTGATATTATAATTGAATTCATAAACATATTTGAGGTTTTGCATGTGAATTTAAGTGTGCCTGAATATTGTGAATGCTGAACCATGTAATTATGTGTTGAATGCCATAAGCCATGCCGCAGGTTGAAGTCATACTGTTCTGAAATTCAAAACCCGCAGCCGCTCGCTAGCACATCGCTAAGCGAGCATGTAGCGAGTGTTCGCTAGGCCTTCGCTAGGCGAGGCAGAGGCGAACGGGACAGCCATTGATATTTGTTATGTTCTATGCGTAACCTGATCTATTCTATGTTAATTATGCACTGTTTTGCCTGACATTCATGCTGCTGTATTTTCTTTTGCGGTGTAATCTTCGATTACACCCCGATTTGGTATTCTAACCCGTTTGCTGAATTTTGCCAAGGTTCACATGTCCCAGGAAAAGATTGTCGTTAGGTCTTCCACTTTATTTGTGGGATACCCTTGTGGAGGCTCGCCCTAAATTTTAATAATTAATTTTAATGTGTTAATTTTAATAATTAATTTTAATGTATTAATTTCAATGTATTATTTTTAATGTATTGATTTTAATGCGGAGCTTCATCATAATCACCTAATTAACTTTAAAATGTGGCCTTTAAATATGTGATCTTGGACCTCTCTTTTGCCTTATGATATTACGGTATTACGGTCATGTCCCGCGAATGTAGGGATACACTTAGCAAAGACCCTTCGATTAAATCATCATAAAATAAATCATGGTCCCTCGGATGTTGCCTTCGAAAATACGATTTTGTCCCTCGATGACCCTTTGGTGTAGCCTACGGTTAAATGATGATCGTCCCTTCGAATGCTAAGGTATCCTTACAACTGTTGCCTTCAATGACCTATCGATGACCCTACGATGACCCTTAAACATCCAAAGGATAAAACTACTTACTTCTCAATAGCAAGGACAGTTTTACCCTCATAAGGATAGGAAACGTTCATAACGACCTTAGGAAGGTATAACTCTCACTTACTGGATCATAACCTAAAATATTTTCAACACCTCACACCCTTTCAAAATCTCTTTTGGAAAATCACCACTTGGTATACATTCATAGTAGAATCATTACCGAGTTATATTTTCAAACAACTTTCAAAACTAAACGAGATAACCACTTTGTATACATTCATACGAGAATCATTACAAAGTTAAACTCTCTTTTCAAAACATTTTCTAAACCGTTCACAAGCACTTTTTCAGACAAAAATATAAGTGATCCAGTAATTAAGAGCCCATGGATAACCATGGATACAAAGGGTGCTAATACCTTCCCTTTGTATAATGTACCTCCCGAACCCAAAATCTATTGAGGTCTTTCCTGTTCTTTTCCACCTTTCCTTATTGGATAAAAGAAAAGTCGGTGGCGACTCTTGCTATCCGCGACATTGCGATAAAAAGCAAAACACCCCAAGTCAGTTCACCGTATGACACCAACCATGAAGGAGAATACTTTGTGTTGAGCGGTGTTATCTACCAGAACATCGATGTGCGGGAGTGGAAAGTCATCTTTGGGACTCGCTTTATTCAAATCTCTGTAGTCTACGCACATTCGCACCTTACCATCCTTCTTCGGCACTGGCACCACATTAGCAACCCATTGAGGATAAGAAGTAACGGCTAAAAAACCGTATTGAATTGTTTCATAACCTCGGCTTTGATTTTCTCGGACATTTCAGGACGCATGCGGCGAACCTTTTGCTTAACAGGACGACAGTCTTCCTTCATTGGCAGACGATGCACTACTATGTCTGTATCCAATCCTGGCATATCTTCATAAGACCAGGCAAAAATCTCTACATAGTCATGTAACATCTGAATCAATCTTTCTTTGATACTGTTTTCCAAGCCTGCTCCTATTTTGACTTCTTTCTTGTCTACTTCAGTACCCAGGTTTACAACTTCAACTGATTCCTCATGCGGCTGTATAGTCTTTTCCTCTTGCAGTAACAGTCTGGCGAGTTCTCCAGGGACTTCACAATCTTCGTCACTTCCATCCTCGGTTTGGTAGATCGGATTTTCAAAGTCATAATGAACAGTAGTAGAACTATTATCAACAGGATCCAGAGTGGGTATGGATCTGCAATTTGTTATGTGAGTGTGTGTAAGAAAGCATAGCTTGTTTGAAAGCTGACAGAAAAGGTAAAGAGCGCAATATTTGAATGCAAAAAGTCCATTGATTTATTGAATATGAATATGCTTATGAAAATGACAAAACCCTTAACAAATTAGCTATTGTGCCCCGGGCATAGACACAATGCTTTTAAGAAGTTCAATTGTAAAATATTAAAATTTGCAATACTAAATAGATAATAACAATTACTCCTGACTAAAAGTAATCGGGATAGTGTCTTCAGCCTTCCAATTATTGAGTCCGTCACCAATTGTTGGGAAAATCCAGCTATCCAGGTCGCAATCGCTATCAGCATCTTCTACAACATTGATTTGATCTTTGACCATCCTTTCAGAGTTAAATCCCAGACCAGATTTATCAGACTTGTAGGGTACGTTGATCAGTTGACCCCAACTAGTATGACCACCATTTTCGACCACGGCTTGAGCATCTTTCAGAGAAATCATGGCAGGAGGAGCTCGAATAACCTCGGACACAAGGGGAGTTGGCTTAAGGACATGACTGGACGGAGGAACCATTTCAAATGACTGAGACAGAGTCTCAAAGAATTCTCCATCCATCTCGACGTATCTGAAAGCCTGCACACTGCTGACAATATACTCTTCTTCCCCACATACAATGACGATCTTACCCTCTATTGGATACCTCAGCTTTTGATGGAGAGACGAAGCTACAACACTTGCCCCATGAATCCAAGGGCGTCCCAGCAAGCAGGAATAGGCAGGACGAATATTCATTACGTGAAAGATAGTGTTGAAGACTTGAGGTCCTATTTTGATAGGGAGGACCACTTCACCGTGGACAACGCTCTTCGCGCCATCGTAAGCACGCACCACAATGTCACTAGGCTTCAGTTCAATGCTTTTACAATCAAGTTTATCGAGCATAGCTGTCGGTAGCACATTCAAAGAAGAGCCATTATCGATCAACACATGAGACAAGGTGATCCCCTTACACTCAATGGAGATATGCAGAGCTTTATTGTGATTCTTTCCCGCTGGTGTCAGATCAGCATCGGAAAAGCCTAGGCCATTGTCAACAATCAGGTTAGCAACATAGTTTTCGAACTGATCGACGGAGGTCTCTTGAGGTACATGAGCAGTCTTCAAGAATTTTATCAAGGCATTGGCATGAGATTCAGAAGATAACAACAAGGATAACATCGAGATCTTAGAAGGCGTATGCCCCAACTGTTCTACCACATCAAAATCACTCTTGCGGATGATTTTCAGCACTTCTTCCATTTCTCGTTTGGCAACCTCTTCAGTAGTAACTTCGACCGATGTCTCTGACTGAGGAGGGTTGACCGTTGGTTCCTTTCCTCGAGTTTCAGGGACGGGAGGTGAGATATCCGGAGAGAAGATCCTTCCGCTTCGAGTAACTTTACTAGTCCCAACAATGTCATTAGGATTAGCAGAATTACCAACTTGCTTTACGCCATGGATGTAAACATCACCTCCATAATTCCACGGAATGGCTTTGCTTGAGGAATACGGTATTGGGCCAGGTGCAGTAATGATTAGGGGAGCTCCCTTGGGCTCAACAATAATCTTCACAGGTACTCTAATAGCAGTAATCTTCACTGGAACTTTGGACCTTCCAATCACAGATATTTCTTCAATGGGGTTTTCCACCTTAAGAACCTTTTCGAAGAGGATTGTATGATCGTCCATCAGCCGTTGAATGCCATTGCTCAACTTCAAGCAACCACTGGGTCGGAGTATACATAAATCGTAATTTTCAGCACAACCTGGAAATAAACCAGCTTGCAACAACTCCTTCTTGATGGCCAGGAGAGGAGATGCTAAGTCAGCTACATTAGAAATGTGAGATTTGTCATCCATAACATTAACGGCCTTGTCATGATTAGGCATAGGTGCAGTGATGACATTAGGAGTCTCCGGAGGCTCAAATTCAATTTCCCCAGCGTCGATCATATCTTGGATTTTGTTCTTCAACAACCAACAATCGTTTGTATCATGCCCGGGGCTATCAGAGTGATATGCACACCTGGCATCGGGATTATAACGAGGAGAGGTAGTGTTGACATTTGCAGGAGGGCCTCTGAGAGTGATTAGATTTGCCTTTAGCATACTTTGCAGTGCTTGTGCTAAAGTCATATTGATCTTGGTAAACTGCCTCCTCGGCCTGTCCTGTCTATGTTGGAAATTTTGAGTTGGCGGGGCTGCAATCGTAACTGCTCCAACGGCATGGTCACTATTTTTCTTGTTATGACTCCTTTGACCATACACAGCATTTGATTCATTCTTCCCCTGATAGGACTTTTTGCTGCTTGCGGAGGTAGCCGCCTGTATCTTTCCATTTCGAATGCCGCTCTCCACCCGTTCACCTGTCAATATAAGTTCAGTGAAACCTGATGAAGAACTTCCCAGCAGATGACTGTAAAATGGGCCAGTCAGTGTACCCATGAACATGTCTACTAATTCTCGATCGGTCATAGGGGGTTTGACTCTGCCAGCCAAATCTCTCCATTTTTGAGCATATTCTTTGAAGCTTTCTTTAGATCCCATGGTCATACTCTGGAACTGTAGCCGAGTAGGAGCTAGTTCAGAATTATACTGGTAGTGCTTGTAGAAAGCTGTCGCTAAATCAGTCCAGGTGCGGATGTCAGAGCTCTCGAGCTGATAATACCATTCCAACTGTGTGCCAGATAGACTCTCTTGGAAGAAATGGATCCATAGCTTCCTATCAGTGGTATGCGGCTGAATCTTTCTCACGTAAGCTCTCAGATGCATCTGAGGACAAGATGCACCATCATACTTAGTGAAAGTGGGGATCTTGAATTTGCGAGGAATGACCACATCAGAGACTAGACCCAAGCTTTCAAAATCCAGACCGGGCGCCTTCTGACCCTCCATAGCTAGCATGCGTTCTTCCAGCAGTTTATACTTATCACCTTTTGGAGAATACTGCTCATTCTCATAATCTTCATCGTCATCCTCCTGGATGAAAGGATCAGCATTCTCCTCTTCTGAATCTGTCCCCTCCTCTTGATCCTTCGGAATTCTAATCTTGACTCCTGCAGCCTGTCCTTTACGCCTTCTTCCCGGGTTAATGTAACTCACAGGTTTTTGGTCTTTCTTCTTCTCGAGCAAGAGAGCCTTCAGTTCCTCCTGTCCCTTGGATAAGCTTAGCATCATCTCCTGGAATTGAGCATTCTGAGCCTGGAGATCTTTGACAGTTTGTTCGAGAGCCATCTTTCTGTTTGCAATAGGAAGACCGTGAGAATATTGATCCTTTAGAATACCTGTTATGCGATGTTATGTTATGCAATGCAATGTATGAAATGTTTTCAAGGACTTTTGGAATTTAACTTTGCGTAAACCACCAAAAAGAAAGGAACTTTTATTAATAGTTTCATTAATCATTGTTCGTTACAAGAATAATAATAAAAATACAATGAAAGCTTAAGTCTCCCAGGGGCGGCTTCTTTTTGGGCGAAGATATGCATCGAGTCTTCGTTCCTCATTAAGCTGGCTGGTGAGCTCTAGTACCTTCTTCCTTTCTGCACTGAACTGAGCTTCAAAAATATCTCTTTCCTCTCTCAACTGGGTCCAGGATCTCTTCAATTCCTCACCATCAGTAGGCATATCTGGATAAGGAATGATCTGAGAAGCACCTCCTTCAACCCCTGGTTCAACAATCAATGGTCCGACCGCAAGATATGACATGACAAGTTCACGAGCTCTGGCGCGTACCCATCTGAGATAAGGTTCCATAGGAATAGAGTTTTTCTGTCCTAAAGTGCTTCTTTTCACCATGCCCCAAGCTCGTACAAACCTTTGACGGAGACCTTAAGAATCATTGTCATAGTCAAACACCGTACCTTGAATAATCATTTCATGTGGACCATCTCTTCGAGCACAACCAAACTGACGTAGGGCTAAAGCAGGATTATAAGTAATACCTCCTCTTATCCCCATGAGTGGTACATTAGGGAATTCTCCACAACGGTCGATGAGGATAACATTTTCTCTGAGATTAGGACACCAGCGGATGTCTGAATGGGAGAGTGCCATTATCCTTTGAGACCACTTCAAATTTTGATCATTCTTCAGGACTGATTGAGGAAGGTGCGAAATAAACCACCTAGACAATAAAGGTATGCAACACATGAGAGTCCCTTGTCTCCTCACAGTACGGGTGTGAAGGGAATGCAAAACATCTCCAAGCAAGGTAGGCACAAGGTTATGAGTGAGGAATATCTTGATAGCATTCACGTCTATGAATTGGTCTGGATTAGGGAATAGCACCAAACCATAGATTAGTAATGCTAGGACATCTTCGAAAGCATGGACATTCATAACTTTTAGGAATTCTCGGGCCTTATTTATCAGAAATTTGGCAAGTAAACCCTTAACTCCACTTCTTGTTACCCAATTAGCTTCAATGTCGGACTTTGTCATATGTAAAGTCGCGGCAACTTCTTCAGACTTCGGAATCTTCTCCAAACCACTGAAAGGCATTTGATCAAGGATAGGTATCCCAAGCAGCCTGGAAAATTCTTCTAATGTGGGTACCAACTGATAATCTGGGAAGGTGAAGCAGTGATGTTTAGGATCGAAGAACTGGAATAGAACTCTCATCATATCTTCTTTGAAACCAGTGGTAACCAGATTGAGGAGGGAACCATGTCTCTTGATGAACTGAGCATGATCGGGAAGTTCTGACACTAAATCCTTGAGTTGAGGAGAGATTGTTACTAGATTGATTCGGATAGTCTTCCTGGAAGTCATAACCTGTTTAATAGGGCAAAGCTAAATCCCTAAGTCCTTGAAATGGTTAGTACAATGCCATGATGTTATGATGTTATGATGTTATGTAAATAACAAGCACAAGCAAGTCACACAACAATCATTCCTAGGTTTTAAGGCTTGCATGAGTTCCATAGGTAAGTACCCTCCCCACTGAAGTTTGGTTGGTTCAACCTGTCCTAGAATAATAACCGGGTTCTAGAAGGATCTCAAATCATTGACCTTCCTTTAAGTCCACTTCAGTGCAACACCAAGTGGTTGACCGAAGCTTCCCTAAAGTCCAATCTCAAAGAGTGTAGTATCGAGTCTCAACCAACCCCAGTCGAAACCGAAGCCAGTTATCTCACTACTTTCTAATGGCTAGGATGAGTCAATTAGGGTTCTAAAGGTCTGGTTAACGCTTTGATGACACCACGCGGACGCCAAATTTTTCCTCAAGTAAACATGAGGAACATCAGGACATCCAAAGTGTCACATTAACCGTAGCCATCATTTTAACCATTCCAGTATACGCCGGATAGTCGCGATGATCTATTGCTACTTACCTAAGGTACACTAGATCCGGGTGTAGGATCTTTCACTCGAAAATACCCTTAAAAGAAGGAACAATTGAAAACATAAATGATTTTTTTTAAGGTGACCTCTCTTTGTAGTCCCCAGCAGGGTCGCCAGTTCTGTCATACGGTGAACTGACCTTTGTGTGTTTTGCTTTGGAAAGAAAATGTCGCGGTTAGCAAGAGTCGCCACCGACTTTTCTTTTATCCAAGAAGGAAAGGTGGAAAAGAACAGGAAAGACCTTAATTTAGATTTTTGGATTCGGGAGGTACATTATACAAAGGGAAGGTGTTAGCACCCTTTGTATCCATGGTTATCCATGGGCTCTTAATTGCTTAATCATTTATGTTTTTTTCTAGTTTGAAAAAGTGTTTGAGAAATGTGTAGGAAATGTTTCGAAAAGGAGAATTTAACTTTGTAATGATTCTTGTATGAATGTATACAAAGTGGTTATCTCATCCAGTTTTGAAAATAGTTTAGAAAAATATAACTCGGCAATGATTCTAGTACGAATGTATGCCAAGTGGTGATTTTCTAAAAGAGGTTTTGAAAGGTGTGAGGCGTTGAAAGTATTTTAGGTTATGAATAAGCAATTGAGAGTTATACCTACCCAAGGTCTTTATGGGCATTTCCTATCCTTATGAGGGTAAAACTGTCCTTACTATTGAGAAGTAAGTAGTTTTATACTTTTGGATGTAAAAGGGTCATCGTAGGGTCCTTGATTGGTCATTGAAGGCAACTTTTGTAAGGATACCTTAGCGTTCGAAGGGACGATCATCATTTAACCGTAGGCTATACCGAAGGGTCATCGAGGGACAAAGGCAACATTCGAGGGACTATGATGATTTAACCGAAGGGTCTTTGTTAAGTGTATCCCCACATTCGCGGGACATGACCATAATACCGTAATATCGTAAGGTAACAAAGAGAGGTCCAAGATCGCATATTTAAAGGCAAAGTTTTACAATTAATTAGATAGCCGTAATCGATTAAGTAATTAAGTCCACATTAAAATCGATGAAATCGATACATTAAAATCGGCTAGATAATTTAGGAGGAGTCTCCACATTAAAATTAAATAATTCAGAATCCATCTCCATAAAGATATCTCACACAGAAAGTGGAATACCTAGCCAGCCATTTCCTCGGGAATATGTAAACCTTTACACAATTCAGCATACGGGTTAGAGCATCGAGATAAAGTACAATTGAAAATTGCACCACAACACAACAGTCATAAAGTCAGGCCAAATAATGCAGAATTATAATGAATCTTGATTAGATAAACATAAGGCAGAACAGAAAAGAAACAAAACAGCCACTGTCTCGTTCGCTCCTGCTTCGCCTAGCGAAGGCTCAGCGAATGCTCGCTACAGGCTCGCTTAGCGATGTGCTAGCGAGCGGCCACGGGTTTTGAATTTGATAGCAGCATGATCTCCGGAACCCTGAACTTTATGGCATTTAATTATAGGAATAGCATGGACAAACATTCAGGGTATTCAGGCATACTTAAATTCACATGTGAAATCAAATTACATATCCAAAAATTTAATCATGATGCCTTATGTATGTAGAGATTACCGATTAAAAGCATAAAACAGTAGTGATGCGCAAACCTGTTTGCAACTGAGTGGCGATGTTGAAGGGGCTGACCACTCTTGGTATCGGATGGAGTTGGGCGGCGGTAGCTTCGGAGCGGATGAGCGGCCTTCAGGGTTTCTTTACTCGGAATTCTTTAAGCTAGTCTCCAGGGTTTCTATGCCAGGGTTTCTGTCCGTCTTCGTCTGTCCCCTTTTTTTTGAATGAAACTCTGCTATTTATAATAATTTTTATGACCTGATGGGCTCAGAATGAAGCCCAGAATTTTCTGGTATTCGCAAGCTTCGCTAGGCGAGTGGCGTAGCGAAGGGTTCGCTAGGCGAAGGAGTTGCTCGTCTAGCGAGCATGCCAGTCTGGGCCATTTTCTGGATTTGGCCATCTGTGAGCTGAGTCTTTGTTCCTTTAAGGTCAATGCCTTGGAAAATAAGTTGGAGTGCCTTAAAAATGCTTTGTAACATTAATGGGCAAATTTTGGGGTATGACACAAGGCAACCAAAGAGGTGGTGGTCAAAAGCCAAACAAGAGTCACATTAAGTGTTACAATTCTCAGAAGAATGGTCACTATTCTAGTAATTGTCCAAAAAAGCATAAGAATCAAGAAACTTATACAAAGCTGGCGAAACATGAAGAAAAAGAGACATTGTTGATGGTTACAATAAGAGATGAAAAGAGATTCAAGGACCAATGGTACTTGGACTCAGGATGCTCATCACACATGTTTGGAAAGAAAAATTGGTTTGTCAACATAAATCCCTCAATAAATAACATGGTGAAATTTGCAAATGACAACACTCTAGTAACTGAAGGTATTGGTGATGTTCTGATTATGAGGAAAGATGGCAAGAGGTTAGTACTTTCAAATGTGTTGTACATACCAGACATGAAGAGCAATTTTCTCAGCATAAGGCAATTAGTCAAAAAAAACTACAAGGTGTCAATCAAAGACAAGATGATGAGATTTCTCAACTCAAATGGAAGGTTGATCTTGAAGGCACCAATGTCTCAGAATAGAACCTTCAAGATTGAACTAAATGTGATGGAGCATAAGTTCCTTGCAACATCAGCCAACAAAGATGAATGGATATGGCATTATAGACTTGGCCATCTCAATTTCAAAGACATCGGAGATTTGAAGAGAAGAAATATGGTTTCAGGATTACTAGAAATCGACATTCCAAATAAAGTGTGTGAAGAATGATTGCAGGCAAAGCAACATAAGAACATCTTCAATAAGGATGCAGGAAGCAGGTCGAAGGTAATTCTTGAAGTCATATACTCTGATGTATATGGTCCTCTCCAGGTGGATTCTATTGGAGGTAACAAATACTTTGTTACATTCATAAATGATTTTAGTCGAAAACTGTGGTCTTACCTGATCAAGAAGAAAAGTGAGGTGATCGAGGTATTTGCCAAGTTTCAATCTATGGTCAAAAGACAGAGCGGTCGAAAGATCAAGATTTTGAGAACTGACTGTGCTGGAGAATATGTGTCGAAGTACTTCAATAGATTATGTGTGAAAGAAGGGATTGTGCATGAGGTGGTGTCACCCTACACTCCACAACAGAATGGAGTAGCAAAAAGGAAGAATAGAACCATCATGAATATGCTTAGAAGTATGTTGAAAGGCAAACACATACCCAAAGAATTATGGGGAGAAGTTGTGTCGATTGCAACATATATCCTCAACAGATGTCTAACGAAGAAGGTAGAGGGAATCACGCCAGAAGAATGTTGGTCTGGTGTCAAGCCTAGCTTGAGTCGTCTGAGGGTGTTTTGATCTATAACACATAGACATGTGCATGATCAGTTGAGAAGAAAACTTGATGACAAGTCGAGTCAGATTATCCTGATAGGATATCATTCGACTAGAGCATACAAGTTGTTCAACCCAATGAATAAGCAAGTGGTGATCAGCAGGGACGTGATCATAGATGAGCTTAAGGAGTGGAATTGGACTGATAATGTCAAGAAAGATTCAGTGAGAATATTTTGTTATGAACTAGCTAGTGAAGTCGAAAGAGAAGTTCGACAGGAAGAAGTCAGAGGTGAAGCAGGCCCAAGCAGACCTCAAAGAACAAGACACAGGCTTGCAAGGTTGAAAGAATGTGGGATTATATCAGATGATGTGATCAATGAAGAAGGTGAGCTGATACATTTTGCTTTCTATGAAGATGTTGAACCAGTCAATACAATTGAGGCATTGAAAGATTCGAAGTGGATGAAAGCAATGAACAATGAGCTGAAGCCAATCGAAGTCAACAACACTTGGCCACTTATCGAATTGCCCCAAGATAAGAAGGAAATCGATGTGAAGTGGGTATACAAGGTGAAGTTGAATCCCAAAGGAGAAGTGACTCGACACAAGGCGAGACTTGTGGCGAAAGGATTTATTCAGAAAGAAGGAATCAACTTCAATGAAGTTTTTGCCCATGTTACTAGGATAGAAATAATCAGGTTGGTTTTTGGTCTAGCAAACATGAAAAATTGGCAGATATGTCAAATGGATATGAAATGTGCATTCCTTAATGGCCCCTTAGAAGAAGAAGTTTATGTTGCATAACCAGTTGGATTTATGAAACAAGGTGAAGAAATAAAGGTGTACATGCTGCATAAATCTTTGTACGGACTTAAACAAGCTCCAAGAGCTTGGAACAAGAAGATATATGGCTTTCTAAGGGAGAAGGAATCTGTGAAGTGCAAATCTGAACATGGAGTATATGCAAGAAGAAACAAGAGTGAGTTGCTTATACTATGTCCCTATGTCGATGACTTGTTGATAATAGGCAGCTATAACAAGGAGATCGAAGACTTTAAAGGTGATCTCAACAAGGAATTCGAAATGTCAGATATGGGTGATATTTCATACTTCCTTGGCATTGGATTCTACAAGAGTGGTAGAGGTTTGATGATGCATCAAAGAAGGTATGCAGGCGAAATACTCAAGATATTTGAGATGTAAGTTTGCAACCCAACTTCAACTCCATCTGAAGCCAGATTACAACTGTCGAAAGATTCAGATGAAGATGATGTCGACCCAACCCAATACAGAAGAATTATTGGGTCACTTTGATGCCTTTGTAACACAAGGCATGAATTAGCATTCAGTGTAGGTATGGTGAGTAAATTCATGTAGAAGCCAAAGGTATCACATCTAGCAGCGACGAAAAGGATACTAAGGTATCTGAAAGGAACTCTCGACTATGACATTTTGTTTCCTGTAGCTGATGAAGGAAAAAAAATGCAAACTAGTGAGATACACCTACTCAAGTTGGTGTAGTGATGCCGAGGATTAAAAATCCACAGCTGGCCATGTGTTTACTCTAGGCGGTGCACCAGTTGCTTGGAGTTTGAGAAAGGAGCCAGTAGTGACATTATCGTCGTATGAAGCAGAATACATATTTGCTTCTCTTTGTGCATGTCAAGCAACATGGATGGTGAATCTGGTCGAAGAGATAACAGCGAAAAGTCATGGAGCAATTACCATGATGATCGACAACATGCCAGCTATCAATCTGGTGAAGAATCCATTGACACATGGTAGAAGCAAGCACATCGAAATGAGGTTCCATTATCTTCGAGAGCAGGTAATAGATGGGAAGATGAATGTGGAACACTGTAAAACTGAGAATCATATTACATATATCTTGACGAAGGGAATGCAGGTCGAAGTGTTTAGAAGACTAAGAGTTATGGTAAATGTAGATAGATTAGACACAATGAATTAGGTGGTGTGTTGAATTGTAATTCCTTGTGTCGAAGCAGGTTGCTCGACAAAGCAAGAAGGTGTTGAACCACCTACGGTGTTGAGTTATGTTAGTGTGTCGAAGTGTCGAAGCATATTGCTTCACACAGGATTTTGACTTAGGCATATTTTAGTAGTGTTAGCTATTTTGGGATTTTTATAGTTTTGGGATTTGGATTGAGGTCCAAATTAACCAAAATCTATAAATAGATAGAGTAACCCTTATTCTTGTAACAAAGTGAGTAGAGTTTTCATAACATTGTATTCATAGTATTTTGCAGTTGCAAAGTGAATAAGAAGTTTTCCACAGTTTGTGGATAGAGAGAAACTCTACATAATTTTATTACTCTTCTCCTTTATCGTTCTTTAATTTATTTCTCCATTGTTCTTCTCTTTTCATTGTTATTGTGTGGATGATAACAATCTTGTTCATCAATATTAATTGAAATTCTCTATAGGGTGTGGTGGATTTCCAACATCTGGTATCAGAGCCTTTGGTTCGAGAAAGAGACCGACTTACTTGTATCAAAAGTCAACAACGCCACAAGGGTGGTGAATACAGAATGTTTCGTTGAAGAGTGTCAACAGCGCAAGTGTGGTGAATAAGAAATTTTCCGTGCACTACAAAAGTTTGTGGAAGTAAAAAGGGCTTTCACTTGAGGGGGAGCATTGTAGACTCACATTTGAGGAGGAGTGTTGAGAATGTATCAAGTGTGAGTAGTGTGAATAATAGTCCTACATTGGTTGGAAACATGGAGACTTGAGCATTTATAAGTGAGAGAATCCGCCCACCTATCACCTTATGGTTTTGGGAGAATATGTGGTGTGTCTCTCACAAAGGTGTTGCTCTAAAGAAAAAGTCTCACAATGTTCAGTGCTCTGTTATAGTTTCATATATTAATCCGCTGTCGCACACGGGTCAAAAATGAGTTTAAAAGTGTAGTAAAACGGAAGCGACACTCGAATGTCGTATCACAAGGACTCTTGAATGTTATAACCAAACGAATGAAAAGAAGGGGGTTTTTAAGGTTCAAAACTTAAATCGAATATGATTAAAGGTAAAAGAAAAATTGATAAATAAGTTAATCTATAGTATCGATTTCCGACTTATCATCGATTCTTATAATTTCAATTCCCTAGCGGATTCAATCCCATACGATTACAATACCCACTGACAAGCGCAATTGGTATTATATGATGTATGTTCCTAATTTCCGAATTAAGCAAACAGATTTAAGCAGACGCGAATTAAGCAAACGTGACTTAATCAAACACGATAATGAAAAAGCTACGCTCCCATATTTTCATTAGGGCGTACATTGGGAGCACCATTGGCAGTCTTAGGTATCCTTAATCAAATTTAATAAAATCTATCCTAAATTTTCATTAGTGCGTACATGATCCACTCTTAAAACTCCTTTAAAAGTACAATCTCTAATAGTGTTATGATTTCTTCTAATTTGATGTCTTTTACCATTATAATATCAATTCTATATTTTTTGCAATAGCTGTGGTACTATCATAGTGGTTCAACACAAATGGCATATGTTTTTCCCTCCAAAAGGGATCTTAGATATCAAGCATCTTAACCAACTTGCTTCTTCACTAAATGTCGCTAATGCTATAATCTCAAACTCCATTGTGGACTAAACCAAGATAGTCTGGTTTTTTTATTTCCAAGATACAACTCCTCTAACTATGTTAAATATATAACTATTAGTTGCTTTAGAATCATCTGATAAGGTATTCCAATCTTCATCATTGTATCCTTCAAGTACAACAGGAAATCTCTGATAATGTAAACTGATATTCATGGTCATTTTAAGGTACCTCATGACTCGCTCAATAGCTTGTCAATGCTCATTATTCATTTACTAGTAAACCTGGACAACAATCCTACGACATATGCAATGTATGGTCAAGTACAATCAGAGGTATACCTAAGACTGTAAATGATGCTCCCCTATTCTATTTGTCTAACACTTTCACTAGTGTTCTTAAATAGTTTCACACTTGAATTGTATGGCGTGCACATAGATTTACAGCCAAAGTAATTATATTTCTTTAAGATCTTCTCCATATAATGAGATTGATCCAAAGAAATTCCTTTTTTGGATCTAGTGATTTTGATTCCAAGAATCACACTCACTTCTCCGAGATTTTTCATATTAAAGTTGTTTCACAATAATGATTTCACATCATTAACTACATGAAGGTTTGGTTCAAATATGAGTAAGTTGTCTACATAGAGACATATGATAATGCAAATGTGATTCTCAGATTTATAATAAACACATTTATCACTTTCATTCACTTTGTACCCATTCAATATTATTAAGTTATCAAACTTCTCATGTCATTGTGATGGAGCTTGTTTTATACCATACAAAGACTTATCTAACCCACAAACCTTGTTTTCTTGCCCATGAATTACAAACCCTTCCAGTTGGTACATATATATTTCTTCTTCTAATTCACCATTAAAAAAAGTTGTTTTAACATCCATTCGGTGTACTATTAAGTTATAAATAGCATCCATTAAAGTAAGTACCCTAATGGATGTAATTCAAGTGACTGGAGAAAAAGTATCAAATACATCTATATTTGCTCTTTGTCTAAAACATTTGGCTACAAGGCAAGCCTTGTACTTATCAACTGTTCCGCCAGGTTTTAGTTTTTTTTCACAACTCATTTACAACCAATTGGTTTGCAACTAGGAGGAAATTCTACTAACTGTCATGTCCTGTTAGATTCTAGAGAATCGATCTCATAATTAATAGCTTCTAGTAACAACTAAGCATCTAGAGATGACAAGGCTTGAAGAGTTGTTGGATCTTCTTCTACTATATAGGACATATAATCGAGACCATAGTAATAATCAACTCTTACTCGTTTACTTTGTCAAAAATCTATTTCTACTTTGTCGTTGCTTTCGGTGCTTCTTATCACATGAATATGATTTGATTCAGTGCCCCCACTATTTCACAATTTGAAAGGAAATTTGTCTTCATACAATTCAACATCATTTGATTCTATGATCACTTTAGCATTTAGGTAATAACACCTATATACCTCTTATTGTTTGTTGCATACCTAATGAAAACATATTCATAGGCTCTACTAGTGAGTTTAACTCGCTTCAGATCCTGAATCATGGCATAAGTCAAATAATCTCAAGTTCTAAATTAAAAAAATGTTTGGTTGTCTTTTCTTCAATATATCATGGGGAAGGATCTTATTTTAGACTTGGGAACTCTATTTAGGACATAGAAAACAGTCAATAAAATTTTCTCCCACGAGTAAGATGCAACACCCGAGTTCAACATAATATCAATAATAAATTCAGCAAAAGTTCTATTATTTCTTTCTACTTTACCATTCATTTAAGGAGAATATGGTGCATTCGTTTCATGTACAATTCCATGTCGTTTATAAAATTCATTAAATAAACTGGAATCATTCTCAGTTCCCTTATCACTATGAAGTCTCTTAATCTTCTTACTAACTAAACCCTACCTTTTTCAGAAGAAAATCAGAAACAAGATTCTTTATAATCTCTGAAGTATACATGACATCCTTCAAGATCAAAATATTTTTAGAGGTGGACTCTGCTCCGCTTCTCTAATACCGACAACTTTAGTGGTGTGGGCAACTCCCAACTACACTTTCATTTTAGTGTATGTTTTGAAACATTGCATGATCATAACAGACATGACGAGAGGAGACAATGTCTAACCACCAACCATAAAATTCACCAATCATGTTAATTTCAATGATCAAAGATGTAAATTGCTCATCATCCAGGTTAACCTATACATTAAGGGCATCACAAGGTTTAAGCCTAGTCTTACATTTCTTAATCATATGACCTAGCTTTCCACAATTGAACAAAGAGAAAATATTAGTGTCATTTCTTTATGGTGGTGATTATTGCCTATCAATTGGAGTAATTAGGGCCCTTGAAGGGTTCTCATTCTTAATTTGGTTCACAACATTACAGTTTTGATTCTTTAATCATTTTTCAAATGACTTCAGAACTACATTGAATTTATTTTTGTTATTTGAAATAACCAAGACGTTTATTTTTGATATTGTCTATGAGATTATTCTTTAACTCAAAGGCGAATAATATACTCTCAATTAAAATTTATTTTGTTTTGTGGTGAAGCAAAGTTTTTTAAAACTTTCAAACTAGGGGGAAATTTGTCAATAATAAGAGCTATTTGAAATTGTTCATCTAAACACATACCTTTTGTGACGATCTTATAAGCAATCTTTAGAAGTTCATAACATTGAGCCTCCACGCACCTTTCATTTATACCATCTGATACTTTAGGTAGTGGCTACCGACATACTTCTTTACTTCAACTTCTTCGGTGTCATACTTATTCTTCAGAGCCTCCCAAAACTATTTTGCAGTATCACAGATCATCTGCGAGTCCATTAAAAATATAATTTAGTAGAGATAATCATTCGCTTTTTATAAGGGGATTTCTTTTTTGAACTAGAAATCGTTCGCTTTAATCTGTACAACAAATTCAGCTCCAACATTATTAAGTGTTCCATATGAATCCACATATTTATTATCGTTAATTTTCTCGATTCATCCATAAGGAGTAACATGAATGTCACTAGTCAAAATATTAACAACCTTTTTCAGAAAAAAATATATATTTTGCTGCCAGCGTTTGAACTGAAGTGACTTCCCCCAAACTTGAAAGATTTGTCAGAGACAACGACCACATTATTACCAATAATTTATTCAATAGTAGCCATGACATTTTTTAAAATGTCTTAAAATTGTTGTTTCATGGTTTTGAAAATCAGCCATAGAAGAAATTACTGGGTCGAGTCGCAGATTAGGTCGCTCTCTTTAAGATGTTTCACGACACTACCCAAAATTATGCAAAGCATTCGAACTACAATATCGTCTCCAAGATAAAAGAATTTAGTTCTATATTGTACGATTACTACTTGCACGGTAGATAGTCGATCTAGAAATACACCATTCGATGGTGAAAAGACCATTTGAATATGGTATAAATACCACTCATAGTATCTAGTATAACGACCAGTCGTAATAATTTCTCAAACCAAGAGAAATTCCAATGAATCTCTAAAGAGAATTCAATAATGGTCATGTAACCACTCAAAATAAATTCTTGAACAAGAGAAATTCAAACAATTCTCCAAAGAGAATCCAAAAATTAATAATTGTAATTTCTCAACTCAAATGAGGAGAAATTAACATATTTCTCTAAAGAAAAATCAAGAAAATACTCGGAAAATTCAACAAATAGAAAGAAATGGGGAGAAGTTGGCGCTTCGACAATTCGAAAGATGTTGAGCTAATGAGAGTGAGGAAGGAAAAACTCAATAAAAGGAGTTTTTTGTGTTTTGAAATGAAACAGTGAGTTTCCTTATATAATGAAGTGAGCTAGCTAAGATATCTCACCTATGCAAAGTGAGACTAAGGAGTTTTTTTTTCAACTAACACACAATGCGGGACTTGGGGAACTTTTTCAAATTCATCTCCTATATTAAAATATTGACATAATGTTCCAACAAGAAGACTAACAGACATGACATGAACACTTCAATTTTCTTGATAAGTGCTTAATCAAAAGTTAATATTCTTGTGGTGTCTGTTTTTCTAGCTTCCTCTCCTACGAAAGCAAACTTATGGATTTGTTTCAGAAGTTTATTTTCATACTATTTTTTGGGTAAAATAAAGATGACTCACATACGAAATGTTATGGTTGGATTTTTGATGCGTTAGGAATTATATTTCCAAGATTTAGAGACATTGTTGATTTTTCAGAAGGATGTGAGCACCACTAAGCAATTCTCTTATTACTTGCCCATATAAGGCTTTGTACATTTGTGATAGAACAAATGAATTCTTATTTATACCAACAAGTGATATGATTAAACTTTGTCTCGGGTTTTAAAAAACTAAAATCATATTTTTCAATTACAACTGTTGCAACCGTTGTAACCGTTTTCACTGTTACTCTTCATTTTCCCCTTCCTTCTTTGCTCCTATGTTCGTGCAATGCATTCTCCTACTTTCCAACATCCTTTTTGCTTTCTCATCCACTCACTCTGACTGAATTTTCCGAATTCATTCAATCAATGATTCTAAAGTTCAATGGTTTCTATGACCAATGAGCAGGCGTTGATGAAAATTTTACTTCAATCAAAAGAGTATTGAGGATTGATCTAAAATGGCATCATCGTCTCTCCCCTTCAGATGCAACTCTAAAACAAGAAAAGGCATCTAAAGGCAGGAAATTGCTTGACTTGAAGGCAATGAACTATTTATTTTAGTCAATTGATCGATGGATGATAGAGACCATCGTTTTGTGTTATTGCAATCTAAAATTTGTGGGTTTCTCAAATCAAAAGTGGATTTGATATATTTATTATTAGTATTTTATTATTTTAATTAAAAATACTTAAAATAATTATATTATAATAAGATTAAACGTAATCATAACATTTAAAATTTAGATAATGACTAATCAAAAATAAATTTGATATAATCATTAGTGATGTTTTTAATTGTTTAATTTATTGGGTAATGCTAACTAATACCCGAGACATTTATTAAGAATTTAAAATAAAGAAAATACGTTAGGTTCAGTTCATTGAATACACATAATATTCTTAAAAAATTTGATTATTTATATTTTCAGTGTATTGAATACACATGTATTTAGAAAAAAAAACATATATTTTTAATCTCTTAAGTAATGCTCAACTTACTATTTCCCTATATTATTATATTCAAAAAATTTGAGAGATTTAAAGAGGATTTAGCATAGTCTACAATATATAAAATATGTATAGAAATTGAATAAAACTGAATTTGATGCAGTCATCAACGTTTTTTTCCTTTCTAAATAGAGAAACTATAATACTCCTTATCAACGTTTTTTTTTTTTAATGCTTATCAACGTTGTTTTTATTTGTACTATAATTTAAAATATTTATGATGATCAAAACTAAAATAGAATTTAGCATAGTTAATGATTTAAAAATTAAAATAATATAATAATTGAATTAAAAGTCAGTTTAACGCAATTATTAATGATATTTTAAAATATTAGGTTAAAGGTAATGCACTTTCATTATAAAGAAATATTAAAGGTAGTGCATTGTCCGTGTAAAGAAGTATTACACTGATATTCAATCAAAATATTTTATATTGACAAATCATAACAGTATTTTAAAAATAAAAATGTGATGTAACGGGATACACGGGTGTCATTGGTTGATAGTGT
Organism: Lathyrus oleraceus; assembly: GCF_024323335.1. NCBI lineage: Eukaryota > Viridiplantae > Streptophyta > Magnoliopsida > Fabales > Fabaceae > Lathyrus > Lathyrus oleraceus. Next base: position 431,724,038 of record NC_066584.1, read on the forward strand.
AAAAATATTTTACACTGTCAGGGCATATTCATTTTTCTCTTAAAATATTATTATTTTAATTTAAAAAATAATAATTTATGTTAAAAGTTGAATTAAAAATAAATTTAGAGTAGTTATCTATTTTAGGCTTTAAAATCTACATGTTTTTAAAATTATTTGTGTTAAAAGGTCGAATTAAAAGTAAATTTAGAGTCAAGATGTTTATTTGATATTTTAGTAATTGCAAACTTTATTTAGAAAAAAAATTACTAAACTCAAACTTTAAATTAATATCGTAATATTCATTTAGCACGTTAATAAGTGGGATATTAAACTAAATAAATATAAAATAAGTGAAAAAAAGAAAAGAATGCCAAATGGGCTTGAAGCCCATATTGCAAAGTTAAGAAAAAATATAGAAATTTTTTAATGCATCATCTATGTTACTTACACACCACGCGAAAATACTAAAATGTCGTCCATATTGTAAAGTTAAGAAAAAATATAGAATTTTTTTAATGCATCATATATATTACTTACACACCACGCAAAAATACTAAAATGTCTCCAGTTTTTAGAGATACGTCTTTAAACGTACCCAGTATACACTCAACGTAGGTCATTTTAAGTGATGCCCTATAAGTTGAGTTTTTTTAATACCAGATATGCATCTCTAATAGATACTCATAGATATCTCTTCGTAATGTTTACACACCAGTAGCAGAAGCAGACACCAAAAACTTGTAATTTGACAAAATAAAATTGACATTTATAAAATAAAATAAGCATTAAATAGATGGTTTTAACATAAAATGCAACATTACACTTCAATATTCAGGTGGACGTTTCAACATCTTCACAATATCTTCCACCGATCTTGAAATCATCACTTCCAACTCGAGCGAAACTTTTGTTTCAAAACAGAAATATGTATTCCACATAGCCCTTACATCTGCATCCGTCTTGAGCTAAAAGTTGTTGAACTCAATCTTCCTTTCATTGTCAATCGACGGTGAACAGTACTCGAGTTTCATAATTCTTTGATTGTCTCCGTAAGGTAGAAGATTATGAATTTCGTATTTAATATCTGCAAGAGATGTGTACTAGTTGAGCTTAAAATTTTTCCCAAGTGTCGCGTTGGAGAATGAGACATTTGCGACATACCAGTTGATGTTTATTTGTGACATTTGAGACATTTTCAATTTATCTGAATTAAAAAACAAGAGCACTTTAATTTATAGAAGCTATAAACAAATGTGGACCATTCAAAATCTGGCATGCTCATTTCAGAGTTATATCTCCGCTTCTGCACTCTATTATCTTGTTCCAGAGATGTATCTTTGTAACCTCTCTTGAACATGCATAAAACAAAACCTTTGAAAACATAACTTAATTGAAGATATTTTTTGGCAAATGAACAAATGCTACGGGAAAGATAAAAAATATATTAAAATATTAAGAAATTGAATATATTACACTTCATTAATATTGAGACACAATTACGTACACTTATTTTTCCGGCTAAAGAGGAAGTTAAAATGCATCAAAATATTTTTTTCCGACTAAATCTTTGGATGGTACCCCCTTTGAATTTTGTGCATTTGATTATCTTTCAATGTTGCTCAATTTCTCGAACTCTTGCATCCTTACCATAAAATGGTCTGAACATATCTTAAATTTTGTTGTTGAATGAGCCATTCACTCCAGTGATGTAAGTGATATAGGGCATCTCGGTCTCAAGTAAACTTGAACAAAATGTTGTGATTTGAAAGTCACGCAATACACGTAGTAAGATCATTTGGATTTTGATGTGGAACATAAAGATTTGACTCTTGCAGGTTCTTGTATGTGATGTGTGTTGAAAGGAATTTAAGAATTTTTTTTCATATACCCAGGGCACGTTAACCTTCATGGTGGTATGGTAGAAAACAATATCACGTTTTATGTACAAGAGAAGTTGTTGAACGAGAACAAAGAATACTATTTAAACCCATTTTTCCGCTCGTAAGTATATATCAATTTGTGTTTTCATTTATAAATCAATTTTATACATATTATTAATTATTCTGAATATTTATACAATAACTATTGACAACTAATTTTTATATGTTCGTAGAAAAATGTTGAAGTTATGATTAATGTTTTGAGTTGGTAAGTGGTATTATTTTTAATATTCAATTTTTACTTTTAGTTTTGAATAGTTTTTATTCATGTTTAATTTTAACCGACATGTGATGAGCGATGGAGAGATACAATGCAATCAAACATAATATACTTGGTAGAAAACCAATATTCTATTATCCGAACGTAAGTATACTACTTGTATTATGTCCAAATATGTAAATTTTATATTTTATGTTGATGAGAACAAAGTAAATTTTTTATTATGTATTAATGAGAACAATGTAAATTTGTACATTTAAAATGATCTGATTTCGGTTTTGTCAATATTTTATAGTTTTTGTCTAAAAGAATGATACAGGCCAGTCAAAATAAAATTTAAAATAAATTATATATGGCAATAGACAAGATTTATCCCCTCAATTATTAATTAAAACCGACATACCAACATAACTTATTACCTTGAATTTTAAATAAAATCGATGGGTAAAGTGACAAGTTTTCATGTCTCCCTTCATTACCTCGGCAGTGAAACCGAGGTAAAAGTCATTTTGCATCAGAGGTGAGATGTGTTATTTGTAGTAGTGGTGCCCTGATTAAATTGGTTTCTCCTTTCATGTCTAGAATGTAAAAATCTGTAGGAAAAATCTAGTCATTAACTTAAACAAGTACATCTTCCACTACTTTGATAGGGCAAACATTGCTTCTATTTTCCAGTTGGATAGACAAACATGTATCATGTAAAGGACCAAGATCAAGATTGTTAAAATAGAAGTAGACATAATATTAGTGGCATATCCTAAATCTAGCATGCAATTTTCGAATTTAATCTCCCCAATGGTACGAGAAATAGAGAAAGTTCATGGATCTTTGCACTTTTGGGGCATGGTCTAAGTGAGGTCTGGAACATTTTGCTTCGTTTTAACTATTCCAGGTACATGCATAGGTTGAGTGATGGCTAAATATTTTTCCCCATATTAACTCTTTCATTTCCCTTTAACCTCCTCTTGTGTGAGCATAAGTCTTTCAGAAATTTGACGTATTTTAGAATTTGCTCAATTACATCAAGAAGCGGGATGTTCAACGCCACCTTCTTGAATATGGTCAATATTTCCTTATTCTTATCTTCCTCATCTATTTTGTTAGTTTTCACTGATCTCTGCAGGAAATGGACTGGTACTACATGTTCTTTCTCAGTAACAACTTCAGAATCAGGTGTGACCTCAACAATTTTTTTATTTTCTTCTTAGGCTAGTTCAACATATTTTCCCGACCTCATGGAAATTACACTCACATTACGAGCATTTGGATTCACTACTATTTGGGCAGGGAGTTGGTATGAACCCTGAGTATGCATGGCATATATTGAAGTGACAAGTTGTCCAATTTAGGTCTCCATATTTTGAGTATTGGAATCCATTCATTGTTGAAATTGGGGATTCTCTATAGTTAATTGCTTGACAAGGTCCTCTAATGAAGGTGCGGAAGTAGTCACTGATTGTGAAGTATTTTGTGTAGTTGACAGTGGTAACAGTAGTTGCTGTAGCCTAGTTTGTTGATGTGCGGATGAATACCCATGCCAAAGGTTTGAATAATTTCTCTAATTGGGATGATACCTGTTAGTGACTAGATCAAGGTTTTTGTACCTGTTATGTTTGTTGCTTTGAGGATTGTAAATGTTTGTTGCGTACGCTTGAGGCAAATTAATAATTGAATCCTCTTGCAAGGTAGAACATGAATTTATTGGGTGTTCAGGAAAAGTGAAAATACCATATAACATTTTTGTTTGAGATTTGCCTACTTCTAACTGTTTTACCAATGAAGTAAGCTCATCAAATCTACTTTCTAGAGCCTTGTTGGAAGAAATGGCTTGAATTTCATGCACTCCTATTTTCAAAAGCACATAATTGGTTCTGGTTGTGAATTCTTGGAAACTAAGTGACATGTTCTCAATTAAAGCTTTTGTTGCACTTGGGTCTTATCAACAAGTGCTCCCTCCCTCATTAGCAGCATCCAATTTTTTTCCACAAGTAGTCATCCTTCAGAGAAATACTTGATAAGTAATTGCTTAGGAATCTGGTGTTGAGGATAACTAGACACTAATTGCTTAAATCTATTCCAATATTTAGTCAAGGATTCCCTGTCAACCTGTCTCATGCCACATATTTTCTTCCTTATTGACGCGATTCTTGAGGCAAGAAAGTATTTTTCTAGGAATAACTTTTTCAGATCGTTCCAGAGTGCAAAGGAGTTTGGTTGAAGGTAGTACAACCAATCTTTCGCAGCTCCTTGAAGTGAGAATGGAAAGGCTCTCAAGTTGATATGGTCCTTTGTGATTCCTTGAGACTTCAATGGTGTAGAACACACAACCTGAAATTCTTTCAAATGCTTACGAGGATCTTCAACGGTAAGATCTCAACTTCAAGATATTCAATACATAAGGCATTATAATTAACATTTAGTACAACAAATTTTCTTTAAGATTCTTTGTTGTTCAGTCATGATATAATTATCAAAGTTAAAATCAGAATCAAATAAATTATTAGTAAACACATAATAAAAATCACTATAACTAATTTGTGCACTAATGCTGACCTGAGTTTTAATTGTATAAAATTTTAATTAAAAGATTTTCATTTTTCATTAAAAAAGACAATAAAATTCATTTAACATGTTCATTATAAAATAATATAACCACTAAATAGAAATAAGTATGAAAATGTCATCTTTAATTAAAATTAAACTAGTTTTTATATAAATCAACACCCACACAAACAAAGATATCTTAGTAGATAAAAATCAACACTTAATAGTAAAAATATGATCTCTAAAGAAATGCTTATTGCATTCATTAATTATGCCACTTGGTGCAGAGTTATCCATCGCGGCCGTGAACAGTGCGATTTCGGACAATCCGACCGGAGAATCACCCATCGCTGAGAAAACAAGAGCGGAGCGATGTTTGAAAACGCGTTCGATTTCACTACAAACGCGGGTCGTAGGTCATACCCCGGTCGGAGTGGTTCTTTGTTGGTCCAAACAGATTTGATCAAATTGTTTACAAGTTCTTAGATGAATAGAGATGAAAAGAAACAGGAGCAGCATGGAGAAGAAAGAGAAGAAGATTAGAAGAAAGAGATACAACGTGCACCACGAAGATGAGAAATAAGAGAAAAATAAATAAATAATCAGAAGTAATGAATAATTGAGATAAAAGAGGAATGAAAAGTCAAAAGTAACTTTCCAAAATCCAATGTGATTATAGCTGTATACTATCACATACTAATAGTACATCACTTACATATCCAATAGTAATTTTTATTTTGACGGAAGCACTAAAATATAGTAATAATACTTGTTTTCTTTAAATAATAATAATAATAATAATAATAATAATAATAATAATAATAATAATAATAATAATAATAATAATAATAATAATAATAATAATAAAAAATAATAATAATAATAATAATAATAATAAATAATAATAATAATAACTTATAGTAATAACAATAATATATTTTTTAGTAACAATAATAATAATAACAAATTAATCCTTTCACTACGCCAAATAAGGGAAAAGAGGGCGCTTATTTTGGCCTATAACAGCGCTTTTAAGCGCCCTCTAATCTGGCGCTGGCATAGGTAAAGACAGCGCTTTGTTTTCCTGGAGAAAGCGCTGTCTAAAGGCCCACATTATAGTGCGCTTTATGAAAAAAGCGCCCTCTGGAGTGGTCCATAAAGGGACACCTTAGAGGGCGCTTTCTGGAAAAAGCGCCCTCTAAAGTTGTCAATGTAAAGTGTTTAGAGGGCGCTTTCTGGAAAAAGCGCCCTCTAAAGTTGTCAATGTAAAGTGTTTAGAGGGCGCTTATTTTTTTAAAATAACTAACACTTTAGAGGGCGCTTTCTGCAGAAAGCGCCCTCTAAAGTTGTCAATGTAAAGTGTTTAGAGGGCGCTTTCTGGACAAAGCGCCCTCTAAAGTTCTCAATGTAAAGTGTTTAGAGGGCGCTTCCTACAGAAAGCGCCCTCTAAAGTGTTAGTTATTTTAAAAAAATTTGTTTGAAAAACAGTGGATATTTAATTGGTAACCTGTTCGCATGCTGCAAAAGTGTAAAATTCATATTGATTTCATCCTTTAATCCAATGTTATACACCATGAATCCATTGATATATACAACATGAATCCATTTATATACAACATTAATCCTCCATATATACAACATTAATATATGATTCTTTGATCAACAATATACAACAACATATTCATGATTTAGTAAAAGTACAACAACAATATACAACATATATACAACAACAGCATACAACAACAACATTCCATACATATATGTACAACAATATACAACCTAGCTATATGATTCTTTGATCAACAATGAATTGACACAATTCATCCTTCATTTCATCCAAATGAGCTATTGAGTAAGATTTGTATTCCTCAAAGTACTACAATTAAGAGAATAAAACATATTCATGATTTAGTAACAAATTAGATTAGTTATCCGATAATATTAAAATAAACCCTAAGTTATTATTCCATACCATTTTTGGGATGTCTATACGATTCAATGCAATGATATCTCTCATAAATCTCAATACAAAAAATCCGCAATCGACCGAATTATTTTGCTGAGGACACTACACAGAAAAACAAACAATATATATATAGTTAATTTCTTACAAACATTATTATAAGCAAAAAAACAAACACTATTATAAGCAAAAATAAGATACTTAATATATACCTGAACTCTGACCCAGGTAATGTCCTTCCTAATGCGGTAATTCTTTTTCGATCTAAATTTTATTATTGCCCTAACAAAATAAAAACGTATATTGAGATCAATCTGACAGACATAATTAAATATAGAAATACACACGAATATTTAGGGGAATTTCACTTACGTGTCAACCGTCTTCTTCAAACCCGGATATTTACTCCAATCACCCGATAACGAATCGAGATAATACACTATTAGTCTCGAAAGATCCATAGCAACCAACACCCAGTGGCCACTGTAAAATAAAACAAAAATTTAGATGAATGAAAATTTTCTACGTAAAAGATATACATAGATTAGAATGAAATTATTAGAAAGAAAATCTAACCCGTTGCCAGAATTAAACGGTAAAAAATACAAACTGCGTGTAGTATTATCGCCGGCCGCCATGAATCTATCGACTAGATCATTCTTTACGGATGTTGGATTTTTCGATATTAACGTTGCGTTGACACGGGAAGCAGCAATAAAATTGAAACGGTTACACAATTCAGTTCCCCGCATCAATTTGTCATACATATACCTTAAATAGAAACATAATAAATATTAGACTACTCATTGAAATGTGTAAATAAATTGTTCAACTAAGTAAATTATAGATTGATCGGAGTACCATATGTATGTATGAATGATAGCGATGCCCAATTCGTCGTGCTCAAAAAGTTGTTGCATGTCCTCCTTTCCAATTATTTCGAAATGAGCTTTTCCGAAAACACCTTCATCAAAATCTATACTACGAATGGACTCGTCCATAATATCGGACTCTTCCACCATTTTCTCAAGACGCATCATAATTTGAGATTTTGTCCCGGCCGTCGTTGGAATATCCTTCGTTGGAATATCCTTCGTTGGAATATCCTTACCATCGCTTTTCAACTTTCGACCGGGAACCTAAAAATTCATATAAAATAAATCATTACTTTTTGTGATGCAAAAGAATCGTTGTGTATATAATTCAATGGGTATATATATTTGTACCTCTTTTTGAGATGCAACCGACTCGATGCGTCTTGAAATCCCTTTACCAGCTTTAGGGGTGGGTCTTGTAGGAGTCTAACATTACCATGTAATAAGGATTGATTAAATATCATAATTGTAGCTGAATTGAAATGTGAATTCTAAATATTCATAATCATTTAGAACATATATACCTCGGCATCAGGGAAAATTAGATCTGACGGCCAACCAACAAAGGATCCGACTGCATCTCGCATCAACGTTGTCTCTGAAACAACGTCGGGTAATGGTAGACGGGCGTCCGTATCTAATACGAGGTCAACCGAAACTTTCATAAATCCCACCGGGAGGGGATTATGGTGAAGTAATTCACCCGAAGTATTGTGCACTTTTCCCTTGCCAACCATGCGATAAGTTGGTGACGATAGATACAGCTGACAAGGTGAAATGCCCTAAACCAATAATAAATGTTATTGTTAACTTGTATATGTGTCAAGTAAAAAAGTGCTATTTTAATTTCATAATAACATATATAATTACCTCGGGAAATTTCGGTTGATGATTGATACTAGCTCGGTCACTAGTATCTTTTGCCTCGGAAGCGCACCTTTCCTCTCTATACCTTGCATTCTCGTTTTGTAGTTGGAGTACTTGTGCCCTTAACTCCGCCAAGGTCTCTATCACCTCTTTGTTGGTAGGATTTTTTGTTTTTGTTTTTTTATAAAATGACGACGGAGTCACACCAAAACCCTTACCCCTCACACGACCGGAATACTCAGGAACATTTAGTACTCGACTAAGTACGCTCCTGCAATCCTGGACCTCGGTTGAAGGTACGGTTTGGGATAAAGTCTCCTGAAATATTATTAGAGGAGATTAAAAATGAATTATATGTCTAACAAAATTTTCGATATAATTAAAGAAATAATGTTACATATACTTACACATTCGTCATAAACATTTTGGACCGCTTCAACGACAGCCCCATCCTTCCCAACCCGAGCAGCCTTCCATAATACGTGGTCCGGAAGAGATGTTGCGTCACTTTTCTCCTCAGCTAGCTACACATTGAATTAGATTATAAGATCATCAATTATAACATATTGTGACAATGTATAAGCTCATAGCATTTGAATATACTCACAATTCTTTGTTGTAACCGTGCATAACCCGTACGCCCTTTTTTGTACGGATACGCGGGTTTTGATGCCCTTTTCCTATTTATGTCGCTTACTTCCTGGATAAAAAAGTTTAAGGCATATTAGAACCAAGTAACTTAACAATTGTATAATACCATAATTAATAGACATTACATGGAATTTTTCGTTTCTTCGTTTGGCGACAAAGTTATCCCATTCATCGGCTGAAATAATCTCGGCATACTTCATTGGCCGTTCTCCTTCAACAAATTTTCCTTCCTCATCCTTGAGAAATTTGTTGCACAAAAAGGATCGAAATCCTCGGAGTCTTTTTCCGGCCAATTGAATACAATATTTTTGCCGGCTTTCATCGATGTGAAAGGATCTCTAAAAAACATACAAATGGAGTGTGTTATTATAAAGTAATATTATAACAATATATGGTTAACAAATAGTCAACAAAAAAAACATATAACAATATATGGTAAGTACCTGTATCTCCGACCATATTTTTTCCTTGCCAACCTTCAAGTCCGGACTTCTCCAATTATCACATGTAATCGGAATATGTTGGCGAACAAGGAAACCAATGTAACTTGCCAACATTGAACCGTTAGGCTCAATTAGTTGGTCTTCAGCACTCCAATGTACTTCAAATTTTACACCCTTGTCTCTTGCACGAATGATTGACTTCATAACAGTCAATCCTCGTTTGATTTCTTTTTCAACATTATTACGTGATTCATTCGCGGCATGGGTATCGTCTTGGTTAGCCATTTTATCTGTAATATAGAAATGATTCAATAAGACCCAAGTAAGACAATGATTTAATACGTGAACACATTTACTGCATGCACAAACTTACTGCATACACATTTACTCACACACACCTACTGCATGCAAAAGACCAATGCAAACTTATGGTGTTTGGAACATGAACAAACTTGCATCCATAATCATCAAACTTCCAAGCACAAGCTCAAACACACTTCAAATATATCAGTTTTCAATCAGAAATAAAAAACTCAGTTTGCCCTAAACAACATTAATCAACATAATGCACAAAATGAAAAACTAAGTTTAGAAAATGCCCTAATCAAACACATGAAGAAAGTGAACGGTAACGATGGAGAAGAGAAATACCTTAAAGGTGACGGTAACGATGGAGAAGAAAGTGAACAGTGACGGTGGAAGAGGTTAACGCAGTGAACGTGAACGGTGAGGGAGGGAGAACGAACGGCGACGATGACGGTGAGGGAGGGAGAACGAACGGAGGACGAGAGTAATCGCAGTAGAGAGTAATCGCAGTTGAGAGAAAACCCAGTTACGTAAACGAAATAGCTTATAGAGAGGGAAAATAAAGAGACATGCAGTATATGTTATAATTTTAATGTTTACTAAAGGGGACCTTAGAGGGCGCTTTTTTAAAAAAAGCGCCATCTAAAGGGGGCCTAAGAGGGCGCTTCTGAAAGCGCTCTCTAAGGCTTTCCAAAAGCGCCTTCTAAACTGGAAATGTACATGGACTTAGAGAGCGCTTTTTCAAAAGCGCCCTCTAAGGGTAACCTTAGAGGGCGCTTTCACAAAAGCGCCCTCTATTGTTGTCCCTCCATTTTTTTTTTGGCTTCACTTTAGAGGGCGCTTAGTTACAAAAGCGCCCTCTAAAGGGGGCCTAAGAGGGCGCTTCTAAAAGCGCTCTCTAAGGCTTTCCAAAAGCGCCTTATAAACTGGAAATGTACATGGACATAGAGAGCGCTTTTTTAGAAGCGCCCTCTAAGGTTACCCTTAGAGGGCGCTTTCAATAAAGCGTCCTCTATTGGTGTCCCTCCATTTCCTCATTATTTTTTCGCTTCACTTTAGAGTGCGCTTTGTTACAAAAGCGCCCTCTAAAGTGCGCTGTCTATTCCAATAGTATGCTCCTTATTTTTTCTCTTTACTTTAGAGTGCGCTTTTGTAATAAAACGCCCTCTAAGGGGCGCTGTCTATTCCAGTTTTTGGCGTAGTGTTTTAAAAAAGTAAATTGTTTATCCTTAACTATTCATTTTTTTAAATATAATTTCTTTTATAATTATTATGCTATCTCTTATCTTACATTTTTTTTTAGTTCAGTCGCTCATTTCCATTATTTGGGATTAATAACTCTACCTTAGAAACTGTAATTCCAAACATGTTAAATAAAATCAAAGGAAACAAAAATCATACCTACATTAAAAAAAAAACAATGAATCAGAAGAAATTTGCAACACCTATTTAATCAGGCTATTAATTTCACACCAATATTGCAGCTAACATCTAGATGACCGAAGTTTTTATTTTTCTTAGGTGATCTTTATGCATTCACATAGATCAATTTCATTGTTGACTTTATGTCAATCTCCACCACCCATCACATCATTAATTTCATCAATGGAGATTAGTGGATTGATTGTTAAACGATTCGGTACATTTTAATTGGTTGTCATGCTCTATTTAACATGCTAATTTTTTTACTGATGAGAATATTTTAACAAACTGATCTTCTAGAATCATGCTTCACAATACAATACCAAAAAATACAATAGGATTTTGAGTTCTTGCATTTGAGCAATGTGACAAGGTGGACAATTCAACAATAATTAGTCAATGAAATATATATTGATAATTTGTATATATATGATTTTTTTTGTTGACTAAAATTTCCTCTCTAGAAGTCTTTGATGTGGTTCAATATCTATTTACAAAAAAATATATACAATAACTTTACCTAATTGATGTCTTTACCAAATATATCTTTGATAGCTAAACATAGAGTTCTTAAAACTTTAGAAGCATATCTATTTATAACATTTTGAGACAATATTTGTGGGGTCTTTTGGAAGATCAATTACTTTCAATCAATAATTTTATTAAACATTTTAAATAGTATTTCAAACACAACTTTGCAGAAAGCTCAAGTCCTTGTATTAGGGAGTCTGATGACAATCCATCATTACATATAACTAGTGATGGCAATCGGTGAAAAATGAGCAAAAGATGAAGCAAAATGAAGAAGAAATATCAAAGAATGAGTGAAAAATGACCAAATATAAAAGAATGGGACTTAGTGAAAATTCTAGTGAAAAATGATGAATTTTGACGTAACTATTGGAATAATCACACGCGCCATCACGTGCGCAATAGAGTTGAAAAAGTTACATCACGTGCGATGAATATTTTTCTGGGCTTTTTTTAACGCGCTTTGACCCGTTCTGAGTGCTTTTTAAGAGGATTTTCAACAGTTTGGAAAGAGTTACGAATTCTTGCACTGAAAGCACGATTTTACAGCATCAAAGGGTGATTTTGAGAGCATTGAAAGTCATTGGAGGTCAATCATTCAAGGGAATTCATATGTTATTCTTCTTTATTCAATTGGTATTATAATTTTCATTATGAGTAGCTAAAGCTCCTATAGGGTAGGTTGTGTGATGATGAACCTTATTTAATCTTGTTGGCATTATATGTTGGTTTGACTTTGTATGAATCCTTTGAATTATAATTTTATTCAATTGTTGCTTATTCTTAATGTATTTTATTTGAGATACTCTGTTAATCTGATATTTGACACATATGGATTCCTGACCCTTAGCCTATGTGTTGGACCTAGGATAACTGTTCTACTTACGCTGGTTGAATAGGGATATGAAACCTCGAGTAGTGGCATAAGAAATTAACATTCTATACATCGACTAATCATGTTTACATTGGCGGACTAGGGATAGAAAGCTCAGAGTAATAGTTAGTGAGTTATTTCGTGGAGAACTGATTATAACAGTTTTGTTAATTCGATGTGAGATTATTAGGATAAGACCATTCATACAAGGCATCATACATCAACAAGAGAGGATAAGGGGATTCTAATGCACAACCTAACCGTCTTTATTTCTTCTGTTTAAACTTGTACTTTGTTTTTCGTCTAAAAACTGAAACCGCCAAAGAGAGGCTAATACACAACCTAACAGTCTTTATTTCTTCTGTTTAAACTCATAATTTGTTTTCCGTCTAAAAACCTGAAAGCCCCCAAGAGAGGCTAATACATAACCTAAGCGTTTTTATTTCTTCTGTTTAAACTCGTAATTTGTTTTCCGTCTAAAAACCTGAAATCCTCCCTTATTTACTGTTTTTCCTTTATATTGTATAATTGTTGACTTGTTCGAACACAGTCCTTGTGAATTCGATATTTTTATTGCTGCGATACTATCGGTACATTTGTTGAGAAGTCATTATAGTCCGATGAATAAAAACATATTTTGTATTGAGTTAAATAGTTCAAGCTTAATCATCTTATAAGCTTTATTGCAATTGCCACCAATGCTCAACCAATAGTAGGAATAGAGAAAGAAAACATTAATGTAAGATTTACTCTTGCCTACCAAAAAAAAAACCATACAGGCATAAGGAACATCACTCAATCTTATACAAAACTAAGTACTCCATATACATTCAAGAAAAGTGTGTCTACGTCAAAACAAAAACTACATTCCAAAAAATCACAAACAACCCTTTCTTTTCATAAAGAAAAAATGGATGGTGCAATCACACAGTGTAAATTATTTTTATACTGTCAACCAATGACAAACATGTATTCCGCCAAATCAGTTATTAAATTTTGGATTTAATTGAAATACACTGACAGTGTAAAAGAATTTTACACTGTCAGTTAATCATAGCCGTTGGATGTTGAAACAAGTTTGACTTTTATTTTAAAAATCTATAAAGTAATGCAAACGGGTAATGATGATGAATCGATTGTAAAAAACATTTTACACTGACATCACATAGTAATTAATCTCTTAAATTTTAAATTATTTATATGAATTCACACTTTAAAATATTTTAATTGAATGCATATGTAATATTTTTCTACACGCACTACCATTAAACTCTTTCATAAACCATATGAAATATTTAAAATTCATATAAGATTCCTCCTCCTTCCAACCGAACATAAATCACAAACGCTAAAACAAACTCTTAGATCTAACCATCTAAGCAACCCTGAACTTGCCGTAAAATCAATTTCTAAAATACATGCAAACAAAACTTTTACAGACTAAAAAGAAAACAATAAATAAAAAATTTAAGAGAGAAACCAAAAGAAAAATTACCTGACCCATCAGGAAAACCACACTCTTATTAGTATTCCGGTCAAAACCAGAATTGTAATTAACCCTTATTCTCTCCACCATAGACAACGTCATTTTCATTTCATTAGTAGGTTATGGGTGTTACAGATTGAATTCGAATGAGGTGTGCAAAATGGGTGACAAATACACTTTTCATACCTGACAGAGATAGAGAGGTGTTGAGATGGAGATAGTAAAATTACGAGAATTACAAAGTTTTTTCAAAGACAAATAAGAACACATTTTAGAAATTATTTTTTAGTTAACTTTATATTTTATTTTGTTAGTTGAAGTGAATATTGTCTACTAATCAAATTTGTAAGGACCACGTATATATCATAACTGTCATACAGTTAAAATTAATTATTTTGAGACATAAATATGGAAGATGAGAGGAAAACTTATAGAAGAAGTAGTTATTAGAATAATTTAATTATAATATATTATTTTATTTTTAATTCTAATATTTATGTATCAAAATGATTAATTTTAATTAGATGATAGTGTAAAATAATTTTACCAATTAATCTCTTTTTTATTAATTTTGCTTTTTATTTATATCATCAAATATACTTTTTTTATTTTCAAAAAACAATTGCCAAAACATATTTAATGGTATTTTTTTATAGTTTAATAATTATAACAAATTCATTAACAATTTATCAATCAATTATATCATTTCAATAACTTAAAAGTTACATTTTGATTTAAGAAAATAAGCGATGATTTTTTGAGAGTGTAAAATTGATATCCTATTTTTTGTTTTTTTCACAAAATCAACACTCCATAGGTGGTCACAGGTCAAGTGACCACATGATTTAATATTTTTTGGTAGATAGTTTTTAGTGAATACTGATGGGTCTTCGGTCTATTTATTGTCCCTTTCTCCGTTGAAGAATGATAACGCCATGTGTTTTTGTTTCATTATTTATATTTTTCTATTTGTTCTTTATAGAAGAAGACGTCATTGCATAGATCAGCTTACAACAGGTATGATGCATTTTATGGTGATTAGTGTCTAAGTACATCCAAAAAAGGACTATTGCTTAGCACACGAATTTCTAATAATCAAAATTATACTTTTTATAATATGTAATTAATTTGTTAACAGAAAATATAATTAGTTGATTAAAACAGTTTATTATTATTATTATTATTATTATTATTATTATTATTATTATTATTATTATTATTGTTAATAATAATTAAAATTCATTGAACTTTGTTCTTAAAAATATTTTGAATCCACGTTATGAACAACCACAATCCTCTAATTATTAAAATATTTACTTTTATTATATTTATTTTTTTATTAGCATCCAAACGAATACATAGTCAGTTTTTTTAAACATTTATATAAATATAAAATGAGATTAATTGAAATACATTGTCAGTGTAAAAGGGTTTTACACCATCACTTAATTATAGACGTTGGATATTAAAAGAAGTTTGACTTTTATTTTAAAAATCTATAAAGTAATACAAACGGGTGATGGTGATGAATCAACGGTGTAAAACTTTTTACACTGACGGTGTATAGTAATTAATCTCATATAAAATATATTATTATTTTTATTTAATTTTAGTTTAATATAAATTATTTATAAAATAGTAAAAGATAATAATATAAAAAATAATAAGCTGTTATAACTGCGGTTGTAAAAAAAAGTTAAAATTTAAAATATAAATTAAAAAATAATATATTTAAAAAAAAAAACTACAAAAAAATATATATTTTACCTTCATATATAAGTATAGATTAAGGAGATTATATTATTAATTGTGAGCTGTGATACTCTTTCAATGTAAGTTACTTTGGTGGAATATACGTTATTATTTAATGAGTTTTGTTTCCATTAGTCTTTCTTAGATAGTGTTCTTGAAGAATTTTGCAAGAGATTCGACATCACTTCTCTTGCAAAATTTGTGCACCAGTAAATGCAAAGAAATGACTCACTATTTATTTTATGAATGTTCACACTTAGGATGTGTTAAGTTTACGATAATGGAGCAAAGGTCAGGGAAGGGGGAAAATATATTTTTAATGAAATATGTTTTTGTTTAATTTTTAGGGGAAGAGAGGAGCATAATTCTTTTAAATTATATTTTTTGCATCTTCAAATTGGAAGATTTAAAAGGGAAATGAAAGAATATGAGTTTCACTATACTTAATAAAATATTTTCAATTTTATCTTAATATTTAAAATTATTATTGTGTTTTCGTGTTTCTGATTCTCTTTTGTGGGATCTTTTTCTATTGCTTCCATCAATTATTATAGTTATTCTTCATCTTCAAAAAAAAATCGGTTTAATTGTAATTTTGACCCCCTGATTTATTTATTTTTTTGTTTTGATTCTTCCATTTTAAAAATTACAGTTTTTGTCATTTTTGAAGTTTTTGTGTTGGATTTTAGTTCCATAAAAAAATAAAATAGGGGATCAAAATTGTAATTAAATATCAAAATTGTAATTAAATATATAAGTTATAATCATGATAATTTTTTTTGTTTTCTTTTATTTTTTTAAATATTTATTTATGTTAGTTTTTTTTATAATTTTGTTATATATACTATTATATTTTCTTTTGTATCAAATTTTAAACCATTTAATTTTTTTATTTTATATCATTGTATACAAAAGTTATTATATGCACATACTTTAATTTGTGTCGTAGAGTTATAATACGATTTAAATGTTCTTAAATTTTTTAACATTTTGTGGTAAGTAATGATTTTTTTTAGTCACTCAATATTATAAATTTTGTTGCCAAAAAATATTTATGAAGTTTTCATCTATAAATATCATATCACTTATATAAAATCACAAAAATAAAAATGTAAATCATTAATAAAACTTATCTCATCCCTTTGTGAATCAAACATATTCTTAATTAAAATCTCTTTCTTAATTAAAATCTTTCACCTCTTTTCTCTCCATTAAAAACTCTCGCCTCATCTCTTTTTATTTGAACCAAACATACCTTAATTGATATAAAAGATAAAAAAACTCAATAATGTTTTGACAAAAGGTGTTTAACTTTTACATTTTGTTTGATAGCATCAAGTTAATATCGTGATTTAGACTCAAATATAATAAATATTTTGTTTATGATATTAATTGGTGAAATTTTTATCTAAATAATTCACATTTTCAAATAAATAGTCAAATTAACTCACCTTTCACGTATTTTTCAAACTAATTTATTTTCAAACATAAATTTTTTTAATACAAAAGAGACGTCAATTCAATTAGTGATAATGTACAATATATAAGAGGAGATGTTAGTTCAATTGACGACATTGTATAAAGATATAAGAGAGAAAGTACATTCTCTCTCCTATGTGTTTGTATATTATCGTCAATTGGAGGACGCATCCTCTTATTTGTTGTACATATCGCTAATTGGATTGACATCTCATTTGTATTTGATTTTTTTTATTTGAAAGTGAGTTAGTTTGAGAAATATGTGAAAAAATAGATTAGTTTGGGTCTGAATTTGAAAAACTGGATTATTTAGATAAAAATTTGGTCGACTCGTATTCTTGTTTGTTTGAGTGTTTAGTGAGGATTTTTCTCTTTCTTTTCTTCCTAAAAAAACAATCGTAAATATTTTTATTTAGTTTATGTATTTATACCTTTTTGTTGTTTGTCTATATAACATTTGTTTTGATTGTACTCAAATTAACCTTAGATACTACTGGGATCATGTTGAAAGAACAGTAAAAGTTGAGGCGCATCGTATTACAAAGATTTAAATGTATTTTTGGTTCTCCTATTTTGAGCATTTTAAACTATTGATTTCCCCTATTACAAAACCAATAATTTTGATCCCTTAATTTTGATGGTCTTTGGATTTTTGTATTACCCTCCAATTTTACATACGAAGCCTAGCAATTGCTTCTAGAGCAAAAGGCTTTATTGCCAGCGCCTGGGAAGATGAAGGGGAAGTAGTTGGTAGAGGTGCAGTTTGAGGAGGCTGGATTTTTGTGATGCCAGTATTTCCTTGTCCTCTTGAATCCTGCAAAGGCAAGGAAGCTGAAGAAAGACTAGAGTCAGAACTAGTCGAACTGGAATCTGTGTGCGTGACAGGGCTAATGACTGAACCAGAATCACTATCACTAGTCTGGATAGGGGAGTCAGTGAGCTCACCAGCATTATCGACAAAGGTTGCTTGGTGAGATGGAGAAGAAGTCGTCGACAGGGGAGTATGGTCAGCAACATGGTGAGGTTGCTCACCATAAGCACCAGCCTGTTTTAGAGCAAAAGGATGTTTGTAAGAAAAGTCTAGCAATTCAGGGAAAAAGATAGTAAAACAAATGATTACCTGTGTCGGTGTAGGAAGAACAATGTCCGGATTCCCTTCCTCCAAGATAGCAGCAGCAGGGATGTTGGTCGGCTTCGAAGTCCCCACAGCTGGATCAGGGACCTTATTGAGGATAGACGTGTCGACCACAATGGTGTTAGCGTCTAGAGAAGAAGGAGCCTCTGTAGTGAGCGTTTTGTGTTGTTTTTTATTTTTTGCCTCACCACCCTTAGAGGGAGAATCACGCTTCTTCCTTTTATGGCCCTGGTGGCCTTTGGATTTGTGGGATTGTTGAGGAGATGGTTGAGTCGGCCGTGGAGTCGGCTGAAGACAGGAAGAAAGGTTATAAGCAGATATTCTAGTCAAAAGATCGGACAAGCCGACAAGAAATACCTTAGGTCCTGTGGCAGCATAACGCTTATGTTTTTTGGATTTCTTGGACTGAGAAGGGACAGGTAGATCTATCGAACGTGGTTGACCCTGCACATAGGTAAAAGGTTAGAGGCCATGTATTGTTTTTCTTAGAGAAATCACAGGATTGAATGAGATTGCTACATATAGTTCCATACCGAAGAACTGGATTTTTTCAAAACTTGGGAAATGGGTTGCTCATCATTATCAGAGGACTTCTCAGGAGTTGCCTGCAAGAGTGGAAATGATAGTTAAGAATATATACCAAAGTAAAATAAAATGGCAAATCAGCCAGGTTTGAACCTGAGTCTTTTCTGTCGAAATGATAGGTTCATTGATAGGAGCGGGATCCACATGGTCTATGGGGATTGCTGTAAAGAAAACATAGAAAATCAAGTAAGCGACAAAATCCAAATAAAAGGAGGTGGTAGCTTTCCAGAAAAGTGTTACCAATTTGTGTGGTATCGAGCACTCTAACATATTGGGGATCAATATGAAGTGGCCTGAGTAGTAGGGCAGATAATGCTTCGTCGGTACCACTCTGTCGACCTTTTTCTTATAAGCATTTTGCACATCTAAAAAGGGACAATAATACCAATCTGGAATTGAAGAGCTGAAGGCCAAAGCCAATGGGCTATATGGCAAAGGAGGGAATTTGATGTTTCCAAAATGAAGGGCGTAAAGATACCTGTCTTTCGCGTAACCAGGGATTTTAAGCTTTGGGATTTTGTCGGTTACCTTCTCCTTTAATTCGGCAGCAGCCTCAGAAATGGTCCGATGAAGATTATCAGGCCGATACACAACTCGGAAATATTTTTGGAAAGCTTGAATTTGTTTGATATGGAGAGCCTTACACTTGGTCGATTTCGCCTGCAAATGGACAAGAGCTTGAGTTATTTCAGATAATTTGGCCTCAGGAGCGCCAACGTAAGCAGCAAAATATGATTGCCACCAATCATCAAATTCTTTGGTGCAGAAGAAGGCTGGTTGAAACAGGATGGAATGGAGCCTGGGTCGGGTTTTTCCAAAGGGCCTCAACATCTTCTTGGATCATACTCCAGGGCTGATCACAAAGGATGTTTGTGAGTATGTCAAGAGAAGAAAACAGGGACTTGGGAACAAACTGACAAAGTCCAAACTGTCTAGCTACCAAGTTGGGTTGGTAAGCAACTAGTCCAGGGTTGACGCCGGATGTTACAGCCGACAGAAATTGGGGGATCAGAAAGCGTCTCCAGATAACAAAAGTTTCATTCTTGTGCTCATCTTCAGTCGGAGGGAAAGCCCTGGTGAGCCATTCAGGACCTTCAATCCGACTACTGAAAGGAGCTATAGAGGGGTGAAAGTCGGCGTGAATTAGCATAATGTCAAACAAAAGGCTAAACACCTTGACATCAGGAAAGGTTTTGTCGATGGGGGTCAGAGGGATCAGTCGCTTCCAAAGAAGGTGTTGCTCTTCTGGGGGACATGCGACCCTTCTCATCCCATGAGACGTTATATCTTTAGAAAAAGTGGCGTTAAGCCACAGTTGTAGGAACCAAAAGGGACCGTGAGCCAAGACATTCTTCTTTTTTGAGTTCTCAGGGTCAAAAAGTTTGATTTGGCAGAAAACTTCAGATAAAGACTCGTAAAGATAGGCCAGTATTAATTGGCCAAGAGCGATGTCACGCTCTTGGTGTAGTTGAGTTGCTAAGAGAGCAAAGTGTTTAGCTATCTGCATTGATCTAGAGCATAACACAAAGCGAGACAGCCAAAAAGTTAGAAAGGCCACATGTTTTTCAGTGGTCACAGGGCCCGAAGATGTAGCATGATGATCAATGAAGTTATTGTATGTCGGTTTACGAGAATCACCAACATCAAACCTTAGAGAGACTGGTGCTACGACTTCACAGTCGAAGACTTTGCCGGTCGGTTTTAGGCCTGTAATGGCAGTAATATCTAAAAGCGTCGGCGTAATCATGCCACACTTTGTATGAAAGGAGTTGGTCGAACTGTCCCAGAATTGGAGGGTAGCCAACAACATGCCACATGATTGAGGAGGGCCACAACGGGCAATCTGCAAAAGGGTATATATACCTATTCGTTTCCAATAGTCGATTTTCTTTGGCTCTAAACGATCCATCCAAGCGCAAAACTTAGGGCAATTCTTGCAAGGAGCAGTTCTAAAGTTCCTTTTGACATAATGGAGGGAGAAAGGTTTTTGAGAAGAAACTAGTGGTTCAGAAAGATGACTGGTAGGAAAAAAGGAACTTTTCTTTGTTATCTCAGGTTGACGATTCTCTGGGAGTGGACCTAAGAATGCTAGAGGTTTGTCAGATAGGGAGAAAGGGATTAATACCTGAGAATGCCAGATTTTGGCTTTTTCTTCAGTGAAAGGAGGTTCAGGAACATATTCCTTGCCATCAATGGTGAGTAGTTGTGTGAGCTTCGCAGCGGAGGGAAGTGTTTTATTTTTGCTTGAGTTGGCCATGGAAGAGGTTGAAGGTTTGAAGAAGAAAGGAGTTTTGTTCGTTTCGTTTGCTGAAGCAGAGGTGAAAAAAGGAAAGAAGAAGAAGAAACAAGGGTTTTGTAAGAGTTTAAACCCTAGGAAAAGGAAAAATGGACGTTTGATTTTCTTTCTGACACATGTACCCATGTTCCCACATCTGCAGACACGTGGAGGCGAAGGGGCAGTCGTGGTTGGAGACACGTTTCCGTCATAAAGACGTGAAGTGATGGAGACGTGATTTTGTGAGTCTCGAGAGAAAAAGGAGATGTTTATCATGATTAGATGACGTCAGCAGCATGGGACAAACAGGTGTACCACTAAGTAGAAGTGGAAACGGTAAAGAGCAATTCGACATCTCAAAGATGCCATTATCTCATCAAAAGTCGACATTCGAAAATGGCATCTCTAGGGGGGCATTTCGTTACCACAAGAAATTGATAGGGCATGTTGAAGGTGTAATTAATGAAAGTGCCCTATGGATTTAAGGATTATACCCCACCAAGGGGAGGTTTGAAAGAAAAGTTGAGCCCAAGATAAGCAAGAGTTGGGAAAACCACAAGTTACCAGAAGATGAAATCGACGGAAGAAGCAAGTTTGGTCGAAATCCGTTCTGTTGACTGAACTAGAGATTGGGACTTAAGAAATTCTTGATTGTACCAAACACATAGGGGATGGTGTCGACATAAATACCTGAGAGGGATAAATTTGAAATTCAAAATGGCCAGCAGTTACAAGGAGAACAAGCCCCAAAGATATGGAGCAGTTATTAGATCGTGTGGCACGACGTCTGTCTACACTACAGACAGTTATTTTTTAGTAGTTTTGCTTGTAGACAGTTTCTTTTGTACCAAAATCACTTGTAAAAAACTTCACATTCCTAGCGCGAGGAAGCAGGAGTTTTCAAGAGTGCTATGTACGTGAATCACCACATTTACTTCAATGCAACTTCCTTATTTTCAATTATTCCCGTTGAACACTTTATTTTAATTTCGTTTACGTTTGAATTATCCTTTTATGTTGTCGTCTACGCTGTCGACACTAATTCTATTACGATAATAGAATTCATAAAAAACGTGTTCCTTGTGTATGTCTTTGGAATGTTATAATGTTGTCGGTCACAAGTCACCCATAGTCTATAGCATCATCATTTCGTGTGAAAAACCTTTGCTTATTCAATATTTCGTCAGAAGCCGTTTCTCACAAAGTTAATAGCCCGTCGAATTGAACGAGGTACCCTGTTACATTAGCACATGTCTTAGGATCAACTGGTCGATCCTGCAAGTGACCCTTAGTTTTAAGGCTTAGGGAGGACCAACGATTGTTTACCAATTTCCACAGTAAAAAACGAGGCTGCATCATAATCTACCTTACAAGATGATATAATCAATATCCCTTATTTCCTTGAACTCCATGAGATTAGACTTACTCTTATCATGAACAAGTATCATGTCGTATTTTTCATGTCATCTTGATCTTCTCCCCGATCTGAATCAAAACAGTTAAATGCATTGACTTCCTTTATAGTGCTCTTCTGATTTGGTATGAGTACACTATGGTTTGTAGTGCTTTTGATGTATTTGTGAATTCTTTAAGCTGCTAGTAGATGACATGATCTATGTTTCTCCATGAATATGCTTATCAAGCCAACACTTTGGAATATATCAGATCTTCTATTGAATATGTATCTTAGTGAGACAATGATTTACTGATACAAAGTTTTATCTACAAACTCTTCATTTGTATCCTTCTTCAGCTTTGTACCTATTTCCATGGTAGTAGGGATGCCAATGGATACCAATGGACACATGTACAAGTCTCATATTATTCGCCTTATTGGATAAATATGATACATGTGTTTGCACCATACTCGTGCGGGTATCCAATAGATGAGTATCCGTTGATTTTGAGATATTTACGGGATATCAATGGATACTTTTATTTAAGTTTTTGAACAAAATTAAAATTAACTAAAATTTATTTATCCTATTTTAAATAAATATAAACATAATTTCAAATTTAACACTGTCATACGGTGAACTGACTTTTATGTGTTTTGCTTTGGAAAGCAAATGTCGCGGTTAGCAAGAGTCGCCATCGACTTTTCTTTTATCCAATAAGGAAAGGTGGAAAAGAACAGGAAAGACCTTAGTTTAGATTTTTGGGTTCGGGAGGTACATTATACAAAGGGAAGGTGTTAGCACCCTTTGTATCCATGGTTATCCATGGGCTCTTAATTGCTTGATCACTTATGTTTTTCTTGTCTGAAAAAGTGTGTGAGAGCTGTTTAGGAAATGTTTTGAAAAGAGAGTTTAACTTTGTAATGATTCTTGTACGAATGTATACAAAGTACTTATCTCGTTTAATTTTGAAAGTTGTTTAGAAAAATATAACTTGACAATGATTCTAGTACGAATGTATGCCAAGTGGTGATTTTCTAATGGAGGTTTTGAAAAGTGTGAGGTGTGAAAAGTAGTTTTAGTTGTGAGCAAGCATTTAGGAGTTATACCTACCCAAGGTCTTTATGGGCATTTCCTATCCTTATGAGGGTAAAACTGTCCTTACTATTGAGAAGTAAGTAGTTTTATCCTTTGGATATAAAAAGGGTCATCGTAGGGTCATCGACTGGTCATTGAAGGCAACTTTTGTGGGGATACCTTAGCATTCGAAGGGACGATCATCATTTAACCGTAGGCTATACCGAAGGGTCATCAAGGGACAAAGGCAACATTCGAGGGACTATGATGATTTAACTGAAGGGTCTTTGCTAAGTGTATCCCCACATTCGCGGGACATGACCATAATACCGTAGTATCGTAGGGTAACAAAGAGAGGTCCAAGATCGCATATTTAAAGGCAAAATTTTACAATTAATTAGATAGCCGTAATCGATTAAGTCATTAGGTCCACATTAAAATCGATGAAATCAATACATTAAAATCAGCTAGGTAATTTAGGATGAATCTCCACATTAAAATTAAGTAATTCAGAATCCATCTCCATAAGGGTATCCCACACATAAAGTGGAATCCCTAGCCGACTGTTTCCTCGGGAATATGTAAGCCTTTACACAATTCAGCACACGGGTTAGAACATCGAGATAAGGTACAATTGAAAATTGCACCACAAAATAAACACAACAGTCATAAAGTCAGGCCAAATAATGCATAATTATAATAAATCTTGATTAGATAAACATAAGGCAGAACAGAAAAGAAACAAAACAGCCACTGTCCCGTTCGCTCCTGCTTCGCCTAGCGAAGGCTTAGCGAGTGCTCGCTACAAGCTCGCTTAGCGATGTGCTAGCGAGCGGCTACGGGTTTTGGGTTTGATAGCAGCATGATCTCCGGAACCCTGAACTTTATGGCATTTAATTACAGGAATAGCATGGACAAACATTCAGGATATTCAAGCATACTTAAATTCACATGTGAAATCAAATTACATATCCGAAAATTTAATCATGATGCCTTATGTATGTAGAGATTACCGATTAAAAGCATAAAACAGTAGTGATGCGCAAACCTGTTTGCAACTGAGCTGCGATGTTGAAGGGACTGACCACTCTTGGTATCGGATGGAGTTGGGCGGAGGTAACTTCGGTGCGGATGAGCGGCCTTCAGGGTTTCTTTACTCGGAATTCTCTGAGTTAGTCTCCAGGGTTTCTATGCCAGGGGTGCGGATGAGCGGCCTTCAGGGTTTCTTTACTCGGAATTCTCTGAGTTAGTCTCCAGGGTTTCTATGCCAGGGTTTCTGTCCGTCTTCGTCTGTCCCCTTTCGTGACTGAAGTCCTTAGTATTTATAATGCTTTTGGTGACCTAATGGGCTCAGAATGAAGCCCGAAAATTCTGATATATCGCAAGCTTCGCTAGGCGAGTATTGTAGCGAAAGGTTCGCTAGGCGAAGGAGTTGCTCGCCTAGCGAGCAAGCTAGTTTGGGCCTTTTTCTGGATTGGGTCTGTTGTGAGCTGGGCTTTTGTTCCTTTAAGGTCAGTGCCTTGAAAAACAAGTTGGAGTGCCTTGAAAAATGCCTTGTAATATTAACGGGTAAATTTTGGGGTATGACAGCTGCCCCTGTTCAATTTTCTTGAATCGAGAGAATTAGAATGGTATGTACGCCATTCGTGGTCTGGAGGTGAAAGATTATTGAACACTTAGAATGCCCCAAAATTTCCACTTGTTAATCAACCGTTAGTCTTGATGAAGATGGGCTTAAAGATACCATCCAGGAAATTTGATGATGAGGACTTCAGAGTGCGTCGTACATTAGACGATATCTGAAGACATGGGTGTCATACCGGGTCATACGCTAGACCGTACGGTGAGTCATCCATTAGGCAGTCGACTTCGCCGGGGAGTCAGAGTGTTATATGCTGCTGGGGACAAGGGATCCGAATGGGCCAGTTCCAGACCGTATCTGAATCGCAGAAGGAGTTATTCATTAGGCGGGTGATTTCGCGGGTGACTCCACTGGGGACGAAAGATCAGAATGGATCGTACGCCAGATCGTATCGGAGTTGCAGAATGAGCCGTCCATTAGGCTGTATCTGAGGAAGGTAGAATTAGAATAGATCGTTCGCTAGATCGTATCCGAGTTGAAGATCCAAAGGGGTCGTACGTTAGGCCGTATTGGAGTTGCGGAATGAGTTGTCTGTCAGGCCGCATCTGAGGATGAAAGGGTAGTCGTATGCTAGACCGCGTTTCAGAATGTACCGCGCGCTGGGTAGTATCCGAGGAATAAAGATCAGAATGGACCATACGCGAGATCGTATCTGAGGGGATGAACATCCAAATGGGTCGTACACTAGAGTTAGGCTATGTCTGACAATATTTATATATGTTGTATTTACAATAAATGTCTGGGGATGGGCTTAGAGATGCCATCATAAGGAGAATGTCAGGATGAATGTTGACATGGAGTATATCTGAAAGACGTATCTGTAATCGATAAAGATGTCTGTCTGAATGGACCTTTATTTTGACTGTATCAGGAGGATAGTTAACCTGAAAAATAGAGTTAGCTTCATGCCATGTCATGATGCATGGGATGTCTTATGCTTCTGAAAATAAATGCGGTCATTGTATGCCTGTGTATGATGTGAAATGATGTAATGAATGAATTATGTGTGGGGAAGTTTTGCCGGGGGAAAGATAAATCCAATATTCTGGTTGGAAATACTTGTATTGATGACCCTTTCTTAGCTGGGGGGGTTTGATTTTTGTCTGATGGTGGAAATACCCACTGGGGATGGAAGAGATGATCCGTCTGTCTGGTGATGCCGACCTCTTCTGGGAAATAACTGGTTTTTGTTTGGGAATAGAATTAGCAATCGGACTTGTTGGAAAGCCTGGTTAGACCTTTTTCTCGATCCTGAAGTCTTTTAGTAGTTGCTATTGCTATTTTATGTATGTATTTTTGGTAAACCTTGATCATATTCAAATGCATATATTAATTCAAATTAAATCAATGGACGTTTACGCAAACAAAACAGAAAAAGTAAAAACACAATCATCTTTTTGGAAATAAAATTGTATTGATTTTGAAAGAAGGCCTATAAACAGGCAATTCGTGTACAGGGAGACAGAAATCCTAGTAAGAGGAAATTGTCGAGAAAACAAAGAAAAAGCTATGAAGGAAAAGCCCTGTTGGTTTTAATTCTACTACTGTCATTATGTCTTCAAGTATCTCATCCCTTGTTGTCGGATGGAAGTGATTAGCTTGTTCAGTCCTTTGAACTTGGTTGAAGGTGACTGAGAACGGGACATAGTCTTACGCTTTAATCCCTAATTTTTGCCTGGACCGCCTTTTCAGGTTTTCAGTCCACCAGGATACCCTTTTTTGCCCAAGCCGCCTTTTCAGGTTTTCGACTTGCCGGGCGTGCATTTTTATATGTTTATCCCTAATTTTTGCCCGAACCCTTTTTGGTTCGCCGGGATGCCCTTACTTTTGCCTAGACACGTCGACCTAACGGGTCTTTTATGCGTAGTATTTTTTAACTATGTCCGCGTTTACCGGATGCGGGAAATCTTCACCATCCATCGTAGCAAGTATCATGGCTCCACCAGAGAATACCTTCTTAACCACAAATGGCCCTTCGTATGTGGGAGTCCATTTGCCTCTGGGATCACCTTGTGGTAGAACGATACGTTTGATTACCAAGTCACCAATTTGATACACCTGTCTCTTGACTTTCTTATCAAATGCCTGGGTCATGCGCTTCTGATATATCTGCCCATGACAAACAGCCGCCAGTCTCTTCTCATCAATCAAATTTATCTGATCGAGTCGAGTCTGAATCCATTCATCTTCATCTAAGCCCGCCTCTTTCATGATTCTTAGAGAGGGAATCTGGACTTCCACTGGTAAAACGGCTTCCATTCCATAGACTAAAGAGAACGGAGTTGCCCCTGTCGAAGTGTGCACTGAAGTGCGATAACCATGGAGAGCAAAGGGTAACGTCTCATGCCAGTCTTTGTACGTTACTGTCATCTTTTGTATAATCTTTTTGATATTCTTATTAGCAGCTTCCACGACACCGTTCATCTTTGGCCGGTACGGAGAAGAGTTATGGTGTTTTATGCTGAACTGCGTGCAGAGTTCAATAATCATCTTGTTGTTCAAATTAGTACCATTGTCAGTGATAATTCTTTCCGGAATGCCGTATCGACAGATGAGATTATTCTTGATGAATCGTGCCACCACATTCTTTGTGACAGAAGCGAATGAGGCTGCCTCTACCCATTTCGTAAAGTAATCAATAGCAACAAGGATGAAACGATGTCCATTGGAGGCAGTAGGTTTAATCTCTCCAATCATATCAATGCCCCACATTGCAAAGGGCCAAGGTGCCGTCAACACGTTCAATGGAGCAGGAGGCACATGTATTTTATCCGCATAGATCTGGCACTTGTGACAAGTCCTGGAGTGATGGTGGCAATCAGCTTCCATGGTAGACCAATAATACCCTGATCTCAGAATCTTCTTGGCCATCGTATGTCCACTAGAATGAGTCCCAAAAATACCGTCATGCATGTCTTCCATAATCTTTTCTGCTTCCTTTTTGTCCACACAGCGGAGCAAAGTTGAATCATGATTACGTTTGTATAATACCCCATTACTCAAAAAGAATTTAGCGGAGAACTTCCTCAGAAATTTTCTGTCATTGATGGATGCCCCTTCAGGGTATTCCTGAGTTTCTAAATATCTTTTCACTTCGTGGAACCAAGGTTTCTCCTCTACTCCCTCAGTATTAAGTTCATAACAATATGCTGGTTCATCTAATCGTTCAATGGTGATCCTGGGAGCTTCATTATCCCATCTGACTCTGAACATAGATGACATGGTAGCCAATGCGTCTGCCAACTGGTTCTCTTCTCGTGGAATACGTTCGAATGTAACCTCTTCAAAGTATGGGATTAATGTCAACACCCGCTCTCGATAAGGGATGAGATTCGGATGTTTAGTGTCCCATTCTCCTTTGATCTGACTGATTACTAATGCTGAGTCCCCGTACACGCTCAAAAACTTGATTCGTAGGTCTATAGCAGCTCTGAGTCCCAAAATACACGCTTCATACTCAGCCATATTATTGGTACAATCAAAACATAGTCTAGCAGTGAAAGGAGTATGGCCACCCTTGGGGGAAATGATTACAACACCAACACCATTACCCAATGCATTAGAAGATCCATCAAAAACCATAGTCCATCGGGATCCCAGTTCGGGTCTTTCATCCGGTCCAGGTTCTTCATAATCAGTAACAAGCATGACGTCCTCATCTGGGAACTCAAAATTCATAGATTGGTAATCATCCACTGCTTGATGAGCCAAATGATCGGCCAGCACGCTTCCTTTGATTGCTTTCTGGGTAGTATACTGGACATCGTACTCTGTTAAAATCATCTGCCATCGTGCTATTCTTCCGGAGAGGGCAGGTTTCTCAAATATGTATTTGATAGGATCCATCTTAGAAATCAATAAAGTGGTATGATTCAACATATACTGTCTTAGTCGGCGAGCAGCCCAAGCCAAAGCACAGCAAGTTTTCTCGAGCGGCGAGTATCTTGTTTCACAGTCGGTAAACTTTTTGATAAGGTAGTATATGACATGCTCTTTTCGACCAGACTCGTCATGTTGCCCCAACACACACCCCATTGAATTTTCTAACACGGTCAAATACATGATTAGAGGTCTTCCTTCAACTGGTGGTATCAGAATGGGAGGTTCCTGGAGATACTTCTTGATTTTATCAAAAGCTTCTTGACATTCATCATTCCATACCATCTCTTGATTTTTCTTCAGTAGTTTGAAGATGGGTTTGCAGGTAGCAGTCAAGTGGGAGATAAATCGGGCAATGTAATTCAAGCGTCCCAAGAAACCTCAGACTTCTTTATCTGTACGGGGAACTGGCATTTCTTGAATAGATCTCACCTTAGCCGGGTCAACCTCAATTCCTTTACCACTGACAATAAATCCCAAGAGTTTACCGGATCTTAATCCAAAGGTGCATTTGTTCGGATTCAATCTCAGCTTGTATTTCTTCAACCTCTCAAACAATTTGTACAAATGATCAAGATGTTCTTCTTCAGTATGAGATCTGGCTATCATGTCATCCACATATACTTCTATTTCATGATGAATCATATCATGGAACAAAACCACCATAGCACACTGGTACATTGCCCCGACGTTCTTTAAACCGAATGGCATTACTTTGTAACAGAAAGTGCCCCATTGCATCACAAACGTAGTTTTCTCCATGTCTTCAGGTGCCATCTTAATCTGGTTATAACCCGAGAATCCATCCATGAAGGAGAATACCTTGTGTTGAGCGGTGTTGTCTACCAGAACATCAATGTGCGGAAGTGGAAAGTCATCCTTGGGACTCGCCTTATTCAAATCTCTGTAATCTACACACATTCGCACCTTACCATCCTTCTTCGGTACCGGTACCACATTAGCAACCCATTGAGGATAAGAAGTAACGGCTAGGAAACCGGCGTTAAATTGTTTCATAACTTCGGCTTTGATTTTCTCATACATTTCAGGACGCATGCGACGAACCTTCTGCTTAACAGGACGACAATCTTCCTTCATTGGCAGCCGATGCACTACTATATCAGTATCCAGTTCTGGCATGTCTTCATAAGACCAAGCGAAAATCTCTACATAGTCATGTAACATCTGAATCAATCTTTCTTTGACGCTGTTTTCCAAGCCTGCTCCTATTTTGACTTCTTTTTTGTCTACTTCAGTACCCAGATTTACAATTTCGATTGACTCTTCATGTGGCTGTATAGTCCTTTCTTCTTGCCGTAACAGTCTGGCAAGTTCACTAGGGACTTCACACTCTTCCTCACTTCCATCCTCGGCTTGGTAGATCGGATTTTCAAAGTCATAATAAACAGTAGTAGAACTATTATCAACAGGATCCAGAGTGGGTGCGGATCTGCAATTTGTTATGTGAGTGTGTGTAAGAAACATAGCTTGTTTGGAAGATGACAGGAAAGATAAAGAGCGCAATATTTGAATGCAAAAAGTCCATTGATTTATTGAATGTGAATATGCTTATGAAATGACAAACCCTTAACAAATTAGCGATTATGCCCCGGGCCTAGACACAATGCTTTAAGAAGTTCAATTGTAAACATTAAAATTAAAAAATTTGCAACACTAAAATAGACAATAACAATTACTCCTGACTAAAGGAAATCGGGATAGTGTCTTCAGCCGTCCAATTATTGAGTCCGTCACCAATTGTTGGGAAAATCCAGCTATCCAGGTCGCAATCGCTGTCAGCGTCTTCTACAGCATTAATCTGATTCTTGACTACCTTCTTAGAGCTAAACCCTAGGCCAAATCTATCAGACTTGTACGGTACGTTGATCAATTGACCCCAGCCAGTAAGGCCACCATCTTCAACCACAGCTTGAGCATCTTTCAGAGAAATCATAGTAGGAGGAGCACGAATAACCTTGGGCGCACAGGAAGTTGGCTTAAGGACAGGATTAGTCGGAGGAATTACTTCAAATGACTGAGACGGAGTCTCGAAGAATTCACCATCCATCTCAACGTATCTGAAGGTATGCACACTACTGACGATATACTCTTCTTCCCCACACACAGTGACGATCTTACCCTCTATTGGATATCTCAGCTTTTGATGGAGAGACGAAGCTACAGCACTTGCCCCGTGAATCCAAGGGCGTCCCAGCAAGCAGGAATAGGCAGGACGAATGTTCATTACATGAATGGTAGTGTCGAAGACTTGAGGTCCTATCTTGATAGGGAGAACCACTTCACCATGGATAACACTCTTCGCACCATCGTAAGCACGCACCACAATGTCACTAGGCTTCAGTTCAATGCTCTTGCAGTCAAGTTTATCGAGCACGGCTTTCGGTAGCACATTCAAAGAAGAGCCATTATCGATCAACACATGAGACAAGGTGATCCCCTTACACTCAATGGAGATATGCAGAGCTTTATTGTGATTCTTCCCTGCTGGTGTCAGGTCAGCATTGGAAAAACCTAGGCCATTGTCAACAGTCAGGTTAGCAACATAGTTTTCGAACTGATCGACGGAGGTCTCCTGAGGTACATGAGCAGTCTTCAAGAATTTTATCAAGGCGTTGGCATGAGATTCAGAAGATAACAACAAGGATAACATCGAGATTTTAGACGGGGTATGCCCCAACTGTTCTACCACATCAAAATCACTCTTGCGGATGATTTTCAACACTTCTTCCATTTCTTGTTTGGCAACATCTTCAGTAGTAACTTCGACCGGTGTCTTTGACTGAGAGGGGTTGACCGGTTCCTTTCCTCAATTTTCGGGGACTGGAGGTGAGATCTCCGGAGAAAAGATCCTTCCGCTTCGAGTAATTCTACTAGTCCATACAATGTCAACGTCATTAGAATTAGCAGAATTATCATCTTGCTTTACGCCATGGATGTAAACATCACCTCCATAATTCCACGGAATGGCTTTGCTTGAGGAATATGGTACCGGGCCAGGTGCAGTAATGATTAGGGGAGCTACCTTGGGCTCAGCAGTAATCTTCACAGGTATCCTGGTAGCGGTAATCTTCACTGGAACTTTGGACCTAGCAATCACATATATTTCTTCAATAGAGTTTTCCACCTTAGGAACCCTTTCGAAGAGGATTGTATGATCGTCCATCAGTCGTTGAATACCATTTCTCCACTTCAAACAATCACTGGGTCGGGATATACAGAGATCGCAATTTTCAGTACAACCTGGAAATACACCAGCTTGCAACAACTTCTTCTTGATGGCCAGGAGAGGAGATGCTAAGTCAGCTACATTAGAAACGTGAGAATTGTCATCCACAGCATTAACGGCCTTGTCATGATTAGGCATAGGTGCAGTGATGACATTAGGAGTCTCCGGAGGCTCAAATTCAATTTCCCCAGCGTCGATCATATCCTGGATTTTATTCTTCAACGACCAACAATCGTTTGTATCATGCTCGGGGCTATCGGAGTGATATGCACACCTGGCATTGGGATTATAACTAGGAGAAGTAGTGTTGGGTTTTGCAGGAGGATCTCTGAGGGTAATCAAATTTGCTTTTAGCATACCCTGCAGCGCCTGTGCCAAGGTCATATTGATCTTGGTAAACTGCCTTCTCGGCCTGTCTTGTCTGTGCTGGATGTTTTGAGATGGCGGTGCTGCAATCGTAACTGCTCCAATGGTATGGTCACGATTTTTCTTGTTACGACCCTTTTGACCGTACACAGCATTTGATTCGTTCCTCCCCTGGTAGGACCTTTTGGTGCTTGCAGAGGTAGTCGCCTGTATCTTTCCACTTCGAATGCCGCTCTCCACCCGTTCACCTGTCAATATAAGTTCAGTGAAACCCGATGAAGAACTTCCCAGTAGATGGCTGTAGAATGGGCCAGCCAGTGTACCCATGAACATGTCTACTAATTCCCGATCAGTCATAGGGGGTTTGACTCTGCCAGCCAAATCTCTCCATTTTTGAGCATATTCTTTGAAACTTTCTTTATATCCCATAGTCATATTCTGCAACTGTAGCCGAGTAGGCGCTAGTTCAGAATTATACTGGTACTGCTTGTAGAAAGCTGTTGCTAAATCAGTCCAGGTGCGGATGTTAGAGCTTTCGAGCTGATAGTACCACTCTAATTGTGTGCCAGACAGACTCTCTTGGAAGAAATGGATCCAAAGCTTCCTGTCAGTGGTATACGGCTGAATCTTTCTCACATAAGCTCTCAGATGCATCTGAGGACAAGACGCACCATCGTACTTAGTGAAAGTGGGGATCTTGAATTTGCGGGGGATGACCACGTCGGAAACCAGACCCAAGCTTTCAAAATCCAGACTGGGCGCCTTCTGGCCTTCCATAGCTAGCATGCGTTCTTCCAGCAACTTGTACTTGCCATCTCTTGGAGAGTACTGTTCATTCTCATAATCTTCATCGTCGTCCTCAG
Source organism: Lathyrus oleraceus (assembly GCF_024323335.1). Taxonomy (NCBI): domain Eukaryota; kingdom Viridiplantae; phylum Streptophyta; class Magnoliopsida; order Fabales; family Fabaceae; genus Lathyrus; species Lathyrus oleraceus. Next base: position 431,757,839 of record NC_066584.1, read on the forward strand.
GGTTGAAGAGATCAACATCCTCCTCTCCTGAATCATTTTCTGTCTCCTCTTCTTGATCCTTCGGAAGTCTAATCTTGACTCCTGTAACCTGTCCTTTACGCCTTCTTCCCGGGTTAATGTAACTCACAGGTTTCTGGTCTTTCTTCTTCTCGAGCAAGAGAGCCTTCAGTTCCTCCTGCCCCTTGGATAAGCTCAGCATCATCTCCTGGAATTGAGCATTCTGAGCCTGGAGATCTTTGACAGTTTGTTCGAGAGCCATTTTTCTGTTCAGAGGGAAGACCGTAAGCACATTGATATTTTAGAATACCTGTTATGCAATGTTATGTCATGCTATGCAATGTATGAAATATTTTCAAGGACTTTTGGAATTTAACTTTGCGTAAACCACCAAAAAGAGAGGAACTTTTTATTAATAATTTCTTTAATCATTGTTCATTACAAGAAATAATAATAAAAATACAATGAAAGCTCAAGTCTCCCAAGGACGGCTTCTTTTTGGGCGAAGATATGCATTGAGTCTTCGTTCCTCATTAAGTTGGCTGGTAAGTTCTAACACTTTCTTCCTCTCGGCACAGAACTGGGCTTCAAAAGTATCCCTTTCCTCTCTCAACTGGACCCAGGATCTCTTCAATTCTTCAACATCGGTAGGCATATCTGGATAAGGAATGATCTGAGGAGTACCTCCCTCAACTTCTGGTTCAACAATCAGCGGTCCGACTGCAAGATATGGCATGACAAGCTCACGAGCTCTGGCGCGTACCCATCTGAGATAAGGTTCCATAGGAATAGAATTTTTCTGTCCTAAAGTACTTCTTTTCACCATGCCCCAGGCTCGTACAAACCTGTGACGGAGACCTTGAGAGTCGTTGTCATAGTCAAAAACAGTGCCTTGAATAATTACTTCATGCGGACCATCTCTTCGAGCATAACCAAACTGGCGTAGGGCTAAAGCTGGGTTATAAGTAATACCTCCTCTTATCCCCAGGAGTGGTACGTTAGAGAATTCTCCACAACGATCAATGACGATAACATTTTCTTTGAGATGAGGACACCAACAGATGTCCGAATGGGAGAGCGACATTATCTTTTGAGACCATTTCAAATTTTGATCATTCTTCAGGACTGATTGAGGAAGGTGCGAAATAAACCACCTAGACAATAAAGGTACGCAGCACATGAGAGTCCCTTGCCTTTTCATAGTACGAGTGTGAAGGGAATGCAAAATGTCTCCAAGCAAGGTGGGCACAGAGTTATGAGTGAGAAATATCTTAATAGCATTCATGTCTATGAATTGGTCGGGATTAGGAAATAGCACCAAACCATAGATTAGTAATGCTAGAACATCTTCGAAAGCATGGACGTTCATAACTTTTAGGAATTCTCGGGCCTTATTCATCAGAAATTTGGCAAGTAAACCCTTAACTCCACTTCTTGTTACCCAATTGGTTTCCATGTCTGACTTTGTCATGTGTAAAGCTGCGGCAACTTCTTCAGACTTCGGAATCTTTTCCAAACCACTGAAAGGTATTTGATCAAGGATAGGTATCCCAAGCAGCCTGGAAAATTCTTCTAATGTGGGTACCAACTGATAATCTGGGAAAGTGAAGCAATGATGTTTAGGATCGAAGAACTGGAATAGAACTCTCATCATATCTTCTTTGAAACCAGTGGTAACCAGATTGAGGAGGGAACCATGTCTCTTGATGAACTGAGCATGATCGGGAAGTTCTGACACTAAATCCTTCAGCTAAGGAGAGATTGCTACAAAATTGATCCGGATGGTCTTCCTGGAAGCCATAACCTGTTTAACAGAGCAAAGCTAAATTCCTAAGTCCTTGAAATGGTTAGCACAATGTCATGATGTTATGATGTTATGATGTTATGATGTTATGATGTTATGTAAATAACAAGCACAAGCAAGTCACACAACAATCATTCCTAGGTTTTAAGGCTTGCATGAGTTCCGTAGGTAAGTACCCTCCCCATTGAAGTTTGGTTGGTTCAACCTGTCCTAGAATAGTAACCGGGTTCTAGAAGGATCTCAAATCATTGACCTTCCTTTAAGTCCGCTTCAGTGCAACACCAAGTGGTTGACCAAAGCTTCCCTAAAGTCCAATCTCAAAGAGTGTAGTATCGAGTCTCAACCAACCCCATTCGGAACCGAAGTCAGTTATCTCACTACTTTCTAATGGCTAGGATGAGTCAATTAGGGTTCTAAAGGTCTGGTTAATGCTTTGATGACACCACGCGAATGCCAAATTTTTCCTCAAGTAAACATGAGGAACATCAGGACATCCAAAGTGTCACATTAACCGTAGCCATCATTTTAACCATTCCAGTATACGCCGGATAGTCGCGATGATCTATTGCTACTTACCTAAGGTACACTAGATCCGGGTGTAGGATCTTTCACTCGAAAATACCCTTAAAAGAAGGAACAATTTGACAACATAAATGATTTTTTTTAAGGTGACCTCTCTTTGTATCCCCAGTGGAGTCGCCAGTTCTGTCATACGGTGAACTGACTTTTATGTGTTTTGCTTTGGAAAGCAAATGTCGCGGTTAGCAAGAGTCGCCACCGACTTTTCTTTTATCCAATAAGGAAAGGTGGAAAAGAACAGGAAAGACCTTAGTTTAGATTTTTGGGTTCGGGAGGTACATTATACAAAGGGAAGGTGTTAGCACCCTTTGTATCCATGGTTATTCATGGGCTCTTAATTGCTTGATCACTTATGTTTTTCTTGTCTGAAAAAGTGTGTGAGAGCTGTTTAGAAAATGTTTTGAAAAGAGAGTTTAACTTTGTAATGATTCTTGTATGAATGTATACAAAGTACTTATCTCGTTTAATTTTGAAAGTTGTTTAGAAAAATATAACTTGACAATGATTCTAGTACGAATGTATGCCAAGTGGTGATTTTCTAATGGAGGTTTTGAAAAGTGTGAGGTGTGAAAAGTAGTTTTAGTTGTGAGCAAGCATTTAGGAGTTATACCTACCCAAGGTCTTTATGGGCATTTCCTATCCTTATGAGGGTAAAACTGTCCTTACTATTGAGAAGTAAGTAGTTTTATCCTTTGGATATAAAAAGGGTCATCGACTGGTCATTGAAGGCAACTTTTGTGGGGATACCTTAGCATTCGAAGGGATGATCATCATTTAACCGTAGGCTATACCGAAGGGTCATCGAGGGACAAAGGCAACATTCGAGGGACTATGATGATTTAACTGAAGGGTCTTTGCTAAGTGTATCCCCACATTCGCGGGACATGACCATAATACCGTAATATCGTAGGGTAACAAAGAGAGGTCCAACATCGCATATTTAAAGGCAAAATTTTACAATTAATTAGATAGCCGTAATCGATTAAGTCATTAGGTCCACATTAAAATCGATGAAATCAATACATTAAAATCAGCTAGGTAATTTAGGATGAATCTCCACATTAAAATTAAGTAATTCAGAATCCATCTCCATAAGGGTATCCCACACATAAAGTGGAATCCCTAGCCGACTGTTTCCTCGGGAATATGTAAGCCTTTACACAATTCAGCACACGGGTTAGAACATCGAGATAAGGTACAATTGAAAATTGCACCACAAAATAAACACAACAGTCATAAAGTCAGGCCAAATAATGCATAATTATAATAAATCTTGATTAGATAAACATAAGGCAGAACAGAAAAGAAACAAAACAGCCACTGTCTCGTTCGCTCCTGCTTCGCCTAGCGAAGGCTTAGCGAGTGCTCGCTACAGGCTCGCTTAGCGATGTGCTAGCGAGCGGCTAAAGGTTTTGGGTTTGATAGCAGCATGATCTCCGGAACCCTGAACTTTATGGCATTTAGTTACAGGAATAACATGGACAAACATTCAGGATATTCAAGCATACTTAAATTCACATGTGAAATCAAATTACATATCCGAAAATTTAATCATGATGCCTTATGCATGTAGAGATTACCGATTAAAAGCATAAAACAGTAGTGATGCGCAAACCTGTTTGCAACTGAGCTGCGATGTTGAAGGGACTGACCACTCTTGGTATCGGATGGAGTTGGGCGGAGGTAACTTCGGTGCGGATGAGCGGCCTTCAGGGTTTCTTTACTCGGAATTCTCTGAGTTAGTCTCCAGGGTTTCTATGCCAGGGGTGCGGATGAGCGGCCTTCAGGGTTTCTTTACTCGGAATTCTCTGAGTTAGTCTCCAGGGTTTCTATGCCAGGGTTTATGTCCGTCTTCGTCTGTCCCCTTTCGTGACTGAAGTCCTTAGTATTTATAATGCTTTTGGTGACCTAATGGGCTCAGAATGAAGCCCGAAAATTCTGATATATCGCAAGCTTCGCTAGGCGAGTATTGTAGCGAAAGGTTCGCTAGGTGAAGGAGTTGCTCGCCTAGCGAGCAAGCTAGTTTGGGCCTTTTTCTGGATTGGGTCTGTTGTGAGCTGGGCTTTTGTTCCTTTAAGGTCAGTGCCTTGAAAAACAAGTTGGAGTGCCTTGAAAAATGCCTTGTAATATTAACGGGTAAATTTTGGGGTATGACAAACACGAAATAATAAAAAAAAAATGAATTGCATTCATTTTATTCATTCTTTTACCACATAATTATACTAGATTAAACAAAATAATAATAATAAGAATAATAAGAATAATAATAATTTTATATTCAACAAAATAATAATAATAATAATAATAATTTCATATTTAACAAAAAAATAATAATAGTAATTTTAGATTCAACAAAATAATACTTAAGCACTTTTGACAATTATTAGTGAATACAAATATTCATAGACACATGTACCATCAAGTTTGTATATGTACCCGTGAACTAACGAGTAATAAAATACTAGTTAATTTTACTTGTGAATACCCAATAAGTCCTCTGAATACCCAATATGTACTCGTGTCAGTAATGAGTTTTATCTACGGATATCCATGGGTAAGGATTTTTTTGCCATCAAAGTGATTGCAGGGTTGCAATTGCAAATCTTGAATTTCTTCAAAATATCTCTTGCATATTTCTTTTGATGCAAGTAAATATAATATTTTGTGTTAAAAAATTCCATCCATAGGAAATAAGCCAAGTTCCCTAGATTTGACATCTCAATTTCATTCTTCATGTTGGCCATAAATCTTGTCAATTCAACTTCATTTGATCATGTGACCAATAAATCATCTACATATAACCATAAACATCCTCCTCTAATGGTCCATTGAGAAATGCAGGTTTTACATTCATCTGATACATTATCCACCCCTTGTATGTTTCAATTTCAACCATTATTCTTATGGTTTCAAGTCTAGCAACTAGTGCATATTGTTGGTGTAAGCCCTAGAGGCTAATACTTTTGGTACTTGTATCGAATTATTTACTAATAATAAAAGGCTTTTTCTTTATTACGTTTGTTTAATAAAGTCCCTAGAATAGCTAGTCTGTTTAATATATCAAGTATGACTTAATCATGAGATCACATTAAACATAAGGACACTATTCTTAAAGTATCCGTAGTCGAGCTTTATTGTGAAGTGGGATGACATTAAAGCATTAAGACTATTATGTATATAGACTGATGATCACATCTCATGGATCATGGATAAGGAGTTATCAAGTCTTAAACATAGGTATGAATATTAAGAGTAATATTTATACCGGATTGACCCTCTATGAGAATACTATATAGAAAGTTATGCAAAGTGTCATAAGTTATTCTCATGGTGATAATGTTGTATACCACTCTTCGACCTGAAACCACTATGGACCCTAGATGTAGAGTCGAGTGCTTTATTGCTGATCAAACGTTGTCCGTAACTGGATAACCATAAAGACAGTTGATGGGTACTCCACGAAGCATGCTGAGGGACATGAGTGACCTAGATGGAATTTGCCCATCCTGCATAACAGGATAAATGTCTATGGGCCCAATATTGAACTGGACAAGGATGACACGGTCTATGCCTTGTGTTCAATATAGACATAAGGGTAAAAGGGTAATTATACACATAAGTATTATCACAAAAGGTTTTGTCAGATCACATGACATTTTCGTGTCTTAGGTAACAGTGATGTGTTGCTAGATACCGCTCACTGTTTATTATGTTAAATGCGTGATTTAATATAATTGCCAACGTCACGAAAACCGACAGGGTCACACACAAAGGACGGATTGATGAGAGATAGAGTAACTAAGGAATACCGTAAGGTACGGTGCCCTTAAGTGAATTATAGAATATCGTAAGGTATGGTGTACTTGAGTAGAATACGAAATATGGTAAGGTACCATGGGCTTAAGTGATTTTGGGCATATTATAAGATATGGGCCAAAATACACTTAAGTGGGCTTTTTAGCTTGAAGCCCACACAAGTGGTTCTATAAATAGAACCCTTGTGCAGAAGCATTCATAGCGGTTGCATTACTTTCATTTTCTCTCTCTCTCTCTCTCTCTCTCTCTCTCTCACTCAAAGCCTTCATTCATACCAGCTAGCACTGAGATTGAAGGAATCCGTTCGTATGGACTGAGTAAAGACATTGTCATTGTTCAACGTTCGTGATCGCTCCGTGGATCTGCATCAAAGGTTTTGATTGTCACAAGAGATCTGCACCAAAGGTTTCAATCGTCACAAGAGGTAAATATTCTATCACTGATCATGACCATTCGTAAGGATCTCTAAAGGAGAAAATTTTAATTTCCGCTGCGTTTTGGACCGCAATTCTCCTTCATATAGATATAAGGGCAAAAGGGTAATTATACACATAAGTATTATCACAGAAGGAATTGTCAGATCACATGACATTTTCGTGTCTTGGGTAGCAGTGATGTGTTGCTAGATACCGCTCACTGTTTATTATGTTAAATACATGATTTAATATAATTGCCAATGCCGCGAAAACCTACAGGGTCACACACAAAGGACAGATTGATGAGAGATAGAGTAACTAAGGAACACCGTAAGGTACGGTGCCCTTAAGTGAATTGTAGAACATCGTAAAGGTACGGTGTACTTAAGTAGAATACGAAATATGGTAAGGTACCATGAGCTTAAGTGATTTTGGGCATATTATAAGATATGGGCCAAAATACACTTAAGTGGGCTTTTTAGCTTGAAGCCCACACAAGTGGTTCTATAAATAGAACCCTTGTGCAGAAGCATTCATTGCGGTTGCATTATTTTCGTTCTCTCTCTCTCTCTCTCTCTCTCTCTCTCTCTCTCTCTCTCTCTCTCTCTCTCACTCACTCAAAGCCTTCATTCGTACCAGCTAGCACTGAGATTGAAGGAATCCGTTCGTGTGGACTGAGTAGAGACGTTGTCATCGTTCAACGTTCGTGATCGCTCCGTGGATCTGCATCAAAGGTTTTGATCTTCACAAGAGATCTGCGCCAAAGGTTTCAATTGTCACAAGAGGTAAATATTCTATCACTGATCATGACCATTCGTAAGGATCTCTAAAGGAGAAAATTTTAATTTCCGCTGCGTTTTGGATCGCAATTCTCCTTCACATATACCTCATTAAAATCAATTTCAACCCATTGAAGGAACCCTTTTGTAACCAGCCTTGCCTTGTTATTGGATATCTCACTCTTTGGGTCTAAGCTTTAGCATATAAATCCATTTCACATCTATGACTTTCTTGCTTGAGTGACTCATATAACCAGAAAAATGTCATAAAAAGAACTAACATAATAAGAAATAATAATTTGGTTATACTTGAAATAAACTCATACAACCGGAAAGTTGTCTGGTCTAAAAAATAGTTGCCTCTCCAAGCGCAACATATAGAACAGTCAATGCAGCACACCCTCATGCCCCGCTGCAATGCTCAAGGCGAGTAAAGAACCAGATGTACTTCACATCGATATATACATTAGACTTATCCGCTAAGATAATACATCCTACAAGATGCAACATGTATACCCTAACGAGTTCCTCATACATACTATGACGCACTAGATCACCATGACTCTCCATCATCCAAGATAAGCGAAAGTGAGCACCCATCATATACCTAAACTCCTTTATGACCTACTCTTCAGTAACCCCTAAGTGTTGTACAACAGTCATACGTGCGGTCTCTTGACTAATGATAAGAGCGATGAAAAAGCTACCTGCCAGCGGAATATGGAACAGATAAGAGACATCATCCAATGTCATCGTTATCTCACCAAATGGAAGATGGAATGGAGATGTCTCCTTGTGTCATCTCTCAACAAAGATTGTCAATAGATGACCATCGAGCATGGTCACCGACAATCCACTAGTGGAAAGAGACTGCAATTCCTCAACAACCGCATTCACCTCTTGTGGCATTACGACTTCTAAGAACTTTTTCAGCTCCATTAGTAACAAGCAAACAAAGTAGAAAAGCATCAGTTAATTTCAAATTATCAATAATGAATAAAGTCACATCATCGACATATCATATACATACCTCTGTCTGCCATAATCTGAATGCCACAAGATCCGCATATCGAGTAAGCACAAAATAGTCACTAGGCCCACAAGGAAACCCTCAATCCGTAAAGACGACTCTATCGACGTCGATGCAGTGACCTCTGTCTCAACAAGAGGAGTAATCTCTATATCATCCATAGTAGGTGCGCCGTAGCCGTATAAGGAGAAGGCACCTAAATAGTCATCTGCAAAGTAACATATGTAGTAGTCGGAACCTTTGCCTTAGAAGGATGGGGCACCTCTGTCTCTACCACCATCGGCATGTCATCCTGAACTGCTACCTGAATATCAACTAGCGCATCATCATCATCATCATCATCTCTAGTCCATCCAAAAAGAGATATAGATACTCTACGCCAGGTAGTGCAGGGTGCACGAAATTGAGCCTGATCAGCCAGTCGCCTCCTATGAGAACTGTTCGAGGCTACTCTCCCTGCCCGGAGATGCAAGTCCTCTAAGTCACTTTGTCTTGCTCGAGCCTCCGTAGCAACTTCAGCTCTATCACATTACCAAGAAGCAATCACTCCATCTGATATTATTAAATGAAAAATAAAACAAAATTATTTAGCCTATCAAACTTAAAAAATTATTCAAAAAATACGGTACCATCGTGAATGTTTATAGATTAAAAAAAACGATAATGATGTTTACTATTTTTCGAATTTTTAAAAAAACTGGTAGAACACATGCATTCTTTTTGGATTTAAAAAAAAAAAAAAATACATGCATTTTTACACGATTTAATTCGAAAATGCATATTATACTTTCTTTCACATATTTTCCCCTCCAAAATCAACACCAATATTATAGAAGAATCCATATTTATTCAATATGCTAACTAATTGTGGTGAACTATCTAAACTTACCAACCATGTTTAGTTAACATACTTGGTTAATATCGGAGAGTCTAGAGAGCGCTATAGTAATTTGTCCACCTAACAACAAAGCTCTAAGTATCAAATGTAATTTTAAATTTATTTTTTAAATTTATTTTGTACTTTTAAAAAAAAAAGTAGTTTTAAATTTGGACCCACTAAACTACATTCACGGCTCCACACCTAAAAGACTGGTACCAAAAAGCGCGACGTGGCGAGCATCCAGTTATAAAACAAAAAATATTATTGGATAATGATCGTTGGGCTAGAAGGGTAGTCAGATGACCTGTACTTCCACACACCGTATATCTTAACAACTACACCGACGAAACTCGTGTCAGAGTGCGCCTTTATCTTCCCAGAATCTTCTCCCAACAACAACAACACCAATAACCGTTGAAGATGGCGTTGGGTGTACCCGCCGTTCCGTTCACGTACGTTGTTCACCTTCTCGGTGTTGTCGCCGCCGTGTTGGTGTTGGTCTGGAACTTCCATTTCAGAGGTGGTTTGGCTTGGAGTTCTACCAACAAGGCTCTCATCTTCAATGTAAAGTCTCTCTTCTTATTTTTCTTATCAATTTCTTTCTTGTTTTACTCTTAATCCTATTACGGTTTTGTTTCTGGAAAATTAATTGTTAATTTACTCTTCATTCTAATTATCACCATCCAATTTTGTTTCAAGATTCTGGGGGAGTAAGTAGGTTATGCAAATTAAAGAGTTCTTGAGTTTTAGTTTGGAGATGATTAATCTGCACCTAAAGTTTTTATTTTTTTATTTTTTTATTTTTTTTTGTTTGTTTGCTGCATTTAGATTTTGAAGAAAGTTACTGTAAAAGTGGGGAATCTTTGAAATCAAAGCTATTTCCAGAATTTTCTAACCTACTACTAATCTAGATATTAAATAATAAATGGGGTTTATTCGCATTTGATTGAAAATCTTATAAATTAATTTATTTGAATAAGTTAAAATTGAACCATTTGTTTTGACAAATTCTTAGGTATGACGATAAGTAGTTGGGTAGCACTACATTTAGTAAAAATTGATTTAAAATATTAATTTATTTTTAGAGAAAAAAGAATATATATATAAAGAATAATATAGTTATTGGATAAGAGGACTAAATCTAAAGGTATCGGAGTGTTTTTATTTGTTTTCATATACACTTTTAATGAAAAAAATTACATGTCAATAAATCATAAATGCCAAATAATAAAAATAATGATTTCACGTTTACCATAAAGTTATACTCCTTCCTTAACTATTTATAAACTAAATAGTAAGCATATTTCTGGTTATAAATTATAAGAAAAAACATTAATCTTATTTTATTTTAAAAATTTATTTTCTTTAAAATAAAATTAAATATAAATTACGTTTAATTTATTTTTCCTTTTATTTTTCTATAAATAACAACTAATTATAATTTTCTTTTTATATTTTTATAAAGTGTAGTTTTAGAAAATATATAAAAATTTGAATTTTCGTTAAGGAGAAAGTAGAAATTTATATTTGTGGTTGGTATAAGTTCTGTATCCTTTACGTGTATGTAGTAGGTATGGTTCTCATTTTTTTAATAATATAATCGCAGATAAAGTTTGATTGAATTATTTTGGTAGTGGTTCATTAATTGAATTTGTATCTCCACATGTTTAATCTCGGGGTCTGGAACTCGCGCCATGAATAAATATATTTATTAGGCAAATTAATATTCTTATTAAAAAAAGTGATATTCAGAGATCTGGTACTTCAAATTTAAATAATCAACTAGTCATGATCTGTTATCATGGATCATAAAGTCAAAGAAATGTATTCAGAATAGTGCTTTATTAGGCAAGTTGATTGAATATATTATATCATATTAGTCACTTGCTGTTATCCTAAAAATATATATTAAAAAGCATTTATTGTTGAGCATTTCCACACTTTATCATTTTTTAAAATCTCTTATCTTATGTATCTTTTTCTTTATCCAGCTTCATCCTGTTCTTATGCTTATTGGCTTAATAATAGTTGGAGGTGAAGGTAAATAAAATAGAGGTTTACATTTCACTTTGTTACTGCTTTTTGAGTCAACGACATTGGATTTTATTGACCTACAAGTTGTTTCATAAAAAATTAATTGTAGCGATTATAAGTTACAAATCTCTTCCCTTGAAGAAGGAAGTGAAGAAATTGATACACCTTGTTCTCCACGCGATTGCGTTAATACTTGGAATAATTGGAATTTGTGCTGCGTTCAAGAATCACAATGAAAGTGGGATTGCCAATCTGTACAGCTTACATTCATGGCTTGGAATTGGGGTTATTTCCTTTTATGGCATTCAGGTAAGCCGTTCAATATGATTATGGTAAATTTATGCTTTCTGTTTACTGTGAATATGTTGGTGTTACCTAGGGGTGGCAAACGGGCATGCCCGCCCTGTTTAGGCCCGCCCCGCAAAAGCCCGCAAAGAAACGGGGCGGAACGGGACAGTCATAGTTGAGGATGCGAACCTAAAACTTAGACCCGCCCCGCAAAAAAGTGAGGGCGGAGCGGGGAAAGTCCGCGGGCACTGCACTCTTTAAGCCTAAAAACGCAAAAATTTATGTAAATACACGTGCCCGCAAAAGCCCGCGAAAAAAACGGAGCGGGGCGAATACATTTGAGGGTGAGGGCCTAAATCCTTGGCCCGCCCCGCACAAAAGTGCGGGCAAAACGGGCATGTCCTGCGGGCTGAGCCCGTTTTGCCACCCCACTGTTACCGAATAAACGTCACGATGTTGAGACGTGGTGGATTCTATGTCACTTGTCATAGGCTGCAAAGCCTAATTAATGCCTTAATAGTTATTTTTTAAATCATGTAAGACAGGCTACCATATGCCTAAATTTATTTTGTAACAATTAAATCATAGTTAATCTATACAATACAGAGCTTCTAAAAACTCAATACGGTCCTTATTTCAATGTTTATTACACGTCTATTATGTTTTTGTCATAGGCTGCAAGCCTGATATTTTTCGGAAGATTTATGGCTAGCTGACATAATCCGCCATCCGCGATTGGTAACACGACTTATATGAGACATAATCTGCCATTCGCGATTGGTAACACGACTTATATGAGACATAATCCGCCATCCGCGATTGGTAACATGACTCATATGAGACATAATCCGCCATCCGCGATTGGTAACACGACTTATATGAGAGCATGTGCTATTAATTATTTGAAATTGATAGAATGAGAAAAGTTGATTACAATGAGTTTATGGAAGGTAAATAAGTCAAATGCAAGAGGAAATTTATTTCAAAAAATTGTGGAGGAGTAATAGAATGAATTATAAATGAGAGACTTATATTTGTGGTGAATTTAATACAAAACTTATTTAGCTTTTATGTCATTATGAATTCTTCGTAAATTTTGTAGAACAATAATTATAAATGTAGAGAGGGTAATAAAGTATGTTTAATGGAGTATTATTGTTAAAATGAAATAAATTTGACATTTGAATTGGTCGATAAGGAAAACCATGTCTTTACACGTTTTAAAGATGTGAATTAAATCATAAGTTAGTTTTACGGGAAGTCTTAAATATTAGATGAACTTTGTTTACCAAAGTTAAATATATGCAAGTACTCATTGGTATAAATAGTTGTTAATGATGTATTAATAAAAAATAAAAACAGTTATAAAGAAAAAGCTTCAGCGAACTTATAGGTTACAAAAAAATACTAATATTATTTTAAATTCATTAAGACAATTCAATTTATTTTGTCAACATTTGGCTTCAAAGTTTGTGAAAACGTTTGACGGGGTTGTGTTTAGCAACCAACATATATGGAGAAATTATAAAGAATAGTCTTGCTGAAACAATTGAAGACGAAAAAGGTAAAGCTGATGAGAAACGAATTAAGAAAGATCGCCAACTCAACGAGTATGCCCCATGCCAAAACAATAATAGAGGTGTTGTTAAAATTTACTTAGAATATATGAAGGTGCTGACCCACTTAAACGAACGAGGTTGCAAGATTTAAAACGTCAATTTGAGTTAATGGAGCAAAGAAGAGATGAAAGCGTTCATGATTATTTCTTACCAATGGACAATCTTGAAATTCTGGTGTAGTCAGAGTTCAGATGTTCTACTCCAAGTAATGACATCTGATCCAACATTGTTACTAATACAGCAAGACAGTTATACAAAATAAAACTCAGTACTGATATGCACACATTCACAGATGTCACGACATCTGCTACTATATCACCATAGAATGGAAGAACACCCAGTTCTGTCCATCTGGTACAAAGACACAGCAGAGATCAAACATAGCACTTACTTCTGTTGAGCCTGCACAATTATCAGCATGATGTCTCAACATTGATTTGAACATCATCTGTTACAGCATTATAGGTTGACCTTATTTTATAACAGACAGAATTATAACGTGCAGAAGGTAAAAACACAAGTAATTGTTAACCCAGTTCGGTGCAACATCACCTACTCTAGGGGCATACCAAGCCCGGAAGAAGATCCACTATCAGCAGTATTAATTCAGAGTTAAACTCCCTCGTTTACAACTTATCACTTAATCCCTACCCAATGCAATCTATACCTAGGAACTCCTAGATAGAAACCTCCAGTTTCCATTCCTATCACTACAAATACAATGTAATGCTAAACAACTTGAACTTGCTTCACAGCTTCGTTCAAGACCATAACAAACTCTTACCTACAGGCTTTGAGTTACAAATAATCTCATGCCTTCGAGCACTGAGAAACACATGGTAACCTTCCCACAGGTTGGGAGGTTTACCTCACACACACCCCTAATTTTACATTATTTGAGGCTTCTAAGACCTAGGTTACAATCTGCTATTTATAACCTAAACACCCAATTGGATTTGGGCCTTCAGAAATCGCAGCAAACTTCTCCTTTGCTGTTACAAAGCCAGCAGAAAACTTCTGCTACAATCAAGGTCTTCAATCTTTTAGTTCCTAAAATATCTCCATATTTAGAAACTGTATATTCACCAAATATTCTGATTGAGTCTTCAAGACCTCCACAAATAACGCCACATAGGATTCTAACTAATCCCAGAATATTTAAATCAGTTAACACATAACAGAATTAACTAATTCAGTTTTATACACAGGCGCGATGTCACAGTCATGATGTTGTGACATCTTACATGACAGCAGAAAACTTCTGCTACAATCAAGGTCTTCAATCTTTTAGTTCCTAAAATTAAGGTTAAGCAAGTTAACCTAATTTCCACATATTAGGGTGCTAACAAATAGGCTATTTGTTAGGGCTATTGAATTTAGCTCTTCTGTTAGTTTTCTGGATTTTAGCACAGTTGTTAGATTTCTGAAAAACAGCCTGAGATAAATACTGAAACAGAAAAACTAACTAGCCTACACTTTAACATATGCTGTCAGGAGTGAATGTCACAACATTCAGTTTGACGTCCAGAACATAGGCCATATGCTAACTCTGTTATTCTCCTGAAAACCAGTTTGAAAGAAATACTGAGCTGTAATAAATACTGAACTATACCAGAAAAACTAACTGGCCTATAAGTCAGTATCTGCTGTCAGGAATGAATGTCATAACATCCAGTTTGACATTCAGTAAGTTCTGTATTGAATGACTGTCATAACAGAACAGAAAATCAGCCTGAACTAAATACTGAACTATAACAGCAAAACTGAGTAGTCTATAATTCAGTATCTGCTGTCAGGGATGAATGTCATAACATCCAGTTTGACATTCAGTAAATCCTGTATTAGCTAATCCTGCAGCATACTACTTAAGCATGTCATGACATCAGTCAAGACATCTAAGTACAGTAACTGTTTTAACACAAAATGCAGCCAATAAAAAACATCTACAAAACTAGTCAATAAAATGAAATTCAACGGTTATGACATAAAGGAGAAATATGTTGTGGAGAAAATTATGCAGTATCTTTCTACTCAATTTGATTTCGTTGTAGCAATCTCACCACAATGACTCCAAATGATTTACAAGCATCTTTGGAGTTACGTGAGATGCGGTTGAACGATAGATCTAGTGGCACATTTTAGCAAGTTTTAAAAGCTGAAACAAATGTGAGAAATGAGAGACTTGTGCAAATAAGGACAAACCACTTTTAAAGAGGACAAAGTTCTAGAGGAAGCTAGAGAAATACTCAAATTGACTCAAGCCAAAGAACACAAGGTAATGGCTCTTTTCAAAATAAATATAATATTCAATGTCACAAATGTCAAAAGTACGAACATTTTCAATCAAAATGCAAATCTCATATTCAGTGCCATAATTGTAAAAAAGTATGGTCACTATGGTTGAGAATGTCGTGCCAATTGAATATTAGAGAAAGCCATGCTCGAGTTGCTGAAATTGAAGATGATATGAAGATGGTGCTTACAACATGTCACACAATAGCTGATAAAAATGATGACGAATGGTTGTTAGATACTGGATGCTGTAACCATTTAAGTGGGAATAAAGAGCTATTTTCTGACTTAGATGAAAATTTCCTTAGCACAATCAAGCTTGGTGATAATTCAAAACTTCAAGTTTTAGGAAAATGAAATCACCGTCAGGTTAAATGATGGATCTTTGAATTACACTTTTGATGTATTCTATGTACCTCATATATGTCAGAATCTCTTAAGCGTGAGACAACTTGCTGAGAAAAGCTATGACTTAAACTTCAACAAGAAATGTTGCATTATCAATGATGCTGAGATGAGCCTTATGGCAAAGACAAGGATGCCAAGGAATCAACTATTTCTAATGAACATAAGGTATGATGGTAATATGTGTTGAAAAGTTGTAGTTGTTGATGATAATTGGTTTTGGCACATGCGCCTTGGACATTTCAACTTTGAAAGCATAAAGTTTCTTACAAATAAGAAATGGGTTATTGGCTCGCCTGTTATCCAAACTCCTGATCAATTGTGTCAAGCCTGTGTAGTAGGAAAAAAGCATAAAGATCCTTTTTCAAAAGGGCATGCCTGGAGAGCTACAAAACCATTTAAGCTTGTGCACTATGATCTGTGCTATGTGGAAGTTCTATCAAACGGTAATAGATATTTTATTACTTTCATTGATGATTTTAGGAGGAAGACGTGGAATAAGTTCAATGCCAAGACATAAAAATGCATCTTTGTAGGATACAGTGAAGAAACAAAAACCTAGAAGTTGTATAATCCAGAAACTCAAAAGGTAGTCATCACCAGAGATGTTACATTTGATGAAGATGAAGTGTAGGATAGGTCAGAAAAAGAAAAGAAGTTGGTTCCTATACCTGTTATTATAAATGAGGAAGTAAATGATAAAGCTGATGAACCAACAAATGAACAAACACAAAACTCACCACCCTGTAGATATCCACAAAGGAAGCATTGTCCACCTCCTTACTTAAAAGATTATGAAGCTGGCAGAGATGATGATTCTGGTGATAGAGAGGAAGAAATTACTTATTATGCCTTGTTTGCTGACCGTGATCCCGTGAGATATGAAGAAGCGGCCAATAAAGATTGTTGGATGAAAGCAATGGATGAAGAAATTCATGCAATTGAGAAAAAGAATATATGAGAGTTAACTAGACTTCCATAAGGAAAGAAGCCAATTGAAGTCAAGTGGGTATACAAAACAAAGTATAGTCTAAAAGGAGAAGCAGATCACCTTAAAACACCGTTAGTAGCAAAAGGGTACACACAAAATCCCGTCATTGATTATTTTGAAGTTTTTGCTCCAGTTGCTAGAATGGACACGATACGCATGTTCCTTTCCTTTGCTACACAGAATCAATGGAAGATATTTCAGATGGATGTCAAGTCTTCTTTCTTGAATGGTGTGCTTGAAGAAGTTTATATAGAATAACCACCGGGTTATTTACAAGGAGATGAAGATAAGGTGTGCAAGTTAAAGAAAGCACTTTATGGATTGAAAAGTAAACACCTGGTGCTTGGTACACACGTATTGACATATTTTATCTATAATGGATTCCACAAAAGTCCATTTGAGCATGCTTTATACGTCAAAGCAAACAAGGATGAAAATGTGGTTATTGTTTGCTGGTATGTGGATGATCTTTTCTTTACCAGTAACAATACTATATTGTTAGCAGATTTTAAGGAGAGCATGTCGAATCAATTTAAAATGACAAATATGAGCCAAATGTCTTATTTTTTAGGCATTTAAGTGAAGTAGGCAAATGAGGGAATTTTTATTTCACAGAAGAAATATGTAGCAAATATTCTGAAGAAATTTAAGATGGAATCCTGTAAACCAATGTTGACTCCAGTGGAAGAAATATTGAAATTAGAAAAAGAAAGTGGTAGTGATCTTGTCAATTCAACAAATTTCAAAAGGCTTGTGGAAGGGAAGCTTTGGGTACTTGACAACAACAAGACCTGATATAGTTTATGGAGTTTGACTTATAAGTAGCTTCATGGACTCGCCAAGACATTTACATTGGCAAGTTGTAAAGAGAATTTTGAAGCATGTCAAAGGAACTATTGATGAAGGAATTTTTTATTCAAGTTCTACCAAGCCAGAGTTGATTGGGTACACAGATAGTGATTGAGCATCTGAAACTTAAACTCGAAAAAGCACTTCGGGTTATGTATACCATTTTGGTACTTGCCTGTTTTCTTGGTCCTCAAAGAAACAACAAGTAGTTGCGTTGTCAACAGTATAGGCAAAGTACATAGAAACAACAAATTGACTACTGAAGCAGTTTGGTAACGGAGAATATTAAGTGAATTTCAGTATCCACAAGATGGTCCAACAAAGGTATCATGCGACAACAAATCAACAATTATTTTGACAAAAAATATAGTCTTTTATGGGCGCAACAAACACATTGACATCAAACATCACTACATTAGAGACTTAATAAAAGAAAAAGAAATTGTGGTGGAGTATTATACTTCGGAAAATCAAATTGCTGACATTTTTACAAAGCCACTCAAAACCAATTGTTGGCAAACTATCGGCAAATATAGTGATGTTTAATCTAACAAGCCCTGATACCAAATGTTGGCAAAATAAATTGAATTGCCTTCATAAATTTTAAATAACATTTAATACTTTCTGCAACTTCCAAGATCGCTGGAGCTTCCTCTTTATAAGTATTTTTATTTTTTGATGAGTACATCATTACAATTAATAACAACTATTTATACTAATGAGTACTTGTATATTTTTAGCTTTGGTAAACAAAGTCCATTCAATATTCAACGCTTCCTTTAAAACTAGCTTATGATTTAATTCACATCTCTAAAATATGTAAGAACATGATTTCCCTTATTAACCAAACTTAAATGTCAAGTTTATTTCATCTAACAAATGTTGGCAAAATAAATTGAATTTCCTTAATGAATTTAAAATAATAATTAGTACTTTATGTAACTTACAAGCTTGCCGGAGCTTTCTCTTTATAAATATTTTTATTTTTTGATTAGTACATCATTATAATTAATAACAACTATTTATATTAACGAGTAGTTGCATATTTTTAGCTTTGATAAACAAATCTCATCCAATATTGAAGGCTTCCCTTGAAACTAACTTATGATTTAATTCTAAAGCATGTAAGGACATGGTTTCCCTATTGATCAAATTCAAATGCCAAGTTTATTTCTTATAATATCATCCCTTTAACTTGATTTTATCATTTCCAACATGTTCTTTATCTTCAAGAACAATTTGGTTTTGAGTGGCTTTATAAAAATGTCGCCAATTTGATCTTCCGAAATGCAATACTCCACCACCGTTTTTTTTCTTTAATTAAGTCTCGAATATAGTGATGTTTATGTCAATGTGTTTGTTACACCCATGAAAGGTTGGATTATTTGTCAAAGAAGTTGTTGATTTGTTGTTGCAGAATACCTTTGTCGGACCATCTTCTGGATACTGCAATTCACTTAATATTCCTAGTAATGAAACAATTTGAGTAGTACAATTTGTTGCTGCTATGTACTCTGCCTATGCTGTTGACAAAGAAACTACTTGTCATTTCTTAAAGGACCAAGAAAACAACATGTACTGAGATGGAAAACATAACCCGAAATGCTGTTTTGAGTTCCAGTTTCACCTGCCCAATTATTGTCTATGTATCCAATCAACTCTAGCTTGGTAGAGTTTGAATAAAAAATTCATTCATCAATTATTCCTTTGAAATACTTCAAAATTCTCTTTGTTGCTTGCCAATGTGATTGTCTTGGCGAGTCCATGAATCTACTTATAAGTTCAACTCCATAAACTATATCAGGTCTTGTTGCTGTCAAATACCTGAGGCTTCCCACCAGCCTTTTGAAATTTGTTGAATTGACAAGATCACTACCACTTTCTTTTTCTAATTTCAATCTTTCTTCCCCTGGAATCAACATTGGTTTACATGATTCCATCTTAAACTCCTTTAGAATATCTGCTGCATATTTCTTCTGTGAAATAAAAATCCCCTCATCTGTCTACTTCACTTCAATGCCTAGAAAATAAGACATTTGACCTATATTTGTTATTTCAAATTGAGTGGACATCCTTAAAATCTGCTAACAATTTAGTATTGTTATAGGTGAAGATAACATCATCCACATACAAGCAAACAACAACACCATTTTCATCCTTGTTTGCTTTGACGAATAAAACATGCTCATATGGACTTTTGTGGAACCCGTTATTGATAAAATACGTGCCAATATGTGTACCAAGATCTAGGCACCTACTTTACTCCATAAAGTGCTTTCTTCAACTTGTACACCTTGTCTTCATCACCTTGTAAATAACTTGGTGGTTGTTCTACGTAAACTTCTTCTTTAAGGACACCATTCTAAAAAGCAGACTTGACATCCATCTGATTTATCTTCCATTGATTCTAGATAGCAAGGGAAAGGATCATGCGTACCGTGTCCTTTCTAGTAACTGGAGCAAAAACTTCAAAATAATCAATGTTAGGTTTTTGTTTATACCCTTTTGCTACCAACTGTGCTTTGAAGCGATCTACTTCTCCTTTTGGATTGTATTTTGTTTTGTACACCCACTTGACTCCAATTGGCTTCTTCCCTTCTAGAAGTATAGTTAATTCCCATGTATTATTTTTCCCAATTGCATGAATTTCTTTATCCATTGCTTTCATCCAACAATCTTTATTTGCTGCTTCCTCATATCTCACGGGATCACAATCAGCAAACAAGGCATGATTAGTAATTTCTGCGTCCTTATCACTAGAATCATCATCTCTGCCAACTTCATAATCTTTCAAGTGAGGAGGTGGACAACACTCCCTTTGTAGATATCTACGAGGTGGTGAATTTTGTGTTGGTTCATTTGTGGGTTCATCAACTTTATTATCTACTTCTTCATTTATAATAACTGGTACAAGCAGAAACTCATTTTCTTTTTCTGACCAATCTCGTGCTCCATCTTCATCAAAGGTAACATCTTTGTTGATGACTACCTTTTGAGTTTATGGATTATACAACTTGTAGGCTTTTGTTTCTTCACTGCATCCTTTAAAGATGCACTTTTTTGCAACATCTCTCTTAAAGTATAAGATTATGGTTACCTATACTTCAAGATCTAGCTATTCTCGATTCTTATTTCACATCCCAGGTTTTTGTTCTTTCCTTGCCAAAACTATGCTTTTCTAAAATAAGAAAAAAATTCATTTGCATCTTGCAATAGGAGAAATAATTTTGTACATTGAATTTCTCTATTTAATTTTTCTCAATATTGATGGTTCCACACTTCCACTCGTAAAAACCGTTATCCTCACTAAATAAAAGTTTACCCTTCAAAAATTTTAATAATGAATTCTGAATGGACTCTGATATCAATGTTGGATTTATGCAGAAATTAATTTTCTATAATATTATAAAATTCAACTACACTAACGTTGAAAAAAAAAAGTAGTTCGAACAATAAATTTATATAAATTTATATGAAAAATTTAAATGTCTAGAAGAAAGATTAACTTTTTGTTCACTCATTATTTTTGTTGTTATTGTTCTACAATTTACAAAAAAAATTATAATGATAATAATTTTGGATTAAATTAACTACAAACATAAGCGTCTTATTTATGATTCTTGTTATTACTCCTTCACAATTTATTCTTGTTATTACTCCTTCACAATTTATTAGGGTGAACTTGCTTTTGCAATTGGCTTTTTACTTTCCATATTACTTAATTAAATAATTCTTTCATTTATTGACGTGTTTTGTGGTTTTTTGGTTTGTAGTACATATCTTACATATAAAATTAAAGAGTAATAATAGAAAGGAAAATAAAGTGAGAGACTTATATTTATTGATGTGTATTGTGGTTTTTTCGTTTGTAGTATATATCTTACTGTATAAATTTAAGTCTAGATTTGTTATCAGAAAAATAAAAAAGTGTAACAATTATTTTATTAAAAATTTAATCTTTCTTCGTTAGATATACATATTTCTTTATACAATTAATTATTCGGGCTGCTAAGTATTGATTATGAAGTGTATTAGAATACATCTATCTTCCATTTTTTCTGACATAGTAATGTTTATACATGTAGTGGATATTTGGGTTTGTGGTATTTTTCTACCCTGGTGGGAGTTCAGAGATAAGACGTGAGTCAGTTCCATGGCATGTGTTATTTGGGCTGTTTGTGTATATTTTGGCTCTTGCGACTGCTTCTCTTGGGTTTCTGGAGAAGCTGACATTCTTGGAGAGTTCAGGAGTTGCAAAATATGGTTCTGAGGCTTTACTTGTGAACTTCACTGCAATAATCACAATCTTATTTGGTACATTTGTTGTATTATCTGCCATATCTCAAGCTCCACCAGCTGCTGATGACTACGCACCCATATCAGTTGATTAAAGTAATGTTTGCGGTTGTTGGTTTGTACTTGGGACTAAGGGAATTTCATAATTTGTTTATATGGTTGGACTCAGTATGTATTTCATCTTTAATAGTATCCATCAAACTTGAAAATTATATGTTGGTTTTGGATTAGTATGATTTACCATTTGCTCGCTTTTGTATTTTTTTTAAAAATAGTTTAGCGGTTAAAATTTTACTTTAAGTGAAATTTCGCGAATTTTAATCCTGCAATCCAATATTTTTATACTACTACTGATTAATTAAGTCGTCTTAAGATGACAATGCCTTGGATCAAGATTATTTTGAGCGAAGAGAATCTAGAATAAAAAGTGATTGGATAAAAAAATTAATTTTGATTTAGATATTTTATATAAATTATTAATTATGAGAAATGATATTGTTATCCTAAATCCTTACACCTAATTGTATTTCAAGATTCACTAATACGACGAATAGAGAAATATTATAACAATATATATTTATTTTTTTAAAAATATTTTTTATTTATTTTTAGATTAAATAATATTGATATAAAATTATGTGATTAATCAACTTCATAATTTCGTTAACCAATTTTTTACATTTTATTAATCAATTGCATTTCCTGCCAAAAATTATTTTAAATATCTTGACATTTATTAACTAACCGCATAACTTTATTAATCAATTTTTTTGCATTTTATTATCAATTTTAATTTATTATTAAAATTATTTTTAATATCTCAATATATATTGATCAATTTAATTATTTCATTAATCAATTTTTTTTATGTATTATTGAACAATTTTATTTCACTACTTAAAATTACTGCTTAGGGTATTGTTTATCTACATTGTTCATAGTCTACGTATTGTTTATAAAATACTCCCTCCGTTCATTTTTAAGTTTGCTTTTTTTGACTTTTTATATTTATCAAAAAAGTTAATCATTTTTGTTATTTTTTAAATAATAATTCTTCTTTTATCTATAATATATTTAATTATATATTACATTAATTTTACTTTTTTTTTCTCTATATTACATAGGAATATTTTTGACAAAAATATATTTAATATTATCTTAAATTTTACAAAGTGACAATTAAAAAGAAATTAAAAAGAAATATATATGGTGTAAAAAAGGATGTCATAATTATTGATGGAAAATCTCAGCTGAAGTTGAAACAATATTAGAGATGGATGATGACCTCGCATAATTTTACCCACCAAAATGACAATAGTCACAAAGGGATTTTGTCGTCACTTGAACGAAGGAATCAATCAAACCTTGTACTTCCTTCTCTGTCCCACAATCATAATCACTCTTCGACTTAATTATTTCACACAAATATGAAAAAAGAAAGAGAAAAGAATATTTTTTACTAAAGTACAGAATCTATTACTTCCTCAGTTTCTTTTTAAATATATATATATATTTTTTAAATTATTCTTTTTTAATTATCAATTCTAAATTTCAAATTAGTATTAACTAGACTTTTGTTATAATTATTCATAATTAATTATTGCGAAAAAAAAGTAATATAAATGTGATAAAGAATTAAAGATATTTTAAAGAATTATTATTTAAATAATAATAATAATAATATGTAAAAAGTTAAAAAATGATAATTAAAAAGAAACTATAAATTATTAAGAATTGAAAGTGATAAAACTAATACTTACTCTGTCCCATAATTAATGATTCATTTCAATTTTCAATATATTTTTAAAATTTTATCCTATAATTAATATTATTTTTATCATTTCTAATACATAATAATGATAGTTTAGTAAAAATTTCATTCTCTCTTTTAGTTATTTATTTTTCTTAATTGATGTGAAATGATTAACTGGTATAGATAAGGAGTAAAAAGTAAAATTAGAAAAAAAGAAATTAATTTTTATTATAAAATAAAATATATAATGTATTTTAGAACATTTTTTATTTTAAAATGTCACTTATTAGGAACAAGTAGTATTGTTAGTACTTTAAAAAGAATAAATGAGATTAATTACTCTACACTGTCGATGTAAAAAGATTTACACCGTGAATTCATCATCATCACCCATTTGCATTATTTTATAGATTTTTAAAATAAAAGTCAAATTTATTTCAATATTCAATATTTAGGATTAACTGACAGTATAAAATTCTTTTATACTATTAATGTATTTCAATTAAATTCATGTTTGATTAGTTTAGTAATGTGAAGCATTTTAATTGAATTATATGGACACATAATGTTTGATTAGTTTAGTAAACTGAGGCATATTAATTGAATTATATGACAAATAAATAGAACTGAAATTGAAAATGATAAATACTAAAATATGTTTTATTTATTTTTTAAA
Organism: Lathyrus oleraceus; assembly: GCF_024323335.1. Lineage (NCBI taxonomy): Eukaryota > Viridiplantae > Streptophyta > Magnoliopsida > Fabales > Fabaceae > Lathyrus > Lathyrus oleraceus. Next base: position 431,782,343 of record NC_066584.1, read on the forward strand.
AAAATTAGAAAAATAATTTAATAGTTTGATTCTTTATAATTTCGATCTAACAGTTCATACGGTACAAAACTTCAAAATAGTATTATCAAATCAATAATTTTAATTTAATAATTTTAGTTCGGTTTTATTTTAAATAAATTGAAATAGTTATATTCAAATAAATTTTTACTATGTTTAATTTGATTCAATTTAATTTTCTTAGGGAATTGTAGCATGAACAATATTGTCTTCTTCTTATTTTATCTCTTTTTATTTACAGCCTTAGTTAAGCAAGATAGGAATCCTAAGTTCTAGCCTACCTACATTCAGATAATCTCTTGGATGCTTATGTAAATTAATACATTATTCACTTTATACTATTATACTCTTAGCATCCTTGTAATCCACTTTATATATATAATTTATTTTCACGATTTTATAAGTGAAGGTAAAGAAGATAATACTTTGTTTTAACTCTCACCACAATATGAAAATAAGAATGAAATTAATTGACATCAATATGTTTAAAATAATTGTTGGCTGAAATGGTTAAGGCTCTCAAAAGTTAAATGCGACAATAGATAAAACAGAATTACTGAACACCCTATAACAACAATACAATATAATTAAGAGGAGTTGCAACAAAATGTTGGATAGAGTTATTCCAAATTAAACTATATTTAAACTATTTAATAAGTATTTATTATTAAATAAAAGATTTAAATACAGTTTTGATCCTCAATATTTATTTTAATAGTTTTAAAATTTTTATTTTAAAAAAATAGTTTTTTATCCTCAATATCAGATTCCATGTTTTTTTCCCATGATAAAACATTCTCTTTTATCATGTGAACTCATGATGTGAGAATTTTTAACATTAAAATTTGTACATTATTTGAATGAATATTTAAATCATTTTAATTATTTATATTAAGTAACACTTATGTCATTTTTAAAAAAAAGAAAAGTCACTTGTTGAAACTTTAAGTCATAAAATCTCTCTCAAACGAATATTGGTAATCATCTTCCATCTTCTTCGCTCTCAACGTATATTCTTCTTTTTGAAACTCGTTTGAGATTCTTCTAGTGAGTAATATTCGTTCTGCTTCGCAGTTGCTTAGGTATTTGTCACTGATTGTTGTGGTCATTCAAGAACAAACCGTTTGAAAATGAATATTCCATTGTAATCGAAAAAGAAAAAATATTTCAAGTTATATCTCAGATATGTCCTTTATATGTTCCCTAAATCGTTGAAATGTGTTTCTTTTTCCCCAAATCGTTGAACATTTTCCCTAATTGATTAATTTGACATGTGGTCCCTTTTCCCCTAAATGTTAAATTTGAAATCTTTTATCCTAATTGTTTATGTTGATATGTGGTCCCTTTAATCCTAATTGTGTATTCTGATATATGTATTGTAAGTGTTTATCAGACCAGCTAAGAGTCATAGTGTTAGATTAAGAATACACCACAAGGGTGAACTTGTAACACCCCTGTTAAGTGGTATGTTAATGGTGAAATGTCAGAATTGAATTGGAAGTGGAATGTAGATTACATGTCTTATATGCAATTAGAGCCATTGATTCAAAAATAGGCATATACAAATGTGAAATGTATGTTGTATTGGAACCCTAGATTTAGCTTTGCCAGAGGACTTAGGCCCCTAAACTGTGATGCTGGTTTGTTGAAATTCATTGAAGATATTAATGGAATTGGAATTGAGTTAGCTTATGTATATGTGGAACACTCTATTGATAACCTTGATATTATAGATTAAGCCGATTTAGTTCATGGATATGATGAAGTTGAGATTGATGTATGAGTTGATGAAAGTGAATGAGTTGATGCAAGTGAATGAGTTAATGCATGTGAAGGAGTTGATGCAGGTGAATAAGTTGATGCAGATGAAGGAGTTAGTGTAAGTGAATGAGTTTATGATGATGTAGATAAAGACTATGTTGAAAGTGAGGTTAAATTTAGTGAAAATAAGATAAATGAAGAATCTGGGGACTTGGATTGGACAATAAACCTACCTACTTAAAAGGAAACATCAGACCCATTAGTGGATAATAACTTTGGCCTTTACATGATCAGGTACCACTCTATCCACCATTGATGAGAAGGGCATTTTGATATCCCAAAAAGATAAGGAACAAGACCAATGATGAACCAAGAAACCCATATGTGCTGCCAAGAAAACTAACAACTGTTACATGTCAAAAGTGTGGAGCAATGAGGCATAAGATTAGGAGTTGTAAGGGGAGGAGAGCCGCTAATAGGACTATACTAAAATGTGGTAACCAAACCAAGAAATCTAAGACCAGGAAGACTGTAGTTACTAAGAAGACAAAGACCAAGAAGCCAACCACTAAAACTGAAATTTGTTCTTTTTCACAAGCACTAACTCCAACACAACCAAACATATATTAGATTTAGCATGTTGAAGTACTTTTTGTAATGTCTATGATGAAACTATACTTTTTTGTTAAGTATGTAATGTCTGTCATGAAACACTTTGTGTCATGCCTAAGTTTATTTTGTAATGACTACACTGCAGCTTGTAATGACCAACTTTTGTCATGCCTAAGTTTATAATTACAAGTTATTGTAATGAACAAGCTCTTATGTTAATGGAATGATATTTTGAAACTGAGATGTTTACATATCAAATACTAATATTGTATGATCAAATACTGATACATACTGATATATACATATCGATACACACTGTTATATACATACCAATACAAACTGAAATGGAATATGGCTATGTGATGTTGTGATCAAATAGTGATACATACTGATATAAAAACATATACATACTCATAAATACTTATATAAAAAACTGAAATGCCATTAAAATCCAGAATGTTATTACAATTTTATAGCAATACAAAAGTGCATTTACAATTTTAGAGTATATACTAATACATTATTTCACTCATATGTCATAAATTTTACAAACTGCATTGCACAAACTGCATTTCATAGGACTATGACCTACTCCATTATATTACACATGTCTAATCATATTAGTAATACAAAAGTGATTGACACAAAATTTCAACATCTTCTTCGTGAACTTTATTTTAATATTCATTTCCTTCTCTTTTTTCTTGACTTCATTGCAATTCATTTTTTCTTCAATTAAATTCTGCTGTAGAGAAGAGATTACATTCTTGACTATTTGAGACATTTCTTCATCATACCAGAAAAAATGGTTACACCTTTTATAATCCTGCAACTGGATTTACAGAAAAAGTTGAGGGATTTAAGGGATCTCAAGAACCAGACGTTCGACATAAAATGGACAACAACAACCAAAGCATTACCTTAAACATCGCACAACCGTAGAAACAATGACATGGGTTTGAATATGTCAAAGATGTCATCAATGGAGATTCTAAACCACATATGCACTAGTCCGAATATGAACGCAAAGGCTTCTAATAACTCGATTTAGAGCATTAGGATATGATGAATAGAAACCGTTCGGCTCAAATCGACTGAAATCGCACACAATTTGAGAGGAAAGAAGATACAATATTTTAGGGTTTCAAAAAGGGGGAGAGAAGCTCAACGATTCCCCCTTTTGTGTATATGCTTTTAAATAGTACTTTTTCCCCTTCATTTTAATGGCTAATACAAATAATTAAAATGACTTAAATATTAATTCAAATATGTCCAGGATTTTAATGACGGGATAGAAGTTAAAAAATGTCACATCATATATTCACATGCCAACTGGGCAAAAGAAAGTGATTTGTCAAGGGGGACCACCAAAAAATTATCGAATATGATAATAGGGGACCATAAAGCTATTTTTTTAAATAAGGACTAAAAAATTATCAAAATGGATACAGAGCGTCCAAAACTGCATTTAAGCCTAAATGAAATGATATTAATTGATTTGTTAATAGAACAATATCTAATTTTTTTTTATAGTGGATAGAGAAGTTATTATCAACCATTTAAAAAAAACAGATATTTAAATGTTGGATTCTAAATTCAATTTTTTTATTTGTGCATCAATGGTTGTGGTTAGAGGTATAATCGATTCGGGTTGGATCGATTTTTGGCCAAAAAAATATTCAAAACGATAATATCTTCATTGATTTGGCTTGGTTCAGTTTTTAGGTATTTTTAAAAATGAAGCCGAATCGAACCAGACTAACTGTTTTGATTTAGTTGATAGGTTTATATCACTCTTTTTTTCAAATATTATACTAACTTGTGTATTCTCCTCTATAATATTTTTCAATATATTTCTTGCTACTATTTTTTTAAATAATACGTTTCATATAATATTTTTCATTTATTTCATACACTTTTTAAACAACTTAGAAGTTGTACTTAATTTATACAAAGTAGTAAAAAATAAAATATAACAATAATAATAAAAAGTTTTCATACACATATTAACAAGCTTCCCACCTCAAATACACGTCAAAACTAATTTGTAATAAGATTAAAAGTAATTCCATTAAAGAAGAAGAAACAAAAATGTATTAAAAATAAGATATAAAAATTGACCAAGAGAACTTGACATACAAATAAGTATAACTATAGCCATTTGTTTGGTTCACCGGTTTGACGGTTTCTAAAAACTAAAGTCGAAAACCGAACCAAACCACCTAAATTTTCATCGATTTGGGTTGGTTTTGAATCAAACTAGAATTTTTTTTTTCAAATTTATTTAAATTATCAGTTTAATCCATTTTTTCTGATCCACTAACACAATGTTGAAGAAATTTAAATTACCTTTTCTTTGATTGTGAAATGATAATTTATTTATAAGATTGAATGATCTTCAATAGTATCAACGAACTTAAAATTATACAATACTTTAGATCATTATAATTTATAGTTTGCTTGTCATTTAGTTTAAGAGTAATTTGACTATAACTATCTTCAATAAAAAGAATTTGAATATAACTCTTTTATAGTTTTTTAAATCTTCTTTTACTTCATTTGACTTAGACTCCTTGCAATTTATTTACTCTACATGCCTTTTTTTTTACATGTTTAAATTCTATATTTCATCTGGTCCTATTTATAAGAAAAAATTGACTTCTTAAATTTATCGAAAAATTAATGTATCTAATCCGTTATGTAGTCTAGATACATTGATTATTCAATAAATTTAAAAAATAAATTTTCTCTTATAAATTGGATCAAAGATAATATAATTCTATTTTCACTGCAACATCCAACATCAAATGCAACATCATATTATATAATTATCTTCAATAAAAAGAATTTGAATATAATTCTATTTTCAACACTCTATTTAATATTATTATTTCTAATTTTATGTCGTCTGGTTTTACCACACATCCAATACAATATTTTCATCTCTACTACACTTATTTTATTTTCTTGTTAATTTGCTATACCCTTCGGTTCGAGTTGGACTTTTATGTCACATTAAAGTCCCGAAGTCCTCCTCCATTTTAGTCACCTAACTTGAATTTGATGATTTATATTTCCTCATATTTTTCATCATTTTCTATTACGGACCCAAAATATTTAAATCGCGTAACTTATGGAATGATATGTCTCAAACTTTCCCTTATAGGTAAAAAACATTCTCCTTTTTTGTTAAACTTGCATTCCACATAATCGGCCTTACTTCTGCTTAGATGAGAGTTGTATGTTTCTAAGGCTCGTCTTTAAGTCTCCAACCTCCAATTTAAGTCCTTCTTTGACTATTCAAGTAGAACTATTTCATAACCCAAAAAACATACATTTGTGTACTAGTTCTTTTAGTGTTTTATGAGTACACCCAAAATTAAAGTAAAAAGGTGGGGGTTTAGGGTTGAGCTTTGGTGCAATCCTATTATAATGAGAAAAATGTATGTCTTTTTGCCTCACGTTTGCACATTAGTGAATACCCCTTCATGCATATCTTGGATAACTCAAATATAGACAATTATAATTCATTTCTTCTCTAAAGATTTTTATAAAATCTATATAGACACTTTATCATACGTCTTCTCCAAGTCAATGAGAATTAAGCACAAGTCTTATTGTTCCATCTGATATTGTTTCATCACAAGTCATAGCAGATAGACCGCTTTCACGGTCAACCTCTCAGACATACCAAATTGATTCTTAGTAATTTGAGTCTCTCTTCTTAATCTCCTTTCAACCACTTTTTCCCCATAACTTCATGATATGACTTATAAGTTTAACCCCAATATTATTTGCATAATTTGTATTTATAGATTGGAAGTAAAGTGCTTCTTTTTCATTCATTTGACATTTTCTCTAACCTTATAATTTTGTGAAAGAGTTTGATAATCCAATCAGTGCCTATATCTCCAAGATTTTTCACACTATATTAGGTATGTTGTCTCACATAATTGCTATAATGTTACTCGTCATTTTCAATGCTTCTTTTAGTTCTTGATTTTGAATTTGACGATAGTAATTATAGTTTCAATCTTCTTTTATAATGTTGAGCTTATTAGAGTTCGGTGTGATATCATATATATTTCATTAAATAACTTTAGAAATATATCTTTTATGGCTTTTTTCTAAACCAAGACTTTATGTTTTTCATCTTTAACACACTTCACTCGATCTAAATAACTTGTCTTTCTTTCTTTCTCTTTCATTATTTATGGACAACGACTTAACATTCATATTATAACGTAATTAATTTATATCATAGAGATTCAACAAAATTTTACATTAACCGTCAAATATCTACCACAATTTTTTTTTATTCGCACTCAGGATCAATTATGCTTGATATGCTAATATATGCACGATTTTTGAAAAACCATAAGTAATTAAGATTTTTTTATAGAAATGTAAGTTTAAAATCATCGGAGGGAGTAGATGATAAGTAGTTATCCTATCAAAGTTTGGAGCAACAAAGTTCAAGATAATCTCTACCAAAATCGAAGGGAACTTGAATGATGCCCTCACGTGAAATTCCACCCCACCAAAAACGACACATAGGAGTACTTTGCATGGAATGACCACAAGGAGATTTTTGTCGTCACTTGAATGAAAGCAACCAACCAAAATTGGCAAATGCCGACTATGACTGTTTGGCATTTGCCACCATATTTTTTACATTTACCATTGGTTTGATCGATCGACCAATCAAACCTTGTACTACTGTCTTCTTGTTCTTTTCTCTCTTTTACAGTAGTTTACAACCTTAGTTAAGCAATATAGGAATACTAAGTATTAGCCACCATTGCTTTGATAGTCTCTTCTTTTAATTAAACTTGTTTTTCTTCTGTAAACTTTATACTATTATACTCTTAACACTCTTGTAATCCACTTCAGATATATAATTTATTTACACGATTTTATAAGTGAAGGCGAAGAAGAAAATATTTTGTTTTAACTCTCACTCCAATATGAAAATGAAATTATTTAACATCAATTTGTTTACTAGAATTGTTGGGTGAAATGGCGAAGACTCAATTTACACACAAAAAGTACCATAGACTTATTCAAAAACAAGTATATTGAAAATATTTAAAATTTACACTATTTAATAAATAATTAAATATAATAAACGAAATGATATTATTAATTTAAATTATTTTAGAAAAATAGTTTTAATTTGATTAAGAAGAGTTATAAAACAAATATTTAAACGCGAAAAATAAATTACAATAAAGTAAAAGAGAAGAGTTAGGAAAGTGATCACAAATATTTACAAAATCTACTTTAAATTAATTAGTCTACTTCAGTCTTAAAAAAAAAATCTTAAGAGTTTTACTAACTTGAATTTTTATTACAGGATCGATTCACAATTTTTTTACACTAAGATTTTATTCAATTCAACTTGTAACCTTTATATTGCAATAATAGAAGAGAATGAGAATCTTGATTTACAATTACTCAAACAAAAATTACTCAACTCTTATTGAATTCTTTCGCTTTCTCAGCATTAAAATAATATAAAACTAGATGAAGATTAGCGCAATGTGTGGACGTAAATAATTTATTTATTTTTTATTAAATTTTAAATATGTTAAGAATTTGTTTTAACATAATATGATTATTAAATTTATTTTATAATAATTTATTATGAATTAGAATCGAAAGAATGATATGAATAAATCACATATAAAAATATATGTTTTATTTGAAAGAAAAATACATGTTTGTAAATTTAGAGTGACATTGTTTTGTTTTGATTCTCATATTTTTTTAGTAATTATCTTTGATTTAGATCTTTAATCTTTAAATAATTTTTTTAAAATTATTATTAAATAAAATTTTAAATAGCTTTATATAATTTAAGTCTATTTTATCGGACTTAGTTATTGATGAATAAAATTGATAATTTTTATATTAGTTTAATTATTTTTTTACATAATTATTTTAAGGATTGAATATATGTCACCCCTGTCAAGTTTTGACTTCATCCCTATAAGATTCTTTTTTTGTGAATCCCCCTTACTAAATCCGGATTCCCTAAATAAAGACTTTGAAGTCACAGTTTTTTAGTATTTTATTTAAAAGAAAAAAGAACTTACAATTTAATCAGAGAAGACAAAGAAATTAGAGAAGACGAAATAACGGTGCAGTCACGGTGGAGCGAAACGAAGGACGGTCTCCATCCTGAAGAAGACGCGGACGAATCGCAAATGTCACGGGTTTGTTTGAAAGTTTCGTTTAAACGACGCTCTTAACTATTTTCGCACTATACTTTGATTTAAAGTTTCTATTATCTGTAATTTCAGAACATGCAAGTGTTTAATGTTGTATTTCATCATGGAGGGGAATTTGTAAGGTTGAATGATGGTGATATGATATAAATGGGTGGTGTTTCGACCATAGTGTCTGGGCAATTCATTGATACGTGGTCAATGGTTATCATTCATAAGTTGGTGAATGGGTGGGATTACATATAAGGGACGTACAAAATATGGACCAAAATTCTGGACATAGATGAAAACTTTTTTCTAGATTAGGAATAATGATGATGCTTACGATTTTGATGCATACGTTTGTGCGATCCAAGTATATGGGGAATATTTGTGGAGCATGATGTCACTGGTATATAAGTCATAGTAAAGAGTCCTAGGTGTGTGTATGAGATGGTAGAGTTAGATGCAAGGCCGATTCTTTTCCTGTGCAACTTGTGCAGTAGCACAGGGTCTCACTTTTTGTGGGGCCTCAAATTAACTATTATTAGTGAATATAAAAAAATTAATAAATAAAAATATTTTTGTATCACATATAATAAATAAAATATTAAGGGCCCGTTTGAATCAGTTTTGCTTTTCACTTTTTAAAATATGTTTTATAAAATTGTTTTGAAAAAGTATTTTTAAGAAGAGAACTATTAAAAAATTCATTTGGTAACATGACTTTTCAAAACTGTTTTAAAAATGAGAAAGTAGAAATATTTGTTTGGTAAATTATTTTTAAAAACAGTTTTAGAAATGAAAAAATAAAAAATGATAACTCAATTTTTAAAAATTATTTTTTTAACTAATATAAAATGAAAAAGAATTTTAATAAATAATAATTAATTTTTTAATGACTCATATTTAAATATACAAGTGTAAATTTTATTACTAAATAAAATCGAAATAGAAACTTCTTATGATTAAATATATGATTTAATTCCTTTTTAGAGTCAAGTTAATAACTTGTTCACACAAAAGTTATCAAAATTTTATAGCGTATATCAATATCTGAAGCATACATATGAAATCAAACTAACATAAGTATTTAGAAATAACCACTAAAATTCAAAGTTGCTTGTATGAAAATGTAACATAGAGATAATTAATTCACTTAATTGCTACGGTGTACCCACATCTCATCTCTAATATGATTTCTCTTCATTGTCATTTCAACTGCACCTTCATTAGATAACCTTGTTAAGTTGTCGATATTGGAACTTGTTCCTTCTATGATAGGACCTTCTTGTATTCCCTCAAGTTCGATAGGATCCATTTCTTCCCATATCCTAAACAACTCGTCCGGTAAATTCCACTTGCGTATATAATTGTGAATAGCACAACACGCAATAACTATGAGTCGTTGCCTAGAAGGCTTATAAGGAGGCATCAACTTTAAAATAGGAAATCTATTTTTCAGCACCCCAAAACAACGCTCAATTGTCATCCTTAGAGACGAGTGTCTGTAGTTAAATAACTCTTCTGGACTTCTGGGTTGTCTACCTTGACCTCTATATTCTTGTGCGTGATACCTTTCACCCCTATAAGGGGGAAGAAAACCTCCAATACATGGATACCCAGAATCAACGAGATAAAAGGAACCTTCATCAAATAAAATATATGTTAGTTCAACTTTGTTAATTTCATTGAACATAATTTTATGTTGATACCATGACTTATCTCTAGGTGGCCAAGGAAATTCAGCATTTTGATTTGTAATTGCATCCAAAAGAATCTTTGAATCATGTGCACTTCCTTCCCATCCCGAATATACATACGTAAACATCATGTTAAAATCACAAGCACACATGACATTTTGTGTGATTGTTGCCTTTCTATCTCTACATGAAATTTGTTTTTCTGCAGGAACCGATGCACTGATATGTGTACCGTCAATCGCACCTATGCAATTCTTTAAGACATAACCCAAATAATAGGAATAAGTAAACCATAATCAAATTATGTTGAAATAAATATACAACTACAATAGAAGAATATGAATTATGTGCATACCTTAAACCAATGATAGTATTTTGAATTATTTTTAATTCTTTCAGGAAACTCTTTGGACTCTTGCTTTATTAGTTCCTTTCCAAATCGACAAACTGCCCTTAATACCTCCTTAAAATTGCGTGATATTGTTTCAGTGGAATGTTGAAAGCGGATTGAAGCAACTCTATGACGAACATTATGACCAATTATGAATAAAAATGTAGCAACCTTCTCTTCAACAAGCACATCTCTTGAGTCACATAAGTAGTTCTTCTCCCTCAATTCATTACAGAAATTAATAAAACATTCTTTCTTCATTCGAAATAAATCAAAATAACTTGTTCCAGATCCATTTAATACTTCAGCAACAAACTCACGACCAGTCAACGAAGATGTCAACACCTTTGCTTTGTTAAAGTATTTCTGATGATAATTATAAATCATACTATTAAAGAGAAATTCTGCGAATTCATCATCACTTGCATCAGAAGTAGAATCATCACTTTCATCAATATCAATTCTGGTTAGAACCTGTCATACAATTTAATAACAAAACTTTAAGAATGGTACATTCAATAAAAAGGTTTTATAACATAACTATAAAATTCAAAATAATACATAAAAACACAAACAATTGTCAGCAAACAGAACAAAATACACAATCATAAAAATAATAAACAAAGTACTAAGAGAAGTATGTCTCATTACTATCACCATAAGTTTAAGTAAGACTTTATCCTTAAAGTCTAAGTACCCATCCACGTTTCCTCTCAACAGACATGGCGATGAACACTTCTCTCCAATCAGGATTCATAAACTTTTCCAAAGCTTTTCCATATGCATCATGTGGAATGTCTTCCATCTCATCCAGAACAGTCACACACTTAGTAAGAGAGCAGTCTGATGTTACACGTGAAGTAGCCTCCACACTCCTATCCCTATACCTCTCAGCTTTTGCCAAAGATGCTTTAGCCCATGCCGAAAGTGCCTCTCCCATCATATGTGATGTAGACTCTTTATTGGATCATACTTGAACTTGTCTCTTTCCACTACGTGTGATGTGCTCAACTTCATGTAGATCATCGTCTGAACTATCACCATTAACACGTACATGACTCGCACTCCCATTGTTAAGGTATTGATTGTCAAGCTCATTTTCTTCATCTGTATTTGGAGGGTCTTGAGTAGATGAATGATGAAGTACTCCAGTTGCATTATTTTTGTTGAATATGATTTCCAACAACTTATAATGATCACACCCTTTCTTTTGAAATTGAGAAGCTTTATCATGTACCTAAAATCAATTGCAAATAGATTAAAAACTTTCAAAACATTATAACTATATTTAACAAACAGTAAATGCATTGTGATCAAATTGTTAAACAAACAATAAAATGTTTTATCACAGGAATTTAATGGTGATATGAAATCTGAAACCACTTGTAGCATGTGTACTGATGCTGGTTTCAAAGTAACTTCTCTGCTTGCAGATATTGATCCAAAAAATTCAACCAAGTGTTTTTACTTTTCAATTTTGTATGCTATTGGTATTGTGAATCAGTTTGGTCCTACAGATCCTGCTGCAGCTGCTTGTATACTTGGTATGCCACTTTCATCAAAAGGGTCATCAAAAGGGTCATCATTCTTTCATCAAATAACATTACCCCACACTTTCTCTTCTTGCAGAATTACAAGTTCATTGTAGTGGAAGCAGATGGAAACTACGTGCACCCATTCGCCGTCGACGACATCGACATCTACTCCGGCGAAACCTATTCAGTTCTTCTCACAACAGATCAAGACCCAAACAAAAACTACTGGCTCTCAATTGGCGTCAGAGGAAGAAAACCAAACACATCACAAGCCTTAACATTCCTCAACTACAAAACAATCTCCGCCTCCGTTTTCCCAACTTCACCACCGCCAGTAACTCCATTATGGAACGATTTCAACCGTAGCAAAGCCTTCACAGAACAAATCATTTCCAAAATGGGAACACCGCAGCCACCAAAATATTCAAACCAGAAAATTCTCCTCCTCAACACACAAAACTTGATCGGTAATTTCACTAAATGGGCTATCAACAATGTTTCATTAACATTACCAGTTACACCTTACATAGGATCATTAAAGTTTAAACTGAAAAACACATTCGATAGAAAACCGCCACCAAGAACATATCCAATCGACTACGACATATTTAAGAATCCGGTTAATCCGAACACAACTACGGGTAACGGTGTTTATGTTGGTGTTGTTCTTGATTTTGTGTTGATTATTATGTATAAAAATGGGATAAGATGAGAAGGGAAAATCTTTATCACAGGTCAGTTGAAAACAGTGTTAGAGACAGTGTTTTGCCTAATACAGGAGCTAAATGGTTTCACATATCAGAACTTGAAAAAGCTCTGGTATTGTAAAACCCCCGTTCCAATTATGACTAATTGTGCATGATATGCGCCTCTCAAAGTTCAACAAGAAGGTGCAACTTGACGTAGCCTCCATCAATCTTACACAGCCTAAACCACAAATTGATATGCTCTCCTTCCATGATGCTTATCATTGCTTCTACCTCTGATGAATCAACTGTACCTTTTCAAAACACCTGCTCATGCTCCTGCTATCAGACCTAGCTATTTTTTTCAATCACTCAACTAACCAATAACCTAATACTAACTTACAATCCAATTAAAATCTAACTTTAGTTTAAAGCTTTAGTTGACATTATAGTCCATCACTAACTACTAATAGCATAACACAAATTCACTAATAATTTTCTCATTACTACTAATCAACATAGCAGTGACTGATTTCACAAATATGAATAACAATCCATAACTAACAATCCTAACCGTTTAACTTACCTCCTAACTTCTAACTGATTCAAGCGTTAACACTTACTAACAGTCTAGTTAAAAACCTAACAAACTAAACTAACTTTTACTATTTGTTTCAAACTAACAATCCACAACTACTTTCAAAGCACTGACAACCTACACTACTAACTTCTTCTAATTCATAGTAGTTCAGTTTAAACATAACATCAATGAACTAATTCTAACAGTTCAATATAACTAACATATCTAGTCCCTAACTGGTTTTTCCAATTTCCTTTCCCTATAACAGTTCAATCAATCTTCAAACAAACTATTAACATCACCAACTGTCAGAATTTTAATTCACCAACAGCAAACTAACAGAGTTAATACTCTAACCAAATTTGTTCATGAGACTAATTCACACAAACGACCGACCTAACTGAATTTCTGCTCATGCTCATTATCAAGGCCCTTAAGGTTTTTCACAAGGAAGTGCTCCTCTTCGTGGTTATCCACCTCATTGTAATTATCTTTTCACTCCTATCCGGGCTACAAATAATTTCTATCAAAGCAGGAGGAATGATGTCACTTTCTATTGACAATCTTGGAGCCCTATGGATGTGGGGAAACTGTCCTAATCAAAGCAAAGACGGTATATTCTCAATAGTAAGCAATTTCACTCCAACGCCGGTTTGGGATTTTCATGGTCACGTTGTAGTAAAAGTTGCTTGTGGGAATGAACACATTATAGCACTAGAGTAATATAATGCATCATGCCATATGTAAGATATGTATATTATGAAAATCACTAGAGTAAAATTATAAGCAACATACCTTAAGATAATTTCTCCAGACCTCTTCACTTGCAGTAACTGTGTTTGTTTCTGCATTCCACCCAAATCCGGTATTTTGCAAGAGTGAATAGAACTCACGATACATGGCCCGCAACCTATGCATTTTTGCCTTTAGTTGTCCGGCTTTAAATGATCGATTAGTTATGGAACTCAACTTAGTAGTCATTGAGGTCCATGTTCTATTATGAAACACACCATTTGGCATATTTCCTTTTGTAACTTCATCAACCATAATGTCAATGAAAGCTTTAGTTACAAAATCAGGCCAAAGCTTTGAGTCACTAATGTCAACATTAGTTGCCATCTATCATAAAAATAAGCAACTTAGGAAATCTAAAATAAAATCACACATAGTCATTCGCAAGAATAAAAAACATAAACATATTTTATTGCCTCAAGTCCAATGAAAACTATTTCTCAACAAATGAATTATTCAAAAATTTGAAGAACATACAAGATTATCATGGCATAGAAACAGAGAGTTTGTTACCTGTGCAGCAATGGCAGGTGCCCCAATAGAAGTAGGTGCAATCGAGGAAGAGGCAGGCCTGGTCGAGGAGGAGTCTGGCGCAGCAAAATACGGACGATAGCTATTATTCTTCATGCTTTTTCAAAATCTCAAACCTGTTTAGAACTAATTAATACAAAAAATTCCTTACAACCAAGAATTGCTATGATAGTAGAATGATAGTAGCATTGAACAGAATTGTTTTATTCTACTGTAAAACAACATCCCAAAATATAATTTCCTTACAACTAATCAAAACAAAAAAATATTCAGTTCCACAATAAAATCATTTTAGCATGTAAACTTTACTAGATCTAAAATTCTAAATTCAATTCCACAAATGGATAGATTATGCATATCAAATTGGGTTAATCCAACAAAACTTTAAACAAAAATATTCATATAATTTCTACTAGATCTAAACTTGAATCTTACATACTGTGAAATCTATTGACAATAGTTCAAGATGAAGAAAATACCAAAGGAAAAGTGAAAATACCAACCTAAAAAAATCCGAATCACAAATTGTAGAGAAGAAATTGAAGATTACAAACTATGAATCACTGTTGAGTGAAAAATGGAAGATCGTGTGGAATCAGTGCTGAGTGAAAAATGGAAGATCGTGTGGAATCAATGCTGAGTGAAAAATGGAAGATCGTGTGGAATCAGTGCTGAGTGAAACTTTTTCGTTGTTGCATTTTTGTGTGAGAGAAGATTGTGTGGGTTTTGTCCAAGAGAGAGAAGAATTGGATAAAATAGATTGTTTTCAATTTCATTTGTGTTTAGAAAACCAAAATTAAAAAATTAAAAACATGTTTAAGCTCTTTTACTTTTTTAGTTTTTAAAAGTTAAAAACACAAAACAGTTTTTGAAAATTATAATTTAAAAATAGTTTGCCAAATACATTTTTAATTTTTTAATTTTTAAAAACAAAAAAACTGTTTTTAGAAAGGGATCCAAACAGGCCCTAAATGTTGAAAAATAGGATATTTGGAAACCAAAGGTTTTTTTTCTCCTTTCTCACACGTTCTCATATCTCTCTCCTCTCAAACGTTATTCTCTTCTCTCTTTCTCTGTTAGAGCTGTTTGAAACCAGAAAAAAAATATTTTTCCTTTTCAATCCTCTCTTTTATCAGGTTAGTTTATTCAATTAGTTACTTTTCATTTATTTTTATTGTGATTATTTGATTTTGAAGGTAGAAAAAATAGTAATTTTAAATTTATTTTAAATTTTAGGATGAAATCCTATTTTAGTTCCTGTATCAATATTGATTTTAGAATTTAGATTTTAGAGTGGAAATGAGGGGTAAGTTGTGTTCTTTATAAAATTATAATATATAAATAAATAAAATTTTAGGATGAAATGAGATACTACTATACTGTATATACTACTCAGTAGTATCATAATTCAAAACAAGAATGGTGACGATTTTTATACCTACTTTTTCTCATAAGACCAAATTGCAATTTGGTTTCAAAGCAAAATTAGTATGTATTAGTATTGATATTTTTTATGATTAATTTATAATTTATTTAATTAAATGTAATTTATTTTCTTACTATTAATTTATAATTTGCTTTTAATTTATAATTATTAATTTTTTATGTTACTACATTAGAGAAGAACACAACATAATAAAATATAATTGAATATTAATTAAAGTCTTTTCTCCATGACTTAATTATTAATATTTTTTGAAGATTAATTTATAATTTCTTTTATTTAATGTATTTGATTTTTTTTGTTATTGATGTAATTGATTAATTTATAATTAAAAAATATAATTGATTTTTTTTGTTTTGATAATCATTAAAATTATATATATATATATATATATATATATATATATATATATATATATATATATATATATATATATACACCCATTTTTAAAATTAGAACAGGGCCTCTGAATTGATTGGGCCGACCCTAGTTAGATGAATGTGATGATGAGGGAGTTGAAGGTTTAATGATAGTGAGAATGAAGGAACCACTGTTATTGCAAATGGATTTGATGGAATTGATGTTTCTCTACCCATTAATGAGGGTACCATAGTTGTTGGATTGTTAACTGGTCCCAAAAAGAAGAAATGGTAAAATGATGAATATGTTAGTGATGCACTAGACAACTCCGATCCAGATGTTTCTGATGATGATAATGAGCCTAAGTTTGATAAGTTTAGGAAAGATCGGTTGAATAAGAATTTTAATTTTAAGTGGGGTATGCAATTCAATCTTCTATATGACTTTAGAGAGACAATTTGTGAGTGATCAGTATTAAATGGTAGGGAAATTACTTTTGTAAAAAATGAGAGTTATAGGGTAAGATAGGATGCAAGGCTAAATATGGTTTTCTAATGCTATGCTCTAAAGTGGACCATAAGCACACTTATGCTATAAAGACAATAATAGACAACCGCACATGTTCTAGGATTTTGGATAATAGATCTGCAAACTCAAGGTGGGTGGGCAAGGAAGTTGTGAAGAAAAGGAAAACATCTGAGAGACAGTTAGGATTTGTCATATTATTCAAGACGTGAGACATAATTACTATGTGGGTATTACTGTGGCCAGGGCATGGAAGGCAGAGCTAATAGAAAGGAAGATGATTGAAGGAGATGCAGAGAAGCAATATGCAAATTTATGGAGATATGTTGCTGAGTTGCAAATGGTAAATGCTGGGAATACTATGAAGATCAATGTTGACAAACAAAATCCATCAATTTAACCAAGGTTTGGATCTTCTTACTTTTATTTTGATGGTTGTAAAAATGTTTCATAAATGGATGCAGGACATTTGTTGGGGTTGATGGATGCCATTTGAAGACATTTGTAGGGTGTGACCCCAATGACCAATACTTCTCATTGGCCTTTGGTGATGTGGAAACTAAAACAAAAGACAGATAGAGGTGGTTTCTATAGTTGTTAATAGAAGATGTTGGACAAGATAATAAATATGTCTTTATTTTAGATCAACAAAAGGTGTGTGGTTTTCATATTTCTCATTATGTTTTAAATTATCTACTATTAACTGTATTTAAATGTGTGTGATTTTCATATTTGTTACAAGGTCTGGTAGCAGTATTTGAAGAAATGTTTGAAAGAATGGAGCATAGGTTGTGCCTAAGACACTTGTATGAAAATTTCAAGAAAAAGTTTGGAGGTAAATCATTAATAAGAGATCTCATGATAGGAGTTGACAAAGGTAACTTACTGTCAAGGATGGATGCTAAAAATGAATGAACTGAAGCAAGTAGATCTCAAGGCTTGAACATGGCTAATGGGAGTACCTCCAAAATGTTGGTGTAAGCATGCATTTAGTTTTTACCCTAAATGTGATGTATTGATGAACAATATTGTTGAGTCTTTTAATGCGACAATTTTAGTAGCTAGGGATAAACCTATACTAACCATGTGTGAGTGAGTTAGAAAGTACTTAATGAATAGGTGCTCTACTTCTGCCATCAAACTTGATAAGTGGTCACACAAGATTATACCAATTCCTAGGAAGAGATTTGATAATGAGGTGGCTATGAGTGGTCATTGGATGCCAACTTGGGCTATGGATGAAAATTTCAGATTACTCATTCTTATAACATACATGAATTCATACTGACATTTCCAAGCGGTCTTGTACATGTAATTTCTAGGAGTTGGTTGGCATTCCTTGTAGGCATGTTGTTCCAGCTTTAGGTAATAGACAACATAATCCAGAAATGTTTGTTGATGAATGTTATTCTAGGGAAAATATGCTCTTTGTTATGGTTTATTTTGAGTCCCATAAATGGACGGGAAATGTGGTCTGAAGTTCAAAGTGAAGAGCTTCTACCTTCTCTGTACAAAAAAAAGGTCATGGCAGGCCAAGAAAACTAGGAATTAGGGAGTGTGTCGAGGATGGTGCTAAAAGAGGATTTCATGGTGTATCTTATAGGTGTACAAAATGTCATAAGTTTGGATACAGTGTTCAGTCTTGCAAGAGCAAAATACAAGATCCAAATGCCTTGAAAAGAAAGGTATGTTATCTGTTTGTTCAGTCATGTTGTTTGGTTTCTCTGTCAAAAGATGAATTTGATATTGTATGTCATTTGACTGTTGTAGAAAAAGGTCAAGGCTAATGCAGGTAATGTAAACCAAAGTGGCAATAAAGCATGAATAGAAACTGAAACTGACATCAACACAACAAATCCAGCTATGCAAACAGAAACTGACATCATAACAACCAGTGCTAAAAAGAAAGGCAAAGCTAAAGTCAAACAAGAAGGCAAAACAATGCGAAAGAGGTCAAGTGAGAGAATAAAGCTGAAATGGTTTCAAAAACCAATCATAGAGTCTGGTTCAAACCCTAACCAACCAATGTATTTGACAGAAGATGAATGAGGTATTCTGACACAAGAAGACAATGGATCTCAAATTGCAAAGAAAATAACAAAGAAATCTCCAAAGAAGAAATCAAAATGTGACATTTTGTAATGACTAATGCACACTTTTTGTGTCATTTTATAATCATGTTATGAACTATTAATTCCATTACTTTTTACCATAATTATTGAATGACGACAAAATGTAACATTTCATTAATACAAAGGCGTTTTACACTGTCTGCATAATCTTCAAAATATAATAATGCATTTTCTGCATAAACTTCAAAATACATCAAGCTACATCAAATTACAACAAGATGAAAATTACATAAACTTGTACAACATTGCAAACATAAACCACAAGATCACAAGTGCCATCTTCAAATTTAAATATTTCTTCTTCTGAGCATCAATCATCATCTTTGCTTTTTCTAACTTCTTTGCTGTGATTTCTAACTTCACATTTGTCATCTCACAATTTTGGAACTTGTTGGAATATTTGTATTCTCATTCATACAGTGTTCAATTTCATCATCCCACACAAATAGGTCATAACTATTCTCATTCTATAAACACAAACAACATTTACACACGAATATCACATACTGGATTTTATGATGTGCAATATTATTAACTTTCTTACCCCCGTGTTACGATATCTCCAGAATTTCCTATTATGGTTTTGAACAGTGTTGGCGGTCCACATCTTCATTGAACGATCGCATCCACATCTGGGTAAAGATGAAAATCCAACGGAAGGTGTGTTGTTGCTTCCAACTGTGATGCTTCCAACCATGTTATCTTCTAAGAAAACTTGCACCAGGGAGAAGAAGAAGAATAAGAACGTATACGCGAATGGAAGAAGAAGATAACGAAAACACGAATTGGATTTGTGAGCCCTAGATTTCACGGGGGTTAAATCAAAAACTGATGCAACGTGTGAAAGTTTACATAGTTAGCAAGTTGCCCAATGCCACGTAGGACATATTTTCATATTATGAGCGAAAATGTGATCTCAGGGTCTTTATTGAGGGAATCTGGATTTGGTAAGGGGGGAATCCCAAAAAAAATCTTATAGGGGGTGAAATCAAAACTCGCTACATTGGTAGGGGTGACATATATTTAATCCTTATTTTAATTTTTTTAATGGGAATGTAAAAAATTATTTGATTTTATTATTGATATCAGTTGAAATATGAGTGTTCTTTTTAAAACATTATTTTTGTTGTTTTTGTTATACTCTATATGATCACTATTGTAAAAGAAAATAGAAAACTATAATTCGCTATGAGAAAACTCTATATTCTCATATGTGAGAAATAAAAAATCTTGTTGTTTGTATTTAGTTTATTATTTGGTATTATATAAAAATTGTAAGTAAAGTATATAGATATGGTAAAATATTGTTGCATACTCTATTATCTTTTAAGATCAACTATGAGCGACTTATCTTTTAAAATTGTGTAAGAACTACTTTAAGATTAAAAACATTTGTTTCAAGTGTTATTTTTATTGCTATAATTTTATGAAAAGAAAAAAAAATATTTTATTGTGTTTGGATTCTCACATCTCTTTTATTTTTGAAAATTAAAATAATATTCTTAGTTGAAGTAACTAAGAAGAGAATATACATAGTTAGAGTAATGGTAGCTAAGATAGTTAGAGTAATGGTTGGTTTGCTAGACCATTTTATTTAAAATGATATTTTTTTTTTATCTTTGCGAGGGTTCGAACCCGTGACCTCCAATAGAGTAGAAGTATTGTATTTAGCTTTTTGAATAGTAAAAATGACTTTTGGGAAGTGTCACATAAGACTATGAGATGATGTGACACAAACGAAGTAGAAGTGTTATCATGAGAATGTGTGCATCTATTTTAATATATTATAATAGATAATAGATGTATAAAATTACTTCTATAAAGAGAGTGAGTATGAACGAAGAGTACAATATCAGATTTCTTGTTGCTAAAGTGATCATAAAATCGCCTTTATATAAGAAAGAAAATTTTACCAAAAAAAGAATGAACCATGGGCTGAAGCTGCTCTTTAATCGATTAACCTATGACTTTAATAAATAAGGCCTAGCTATATTTATAAGTGGTGATGTATTCAAATAAAATCTTGATAAAAAAAGGAGGCAAAAAGGGTCATTAGAGTTTAGGGAAATTAAGAGTTGAAATAAATGACATATTTGTATAGTTATTCAGGCTACAATCCATTTACTTACTTCAATTCTTCTTCATCTTGTAGAGGATAAATTTGTGGTTGAGTTTAGATTGATCACTAACCTGTCTAGCTGGGGAATTGAGATGCATTTTGGTATTCTTAACTTGCAAATTAATCATTTCTATCGAAAACACCTTACTATATCTATTGTGATCTTTGACATTACTTGTGCCTCAATCCACTTGGGAAGATGTGGTATTCAACTACCACATATTTGTATTTGAATACTAGTATTTAAATTTGAAAAAACACTATTTTTCTAAATTATGACAGCTAAACTGCCGCAATAGCACTTTCATAACCGTCATAATTTTCTTATTTTCAAAAAATATGTAAAATTCAAATTTTATTGAACATTGGGGATTTGGTATTTGAACACCACATTATGGTATTCGAATAACAAGATGGAGCAATTCACTTTTTCGTATTTACGAAATTTCTAACTCATTGCATTGCTTCATACTTTGATTCCAAACATGTGCATAATTTTTCATAGGGGTGTTTTATGATGTATATAAATGTGTATACAACAAAAACACATTGTCGCGTCTCAAAAAATACGATCTCGTGATGCGCTCACACGTTCGCGGATGACTAAGAGAGTCGCCACCGTACTTTATTTCTTCCTAAGGAAATGAGAAATGATGATAAAACCCGAAGACAAAAAAGGGATAAGATGGTCGTCACAACCAAATATAGGTTCGGGAGTCGTCTATGCGAGGGAAATGTATTATCACCTCTCGCATCCATTGTACTCAACAAAAACCTCCTCTAGTTCTAAGGTTGATTATTTGTTAAGGGTATATTTATTTTATTTAATTGATTTATTAATTATTTACAAGAGAAATTAATTAGAAAAGAAAAGAGATTTTTTTTTTAATTATTGAGCTCGCTAAGGTTTCAAACCCTCATGCCTACATATTCTCATAGTGCAATGAGAAAGTCAGAGCTTCGTAGTTCGTTGAAAATAGTATGTGTTGGTTGATTTTAGTTTCTACGCACGATGGTGGAAAAAGAGTAAGTTTGAAAAGGTTTCAATGTACGGGGTCAAAAAAGATTGTTTTGTGTGTTTGAGATTGATTTTAAGGTGGACAACGCATTTGACTGACCAACCTATTATAATTAATTCATTTTCAAAAACTTGTAGACAAAGTTTTTAGAGGCTATTTTAGTATTTCTCATTAAGTCCCACTTGTATTTAAGCAAGTGAGTAGTGTGAACAAATAACATCTTTTATTCCTTTTGCAGTCTGCAGTAATATGTGTGTGCACACCCATTTGTAAACATTTTTTGAGTAGTAGAAGTTTGTTATTATTCTCTCTTCTCTCTCTTGTTTCATTGTTCATCTTTATCACCTTATGCACCAACAATTGGTATCTAGAGCTCCGACTCAGATCCACAGGGAAACACAAGTGAAACAGTGAGGCATTGTGTGATTGATTTATGTTCAGAGAATTCATGTTGAATTTCTGGTCAGAATCGTAACAGAATCACATATCTTAATTCTACAGGATTGGGAAACATTATATTTAAGTGAGATCTGAGTGTATTGTACAAGGTTAAAGATGAACGATAACAGTGATCTGAGTACAAAGCTTCCAGTGTTCGATGGAAAAAACTGGAATTGTTAGATGATTCAAATGCGTGTGTTATTTGGAGCTCAAGATGTTCTTGATTTCATCAACATAGTTACGTTCAGGTTGCACTTCTCGAAAATGCAACAGATGTGCAGAGAAATGCTCAGCGTGATCTGAGGAAGAAGGATCATAAGGCTTTATTCTACATTCATAGGTGTGTGGATGTGAATATGTTTGAGAAAATTGTTGATTAGACGATGGTGAAAGCTTCTTGGGACACACTGGTGTGGTGATACAACGGTTATGCATCAGTGAAGAAGGTGAAGCTTCAGTCACTACCCGCAAGTAGTATGAGAATCTCAGCATGAAGAACAATGAGAAGGTACCTGACTACATCTCCAGAGTGATTCTGATCACAAATGAGATGAAGTCGTGTGGAAAAACTCTCTCTGAAGAAACTGTCATTAAGAAGGTACTTAGATCTCTTACTCCTCAATTTGATTACATGGTTGTAGCAATTGAACATTCTAAGGATATTAGCACCATGAGAATAGAAGAGATGCAAAGCAGTCTAGAGGCGCAAGAGTTATGCCTGACTGAAAGAACCTATGAGAGAGAGGTATAACAGGCTCTGAAAGCTTCTTTTGTCAAGAAAGATTAAAAGCAGTTTTGGTCAGAAGCCAAGAAAAGACATGGTAGGTCTCAAAAGTCAGAAACCTCAACTTCTAGGAGTTAGAAGGGATGGGAGAAGTATGACAAGAGAATGGTTCAATGTTATTGTTGTAAGAAGTTTGGCCACTTCGCTGCAGATTGTTGGTCAAATAAGGAGAGGAAATCAGAAGAAGCGAATATAGACAAAAGTTTTGATGATGAACATGTGCTATGAATGGCTTCTGATTCTAATAGTGTGTCTCTAGAAGACTGGTGGTATATGGACACTGGTTGTTTAAACCATCTTATTGGAAATAAGAAATGGTTGGTTTATTTTGACTCTGGGAAGAGGACCAAGATCAGATGTGTTGATGATAAGTATTTGAATGCTGAAGGAATAGGTAATGTTAGAGTGATTCTGAATAATGGAAAATCTGCACTAATTTAGAGCGTCTGGTATGTTCCTGGCATGAAGATAAACTTGATGAGTCTAGGTATATTAATTGAAAATGGGATTCTCAGTTACCATGAAGGATAATCTTTTGAAGTTGTATGACTGTAATCATAAGTTGATTCTGAAGTCAGAACAGGGAAGGAATAGAACATTTATGGTGAATGTTAAAACTGCAGATTCTGAATGCCTTAGTGTAACAAGTGTTATGAAGCAAAGTGAGATGTGGCACAAAATATTTGGTCATTTGAACTTCAGAAACATAGGGCATTTGAATTCAAAGAAACTGGTACGTGGAATTCCTACAATTAAGAAACCATAAAAGTCATCCAATGTGTGCATGAGAGGGAAGTAACCAAGACTAGCATTTGTATCAAAAGTAGATCCAAGAGCAAAACATGCTTTGGGAGTAGTGTATTCTGATGTGTGTGGACCATTTCAAGAACCTTCACTGGGGGGAATAAATACTTTGTGTCATTTTTGGATGAGTCCACAAGGATGATATGGGTATCCCTTATAAAGTTCAAACACAAGGTGTTTGCTGAATTTAAGAAATTCAAAATCAAGGATGAGAAGTGTAACACCCTTCTAAAATACCCCAAATATTTAATTAAAAATAATAAACATATAACAATTCAGAGTAATTATGTCATTCAAGGGTGTCACACAATTATTCACACCATTCAATATAACGGTCATGCTCTTTTATTAATTCAAAACATGAACATTTGCATAAAACGCAGCGGATAGAGATCTCCTCAATCATGTAAAACATGTAACATTCACATATAAATTATTCAACAACATAAAACATCCCATCCCGATGTTACATCTATCAGAGCACGACCCACTAAGGAGACTACACTAGACTCCAAGCATTCACTTCTACTCAACTCATTTCTCGTTACCTGAAAAATAGTTGTAAGGGTGAGTTCCTCAATCAATATAATAAGCATTATAGAATATAATGCCATGTTAAGCAATTTAACACATTAATCACCCTAATTGCACATACAATCAGTAACAGCACATCAGCTCAACCTCATACTCAACACCAACATAAAACACAAGTATAATCTCAAATCATACTCCATAACAACACAAACACACGTATAATATTGGAATACATCCATTCATATTATACGCCATACATACATTATGCAATGAGACTCCACACATGCGGTACCGACTATTCTTGAACATATAGTTCAAGCTCACCGATCCCTCCAGATACGGCTACTAAGCTCACTAGTCCCACTCATTTGAGACCTAGTGACTCACTCACTAATTCCTCACCATGGGAATTAGCTACAGCCCCGAAGGCTAGACTATGCACACTAATCATCTAGCATGCAAACATCAACAACAAATCCACAATGATTCACTCACTAATTCCTCACCATGGGAATTAGCTACAGCCCCAAAGGCTATGCTATGCACGCTAATCATCTAGCAATGCAGCATCAACAACAATTCAAGAATAGACATATGCTCACACTCTAAGCCATACAACAGTCCATTCACACATACATGCATAATATATACATTCACGTCATTATGCATACCATCATACATCATCAACACATGTATCAACACATCATTATCATGTAAATCAATTAAACACAGTATTAGCACACTCTACTAATACCTATACTGCTCAAAACAGCGGGAAATAATCCCTATTACATCATACGCCAACATAGGCCAACTCTCAATTATGTACACAACATTAAAAAGCCAATTTTTCCATTCTGCAACAGTGTTAACCGGTTAACGCCCTGGGTTAACCGGTTAACGCAGGCAAAACACATTTTCTGGCAAAACGCAACAGTGTTAACCGGTTAACGCCCTGGGTTAACCGGTTAACGCAGGCAAAACAGCACCTTTTCACAATTCACAACAGTGTTAACCGGTTAACGCCCTGGGTTAACCGGTTAACGCAGACAAAACAGCAGTTCCTGCGCTAACACAAGGCAGAATGCAGAATTCTCCGCATTTTCCGCCGTTGGAGGACTTCCGGACCTCCGATTCCGATTCCGTAAAAAGCTATACGTTCGGAATTTCACAACTAACCCAAACACAGATTCAATTACAGTCTAAATACAATTTATCCATCATAATTCTTCAGCATCAATAATCCCAATTAGGGTCAAATCAACGGCTTATCACTACCCATTACATATTATCCCATAATACCCATTAATCAACGATAAACCCCCTTACCTGAGTTAATCCGGCGAATCTCAAGCTCCAAGCTCTTCTCCAACCTTCTTCCTCTTGCTCTGCCTTTTGCCCTTTTTCCTCTTTCACGATCGCTTCTCTGTTTTTCACGAAAAACCTTTTTACTCAAAATGGGCTCTTTTCTTTATTTCCAACTTATATATATTTTCCAATAATAATAATAATCCAATAATAATAATAAATTTTCCAATTATTTAATTAAATTAATAAATATATTATTAACTCAATTTAAATAATTATTTTATTATTATCGGGGTGTTACAAGAAGCAGAGTGGTCAGACTCTGAAGATTCTCAAAACTGATGGTGGATGTGAGTATAACTCTACAAAGTTCAAGAAGTTCTGTAAGGAGAATGTAATTGGGAATGAAGTGACTGCTTCGTATACCTCTTAACACAATGGTGTTGCTAAAAGGAGAAACTGAACTTTGCTTGATATGACAAGGAGCATGATGAAGGGGAAGAAGCTTCCTAACACTTTATGGGGAGAAGTTGTTTCCACTGCAACATATGGGCTCAACAGGTGTCCAACCAAGAAGTTGAAGGAAATTATTCCTTTTGAGAGGTGGATTGGAGATAAGAAAAGTGTGATTCATTTCAGAGTATTTGGTTTTGTCTATTATAGACATGTTTCAAATGCTACTAGAAAGAAGCTGGATGATAGAGGCAAGGTGATGTTACTGGTGGGGTATCACAGTACAGGTGCGTATAAGCTTTATTGTCCATTCACTAATAAGGTTGAATTCAGCAGAGATATTATTTGTGAAAGAGTCAAAAGTATGGGATTAGAGCAAGTCTCAATCCAACTCCATTGCAGAGTTAACTTCTAAAGATATTGATTCTGGTTCTAAAGATGAGTCAGAGCCTGAAAATGATTCTGAGAGTGAGTCAGAATTAGAAGGCGAGATTAATTCTGAGGAAGAATCTAATCCTGGTCCATATTCTGATGGTGATTCAAATTCTGGTGATCCAGATTCTGATGGTGATTTAGATTCTAGTGGTAGTCCAGATTCTGAAGGTGGTCATGCTTCTGAAGTCGGTACTTCTAAATTTCTAGCATCTGATATTGTTTCAAAATCAGAAGGTTCTAAAAAAGTTTAGAGGCCACAAAGAATCAGAAATATTCTGAGAAGGTTTGTAGAGTTTGGCGTGCTGCAAGATACTGAAGTAGATTTTGAAGGGGATGCTATTCAGTGTTCCATGTTAGTAGACTTTGAACCCATGAGTACAGAAGAAGATCTCAAGTAGAAAGTCTGGCTAAAGGCCATGAAATAAGAACTTGATACCATAGAGAGAAACAAGACTTGGAAGTTGACAGAACTTCCAAAGAACAAGAAACCCATCAGCGTGAGATGGGTTTATAAGGTGAAGCTAAAGCTAGATGGATCAATTGGAAACACAAAGCAAGGTTAGCTGTGAGAGGTTTTCTGCAGAAACCTGGGTTAGATTACTTTGAAGTGTTTGTGCATATAGCAAGATATGAAACAATCAGGCTGGTGATTGCTATAACTGCTAACAGGAATTGGCCTCTGATGCATTTAGACGTGAAATTTGCATTTCTGAATGGTCCACTAGAAGAAGAGGTTTATGTGTCACAACCTCTTTGATTAAAAAGAAAAAGAATCAGGAAGGGATGATGTACAAATTACGTAAAATCTTTGTATGGACTGAAGGAAGCCCCTAGAGCTTAGAATATGAAAATTGATTCATTTTTCAAGAAGCAGAGATTTCAGAAATGTGAGGTGGAGTATGGTGTCTATGTTTAGCATACTTCTGAAGGCAATATGATTCTGGTGTGTCTTTATGTTGATGACACATTGCTAACAGCAAGTTGTGAACATGAGATAGCTATGTTCAAGAAGGAGCTGATGAATGAGTTTGAGATGATTGATCTAGGAAATATGGTTTATTTTCTAGGGATGGAGATTATGTACTCTGAGAAAGGCATAATTTTACATCATTTGAAATATGACTTGAGCTTCTGAAGAGATTTGAGCTGCTGAATTGTAAAGTTGCTGTCACACCTACTAATACAAATCAGAAATTAGACTCTGATTTTGAGGGTGATGATGTAGATGTGACAATGTTCAAGCAATTGGTAGACTCTTTGAGGTATTTGTGTAATACCATATCTGATATTTGCTATGCAATTAGAATGGTGAGTAGGTTTATGAGTAAATCGAAGTGGTCTTATTATCAAGTTGCTGTCAAAATTCTGAGGTATATAAAGGGAACTCTGAAGTATGGAGTTTTGTTCCCTTCTGGTGCTGAAACCAACTCAAAACTTCTGAGTTACTCAGATTTTGATTGGTGTGAAGACATAGTTAACAGAATAAGTACTTCTGGATACTTGTTCAAGATTCAAATACTTAAGATTATTCGAAATTATGTTGTAACTTAATCACCAAGTTTGTGGTGATAAGGTGTTTGTTGTAGGAGGTTCTTTGAATTGGCAAAGTCCACCATAATGTTTGGCGTTTATGTTAGAAGATTGTAAGAGAGGTCTTGGTATGATGCTTTTGCAAAGATCTAGCATAATGGAAAATCCTTCAAGGTTTAAAGGGGTTAGATATACCTTTGGTTAATAAAGGGAACTAGTATAATTTCTTGTGTTCTTTATTTTTCAGCACTTTAATTTTTTGCATTGTACTATCTTAAGAGCATAACATATTCATAAATACCATAAAAATAACGAGTTAATAATTGTTGCGCAAAAAACGAGAAAAATCAGGAAACCTTTGAGGGTGAGAAAAACACAAGAATGAGAGTTAAATTGTGTTAGACTTTTTTTTTTCTTTTTCAAACTATTAGTCAGATTCTAAACGCAAAGTCTAGAGTCTGAATCAGAGGTGAGTGATAAGCAACAGATAAGGAATGAAAGAAAGAAGGAGACGCATACAATTATCATGTACTTACAAGAGATTTTCAATATAATCATACAAGATTACAATTTGTTGAAGCACACAAGCAAGATACTTTCAATGCTCAAACACTAAGTAAGAGACTTTTATGCTCAAGCACACAAGCAAGAGACTTGCAATGCTTAAGCACCCAAGCAATAGACTTCAAATACTCAAACACTAAATAAGAGACTTCTAACAATCTACTTAATAGATAAAATATTGTTTAGGATAATCCAATTGATATATAATTGGAGGTGTAGACAAAATACAATACAAGAAGACTCTTTAAGACTTAGGGATTTCTAAGATATACAAAGATAAGAAATACTAAGTTAAACTTGTGCTAATTTTTTTACAGAGTAAATACTCTTTTAATGTCAATGGGTTTTTTATTCTTTAAGTCTTCAACTCCTTATATAGAGAAGGAAAAGAATCATTGGAAATATTACACAAGAGAGACGTTGAGAAGCTTGAATAGATACGTTGATATGTTTCTTCAAATGGTTAATGTCATTAAAAGGCCAATTGAATATCATTTCCTTCAAAATGAATTATCAGTTACATCCTAGTTGTCTATATAAGAAAAAGCTTAGGTTTTCACATGTTCAGAAGAAAACAAACTAAGCCACAGAGTCTGACAGTAACCTATCAGACTCATGGGTCTTTGGGCTTTGACTGGCTTCAGGTTCTGACCTTCAGAAGCAAACTTCTTCAAATTCTAGTCTTTAGAGGCTGACTTCTTCAGAGTCTGGTCTTCAGACGTTGACCTCTTCAGAGTCTGATATTCACTTTTCAAAGTCTAGTATTCAGCTTCTGATCCATCAGTTTCTGATCTTAAGCTTCACTTTAAATATTCAATAACAGAACCAATACTTAGAGTATTCTTGGAATTTTAGTCTATGGTCCTGCACACTTGAAAAAATATTAGTATACCTAATTTTTATTTAAATAGTTTGTTATCTTCAAAACTTAAGGGATATGGTACATACCAATTTTGTTCCAACAATCTCCCCATTTTTGATGATGACAAACACAAGTATTTAATAACAATGGTTGTTAATTTAATTAATAAGTTGACTCCAGGGTTTGAGCTTTGTAAGCCCCCCCCCCCCCCTGAGTCTAATAGTCTTAAGGATGAGGTTTGTAAGCTCCCCCTAGGTTCTATCCAGATTAATTAAATTTAAACTTTAAAGCACAATAAATAAATCTTCAGGATTTAAGCAAAAATCATAAATGTCAGATTCAAGTGCTTAAATACTTATATATCTACTCCCCCTTTTGTCATCAACAAAAATAAAGGAAATAAAAAATATATTGAACAAAATATTTCATTAACCAAATAAGAAGCGAGTCAGAGTGTAAAAGCATGTTCAAAATAATTAAGAAGACAAAACAAAAGGGTTTGCTAAATCCTAAAGAATAAGGTTTATGCATCAGAAGCTCCAAGATAGATTTGAGATCAGAACCCATGACATCTTGCCTAGCAATCACTATCTTCATCTGAATCATCTCTTCTTTCTTAGCAACCATAACCTCTTGGCAGCTACATAATCCAATTTTCCTCTAAGTGTGCATGCTTCTGACTAGAATAAGCTACAGACTCATATGAGAAGGACTTGATATTTTATAGAATTGTATCCACAGAAGTTCAAAGAGTGTCCTATTTAGCTGCATAAGATATATGATCAGATGCAATAAGCCTCTCAGCAACCAAATTTTGAACTCTATCAAAGATAACAATCCTAAACTCTTTCATTTGGTATTTGATATGAGGTCATAGGTTTATCTGTAGACTGAGATTTGTGGGGTGAGGTGTAGATGGACTAGGTAGAGCTACTGTGCCAGATTCTAACATAACATCTACTTCTTTAGAAGGAGAAAGGTGATGATCAGATGGTTGGGGTTGATGGTTAAGTTGTATTTTTAATACAGTTTGGTAATTTGTGGTTTTAGGTTCAGATTGGTCCTGAGTGACTTGTTCAAGGTCAGTTTGAGTTTCAATTTCTAGTTTATTTTAAATAAGGTTTGGTTGAGGTTCAGTTGTGGTTTGTGCTGGGATTTCTTGTTCATGTTCAGGCTGGGTTTAGGGTTCTGGTATAGATTATCCTTCTATTAACACTTGTTCAGTTTCAGACTAAATTTGATTTTTAGAATGAACAAGGTTAGTAAGGCCAGGTTCAACATAATTGGTTTAGACATTATGTTGGATGTCATAGGGTTTACTTTCAAGAGGAACAATTTCAAGGGGAACAATTTGGAGAGGAATGACTCTAATAGGTCTAAAGTCTGATTCATCATAATCATAACTTGGGTTTGAGCTTGTAGACTTAGAGATGGAAACACTAATGAGGAGTTCAAACGTGATATTTTAGGGATGGGGTTTTTCAGAATCAAAGAGACATGCTAGTTGGTTTTGTTCAGAAGGTAACTCATCAACTAGGTCACTTATTAGTTTCTCTAGGACAGATGCTCTAGGGACAATTTCTTTTTGAGAAAAGTCCTTAAGCATTTGACCGATGTTATGAGAATCTGAATCATAGGTTGCTTTGGGAGATGGCATGACATGATCCATAGATAAGTTCTAGTCATGTTTTGGTGAATGTGTATGTTCTGATGATAGTGTAGGAGATTTAGGTGGTGTTAGAGTTGGTGATTTGGTAATGAGTGGTGAATTGGAAGGATTTAATACATTATCAGATACATAATTAAGAGGGTTACATGTGTGGGAAGCCTCTGCAACATCTGAAGCAACTTGTTCTTCTTACACAATAGTTTCAAGAGCATTAGTAATAGTTTTGATGGCACATGAGAAGCTTCAGCTTCAGAATTACCCTTAGCCTCCTTCAACACAACTTCAGCTTCAGCTTCAACTTCCACTTGCTTCAGCAATGGAAGGTTATTCCATAGCCTAATTGACCAATGCAAATTCTATCAATCTAGATCTTTCTTGAATAGACTATGTGGAGAGGTTCTAAGATCCTTATTCAACAACCTTGGTCCTTTTTATTAGCAGATAATCGTCATCATCATCATCATCATCTTCTTCTTCTTCTTCTTATAGCACCATCTTCCTTAGCTTCTTTTTCATAAAACCAACCAAATTAGAAGATGTTGTCTTCTGAGGAGTTTTGCTAGTGGATCACTTCTTATCTTGGTAGGCATCAAGAAAATTGTAGAGGCCACTTCTTGTACCTCCTTATGAACTTCCTTCTGGTGTACAACCTTCTTCTTAGTTGGCCTTTTAACCACCTTCTCATATTTATAAATAACATGCTCCTTTTTCATGAAGACTTGTACACACTTATTTCTAGGGGCTATGGAATTCCATCCATGGTAAGTATGACTCAAGTTTCTTCCATATCCATGTTGATGTACTCCTGAATAACTTCAAGATTGTCTAGTTTAAAGATGGTTGAGAAATCATTAAGGTAGTTAGTTTTGACATTTCTGATCCTTATTCCAGTTAGAGGTTGCACAAGATCTTTCTTCTTAATTATTTTCATATTCCCCAACACAACAGCTGAAAGAATATTTCCATAACATTCTTCCAAATCTTTTGTAGGACCAAAAGCCATACGAGCCTCAATCAGCCTACTCTGATGAAACTACTCAGAAAGAAGCCTTATATAAAGAACATTCTTCTTATCATGTTTGATGTTTTCCTTGATTGCTTCACATAAATGGTTGAAGATGTATGTAGGTAAGTTTATTTTCTCCATATTGATTAAAAACCAGATAAAGTGTTTGTGATCCTAAGAGATTTGATTATTACTCCCTTCTCTCGGAATCAAACAACCAATCAAAATTTTGAATAGAAACCTAGGCTCAATCTTCATGTTCTTCACTATACAAAAAACATCATATTTGAGGAACATAAGTTGCTTGATCACACTTGATTCTAGGCTATTGTCTTTTGTGTTCATCACACACCTTCCTTTGTTGTCCATACCTATAAGTTTCACAATGTGATTCTAAGTGATGGTCACTTCTATCCCTATCACAGCAAATCTGATTTCCACATCCTTGAACTTATTCAGACCCATTCCAGTCCTAGATTTCCCTTTGAAATCTTTATTCTCAGTAATCTTTTAAATTTCTTCAATAACATCAACACATTCATCAAATACCTCAACCCTAACCAAAAAATATTTCACCGGGTAGGGAAAGGTTGGACCATTGAGCATATCAAAGAATTTCATCCAACCTTGAGCTTCAAAAAGTTATTTTAAAGGATGCTCATTAACCCTAAAAGATTCGAAGTCAAAAATCGGTTATACAATTAGCTTTAGATCTTCCCTTCTAAGCTTCATAGCTCTAGGATTAATACGAAGATTATTTCCTGAATCTACAACCATCAGAGCTTGATTTGAAGTAGATTCCATTGGTGGAGTTTTAGGGTTCTAAAGGGTTTAAGATAAAATGAGTGTTTTCGGAGAAAGCTTAAGAACGAAGGTTTGGGTTATGTAATGAGAGAGTTTGTGATGAAATGTTTAAGTGCCTTGAGCGAAAATAGGTTTTTATTTTGAATAAAACAAAAGTTAATGACAAATTGGTGCGAGATACATCATTAAAAAATAATTACATCATTATCCAGCAGTTATTACCCATCACGTGTCAATAGACTTTTCAATACGTGTCATTTAAGTGAGACATATGTCACTAGAAGCTAAAACGCTTTCCACTTAATTTCTATCAGAGACAAATAATCAAATTGCGAGCATCAGAAGCTAGTTCTGAGCTTGTGATGATAGTAGCTTCTGATCATCATCCGACTCTGATCCTCCATTCAGATGCAAGATTGGGTTTGAAATCCACACACATTATCCATAAACTTAGGACTTCTTAACCAACACTATGTTAGATAACTATGTGAGATACTTGATTTCATTTATGTACCTCGCCGCTTTCATCTTGTTTTCTTCTTGGTTAATGATTATCCCCCTTTATGGCACTTTTTTTTGTATAATCGTCATAATTATTATGTAAAGGGAAAGACGATGCCTGATGTTATCATCATCTATTTCTAGTATATTTAAGGGTCTAAAGGAGAATAAATATACATTCTTTTGAAGCATTTGGATTATCTCCCATTCTCCGTCTTTTGTCATAGAGGATTGGAAATTTGTAGTCTAGAAATTCTGAGGGCCGATTTGAACTTATTTGAGGCCTTCCGTAGGGACCAATATATCTTCCAATTACTCCTACCTTGGCTCTAGGTCCATAAAGTTTATGTTGTGTGCACTTGGACTTGGTGGCGGGTTGGAAACCATTGTAGTTTTCTCTATTCTAAGATTGTCTTGGTAACACTTCTTGGCCACTCCTTGATCCTTATTCACAACACCTACTTGTCCATTATCTAAGGGGTATTTCATGGTTGAGTATGGATAAAACCACATCTAGTACGCTGAACGTGAGGTGACCAACAATTAGGATGTACATGGAAAAAGCATCAGAAGTGGCCCAAAGGTGATGCTCTCACACCTCCTCCTAGTTTGTAGAGTGACGTTGATTTTAATACTTTCCATTTTATGAACTCTCATTTCCTTTCTCTAAGGAGTTTCTTAGTGACTACGAAGCTCTCTCGTCTAAGTCAAGTCTTGTAATAATAAGCATGAAAAACAACCTTCTGCTGAGGATGCTGATGTTGGAGGATGTCGACCAGGAGAAGTAAAATCAGTCAAAGAAGGTGTAGCGGTAAATTCATGACCATTAAGTTATGGATAAACTTAACCTCAATAAAACCAGAGTCGCCACTGCGCTTTTATTGTTTCCAAAGGAAAAGGGAAAAGTACGAACAAAACCCAAAGATAAGAATTTTTCAAATCAAAAGTAATAAAATGGCCGAGATCACAAGTAAGGGGGTTGGTTACACAGAAGGAAGGTGTTAGCACCAAAAGTGTCCTAGGTACTCCTAGGGAGCCATTTTTTATGTGTGTATGTGTTTTTGGTATAAAAGATATTTGCAACAAATAGAGTGTGGGGATGAGAAAAGAATTCATTGATTATACTTTTGTGTTTGACAAGACCTTCGGACTTGTGCATACGTACCAACATAAAAATAAGGGAACAAAACCTCATAGTTAGTCGTATCAATTTCAAAATGAGTGGATTGCTTTTAAAAATGAGGGAACAAAACCTCGTAGTTAGTGGTATATAAAAAGATACAGGGATTTGAATTTTGAGGATCATGAACTGAGTTGCTTCGATTTAACCTCAAAGCAACTCAATCTTGTTGCCTACATTGATAGGACTTCAGCCAACCAAAAATCACAAAGAATGGTGAAGAATTAAGAGAATATTGAAGAGATGAAGTTTATGAAAAATCACCTTCAAGTTGATCCAATTTCA
Source organism: Lathyrus oleraceus (assembly GCF_024323335.1). Lineage (NCBI taxonomy): Eukaryota > Viridiplantae > Streptophyta > Magnoliopsida > Fabales > Fabaceae > Lathyrus > Lathyrus oleraceus. The sequence goes on from NC_066584.1 coordinate 431,817,920, forward strand.
CTTGATCTTGATCTGGATTTGCTTGTTTTCTCTTCCTTTTGCTTGCAGAAGCCAATTGAGATGAAAAAGGAAGTGAATTTCTGGAGTTTGAACTTCCAAACAGAAGATGAAGTTCAAGCTCGATTTCAAGAGAAATCTTCAGAAATTCTATGGAAATAAGGGTTTTGATCAGTCTAGCAAATCTTGTGTGTGGTGTTGATGAAGTTTTGATCTCATTCCTCTTGTATTTATAGCCAATGCAATTGATTTCTACACACTTCCATTTCAATGTTCAAAAATATCAACCCTCCATCACAAGCTTGCATGGGCGTGTGTAAAGCCTAAAGAATGATTGGCAAAGGTCCAAAATTCTGCACATGTCATTGTCGCATCCTGCGAAAAATCAACCGGCGAGCCTAAAAAATAAAAACACACAGAGCCGCCACTGCGCGTTATTTATCCCAAGATAGGGAAAGGAAACGCTCAGAAAAACCTAGAAAGAACATGGTCTCGCGACCAGAGAGAAAGGGTAAGGGAGTCGGTTACGCAAGGGGAAGGTATTAGCACCCCTCACGTCCGTCGTACTCGACGGGATCCACGTCCTAGAATAAAGAAAAGGTTGCTAAACATCACACACACACACAAGGGAACGCAGGTGGGGTTAGGAGGAACGAGCTCGATAAGGTATCGCACCTTATGCCTACATATCTTGTCTGGAACAAGAATCAGAGCCTCTGTAGTTCGGCTTACGCACGCCAAACAACACAAAACATACAAACAAGCAAGGGTGGCAAACATGGAGCCCGACAACCACTGGATGGAATTACGTCGGCATCCGAACCAAAACACGCACAAAACGGCAAACGTGGAGCCCGACTGCCAATCCTGGGCTTACGTCGGCATCCGAGCCAAAACACACAGTCAGATAACAAGCAAACGCACGCAAAAAAGAAAAAGGTTGCCCGGAGTGGTCTCGCACGACCACCTGCCTACATACCTCGTCTGGCACGAGGATCAGGGCGATGTAGTTCCCCTGAAAGGGACTAAATTGCTAACCAGAAACCGGGGAAAGATACACAACTAGGGAGCTGAGACTCGAGCCTAATGTTGTCATGCATCGTTAACCCTAAGTTCGGTTTTCTATCCTACTTGCATAAGCAAACTAACCTAACCAGGAAAGAAGCTAGCACACAAGCATACAATCATATATCATCAAATGAGAACAGGTATCTCAAACAAGCATGTCAATCAGATATCCACATAACACGCACTATAGCCAAACAAGGGGGCTCAATCAATCAGGTTTGACTGCCTAAGCAATCGTCTGTACAGGCTGTGTTTGCTCTTAACCTTGCCATTACGAGGCTAAGGTGAAGCAGATGAAGAGGTGAAGTGAGGATCAGACCTCACAGCTCATATCCCTAACCAGGGAGAGCTGACAAATGAGCATGGGTCCAGAATAGGGGGAACCCTTTTATACTCGATGACTCTGACACAACGGATCTTGGGCTTTTGATCTCAATGCTACAACCATGTAATGGGAGCAAGGAGAAGACTCAACTGAATAGTGGGGGGTAGGCTGCATACCCCTACCTTCCACCAATTGCCTTATTTAAAGGACTTTCACCTGCTTGGGCTTAAAAATAAACAAACACAATCATTGCCTCTTAAGGAGGACTTCAGACATTTATTTGCCCGGCCCGGTAACAGCCGGGTCTCCAGACTACATGAAGTCAAGAGGACTTACCTCAATGCGAGTTGCTTAAGCAAAGCAAAGCAATAGTTCACAAGGAACTGAGCAACTAAAGTACCTGGAAACAATCAAACACAGTTAGTACCCAGACAGACAAACAAAACAGCAAGTGTTCAATCAATCAAACTATACAAGCTATGCACAAACAAAGCAAGCCAAAGCTCAAGCCTATGCTTCACAACCTACAAAACACAATTATGTTAGTGTACAAACATCAACAACATCAATCAAAATTGATTTGGACCATTATCCATGTGCATTGCTTTTTAATCCTGAAAAATCAAGCAAACATTAGCAACTAGACCACTAGGCCAAGCCTAGGGTCCAAAGGCAAGAAAAAAATCTCAAACAGCAAGGTATCTTCAAACCAAATTCAAATTAACATCAAACAAGAGCAAACATCATTGGTCTCATGTTTATATCATCCATTATGTTCAATTCATGCACAAAACAATCCCTATTGGTTCATATGAAGCATCAAACATACAAACAGAAGTATTGCATTCAAATCCATACCAAAATACATCCAAAAATTCTCAAATTAAATACACCTAAACAGGGGATAATCAAGGTCTACCATGTCAAATTTGAGCTCATTTGGGCAAATGGAACCATGTCAATGAAAATCAACAAAAACAGTCACAATTTCATGCTCCAAATCACAATATCAACACATGCTTCCACTTCAAAAATTCATAACTTAATGAAAACAGCAAAGAAATGGATGAGACCAAAACAGGGAGGTCCTATCATGTGTCTAGTTCATGCATATCAAATTTCATGGCCATACAATCCAACATGAGCATTTCTCAATCATTCTACCAACCTAGGTCACATGGACTTGCAAATTCAATCACCAGAAATGAAAAATCATGATCAATTAGAAAAAGCAGTGAAAAATTCTACAAAAATTCACCAAGCATCCTAACATGTCAACAATTCACCATGCAAAATATCATTCAATTCTAACATGTATAGGTCAATCAATTAAATTCCACAAGTTGACATCAAGAGGTGTGACACAAATTGTCACACCTATGTTCCAAAAATCATAACTACATGACCAGGTATCAAAAATCCACAAAATTTACATATAAATGAACATCAATGAGTCCACAATCATCACAAAAATTTTCAAGAATTTATTTAACACTATGAGCATTTCATGAACCAAATGGTAAAATGTATCAATTTTGAGCACATGTGAAATAAGTCTAGGTCAAACAATATTATTGCCATGCACAACTTTGACCAATAGGTCAAACAAATTCTAAACTCAACAACAAAGTCAAGGAAAAAATTTCCACAATTTTCTGATTTTTTTACTATTTTTGGTGAATTTTTTGATGTGTTATCAATTTTTTTAATAATTAAATGAATTAATTAAAATGATAATGGCAGTTTCGTAATTTCTTCATGGCGCGGGCGGTAAACAGCTTTTTTAAAATTTCAAACCAAAATTTGGATCAAACAGCCTTGTTCATCGTCTTCACAAGCAGAATTTTCCAGAAAATGAAAAAAATGAAGAACAACAAACGTTAACAAAAATGGACATGGCCATATCCGTTGGACTCGTCTCAATGAGAGGATCATGAATATCACACTATTTTTCACTAACAGTTCCTAAATCTCTCGAATCGACTCACTTAGGGTTTGTGTTCCTACTTTCAAACTTAGATTTCTCACGCTACGATTAATCATTCTCAAAACCACAAGCATATCTATGACCTACGCAGCAAGAACTACCAAACGCACATAACAAATAATCAAATCGTGAAACTCGAATTCCTTCAAACCTGGTAATGGCAGTAGTGAGGGAGCTGTTCTTCGCGCGAATCTACCTCAAACAGATGAGCAAGGAAGATGAGGAAGATGATAGGTGTATTCAGTTTCAATTGATGTTGCTTCTAGAGCATGAAATTCGCATTTCACCATTGATGCTCCTCATGCTACAGTCAAGATTCGATGCCTTTCCTCCTCCAATTTCCAAAAACAGTCCGAGATAATGATTAGAGAAGATGAATGCAAAAGGAATTTCCAAGTTTGGTTGAGATTTGGTGAAGAATTTTGAGATTGAAGATGTTGAGTTCTTGAGCAATCTTGAGAGAATGAAGAAGTTTCAGATCCAATCTTGGTAATTGTGAGAGTCTGTTATGATTAGGAAGTGATTTGGTTTATATACATTGCACTAATCCATCACTAATCATGTAATTAACCAATTTGGCATAGTTAGTGAAAATGGCAATTTGTAAACAAGGGCAAAAATGTAAATACACTATGCCAGCTCATGCCAGCTGTTTTGACAGCTCATGCAATCTCCAAATGACATATGTGAACCATAGAAACTTGTCCCATGCTTATTGGTTGCTCCATTCTCAAATTCACATGTGAATGCAAAATGTCCAATTTTCACCATTCCACTTTTCAAGCCAAATCTCAATTTACAAGGCCTATGCAAGAAATGATGATTCCAACACACTCTAAATTCCATTTATGAGGTGTAGAAAAAAGTCCCATCTCCAAATTCCAATTATTTTGAGAGTTGGACAATTTTGCCCCTGGTCCAATTCAGCTGCCCAGTTGAAAAGTGACTTTTTGCCTTGGCCACTTTTGGACAAATCCAATGATGCACCCTTGTAGTACATATCAAATGGAGTTTGTGCATATAAAGAACTTGCAATTTGGACAAAGTATGTGGAAATTATGGCCTCCTGATTACGGGTCATTTTTGAATTTCACTGAGCCATAACTTTCCAACCATACATTGGATTTTCAAGTTCTTGGACTTTTTGGAAAGGTGAGAACAAGATCTACAACTTTCATGTTGAACAAATTTTCATTTGAAGCTTCCTTGGATACGTGGCTTTGAGGTCCAAAACTTTCCATTTTTGGAAACTTCAATTACAAGTCACTTGCTATTTTTGGCAGTTTTTGTCCTGACTTGATTTTCTTCATTCTTAAGCTTTGAGATGTCATATAACACTTGTTCCAACATGAATGAAGTGTATCCAACTCATTTCCACCTCCAAATCCATCAGATCATGTACAGTTGACCACAGTTGACTTTTTCAACTGATAGATGAATCAGGCAATGCATTGATCAATTTAAGCTTCAATCTCCAACTGAAATGGCTCAAGGGTGAAACCCTAGCCTCAAGAAGCTCAAAATAATCATAGAATGAACCCCATAACCATCATAGACCCCCTCTCCTGATTAAACCCTGAATGGCCCAATGCAGCTGATTAGGGTTGACCAGTGGTCAAAACCCTAATCTCAAGGAATCTTCTTCAATCTTCTGATGACATCCAACCATGATGATGATGATGTATCACTGCAATCAAGATAAAGACCAACATCCATTGGAGAATCATGAAACCCTAATTCACAGCCCAATCCTCAGATGGCCATGATCAATCAATAAAACCCTAGCTTGCACTTTGATTTTCCCATCCTCTGACCAAGACTTGGGAAGATGACTTGCACAATGTAACCACATGATATGCAATATGCAATGCCTAATGACCTAAAATGATATGCAATATGTTATGCTAGTCCCAAGAGAGGAGGACAAATTTTGAGGTGTTACAGCTGCCCCTATTCAATCCACTGTGAACCTGTCGATACGAAATAGCCTCGGCTTTCGGATGATCAGGATGAAGAGTGATTGAATACCAAGAACAGACGAACAATTTGCGCTCTGATGGGAAAATAATCAACAACGCCTGTTAGAATCGGCGAAGAAACAGTCTCTGAAACGTCGACCTGGATACCAAAATAAACGGTAACTCAGGGATAACCATGGTCTGATCACCACACATCCCCTCGGGATTGTCATTCTTCCTTTCTCTCTCTTTTTTTTTTTTGCTTTTCTTGAACCCCGAAATTTTCTTTTCTCTTTTCTTATTTTCTTGAACCCCGAAACTTTTCTCTGCGCAAACGATCCTCGGATCTCTGCATTTGAACCCCGGAAAATGCCTCAGCACTCCTTTTTGCCAGAATAATGAACCCCATCTCCAGTTTGAACCCCAGTCGCCTGACGATAACTCTCGATCGCCAGAATGAACCCCGTTCTCTAGAAAATGTCGCAACATCTCCCTTTCTCCATTTGAACCCCGTCTCCAGAAAATGTATCCACACTTCCTTTTCTCCATTTGAACCCCGTCTCCAGAAAATGCATCCACATTTCCTTTTCTCCATTTGAACCCCAGAAAATGCCTCAGCATCTCCTTTCCTCCAATCTCTCGTGATAATTACGCTGGCAACGTCGGAAATAACACTCAACCACTCTGAGGGCGACATGTCAGAGGGTAAACCTTCACAAAGGAAGGTAGCATGTGTATCTCTTCCTCAGAAGACACCTATAACGACCTCCATTGGCATCCGCCAAAGCCTAAGGTGACACATGAACAGAAGACGCTCCTAAGGACCTCATCCCGGATACAATCTTCAACTCCAATCTCCATTTGAACCCCAGAAAATGCCGCAACACTTCCTTTTCTCCAGTTGAACCCCGAAAATTGCGCTGATCGCAAAACGTCCTTCGATTCCATCTCCATCTCTGCTCGACGGAAACATTTCCTCCAATATCGCACTACTGGGGAACATTGCTGCTCTGACGTCATGATGCTAACCTCCTCAGAGTAACACCTTCACCATCTGATGCAACAAAACTTCAAGCGGTAACCACGGCTTGAATCGCACTGATCGCGTCATACTTCCATCTTCGCACGACGGAAACAAACTCCTCCAGTATCGCACTACTGGGGGAAATAACTCTGATCCAATCATGAGGCTAAACTCCTCGGAGTAACACCTTCACTGTCTGGCCAAAACCACTCCTCAAACGGTAACCACAGCTTGAGACTAGCTTATGCTCGCAAATGATGCATGATTGATTTTTTCTGCGTAATGCTCCACAATCATGGAAGTGCTACGCGATTATTTATTTTTCTATGCAATATGCCATGTTATTTTTTCATGATGAATGCATAAAAATAAAAATAAAAACATCCCCTCAAGGGACTCTTCTAGGGAACATGAGACACTCTGCTGAGAACTCATCATTACTCCGATTCCATCCTGCTGGGGAATAACACTGCTGCTGGGAATAAGGCCACCCTTGCTGGGGAAGAACCTCCTTTGCACCCAATCCACTCGAGAAACTGCTGGGGATAAGCACCACCAACACTCTGTGGGGATGACACAGTCTTTGACTTGCTGGGGATATCAATCCTGACTCCGCTTCGGGAAACCCTCACAGACACCCGCCGACTTCACTGGGGAAATACTCACAGAGACTCTGCTAGGGGAATACCAACCTCCAGGCTCAACTGGGGAAACATCCATATATCACCTGCTGAGGATAACCACCTTGACCCTGCTAGGGAACCGCATACTACTCCGCTGGGACAACCCCTGCAATCCATAGGTAGAATCAGCTCAGCTGTGGATGCAGAAATTCGTCCGCTACGGGAACTTGTTCAATCCACTGGTAGGATGAACACTGCTGGAGATTTTTTCTTTGAAAAAGACCCGCTCCACTCGGGGGGTAGCAACCTTCTGGCCTGGCTGCTAAGGAAACACCATTTTGAACCTGCCGGGGATAACCATCTTAACTCGGCTGGGGAATTCACAGACCTTGGATCTGCTGGGGGAGCTAGTCCTATGACTCTGCTTGGGGGACCTAGCTGGGACATGAGAAAAGTAAGTACAGAACACCCGTCGACTCATCGAACCATGGTATCCACCTCCAATACTCGCTTCGGCTTTCCACTTTTGAGAATTTCCAGACTCGTCGGGACCTTTTCTGCTCCATCATCTTGCATTCCAAGTCGCTCCGCGCTCGACGAGAGACGTACTCCTGGGATTTATACAGAAATTTCAATTTTCCGACTTTGAAGAGTCTTCTTGATTAATTTCAAGGGTCGTCGGACGTCTCTCGTCGTCTCTCCACCGTTCCTCCTTCGTCCCTGATCGAACTCTGCGGGGAATTGCAGACTTTCAAACCTTCCGACTTTGAAGAGTCTTCTTGATTAATTTCAAGGGTCGTCGGACGTCTCTCGTCGTCTCTCCACCGTTCCTCCTTCGTCCCTGATCGAACTCTGCGGGGAATTGCAGACTTTCAAACCTTCCGACTTTGAAGAGTCTTCTTGATTACCATCAAGGATCGTCGTACGTCGCAACGTCTTCGTCATTTCTTTCATTCCTTCGTCCCTGAGCGCACTCTCTGGGGATTTGCTTTGTCAATGCTTCCACATCACAACCTGCAAGTGAGGGAAAATATCCAACAGTTCCTGCAAAACAGATCGTTAGATAAAACCGTGCCCCAGGCGTGTCCAGATTTCAACACTTGGGTCATTCAACCTTCCAAATAAGATCTCCAGCTTTCAATCTTATAAACATGCATTGGAAGGAACCTGTATGTCTTAAAATGCAAGATTCTTTATCAAAAATATCTGGATGTTTTTGCAATCAAAGCGGTTATGAAAAACAAAAACAAAATTATTTGACTGAATTTGCATTCTATTGATTTGAAAAGTGTGTGGCTCAAATGAGTAATACAAAAGGAAGCAATTCCTGAAAAGAGGTAATTGCGCACAAAAGGAAAAATCTATCCTAATGGCAATGTGAAACCCGTAATCTCATCGAGTTCCAACTCGGTTACACCCCATATGTCCTCAGACTCTCCATGCTTTCTGCCTTCTAAACAAGACGTTTCTGATTGATCCCTACCGGGTATTATCCATGATGCCTTAACCAAAGCGCAAACGATCATGCTGGACGCAGCTGTTCGTTTCAATCCCTCTTTTGCCTGGACCGCCCTTTCGGGTTTTCAGTCCGCCGGGATACCCCTTTTTGCCCAAGTCGCCTATCTCAGGTTTTCGACTTGCCGGGTGTACATTTTTTCATCTATATCCCTAATTTTTGCCCGAACCTTTCCTTCTGTTTTTGGTTCGCCGGGATGCCCATTTTTGCCTGGACTATTTTATTCTTTTCGTCCAGCGGGTCAATTTATACGAAGTATTTTTTTAACTGCGTCCGCATTCACAGGGGATGGAAAATCCTCGCCATCCATGGTCGTTAACAACAAGGCTCCGCCAGAGAAAACCTTCTTGACCACGAATGGACCTTCATAATTCGGTGTCCATTTGCCCCTTCAATCGTTTTGAGGAGGAAGGATCCTTTTCAGCACCATATCACCTACGTGATACACCCGAGGTCGCACCTTCTTGTCAAAAGCACGCTTCATTCGTTGCTGGTATAACTGCCCATGACAGATGGCCGCTAGCCTCTTTTCCTCAATCAGGCTCAACTCTTCATACCGGGTCCTTACCCATTCAGCCTCTTGCAACTTTACGTCCATCAGGACTCTCAAAGAGGGAATTTGGACCTCAACAGGTAATACCGCTTCCATCCCATATACCAATGAGAAAGGAGTTGCCCCAGTAGATGTGCGTACCGACGTTCTATATCCATGCAACGCAAACGGCGACATCTCAGGCCAGTCTTTGTAGGTTACCACCATTTTCTGCACAATCGCACCGTCGGTGCATTCAGACGTTATCCGGGCAACAAAAGCTCATCCACCTTAACCTCCCCATCAGACATCCGAATCCGTTCGGATTCAGGGTCAGACCCCTCCTCCGGGATCGGCTACTCTCAATCTTTCGATCAGAGCACCCCGAGATGTCCTCATCAGGGAACTCAAACTTCACCGGTTGATAATCTCAACGGGTTGCGGAGCGATGTAATCAGACAATACACTCCCCTTAATCTCCTTCTGAGAGTATCCCAAATCAGTCAACATTCTTTTGCTCTTCTCGCAACCCGTCCGGTCAATGCTGGATTCTCAAACCCATACTCGATCGGACCCATCTCAGAAATCCACCAAGTGGTATGAACCAGCATAAACTGTCTCAGTCGGCGAGCAGCCTATGCCAAAGTACATCAAGTTTTTTCGAACAGTGAATGTATTGTTTCACAGTCGGTAAACTTTTTGCTAAGGTAAATTGCATGCTCTTTTCGACAAGACGCGTTATGCTGACCCAATACACCTCGTAGACCCCTCGAGGGCCGTCAAGTACAGATTTAACAGTCTCTCTCCATAGGGAGGCAACAGAATCGGAGGTTCCTGCAGCTTTTCCTTTCATTCTTTCAATGCCCCTTGGCAATCATTATTCCACCTGACCGTTTGATTTTTTTTTCCAACATCTTGAATATAGGTTCGCACGTGGCTGTTAGATGAGATGTGAACCATGACGGGTAGTTCAATCTTTCTAAGAAACCACGAACCTCTTTTTCTGTTTTTCCTCGGTTCAGGCACTTTTTTTTTTTTTTTTTTTTTTTTTTTTTTAGCAGGATCAACCTCGATTCCTCTCTTATAATGAACCCCAACAGCTTACCGGATCGCACTCTGATAGCGCCCTTACTCGAATTCAACCTCAGTCTGAATTATCTCCACCAGATGCCCCACTCCTGTTTGGGACTTTGCTATCATGTCATAGCATTCGATTTCATGATGAATCATATCATGAAACAAAGTCACCATGGCTCTCTGATAAGTAGCATCGACGTTCAACTTCTCTGGAGGACAGCCTCCTCTCCGCGGTAGCTTGTGCGCAATGACACCGATATTCGACCCTGGCATATCCCTACATGACCAGGTGAAGGTATCCACATGCTCCTTCCACAGGGCTACCATTCTGCTTTCGACTTGCCTCTGAAGCGGCCCTAATTTCACTTCCTTCCTGACCTCGGCGGTGCTTGGAATAACAATCTCGCATCGCCCTCGAGCGGCTGAATCACCCTCTCCTCTTGTTTTGACAACCTGGCTAATTCCAGCAGATCACAATCTTCTTCGCCTCCTTCTTCGGCATGATAGCTCAGTTTGTCGAAGTCATATGAGGGGTAACCAAGTTGTTATCAACGAGATCCGGAGAATTATTCTTGAAGTAGGAACGAGACAAAACAAAAAGGAAAAATGAAAATAAACATTGCCATTTTTATTTGTTTTTAAACTGTAAAAATAAATGAAAAACAGGGAACACCGCTTTTTGACTGAAAAACATCCATTTATTAATGATGCAGAAATGCAAATTTAAACATGAGGTGGCCCTTACAATGGACCATTACGTGTCGGGCAACACGTATGGCTTTCATGCAGATAAAATCAAAACAGAAATCATTACTCTTCCGGACGAGTGACAGTGCTGATCTCTTTAAGCCTTCCAGTTCAGGACTTGCTGCCCTGGTACGTACAGCTTTATCCAACCATCAGACTTGCAGTTACCATCAGTCTCTTCACCCACGGTATAGACGTGATCCGAATCTTCAACAATTGCACTCACCATTGCCTGACCATGTGCCGGCATGGGATTGGCATTAACATTCGGAGATGGTGCAAAGTTAATAGCCTTGGAGTCCACCAGGTCCTGGACAACATTCTTGAATGCTCTACAGCCCTCAATGTTATGCCCCGGTGTTCCAGAATGAAATTCACACTGGGCGTTCTCATCATAGTTAGGTGGCCTCTGATCTGTTCTCATCGGAACCATCGCCCTCGGCTGAACCAAACCAAGATCCATCAGCTTTTTGAACAGAACCGCATATGTCACGGGTGGCTTGTCAAAATGGCGATCAACCCCTTTTCCCCTTACTTGATACCCAGCTCTCTGTTGAGGTGGCCGACGTTGCTGTCGGACTGATTGATTACCAGCAGGAATGGTTACAGCAGCAGTGTGCTGGTAGTAACGATCCCTACCGTGTCCTCCCTGGGCATACACAGCACTTGATTCGCCCTCATTCTTGCGCTGACCATTCCCGAATGGCTTCTTCGATGCTGATGACGAAGCACTACCTTGTATCTTCCCCATTTTCAGCCAACTTTCAATTCTCTCCCCAGCCACCACAATGTCGGCAAAGTTGGTAACCGGGCATCCAACCATCCTTTCAGCGAAAACCCCTTGCAAGGTACCCATGAAGAGATCAGACATCTCTCTGTCCACCAGTGGAGGTTGCACTCTGGCAGCCAACTCCCTCCACCTCTGAGCATACTCTTTAAACCCCTCGTTATTCTTCTGAGACATACCCTGCAGCTGGGTACGACTCGGGGCCATATCAGCATTGAACTGATATTGTTTAAAGAATGCGTCACCAAGATCCTGCCAGCTCTTGACATCGGCAGATTTCAGCTTGGTATACCATTCCAGGGATCCTCCGGACAGACTGTCCTGGAAGAAGTACATCCATAGCTTCTGATCTGCGGTGTATGCCGAGATTTTGCGGACGAATGCCTGGAGATGGGTTTCCGGGCAAGAACTGCCATTGTATTTGTCGAATGCGGGCGCCTTGAATTTCTGAGGGATTACAATCCCCTCCACCAGCCCCATGTTGGACATATTTACCACCCCAGGCGTGGCATAGCTCTCCAGCACTTTGATTTTCTCAGTCAGCAGCTGAATTTCCTTATTCTGAGGAGGAATGTTGTAAGGCACGAAAGGCTCGTTCTGCATAGAAAATTGGTCAGCCTCCCTATCCTCTTCCTGATCTTCATCAAAACCATAGAACGGAGGCACAAAATTGTCCTTCATATTTTGCCCCGGTTGGCCACCAGCACCAGCATTATTCACCACACCAATGGTTGTCCTCTTTCCCCCATCACGAGATCCCTGCCCCTGGTTGGAGACTCCATCCAGGTTGACCCCACTGTTCTGAGCAGAAACCCGCTCGAGTTTCTCAACTTTATCCGCCAGCGCTTTCTGACCAATTGCAAAACCTTGCATTATATTGATCAGCTCGTTCATCTTATCCTTTAGTTCAAGCATGTCTGCACTAGGAAGCTCCATGAGTCTGGGTGTATTCCTTCGGGTGTAATATCTGTGAGGGCGTGTTGAGTGCAAAGGTACTGTCCTTCGAGCGCGAGCAATGATTCCTGTCACAAGCAAGCACGTTAATAACAAACACCTGCAAAATAAAGCACAGTCATTATGATCAATGCATGGATGCAGTGTCTATTCATATGAAGGACACTTTGTCTCTCGATCCTGGCATCACTGAGACAAATAATAATTCGGCATCAATATTCTGATATTCAGCGTTTGATTTTATCGTGCAGATCGGAGATATGTGATTTAGCATGATACCCCCAACCATGTGTGTGCCTGTGTGAGTGCATACGGCAAAGCAAATAAAGCTTGAAGATTAATCACTGACTGAAAATAACCATCACATAACCAAAGAGTGCACAAACAGTGCCATAGTCATACATCAACCAGATAAAATCAAATACAATCCTCCAGAATAGGAAAGAAATACAGACAAGTGAATTCCGTCAACAAGCCTGACGGTAATCCAACACAAATGAAAGATCTAACTGGATGAGGGTCCCACAGATGGCCCTATCTCATCTTCCATCCTCGCGAACTCTGCGGCGAACCTGAGCTCGGTGTTCTCCTGTTGTAGTCTCCCCACTTCCTTCTGATGAATCTTCATCTGCCTGAAGTAGTGGTCTCTCTCTGCCATATAGTGATCTCTCTCAGCCCTGATCTTTGCTTTCTCCGCTTCCCACTCTGCAGCGAGGACTCTGGCTCTCTCATCTCTCTGCTCTCTGACAAGGATCTGCCTCCTCTTTTCATCCTCAATGACCTTCGATGCCCTGAACAGCTTCTCCTTCGTGATGTCGTGCTCCCGGTTGGATGATGCTAAAGCTTGGCTGATCTCCCCATAGTAGGCTGTATCCATCTCGAAGCGTTTGGCCTCCAAAGCATGTCGCTTGTCTTGTTCTTCCATCTTTACCTTGATCTCCTGATTAACTGCCTGAAAACGAGCAACACTTCTCTCCAACTCAACTTTCTCTGCAAGTAACTGGTCTCTGGCCCTCTTCATCTCAAGGAATTCTTCCATGCTGACAGAAGAACTTGGACCCTCAATCATAGGACACGCAGGATCACCTCCAGGAAATGGTAGAAATGTAGCTTCAATCCTCTTTCGCAACCAATCTTTGAATAGTGGAAAATACCGACAGTTAACTTCCCCATAAGGAACCTTACCCTTCCTCTGAATGTCACGCCACTCATCCAATACCTGCCTCAGCTTAGTCTGGTTACCATCAATCGGGAAATAGAAGGACTCCTGAATCTCTTGCCCGAGAGGAGGACCCTCTATAGCAAACCCCATCTGTCTCCTGAGAAGCATTGGGTTGTAATTAATGCAACCCTGAACTCCTACCAAAGGCACATTAGGTAAACTCCCACAACTGCATATAAGATCCCGGCCAGCCAAACCATTATGAGTCCAAGAAATATCATCAGCCCGCAGACCCATCAACCTGAAGGACCACTTGACACTAGGATCCATCTGAACGAAGGCACCTCGAGAAGGCAAATACCCCATGAACCATTTGAAGAGCAACTGGGAACAACATCTGATCAAGCCACCACGCCTCTTCTCATTCCTGTTATGCACTGAATAGTAAACATCCCCGACCAGAGTAGGAATAGGGTTTTTCTGCATGAACAATCTGATAGCATTATAGTCCACAAAATTCTTCTGATTAGGAAACAAAACAATCCCATAAATGCTCACAGCAATCAATGCGCACACCGTCTTCCAGTTACCCATAGCAGCATGTTCCTTGGTATTAGCCTCCAAGAAACTCAAATGAAAATCGGGTAACTTCCCCTTTTCCTTCAATCCTTCCTTGACCATTTCCGGACTCAAATAAAGAGCGCGTGAAATCCCAAGGACATCTGGCTCTGCTCTGGTGACATGGAACGGAATCTGATCACGGATCTGAATACTCAGGATGCCAGCATAGTCCTCCATCAGAGGTCCCAACAGATAATCTGGAAATACAAAGCATCTCAGCCCCGGGTCATAAAACTGGAGAAGGGTATGGATGGCGCTTCTGTCACTGTCAGTGAGCCTGAAAACCATCTTCAGGATACCGCCATATGCCTCTCTAAACGTCCCCACATGGTCGGGAGTGATCAATGCTATCATCTCCTTCAGCACACCAATCTCTGGATCGAAGAAACTGTAGGCAATGTTGTATTTCAGGCCGGTCCTCATCTCTAAACAGAAAGTCTCTCAACCAGAATCTCGATCAAAAGTGTCCCTGCATATGGATAAACATGTGTTAGATGCAATTAATGCAAGATGTAATGATGCTGATGAATGAATGCAATGCGTTGCCATCCTCCAAGCCATCTGATCATCTGCACTGAATCTGGTCTCTGAACAGATCATAACCATCTGAGGAACAAACAATCACAATTCTGACCCACTGGTTCCGAAATAAACGGAAGACAGATACATCATCATCATCACTGGTCTCTGAGCAGACATTCCCAACCATCTGAATCAGCCCCGGGGAATCCTGAAATAAACGGATCCCCACTGATAAATATCTCGGCCCGGGGAATCCTGAAATAAACGGATCCCCACTGATAAATCACGGACAGCACTCCGGCGTCACGGCAATAAATGACCATAAATCCGACTTATAAATATGACTCTGATCCACGGAACAAAAAGTCACCATCAACGTCACCATCTGTACCTGTGATAAAGATCAATCCCTCCCCACTCACGGGTGTCATCTAGGCCAGGGTAAGGTCGAGAGAAACGCAGCATAAATAACCTTTCGCAGAATACCATCATATACACACCCGAAGTATGTAACGATAATATCCTACCAGGGTCTGAACTGCTCGTGATGTCAATGTTCCGCTAAGTGGCGCATACCACCCGCTTCCCATGAATCACTCTATTCCTAATCACCCTAGATTTTCACTCATGGTCTGGGTATTGGACCTTTTACCTCAACTGACTCCCACCCCAAAACAGAGGAACCACCTGTACAGAGGACGGCAACAATATGATAGTATGATGCATGCAGACATTAATGCAAATATATACACAGGTTAGAATAATAAATGCAATAAATAGAACACAACAAGCAACCTAAACTAATCCTAAAACGCTAGGAAGGACTCGCTTAGGGATGATGGACCAGCATAGGTCTACATCGGAGATCCCCAGTGGAGTCGCCAGCTGTCGCATCCTGCGAAAAATCAACCGGCGAGCCTAAAAAATAAAAACACACAGAGCCGCCACTGCGCGTTATTTATCCCAAGATAGGGAAAGGAAACGCTCAGAAAAACCTGGAAAGAACATGGTCTCGCGACCAGAGAGAAAGGGTAAGGGAGTCGGTTACGCAAGGGGAAGGTATTAGCACCCCTCACGTCCGTCGTACTCGACGGGATCCACGTCCTAGAATAAAGAAAAGGTTGCTAAACATCACACACACACACAAGGGAACGCAGGTGGGGTTAGGAGGAACGAGCTCGATAAGGTATCGCACCTTATGCCTACATATCTTGTCTGGAACAAGAATCAGAGCCTCTGTAGTTCGGCTTACGCACGCCAAACAACACAAAACATACAAACAAGCAAGGGTGGCAAACATGGAGCCCGACAACCACTGGATGGAATTACGTCGGCATCCGAACCAAAACACGCACAAAACGGCAAACGTGGAGCCCGACTGCCAATCCTGGGCTTACGTCGGCATCCGAGCCAAAACACACAGTCAGATAACAAGCAAACGCACGCAAAAAAGAAAAAGGTTGCCCGGAGTGGTCTCGCACGACCACCTGCCTACATACCTCGTCTGGCACGAGGATCAGGGCGATGTAGTTCCCCTGAAAGGGACTAAATTGCTAACCAGAAACCGGGGAAAGATACACAACTAGGGAGCTGAGACTCGAGCCTAATGTTGTCATGCATCGTTAACCCTAAGTTCGGTTTTCTATCCTACTTGCATAAGCAAACTAACCTAACCAGGAAAGAAGCTAGCACACAAGCATACAATCATATATCATCAAATGAGAACAGGTATCTCAAACAAGCATGTCAATCAGATATCCACATAACACGCACTATAGCCAAACAAGGGGGCTCAATCAATCAGGTTTGACTGCCTAAGCAATCGTCTGTACAGGCTGTGTTTGCTTTTAACCTTGCCATTACGAGGCTAAGGTGAAGCAGATGAAGAGGTGAAGTGAGGATCAGACCTCACAGCTCATATCCCTAACCAGGGAGAGCTGACAAATGAGCATGGGTCCAGAATAGGGGGAACCCTTTTATACTCGATGACTCTGACACAACGGATCTTGGGCTTTTGATCTCAATGCTACAACCATGTAATGGGAGCAAGGAGAAGACTCAACTGAATAGTGGGGGGTAGGCTGCATACCCCTACCTTCCACCAATTGCCCTATTTAAAGGACTTTCACCTGCTTGGGCTTAAAAATAAACAAACACAATCATTGCCTCTTAAGGAGGACTTCAGACATTTATTTGCCCGGCCCGGTAACAGCCGGGTCTCCAGACTACATGAAGTCAAGAGGACTTACCTCAATGCGAGTTGCTTAAGCAAAGCAAAGCAATAGTTCACAAGGAACTGAGCAACTAAAGTACCTGGAAACAATCAAACACAGTTAGTACCCAGACAGACAAACAAAACAGCAAGTGTTCAATCAATCAAACTATACAAGCTATGCACAAACAAAGCAAGCCAAAGCTCAAGCCTATGCTTCACAACCTACAAAACACAATTATGTTAGTGTACAAACATCAACAACATCAATCAAAATTGATTTGGACCATTATCCATGTGCATTGCTTTTTAATCCTGAAAAATCAAGCAAACATTAGCAACTAGACCACTAGGCCAAGCCTAGGGTCCAAAGGCAAGAAAAAAATCTCAAACAGCAAGGTATCTTCAAACCAAATTCAAATTAACATCAAACAAGAGCAAACATCATTGGTCTCATGTTTATATCATCCATTATGTTCAATTCATGCACAAAACAATCCCTATTGGTTCATATGAAGCATCAAACATACAAACAGAAGTATTGCATTCAAATCCATACCAAAATACATCCAAAAATTCTCAAATTAAATACACCTAAACAGGGGATAATCAAGGTCTACCATGTCAAATTTGAGCTCATTTGGGAAAATGGAACCATGTCAATGAAAATCAACAAAAACAGTCACAATTTCATGCTCCAAATCACAATATCAACACATGCTTCCACTTCAAAAATTCATAACTTAATGAAAACAGCAAAGAAATGGATGAGACCAAAACAGGGAGGTCCTATCATGTGTCTAGTTCATGCATATCAAATTTCATGGCCATACAATCCAACATGAGCATTTCTCAATCATTCTACCAACCTAGGTCACATGGACTTGCAAATTCAATCACCAGAAATGAAAAATCATGATCAATTAGAAAAAGCAGTGAAAAATTCTACAAAAATTCACCAAGCATCCTAACATGTCAACAATTCACCATGCAAAATATCATTCAATTCTAACATGTATAGGTCAATCAATTAAATTCCACAAGTTGACATCAAGAGGTGTGACACAAATTGTCACACCTATGTTCCAAAAATCATAACTACATGACCAGGTATCAAAAATCCACAAAATTTACATATAAATGAACATCAATGAGTCCACAATCATCACAAAAATTTTCAAGAATTTATTTAACACTATGAGCATTTCATGAACCAAATGGTAAAATGTATCAATTTTGAGCACATGTGAAATAAGTCTAGGTCAAACAATATTATTGCCATGCACAACTTTGACCAATAGGTCAAACAAATTCTAAACTCAACAACAAAGTCAAGGAAAAAATTTCCACAATTTTCTGATTTTTTTACTATTTTTGGTGAATTTTTTGATGTGTTATCAATTTTTTTAATAATTAAATGAATTAATTAAAATGATAATGGCAGTTTCGTAATTTCTTCATGGCGCGGGCGGTAAACAGCTTTTTTAAAATTTCAAACCAAAATTTGGATCAAACAGCCTTGTTCATCGTCTTCACAAGCAGAATTTTCCAGAAAATGAAAAAAATGAAGAACAACAAACGTTAACAAAAATGGACATGGCCATATCCGTTGGACTCGTCTCAATGAGAGGATCATGAATATCACACTATTTTTCACTAACAGTTCCTAAATCTCTCGAATCGACTCACTTAGGGTTTGTGTTCCTACTTTCAAACTTAGATTTCTCACGCTACGATTAATCATTCTCAAAACCACAAGCATATCTATGACCTACGCAGCAAGAACTACCAAACGCACATAACAAATAATCAAATCGTGAAACTCGAATTCCTTCAAACCTGGTAATGGCAGTAGTGAGGGAGCTGTTCTTCGCGCGAATCTACCTCAAACAGATGAGCAAGGAAGATGAGGAAGATGATAGGTGTATTCAGTTTCAATTGATGTTGCTTCTAGAGCATGAAATTCGCATTTCACCATTGATGCTCCTCATGCTACAGTCAAGATTCGATGTCTTTCCTCCTCCAATTTCCAAAAACAGTCCGAGATAATGATTAGAGAAGATGAATGCAAAAGGAATTTCCAAGTTTGGTTGAGATTTGGTGAAGAATTTTGAGATTGAAGATGTTGAGTTCTTGAGCAATCTTGAGAGATGAAGAAGTTTCAGATCCAATCTTGGTAATTGTGAGAGTCTGTTATGATTAGGAAGTGATTTGGTTTATATACATTGCACTAATCCATCACTAATCATGTAATTAACCAATTTGGCATAGTTAGTGAAAATGGCAATTTGTAAACAAGGGCAAAAATGTAAATACACTATGCCAGCTCATGCCAGCTGTTTTGACAGCTCATGCAATCTCCAAATGACATATGTGAACCATAGAAACTTGTCCCATGCTTATTGGTTGCTCCATTCTCAAATTCACATGTGAATGCAAAATGTCCAATTTTCACCATTCCACTTTTCAAGCCAAATCTCAATTTACAAGGCCTATGCAAGAAATGATGATTCCAACACACTCTAAATTCCATTTATGAGGTGTAGAAAAAAGTCCCATCTCCAAATTCCAATTATTTTGAGAGTTGGACAATTTTGCCCCTGGTCCAATTCAGCTGCCCAGTTGAAAAGTGACTTTTTGCCTTGGCCACTTTTGGACAAATCCAATGATGCACCCTTGTAGTACATATCAAATGGAGTTTGTGCATATAAAGAA
This sequence comes from Lathyrus oleraceus, assembly GCF_024323335.1. Lineage (NCBI taxonomy): Eukaryota > Viridiplantae > Streptophyta > Magnoliopsida > Fabales > Fabaceae > Lathyrus > Lathyrus oleraceus. Next base: position 431,837,747 of record NC_066584.1, read on the forward strand.
CTTGCAATTTGGACAAAGTATGTGGAAATTATGGCCTCCTGATTACGGGTCATTTTTGAATTTCACTGAGCCATAACTTTCCAACCATACATTGGATTTTCAAGTTCTTGGACTTTTTGGAAAGGTGAGAACAAGATCTACAACTTTCATGTTGAACAAATTTTCATTTGAAGCTTCCTTGGATACGTGGCTTTGAGGTCCAAAACTTTCCATTTTTGGAAACTTCAATTACAAGTCACTTGCTATTTTTGGCAGTTTTTGTCCTGACTTGATTTTCTTCATTCTTAAGCTTTGAGATGTCATATAACACTTGTTCCAACATGAATGAAGTGTATCCAACTCATTTCCACCTCCAAATCCATCAGATCATGTACAGTTGACCACAGTTGACTTTTTCAACTGATAGATGAATCAGGCAATGCATTGATCAATTTAAGCTTCAATCTCCAACTGAAATGGCTCAAGGGTGAAACCCTAGCCTCAAGAAGCTCAAAATAATCATAGAATGAACCCCATAACCATCATAGACCCCCTCTCCTGATTAAACCCTGAATGGCCCAATGCAGCTGATTAGGGTTGACCAGTGGTCAAAACCCTAATCTCAAGGAATCTTCTTCAATCTTCTGATGACATCCAACCATGATGATGATGATGTATCACTGCAATCAAGATAAAGACCAACATCCATTGGAGAATCATGAAACCCTAATTCACAGCCCAATCCTCAGATGGCCATGATCAATCAATAAAACCCTAGCTTGCACTTTGATTTTCCCATCCTCTGACCAAGACTTGGGAAGATGACTTGCACAATGTAACCACATGATATGCAATATGCAATGCCTAATGACCTAAAATGATATGCAATATGTTATGCTAGTCCCAAGAGAGGAGGACAAATTTTGAGGTGTTACAGTCATGCTGAAGATGTTGCACTAAGCCATGCATTGTTATATTGAATTGGATCATGAAATTCTTCCAAATGGTACTTCACATTGCACCCATGTGCAAGTCCTTCAATCTTTGGCCAAATGCGATAATCTTGGACCTTTTGGAAAGATGAGATCAAGGGGAACAACTTTCATGTTGAACACTTTTTCATTTGAATCTTGGATCATGATGAATTTTGAGGTGGAAGTTTGGGAAATCAAACATATTTGAAAATTTTCGAAGTCCCAAGTCAAATGTTCACTTCTTCCACCTTGAATAACGTTTTCTATGGACTTCAAATGAAAATAGTTCCTTCATTAAGGTTGTATCTCTTTCTAACCTATTCAATTTGGTCACAAATTTGACCTCATTTGGATTTGGCATGAAGGAGTTATCCATTTTAGAAGTTGAGGAAAATCATCTGTTCAATGGTAATGGTCCCAAGTGACCTATAATGTTTCCTCTTGGCACATGCATTTGAAAGTTGAATTTGAACTTCCTCCAAACATAAAAGTTGAATTAGACATCTTGAATTTGATTATGGAATTTTAATGGCTTTCATATCATAACAATTGAGCAAGTTATGGTCTTGGGAAGTTGACCTCCAAACTAGGGTTCAGACAAAATGACCTATAATCATTCACCATAAAAAATGACTTTCCAAGAAAAACTAGCTCTAGACTTCAACATTAAAGTTATTTGTAATGTTATTTTAAGTAACGTTTCTCTTATAATAATTTTCATATGACACAAATTGTAGGAGATAGGGTCTAGGGAACCCCAGTTTTGACCAGTTGACTTTCTCGGGTCAACCACCATGAACCATCTTGCTAGCTTAACATTCTATTGACTTTTGGGACTCATGGAGGATCATATAGGAATAAGATGATGTAGTATGAAGTATAACTTGAAATATTTGATCAAATTTTGAAGAAACTTGTTAAGGAGGTCACATAAGATACCATTATGAATTAGGGTTTCCAAGGCAAACAAACTCCAAACTCTGGATGATTTCTTGATCAAAATGACATGTGAAGATTATGGGGATCCATATATGATGCTTAGAGACAAAGTGAACCATTTATTGATTGAACTTCTTGCATTGAGGGTCTCAAACCCTAGATATGAGCTTGATGGAGCATGGGTGAGCATACACACTACCTACAAAAGAGTTAAACTACATATTGACATATTTGGTATTTTGGTTAGTAAATAATGAAAAACAAAGTATGATACAATCAAAAGTGATTGGTGATCTCTCCCAATGCAAACCCAATGAATGAGGGTTAAGGAGGCTACCAAGGTATGATCCCAAAGCTAATGCATATGATGAGATAGCATGAGGGATCTTAGGGTTAAAATTTGGGTCTTATAGCTGCCCCTATTTAAGGTTATTCTAACTGAGGAGATGAAGGTTAAAATCTTCGTATCAACTCAGTAAAATGGACTTAAATAACAACATATAGAAACAAATTTTGGTCCCTAAGAGACCTCATGATGCACATGATATGAATGTTAAAAAGAATCTTTGTGGGGAAAATGTTGCCACAAAGGAAAAGAATCCGGAGAGACTGAAAGTCCACGGGAGCATAATGCATTCCATAAGGAAAACTCACTGGGGAGACAAAGATTCTGGGGATAAGAAGTTGTGCGTAGGCCAGGCTACGACTTAAAACTGCAGGAGACACGAGGGGGATTTCCATGAAAATAAATCAATGGAAGGACTCGGTCGGGGGTAAAGGGAAAATCTGCAGGGGAAGCGGGTAAATCAGAACAAAACTGAATTACTCGAACCGAATAGGGGATTTGTGACTTCACTGAGGAAATACGCACTCAAACTCAACTAGGGAAGCATGAACTTCAACACAGGAGCGGCAAAAATATATTATCTATTACCGGTTACTAGGTAGGAAGATAACATAATCTGACAGAGAGGCATCTGTTACCGGTTAGAGTAAATATCTCAAGGATGAATCATTGGGGGAAATAAGGTGTGTTCGTTACCGGTTACTGGGTAAGAACAACCTGCTGGGGAAAATATCAAATAGATTAAAGTGAATATCTGTCACTGGGTATTGGGTAGAAGACAAAGAGACAGAGAATATCCGTCACTGGTTAAAGTGAACATATCAAGGATAGACTCAAGGGGAAGAATATTCGTCATCGGCTAAGATGAACATATCAAGGATAAATTGCCGGAAAAAAGTAGGAATTATATCTATCAGTTGCTGGATAGAATACCAAAGAGAGAATATCCATCATCGATTAAGATGAACATATCAAGGATAGACTCAGCAGGGGAAAGCAGGATTTACAACTACCGATTACTGGGCAGAAGACCGCAAATGGGAGAAAATCCATCGTCGGTTAAGATGAACATATCAAGGATTAACTCTTTGGGGAATGAAAATAGGGATTACAGCTACCTTCTTACAGGGTAGAAAACCAAAGGGGAGAATATCTGTCATCGGTTAAGATGAACATATCAAGGATATACTCAAAGGGAAGAATATTCGTCATCGATTAGGATGAGCATATCAAGGATATACTATCTAAAAGGAATCCACTGGGGAAAATTAAGAGGAAGTAGATTACTTTTACCGGGTATAGGGTAAGAGTAAGGTACTCGCAAATCGAAAAATAATATTACCAGCTACTGGGTAATAGACTTTCGGGGGACCAAAAGTATCCATCTAGGTAAGAGCTAGAAAGAAACGGTTAAACAAAGACTCGCCCCGGTGAGGATATAACTCAGGGGGAATAGTTCCATCCAGATAATCAACTGGGGAGGAAGCTGAAATAATATTCATCCAAGAGGAAATAACTCGGTGGGGAATGAGAAAGGTTAAATTATTTTTGCTTAAGGGGATGACACTCTATAATTGAGGGAGGACAGACACACCAAATCTGCGTGGAGAAACAAAGTCACCACAGTAGAGGATCTGAAAATAAGGAATCAAATGCAATAACAATGCATAATGAACTATATGATGTATGAATGTATATGTATATATGATTGATGATTATGTTGACAAAACGATCACAAAGGATACAAATGTCACTGGTCTAAATCGTCGCTACAACACTCGGCTAATCTCCACTGGAGAAAAATAGGGGATGAATGTAAACCATCCATCTCTGAATATCTAAAACACTGCTGAGGAAGGATAAAAGATCTGTTGAGGACCCGAATTCTCAACTCCGCGGGGAATTTTAGGTCCACGCCATACCAAATGGGAGAGAACCTTGCAGAGGACCAAAAATACTACTAAGGAATCAGTGTTGATGGGGATCAAGAGTGAACTCCGCCGGGGACTTGCGAGAAATAAAACTCTGTGTTGGATGTATACAAACCGTTGAGAATGGGCGCCTACAACTCAGATAGAGAGGCGATTAACCAACTCAGCTGGGGAGACTGATTTTTCGTTGAGGGGGGGGGGGGGAAATGACCAAACTAACTACTTGGATAAAACTAACAATGCTCCATACTTTGGGACTCACCTGTTCTCAGGCTGCTGTTGATATTCCTTATTGAAATCGATTGCTTTTAAAAGTAATTACTTTTTATTATTTTTAAGAAAAATGATTTTTATTATTTCAAAATTTTAAAATTATCATCTTAAAAATTCAATTCCATTTAGCTGAAAAATAAACAAGAGTAGAAACAATTGGATAAAAAGCTCAACTTTATTTAATAGAATGGTAGTCTGTAAATGACAAGACTCCATAGATCTTTACAAAAGTTGAAAAACGGTAATTTACATGGAAAAGGGCTACATTGAACATAGTGATCACTAATCCCTCTACCAACTTCAATATCCACTGTGCTCTTGGTTTCGGTTGAGGATAAATCAGAGTTGACTGACTTGCTCAAAACTGTTCTCAAGATCGGAGACCAACCAAATGCAGTTACTTGCCATAATCCCTATTTTTTACATCGATTGCCCCAAGGTGGGGTACTCAATATATAGGGATAAATTTTCTATTTTATGTCTCTAATTTTTGCCTAGATTGCCCTTTCGGGTTTTCAATCCACCGAGACACTCATCTTTGCCTAAGCCTCCCTTTCGGGTTTTCAACTTAGCGAGATGTTCTTTTATTTTTCTAGGCGAAGTATTTCTTGACTGCATCGGCATTCACATGACGTGTGAACTCTTCACCATCCATAGTTGTAAGAATCAAAGCACCGCCAAAAAAGGCTCTCTTAACAACATATGAGCCTTCATAATTAGGAGTCCATTTGCCCCTAACATCTGGTTTGAAAGATAAAGTCTTCTTGAACACAAGGTCACCTTATCTGAATACACGAGGCCTGACCTTTTGATCAAATGTCTTCTTCATTCTCTGCTGGTACAACTGACCATGACACATGGCAGTCAATCTCTTCTCTTCAATCAAGTTCAGCTGATCATACCTGGTTTGACACCATTCAGCTTTTGTCAACTTGGCTTCCATTAAGACACGCAGTGATGGGATTTCAACCTCCACGGGAAGCACAACTTCCATGCCATAAACAAGCGAGAAAGGGGTTGCCCCTGTTGAAGTACGAACGGATGTATGGTACCCATGTAAAGCAAATGAGAGCATCTTATGCCAATCCTTATATGTCACAACCATCTTCTGAATGATCTTCTTGATGTTCTTATTCGCAGCTTCAACAGCCTCATTCATCTTAGGTCTGAAGGGAGAAGAATTATGATGTGCAATTTTGAAGTCTTTGCAAAGAGCTTCCACCATATTATTGTTCAAGTTTGATCCATTGTCAGTAATGATCTTGCTTGGCACACCATAACGACATATAATTTGATTCTTGATAAACCTCACAACAACTTGCTTGGTTACGTTCGCATACGATGTCGCTTCAACCCACTTTGTGAAGTAGTCAATAGCCATCAAAATGAAACGATGTCCGTTAGAATCTTTAGGCTCAATCATACCAATCATATCAATCCCCCACATGGAGAAGGGCAATGGGGAGGAAATGACATTCAACAACGTCGGAGGAACATGAATCTTATCTACGTATATTCGACACTTGTGGCATTTCTTCACAAACTTGCAATAGTCAGATTCCATTGTCAGCCAATAGTAACCTGCTCTCAACATCTTCTTAGCCATATCATGTCCATTGGAATGAGTATCAAAAGTCTGCTTCGTGTCTATCCACACATCTGAGCAAAACTATATCAAAGTTTCTCTTGTAAAGCACATCATCATTCAGGTAGAAGTTGCCAACTAATCTCCTCAATGTCTTCTTATCTTTCAAAGATGCCCCAGACAGGTAAATCTAACTTTGGAGGAAACCTTTGATATCATGATACCATGGCTTCTCATATTTGAATTCTTCAAATACGAACACATGGGCTGGCCTATCAAGACACATCACAGTTAGATTAGGAACTTCATTCCAGAATTTCACCACAATCATTGAAGCCAATGTTGCAAGAGCATCTTCTATCCGGTTTTCATCTCGAGGGATATGATGAAACTCAACCTTTGTAAAGAAAGTTGAAATCCTCCACGCATAATCTCTATATGGTATCAAACCGGGTTGATTAGTCTCCAATTCACCTTTGATATGATTCACAACCAAAGCTGAATCTCCATAGACGTCAAGATACTTGATTCTGAGATCAATGGCCTCTTCAAGCCCCATAATGCAAGCTTCATACTCAACCATATTATTTGTACACTTGAAAGTCAATCTAGTTGTAAACAGTAAATAAGTGCCATGAGGAGTAATAATCACTGCCCCAACGCCATTACTATATTGATTAATAGCTCCATCAAATACCATACCGCAACGGGAACCAGGTTCTGGTCCTTCTTCAAGCAATGGTTCATCACAATCTTTCATTTTCAAGTACAAAATCTCTTCATCAGGAAAATCATACTACACTAACTGGTAATCTTCAATCGGTTGGTGAGCCAAATGGTCAGCCAAGACACTACCTTTAATAGCTTTTTGAGATCGGTATTCAATATCATATTCTGATAACAACATCTGCCAACGGGCAATCCTCCCAGTTAAAGTAGGCTTCTCAAAGATGTACTTGATTGGATCCATTTTGGATATCAACCAAGTAGTATGATTCAGCATATACTGGCACAGACGCTTAGCAGCCCAAGCCAATGCGCAACAAGTCTTTTCTAGCATAGAATACCGAGTCTCACAATTGGTGAATTTCTTACTGAGGTAGTAAATTACATATTTTTTCTTTCCAGCTTGGTGTTGCTGACCAAGAACACAACCCATACTTTCATTAAGCACAGTCAGATACATGATCAATGGTATTCCTTCAACAGGTGGAGACAGAATTGGAGGCTCAAGCAGATACTCTTTGATGCTGTCAAAATCTTTCTGGAAATCTTTGGTCCAATCACAAGACTGATCTTTCTGAAGAAGCTTGAATATAGGTGCACATGTGGCAATCATATGCGATATAAATCTTGAGATGTAATTCAAGAGGCCGAGAAAACCTCTGACTTGCTTCTTAGTTTTGGGTGCAGGCATTTCTTGTATTGATTTGACCTTGGCAGGATCAACTTCAATACCATTCTCACTGACGATAAAGCCCAACAACTTACCAGAACGAACACCAAAAGTACACTTATTGGGATAAAAGCGGAGTTTATACTTCCTCAAACACTGGAACAACTTCAACAAATGCTCAACATGCTCTTCTTCATTACTCGATTTGGAAATCATATTATCAACATAGACTTCGATCTCTTTATGCATTATATCATGAAAAAGAGTGGTCACAGCTATCTGGTATGTTGCACCAACATTCTTTAAACCGAAAGGCATCACTCTATAACAGAATGTTCCCCAGGGCGTAATGAATGTGGTCTTCTCCATATCTTTGGGTGCCATTTTGATCTGATTATAACAGGAAAATCATTCCATAAACGAAAAGACTTTGAATTTAGTTGTATTGTCTACCAACATATCAATGTGTGGTAGAGGGAAATCATCTTTTGGACTAGCTTTATTCAAATCTCTATAATCAACACGCATACAAACTTTTCCATCCTTCTTTAGAACAGGCACAATATTGGCCACCCACTGCGGATACTCAGCGGTAACAAGAAAACCAACACCAATCTGTTTTTGTACTTCCTCTTTGATCTTTACTGCCATATCAGGATGAGTCCTCCTCAACTTCGTCTTGACTGGCGAGCACTCTGGCTTCAACGACAATTTATGTTCCACAATCTCAGAATCCAAGTTAGGCATATCTTGATAGGACCAAGCAAACACATATGAATACTCTCGAAGAAGATCAATCAACCCCTTCTTAGCCTCTGGATACAGTTGAGACCCAATCTTGACTTGATTCACGTCATCTTCGGAATCCAAGTTGACTAACTCAATCTGCTTTTCGAACGGATGAATGACTTTTTCCTCATGCTCAAGTAGACGAGATAATTCATCAGATACCTCTTCATCAGTCTCTTCCTCGGCCTCAAACACAGAGAAATCAAAGTTTGGAGAGGGAGTAGGATCATTGTATTCAATGGGTTTGGGAACCAACCTGCATAATAATTTGATATTTTGATTTTAGAGAAGTAAATTTTGACCAAATATTATGCAGATGGAGAATTATTATTTATTTATTTATTTATGTTTTTTGTGATTACCATTTTCAGAAAGGCAAAAAAGAAAAATAAAACATCATAGATGTGGATGAATAGAATTGCATTTTACTAATGATAATTGAAAATGCCTAACAATGTTCACTTCTCCCTTAGGCATAGGAGAAGGATTTTTCTTAAAACATAAAAACAAATTACTTAGAGCGGTGAACGATAACAAGAATATCAACAGTAACCCAATTGTTGCAAGTCTCGTCATGCGTCACAAAGTTGGCGCAGTCTTCGTCTTCATCATCCTCGATCACAACAGCTGAGTGTTGTTCATTACAATGAATGAACCCTCCACTGTGGAAACTCAGTTCCACTTCTCTAGCTTTGTCGTTGAATGGACCTCGTTGAAATCCCAATTCGGCCCTATTCTTGTTCTCAGCAAGTTCTATCGTACGATCCAACTGATCAGTATTGCCCGCCTCAATAGCCTTCTGAGCATCCTTGAAAGAAGACATGGGTGCCCCAGCTTTCTTCTCTTCAGCAATGGACAAGGCTTGGAACGGAGTCCCAACCTCTTCCTTAGCTTCAACATAAGAAAAGGATGACAGATGGCTCACTAAGAGCTCCTTCTCTCCACCAACAACGACAAGCTTGCCGTTTTTCACGAATTTAAGCTTCTGGTGCAGAGTAGATGTCAAGCTCTAGCTTCATGGGTCCATGGCCTTCCCAATAAACAACTATAGGCCGAGTGAATGTCCATTACTTGAAAAGTAATTTGAAAATCACTCGAACCTATCTTCACTGGAAGGTCCACTTCACCAATGATGGTTTTTCGAGAACCGTCGAACGCTTTAACAATTACGCCATTGTATCTCATCGGGGCGTCTTGGTAAGAAAGTCTGGACAGAGTTGATTTTGGCAACACATTCAGGGAAGAACCAGTATCAACCAACACATTAGACAGTGCATCCTCCTTGCAATTCATCGAAATTGGTAGTGCCAGATTGTGATTTCTACCTTCCTCGGGAAGCTCTTCATCACAAAAACTCAGATTATTACAGGAAGTAATGTTAGCGACAATTTGGTCAAAATGATCCACAGTCACGTCGTGCTCCACATAGGCTTGCTCGTGTACTTTTTGCAATGCTTCTCTGTGCGCTTCAGAATTCATTAGCAGAGACAACACTAAAATCTTTGACGGAGTTTGAAGCAGTTTCTCCACCATATTAAACTCACTTATCTTAATCAATCTTAATACCTCATCATCATCATTAGGCTTCAGTTTGTTGGATTCACCGGGATGACATACTGGAGCACTAACTGGATTCACCACAGGCACATCTACCTTCTTACTGACTGCAGCCTCTTCTACCTCCTTCGGAAAGACCGGACCGAAGACACGACCACTACGGGTCACCTTTGCGATATCATCTATATTTACCACAGAATTTGCCACATGCAACAGAGTCTCTTGACCATTCTCAACCATGGTGGCATTATGCTGATAAGACACAACTTTATCGAATGCATACGGGACGGGGCCCGCTAACCGTATAACCAACGGTGATACCGATCAATTGATGTTGTTGTTGCTGCTACTATCAAATTGAATTACTACCCGCTTAGGGGTTTTAAACACTGGAACAATCACATTTACATCACCTACCTCCCTTGACTGACAGATTTGGATAAGCCCTTCATCCATCAACCTTTGAATATCCCTCTTGATGATGACACATCCTCGAGGGTTCACGCTGCATACCACATAACCATCATGGTCATGCTCACAATCACTGACCATACATATATCTCTATGAATTGCAACTAAATACTGTCTGATATGGTGAACATCGTAAACCTTATACTCTCCAGGACAACCATCTACCATGTTGACTAAAGCATTACTATGAGTGGGTAACAAATTTACTTTTACATTTGGCACATGGTCCTCAAAGGACACCATCCCACTCTTCACAAGCTTCTGCACCTCATACTTCAGTGGGCAGCAGTCCTCAATATCATGGCTAGGAGCTCCTTGGTGAAAGGCACATCGGGCTTCAGGTTTGTACCATCATGGAAGTGGCTCGGGAATTTGAGGTGGATTTCTTGGTTGGAGTAGGTTCTTAAGAACCAAAGATGGATACAGTTCGGCATATGACATAATAATAGGGTCAAAAGAGACATTCTTCCTCTCGAAGTTTGGTTGTTGATTGTTGTTGTTATTGTAGTTGGTTCTTTGTTGCAGTTGTTGTTGACATTGTTGGTGCTGAATCGGAACTAATTGATTGTTGGAATTATTAGAAAACACTGGAATTACTGATGAAACTTGATGTTGATGTTGACTTGGTTGAGGGTTTCTTATGACATGAGGCCTCCTCTGCCTCCCTATCGATACTGAATTGGTTTCCCCTTCCTTCCTTTTGGCAAACCCACTCCCATATTTCTTGCTGGATGACACCTCTTCCTTAGACAGGCGTCCTTCACGGGCTCCTTCCTTTAATCTCATCCCCATATTTACCATCTCGGTAAAGTCACTAGGGGTGCTGGCAATCATTCATTCGTAATAAAACAAACTTAGGGTCTTCAGGAAAATATTCGTCATCTCCTTCTCTTCCAATGAAGGATTAATTTGAGCAGCAAGTTCTTTCCATCTTTGAGCATATTCTTTAAATGTCTATTTATCCTTCTGAGACATAGACCTCAGTCGGTCTCTATTAGGCGCCATATCCATATTATATTTGTACTGCTTCACAAAGGTTCACCCAAATCATTGAACGTACGTACACTTGCACTATCTAGCCCCATATACCATCTCACAGCGGCACCAATCAAATTATCTTGAAAGTAATGAATCAGTAACTGGTCATTATCAGTTTGAGTTGACATCTTTCTGGCGTACATTACAAGGTGACTCAACGGACAGGTGTTTCCCTTATACTTTTCAAAGTCAGGTACTTTGAACTTCATAGGGATCTTCACATTTGGTACCAAGCAGAGTTTAGCAACACTCTTACCAAATGAGTCTTTTTCTCTCAACATTTTCAACTTCTTGCGCAACTCAAGGAACTGATCCTTCATTTCATCCATCTTCTCATAAACATATGGGCCCTCAGACGGCTCATAATGGTAGATGGTTTCCTCAACACGAGGCAAGGTGTGAACAACTGGAGGTGGCACGAACATGACCGGGCTAGATGTCGACATAGAAGCAAAGGTGTGTCGCAATGAGAAAAACAACCGGCGGGAAAAACAAACAAACAGAGCCGCCACCGTGCGTTATTTATCCCAAAAGAGGGAAAGGAAACGCTCGAAGTAAACCTGGAAAGGGAATGGTCTTACGACCGGAGATTACAAGGATCGGGAGTCGGTTACGCAAGGGGAAGGTATTAGCACCCCTCACGTCCGTCGTACTCGACGGGATCCACGCTCAGAAAGATAGAAGAAGGTTGCTAAAACCTCTCAAAGAATGCACACACACACTGGAATAAAACACAGATGGAAAGAAAGGGGAACGGGCTCGCTAGGATATCGCATCCTATGCCTACGTATCTCATCTGGAATGAGAATCAGAGCTACCGTAGTTCGGCTAACGCACGCCAAACAAAACACACGCACAGATGCTGAGACATCAAAACAAACACACAAACACAAACTGGAAACGGAATGCTAATCGCTGGGCTTACATCCGACTCCACAAAAGAAACGCAAACAGGAAACCGACTGCCAATCGCTGGACTTACGTCAGACTCCAAGCAAACAAGAGGTTAACCGGACGCTGAGTCGTCAAAAGGAACACAAAGGTTGAACAAACAAGCTAACAGGGAGTCTGGTACTCGAGCCTGCTAGCTGTCAAGCAAACACACACAAAAAGGAAAAGGGTGCCCAGAGAGATCTCGCACGATCTCCTGCCTACGTACCTCATCTGGTATGAGGATCAGGGCAACGTAGTTCCCCTTAACAGGGGAGAAACTTCTATCCTAACCAGAGACTGGGAAATGACAAACTAAAAGGGAGACTGACTCGAGCCTAATAGTTATCATGTAATCCACAATAGTCCTAGGTTGAGGTTTCTAACAAGAGCTTGACTCACACAGGCAGTGAATCAACTCAAGTCTATCCCTACGTACATTCAACTTCCTCGAAAGTTGATCATACGACTCCTACAGAAAGGAGATGAAAAGCAAAATAGATAAACATCAAAAGCAGTCAGCACACACTATACACAACCAAGGGGGCTCAAGCAAGGTTAGGTTTTAGTCAAGGGGTCATATCGACCTTGACAAACAAACCAACTGGAAATGGGTGTTTTGAGCTCTTAACCCTAACATTGAGAGTTAGGGTGAAGCAGATGAAATAGGAAGTGAGGATAAGACCTCACAGCTCTTATCCCTGGCCTGGGAGAGCTTCAGACAATGAAAGTGTGGGAGTCCAGAATGTGGGACTCTATTCCACATGTGACTGACTCTATGGACAAGATTTTAGGCTTTTGTTCAAAGTGCATCAACACAGGGTGTGAGAAAAATGAATGACACAACTGAGTAGCAGGGGGTGGATTGCACACCCCTTTTATCTGCCAATTGCCTCTTAAGAGGACTTAACCTGCTTGGCACAAAATTAAACAACCACAAACATTGCCTCTTAAGGAGGGCTTCAGACAGATGCCTGCCAGTAACAACAGGTCTTCTAGACTACATGAAGATTAGGAATTATACCTAAGTGGTACGCCAGCCACAGCAAAGCAAAGCAAAGTTCAAATGAACTTAAAGCAACTTAGGTACCTGTGGAAACAACTAAACCAATCAGTACAGAATTCAGACCAACAGACAACAGTCAATAACAAACAGACAATCCCAATGTACAACACATAAGCCATAAGGCAAACTCAAGTGACTTATCATCAACCTACAAAACAGCAAATGTCAGCAATCAAAAGCAAATATCAACATTCAAATGATGAAGCATCATCAACCATGGCATTTGGATGCTTGGTCCTGAAATTCAAAGCTCACATGTAAGTAACAAACCACTAGGTCAAAGACTAGGGTCAAAGGTGAAGAAAAAAATTCAAAACAGGAGCTGAAATTCAACACAATGCAACTTCAAACACATATCAACATATCCTAAAAAGGATCACATCAAAATCATCAAGCAAGAGCATTTCATGTGCAAAAGAAGTCAAAGACAATTTCAAGGCTCACATTTGATCATTATGAATGAAAATTCCAAAACAAAACAGAAATGATTCAAATAATTCTGGAAAAATTCATGAGCATTCAAAACATCCAATCCAATCATCATACAAAAAATCAGAATAAACAGAGGTCATTTGATATGGAAATGAAATTGTACAAGTTGAACAATCAAAGGTGTGACACAAACTGTCACACCATGCAAACACATGCACAAAACAGAAATGGCACATGAAAAAAATGTCAAACCAAAACCAAAATGTCAATTATCATGTCAAAAATCATCATGCAAAATTTGGTAGCAATTGGATCAATATCAAGCATTTCATGATAAGATGAATGGAGCAAGGTCACAAATGTACACATGTTCACATATTCTAACACCAGTCAAAATCCAGCCATGCACAACTTCCAAATTTAACATCATCAAATTCTAGACATTCTAAGGAACAAGTAGCAAAAAGAATGGGATTAATTGGATGATTTTTCTAAGTTAGCATACCAAATGAAATTCAAAAATGATCAAGCATGGCAAAAGAGGAGGGAAAACATGAAAATGGAATGAATATTTGAATATTGCACTCGGCAGGAATCGAAGCTTGTCCAAATTCAAAAGTGAGCACGCGCCAATACACAAAACGACACCGTTCCCTAAAACCCTAAGCCTGCGTAGATTTGGACGGTTCAAACCGACGCTATTTGCCAAAACCGACGCTATTTTTCCAGAAACCGTCACAATGCATGCATCTTCATCTTCTTCATGATGAAGATGATGAATGTTCATCACCAAATTCCAGAAATTTCCAGATTTGTCCAGAATTCAAAAACAAATACATCATCATGCAGCATTTTCAATGGTGAGCATAGATCAACTAACATCTAAACACAAATCATCAAGAACAAAGAGAATCGAGCAAAATCATTTTTACATCTCAAACTTCAAACGCGCGTAACTCAAGGAATAATGCACCATTTCACACGATTTTTAGCTCAGAATTCTCAGGAAACAAAGATCTACACAAATATGTTCATGGATTTGAGAATTATGAAGGTCAAAAAACTCACCTCTTGAAGAGCAGATTCTGGTTTTGCACGATCCAACACTTGTAATGGTTCCAATCAGTTCCAGAATGCTTGTAGAGATGATTGATGAAGAAAAGAAAGCTTGAAAGGTGTTAGATCCAACTCAAATCAGAATCTCCATGACCAGGTTCTTGAACTTCAAGTGCTCGAAAATGGCTCCAAATCTTCAAACAATTGATGGATTCACACTCAATTACACTCACTGATCATGAATCTTCAACAAAAACAAGGTGTTATGTTGAAGAATTTTGAAATTTGATTGTGAGACATTTTTGGAGGGAGAGAATAATGTGAGATCTAGATCCAGAATTCTGTGCAAATCTGTTATGATTAGGAATATATACTCTTCACTAATCACATACTAATCAACATTAGACATGGCTTAGTTCAAATTAAACATGATAAGGTGTTATGACCAAAACTTGAAAATTGGAGGGTGCATGGGATAATTACACGTGAACAGTGCCATGTAGCTCATCATTTTCACTCAAAATCCTTTTTTAAACACATTGGTAATGGTAGAAAGTTCTCATGATGCACCATTTTTAAATTTCCAATTTTCCCTCCAAAATTGACTTGGATATGCAATTGATCATGTGATAACATTTCATGCAATGTGATGAGGTATTTGGAAAATTCATGTCATGAGAAACATTTTGCAAAAAGAACCACCAAATTTGGAGTCTTGGTTCAAAAGATATGGCCATTTGAAGTTTCATGTACACTTGGCAATCATTGGACCATATCTCCTCAACCATTCATCATAAATTCATGATCTTGGACTTTTTGGAAATGGGAGAGAGAGATATTCAACTTTCATGTTGGACAAAATTTCATTTGAAGCTTCTTTGATGATGCAAGATCAAGTTGAATTTGAAACAAAAACTTTCCATTTTTGGAAACTTTCAATTATAGGTCACTTTCCATTTTGGGAAACTTTTGATCTGACCTCAAATTCTTCAAGATAGGCATTTGACATGATTAATAAACCTCTCTTGAGCATGAATGAGATGTTGAAACTCATTTCTCCACCTCCTAGCCCTCAGTTGACTTTCTGTTGACTTTTCTGGTTGACAGATGATTTGAACATGCACAGATAATTTTGAGCCTCAACCACTTGATGAAATGGCTCCAAAATGAAACCCTAGCTTGTAAAAGCTCAATAAAATGATCATGTGATCCACACCATCACCAAATACCTCATCTCCTTAAAGATCCCTGACTGGTAGAATAGCATTGATTAGGGTTGACTAGAGGTCAAAACCCTAATCCCAAAGAACATGATCAGGAACAATGAACCCCTTGAGGATGATAAGACCATGATGATAGTGACATATCCTTTCAACCAAGATAATACTCAACCTCCTTGAGGAACCAATAAAACCCTAATTGAAGAGCAACCCTCAGATGATTGATCAATTCAATAAGACCCTCAGGCATGAATCTCTCAACCTCTCTATCTTCTGAGAAAGACTTAGGAGGATGACTTGCTTGTTTTCACATGATATGCAATATGCAATGACTAATGTACTACAAAATGAAATGCAATATGCTAAGCTAGTCCCAAGAGAGGAGGGCAAATTTTGAGGTGTTACAAGGTGGGTGCAAACCCTTTAGGCATGAAATTTGGTGGCATTCCCCACAGGAATCCAGCAAGCATAGTTGGACCGAATTGAGTAGCAGTAACAGGAATGGTTGAGGTAGCGGCCTCAGAAATGACAGTCCTCAGGGGAGGAGTTGCGGGAGTTGGTGAAGATTGATTCTGTGCAGCAAGAACAGACTCCATCATGGCAGTTAGTCGGGAAATCTCATCCTTTAGCTCTTTGTTCTCTTGTTCCAAATGCTCCATAATTCCGGGTTGATTAGCATGTGTGTTGTATCAGTGTGTCAGCTTGGCTAAAGCACAGAAGAATAACTGATAAGACATCTGGCAGAAGAAAACCTGATATGCAAATGATGCATGAAAGGCAATGTTTTTGTTTGTTTTTAATTTCAAGGAACACATGAAGCTTTATTTGCAAATATATTCAAATAATAATAGTAATAACAATTTGATTGACCATAAAATCTATTTCATTGTGTGTTCCTCACTAATGATGATATTGTTTGGTACGATTCTGCTTTCATGGAGGGACATTATGTGTTCTCCATGAAAGGAGGCGTCTGAGGCAAGTGAAAAATAAACCACTTATACAGAAGAGGAACACAACACACAATAGTCCCACCACCTTTAGAATTCCTCAAATGCAAAGAAAAATACATATCACCCAACAGAGTAGGCACAAGATTCCCAATCAAAAAGATTCTAATAGTGTTAGCATCAACAAAACCATCAATTTTAGTGAACAAAGCCAAACCATAGATGAGCAACACAAAGATAGCTTCAAAGGCATCCACACTACCATCCTGAGCAAAGATAGTAGCTTTCCCTATGAGAAACTCAGAAGTTAATCCAAACATTCCTCCTTTTTCACCCAATGAGCCTCAATCTCAGGCTTCTTCAGATGAAGAGCTTCAGCTACAATATGAGATCAAGGAATCTCCTCCAATCCACTAAAAGGCACCTTGTCAGAAATAGGCATTCCCAAGAGATGGACATACTCCTCTAATGTAGGAATAAGATGATAATCGGGAAAAGTGAAGCAACGGTAGTGTAGCGGTAAATTCATGATCATCAAGTTATGGATAAGCTAGATGTCAACATAACAAGAGTCACCACCGCGCTTTTATTATTTCCAAGGGAAAAGGGAAAAGTACGAACAAAACCCAAAAGGTAAGAAGTTTTCAAATCAAAACTAATAAAATGTCAGAGATTACATGTAAGGGGGTTGGTTACACAGAGGGAAGGTGTTAGCACCCAAAGTGTCCTAGGTACTCCTAGGGAGCCCTTTTTTGTGTGCATATGTGTTTTTGTATAAAATGATGTTTGCAAACAAATAGAATTGGGGGATGAGAAAAGAATTCATTAATTATATTTTTATGTTTGACAATACCTTCAGACTTGTGCCTACGTACCAACATAAAAATGAGGGATCAAAACCTCGTAGTTCGTGGTAACAATTTCAAAGTGGATACATTGCTTTTAACAAAAATTTAAGTTTGAAAGGCACAAGGGCCTAAAAATGATTTGAATGAGTGTTAGTTCTTTTTGGTTTTTGAAATTTTAAGTCAAGTATGGTTAAGTTCATTTACAAAGTTTGATTTAAGAAAATGAGTTTAAAAATGCAATGGCATAAGGCCAAAGTTTCTAGCTTGCAAAATGATCAAAGTTTAGAAAAAACAAGCACAATCAAAGAAGATTTTTAAAAGGAGGGAGATATTTTGAAATTAAAGAAATGGGGAGGAGATGGAGAGGCTAATCCTAAGCATAAATTTAAAAGTTAAGAGTTGAAAAGATCTGACCAATGGGCTGCAATCCAATAAACAAGAATGTCATATAGAAACCCAAATTCCTCTTGGACTTTTAGAATCACACAATAATCAATATACAAACAACAAATTGAAGAGCAAGACATCAAATAAAGATAGCCACATCCAAGCTTAGCAACTCCATGATCTTCTTCAAGATTTCCCATGTATCAGATGATTTCCAAGATGGCATAAGCCACAGGTTCAAAATAACAGCTTCACAATGATCATGTTGCAGATGAACTCAAATGGATCTTCAATGATGTATCAAAAGAAGTTTCAATTCAAAAATATTTGGTTTCATGAAAGTTGGCATTGGCCAAGTCCTTTGTAAAGGAAGTGTTGCCTAAATTATAAGTCCAATTGTCTCAGATCAAACCAACAGTCCACACAAGATATTTTTTTAGGGTTTTTGTTCTTATTATGTACATTAATGGTCAAAGACCACACAAACAATCACAATATACACAATCACAATAAGTCACAAAATATGGTCCAAGTGGACAAAGTGAAAATGACATTAACATAAACAACTTGAATGATATGAATAATGGCAAATGAATAAAGCTTTAAAAATTAAAGTGCATAAAATGTAAATGACTTGAAATTAAATGTTAGTTGTTAATGAGTTAGAAGTTAGTATTAGTTTTGCTTTGCTTTAAGTCATTCTTAGGAGAACACTAAACCCAGTTATTACAAGCATGGATCCTTGAACCAAGAAATCTTCCAAAGGAAGGAAAAAAGGCCAAGTTTCCGTACAATACCATGAAAGACGGGAGACTTACAATCTTACTAACTAGAATGCTATGCCTTTTTGTGTCAAAATTTAGCACTATGTTAAGCAGTCATAATTGGACTTATGTAGAAGTCACAACTATTTGAGGTCGGGCAATAAAATTTTGGTGTTAATGCATGTTAGACATAGTATGATGAACTATGCTCATGAAACATACCACACACAAAAAGAATATGCAAAGTGGGGGACCTAATCTCATCCATACTTATGTTTATTTTGCAATCAACTAGCCTTAGGATATAGAGACATTATAGGTCCATGACATGAATGCATAAAAAAGGGGAATGAGATGAAGAGGGAGGGGAAATGGATCAAACACAAATTGGACAAAGGAGGACTTTTACCAAGTTAAGATCATTCATTCATTTTGGGAGATGGAATGTACATTCCATCAATCCCCTAAATCCAATGATCTTAACCTAGCAAAGTCAAATCAACCTTGACCAAGGCCCAACAACACAAGTTAAACTCACAAAATCAATTAAAATAGCTCTACACAATTAATTTGGCATTTAATCAATTAAATATAATTAAAATAATGCATTAAATTAAATATTGTTGGTCAATTTCCTAAAACCTCATCAAAACACCAAAGAAATGGCCATGAGATTTATCATAGGTCAAACAAGGTCAAAGGACCTTAGAGAAAAAATTTCAGAATTTTTGAAAACTTAAAAGTATTTTTAAACAATTAAAAATATTCACAAAATCAATTAAATCATGAAAAATATTAATAATGATCCAAAAAATAATTTTAATTCAGAAAATGAAAGAGGATTTTATTTAAAAACTTTTGGTGAAACTTATATTTTTTGGATCAATATTAAATTTAATATGAATTAATGAAAATAAGAGGAATAAAATGAAAATTTCAGATAATCAAAAAAACGTCGACCACTTGATCTCCCTCATTAATTGAGGTGGCAGATCAAGTGGTGAGAAACGCGCGTTCCATGGTACATACTAGTCAGCGCTCCACACGTTGGGTAATCACAAGCAACATCCCTGATTAAAACATTTTGAATCAATCCAATGGCTCAGAACACATCCAGCGCATCGCCGGAGCCAAGTGCCGGTCATCTTCTCCTATGACCCTGGCCGGACTGGTTCTTTCATCGCCATAACATAAATGAAAAAGGAGGACATGATCTTAAAGAAAAAATGGTTTAGATCACGAATATCACCTCAATTGAACGTAACTTCAAATATATAGAGAGATACGTGGAGTTGAATTTTGAGGTGTGTGAACGAGAGAATCGAAGAGAAGAAAAATCTGGAAAAATACCTTCAATGATGTGCAGAACTGGATCTCTCTTGCTTTAAATCGTGCTTGATCTTACTTATGGAGCTTACAGAAGTAGATTGTGAATGGTGCAAAGCTTTGGATCCTGGAGATTTTGAATCTCCAAAAGGTGAGATTCAAACTCAAATTTCAATTGAAATTTATCAGGTTTTCCTTTGAATGGTGAGGGTTTCAATGGTTGGAGGCAAAGTTCGCGCACCAAGGTCCTTGAAACTGAAGCAATGGACCTCTATTTATAGCAAAATGTAAGTGTTATTTGCATACTTGAAATTACTTCCAAATTTGGCAATGTGAATGACACGCGTGCATGGGAAAGTACAGGCCCATGAAGCATCTCAATTAGATCCAAAATCAAATGAAATAAAGTCTAAATGAATATTGCAATGCAAGGCAAAGATGTTTGGATGTTTGAAGCATGATTCTTGCCAACTGATACAACCCTGTTTAAGCTATGCGCAGACCCCTCAAACTTTGTCCAAAATGAATAAACTCAGACTGTTTAGAAAGGTTAGATCAAGAGGAACAACTCTTATGTTGAACACTTTTCCATTTGGAACTTGTATCATGGTGAATTTTGAGGTGGAACTTTGTAAATTTCAACATGTCAAAATATTTTCTAAGTGTCAAGCCATATGTTCAATTATTCCACCTTAGCTAACTTTTTATGTGAGTTCCAAATGAGAAAAGTGTATTCATAAATGTTGTAGCCCTTTAAAATACATTTAAAATTCTCACCAATTTTACATCATTTGGATTTGGGATGAGTGAGTTATGCATTTTTGAATTTGAGGAAAATCATTTGTTCAATGGTATTGGTCCAAAATGACCTATAATGTATCCTCATATCACATGCTCATAAAAGTTGATTTAGCTCTCACTCCAAACATCAAACTTGAAGTAGACACCTTGAATTTGATTTTTCAACTTGGAAATCTTTCATCTCATAAAAATTGAGCAAGTTATGGCCTTGGGAAATGTATTTTCAAATTAGGGTTTAGACAAAATGACCTATAATCTTTCAACATAAAAGATGACTTTCCAAGCAAAACTAGCTCTAGATCTCAACATTAAAGTTTTTTGGAATGTCATTTACAGTAACTTTTCTCTTAGAATAATTTTCATATGATGAAAATTGTAGGAGATAGGGTCTAGGGAGACCCAATTTTGATAAGATGAATTCATCTGGCCAACTACCATCAACCAACTTGCTAACTTGCAATTCTCTTGATTTTTGGACTCATGGGAGATCATATATGCATAAAATGATGAATTTTGAAGTGTCCCTTGAAGTATTTGATCAATTGGTGAAGAAGCTTGTTGAAGAAGTTACTCAAGATACCCAGATGAATTAGGGTTTCCAAGATAAACCAACTACAAACTCTTGAAGAATTCTTGATCAAATAACATGTAGAGATCATTGGGACTCATATATGATGCCTATAACCATTATGGATCATTTCTTGGTTGATTTTTTAGCAATGAGGGTCTTAAACCCTAGATGTGAACTTGATGGATCAATGGTGATCATGTGTCCTACCTACAAAAGAGTTAGACAAATGCAAAGACATATTTTTGGTATTTTGGTTAGTGAATGGTAAAATAACAAGTATGATATAATCACATAGTGCTTGGTGATCTCTCCCAAAACAAACCCAATGAATAAGGGGTAAGAAGGATGCCAAGGTATGATCCCAATGCTAATGCATATGATGAGATAACATGAGGGATCTTAGGGTCAAAATTGGGGTCTTACAGGTAGAGAGGGTCATAAAACTGAACCAACACACTCAAGAGTCCTTCAACCACATCAGTAGATAACACAGATATAAGCTTCTCATGACGTTGCTTGAAATCCAAGGGATCTAAAAGATGATAGCTTCTTAAGCTCTTTCAAATCAGGACATCTGAAATTGTACTTCTTAGTGTTCCTTCGTCCATAGTCCATGGTCTGAAAATATTTGCAAATAAGACCTCAGTTGCTTGAAATTTATTTTTTGTGTGATGAATGTCATGATGCACATGAATGCAACAATCACAAACAAGGGATCACACACAAGGCAAACAAACAAAGGTCAAGGAATGAATTAAGTCATTGTCAAGATCAATCATCCATTTTGGTGGATTATGGTTTTCACCTTATTAACAACCATGTTCTATTGATATTGACAAGACTTGATTAGATCAACCAAGAATCAAAGGGTTTGTTGCGAGTCATGAGCATGGAGTCAGGTTAAGAATCATCCCATAGGAGTGTACTAAGGATAAAAACCTATAGACCATGTTCTAAAAAGTTCCCAGAGTCTTAATTCCATCTATCGGATATTATAGGTTAGGATGACCGACTCATCAACCCATAATATTCTCAAGAGAAACTCGTCTGAGTGTAGTATCGTGTAACAACTGTTATCAGGTCTACACCTGAACAATCTCCACACTACGTCCTAAATAGGCCAAGTTGGGTTAAATGTTCTACGGTTCTCAGCTTCTCGGACCCCAAATCGGAGAAAGTAACGCCTAACCACAAATAACTTGTGTGACATCAATAGCTCCAAAAGGGTCTCCACTGAGTAGATGGGTCTCAAGCCAACTTATTAAGGACTACTCCACACAAGTCGAACATGACTATACCATCCTCCTATCTTAATTGCACTCAAGTTCGGGTTAGAACTTATCTTACCACTCAGAGATCACCAAGCATAACAAGCAGATTATATCAGACAAACAAGTATACAAACATCAAATATACAAATATATACACATAGAAAAAGTAGGCTAAACCCACTGAGGACTATTCCCTAGCAGAGTCGCCACTTAATTGTTGTAGCGGTAAATTCATGACCATTAAGCTATGGATAAACTTAACATCAATAAATCCAGAGTCGCCACCGCGCTTTTATTGTTTCCAAAGGAAAAGGGAAAAGTACGAACAAAACCCAAAGATAAGAATTTTTCAAATCAAAACTAATAAAATTCCAGAGATCACAGGTAAGTGAGTTGGTTACACAGAGGAAAGTTGTTAGCACCCAAAGTGACCTAGGTACTCCTAGGGAGCCATTTTTTATGTGTGTATGTGGTTTTGGTATAAAAGATGTTTGAAAAAAATAGAGTGTGGGGATGAGAAAAGAATTTATTGATTATATTTTTGTGTTTGACAAGACCTTCGGACTTGTGCCTACGTACCAACATAAAAATGAGGGATCAAAATCTCGTAGTTCGTGGTATCAATTTTAAAATGAGTGGATTGATTTTAACAAAAATTTAAATTTAAAAGAGGCACTAAGGACCCAAAAGTTTGAATGAGTTTTATTTCTTTTTGTCTTTTGAAATTTTAAGTCAATATGATTAGATTCATTTACAAGTTTGATTTAAGAAAAGAGTTTTAAAAATGCAATGACATAAGATCAAAGTTTCTAATTTGAAATAAGGTCTAAGTTTTGAGATCACAAACAAAGAAAGTTTTTGAAAAGGGGGAGAGATTTTGAAATTTAAGAAGTGGTAGGAGATGAAAAGACTAATCCTAAGCATAAAATTAAAAGTTAAGAGTTGAAAAGTTCTGACCAGTGGGATACAATCCAACAAACAAGAATGTCATATAGAAAACCCATTTTCCCTTTGGACTTTGAATCAAGCAATAATCAGCAAGCAATTAGCAATATAAAGAGCAAGGCATCAAATAAACATGACCACATCCAAGCAAGTAGGTCCATAGCTGACAGTCTTCTCATGTATCAGATGAAATACTTCTTGATTTTTACTTAGAATAAGGTGTAGCATGAGATCAAAATAACAATTGCATCAAGACCATGTAGCAGATGAACTCAAGTGGATCCCAATACTTGCATCAGATGAAAGCTCAAATCATAATAACTTGGTCTCGAAAATGTTGGCATTGGCCAAGTTCTTTTGCATATGGAATGTTGCCTAATTCTAAATCCAAAAGTCCAGATCAAACCCAACAGTCCACACAAACATTTTTTAGGGTTTTTATTGTTTATTAAGTATTTTAAGATCCTAAGACCACAAACACAAGCAAAATACACAAACAAATATATACAATCACAATATATGGCTCAAATGAGCAAAGTGAAAATGACATAAACATAAACAAGTTAAATGATATGTAAATGACAAATGAATGGTAAATGACTTAAAATTAAATTGTATAAAGTAAATGACTTGAAAGTAAAGTAAAGTTAGTAATAGTTAGTGTTAGTCAAAGTTAATTAGATGTTAGTGGAGTTTTGCTTTTCAATTGATTAAGTCATTCTTTGTAGAGCACTCAACCATCTATTCACAAGCATGAATCCTTGAACCAAGATATCTTTCAAAGGAAGGAAAAAAGGCCAAGTTTCCACACAATACCATGAAAGATGGGAGACTTACAATCTCACTTACTAGAATGCTATGCCTTTAGGGTTAAATTTAGCAGATGAAATGTGCATTTCATCAATCCCCTAAATCCAATGATTTTAACTTAACAAAAGTCAAATCAACCTTGACCAAGGCCCAAACATATAGTCAAACATCGCAAGTCAATAAAATTAGCTCAACATAATTTCTATACAATTAATCAATTAAAAATCAAATTAAAAACACATTTAAATTAAATTTAGTTTGGTCAAAACCTAAAACCTCTTCAAAACACCAAATAAACGGCCAACAGATTTATCCTAGGTCAAACAAGGTCAAAGGACATTAGACAAAAAATTTCATGATTTTTGAAAAGTCAGAAGTATTTTTAAACAATTTAAAATATGCACAAAAACAATTAATTTATGAAAAATATCAAAATTAATCCAAAAAATAATTTTAATTCAGAAAATGAAAGAGGAAAATATTTAAAGATTTTTGGTAAAAGTCCCAGATTTTTTGGATTAAAAATGAAATTTATATGAATTAATCAAAATAACATAATTAAATGAAAAATCAGAAAATATGGAAAATCAGGGGCCATCAGATCTCCCTTATTAATGGAGGTGGAAGATCTGATGGCCACACGCGCGCGTTCCACCATGCACCAAGTCAAATGCGTTGTACGCGTGGTAATCAGAGCCAATGGCTAAGATTAAAACATTTTGAATGTATCTTTTGGTTGAAGGGTGTGACAACACATCACCGGAGCTAGGGCTCCGATCTTCTTCTCTAACAGACCTCACCGGACTGGTCCACCATCAACCATCACCAAAATGAAAAACAAAACATGGATTTAACGAAAAAATGCTCAGGAGCTCGAATTTGGCCTTAATTTTCTCTAATTCCAAGTATATAAAAAGATACAGGGATTTGAATTTTGAGGATCATGAACTGAGTTGCTTTGATTTGACCTCAAAGCAACTCAATCTTGTTGCCTACATTGGTAGGACTTCAGCCAACCAAAAATCACAAAGAATGGTGAAGAATTGAGAGAGAAACGAAGAGATGAATTTTCCTAAAAATCACCTTCGAGTTGATCCAATTTCACTTGATCTTGATCTGGATTTGCTTGCTTTCTCTTCCTTTTGCTTGCAGAAGCCAATTGAGATGAAAAGGGAAGTGAATTTCTAGAGTTTGAACTTCCAAACAGAAGATGAAGTTCAAGCTCGATTTCAAGAGAAATCTTCAGAAATTCTATGGAAATGAGGGTTTGGATCAGTCTAGCAAAGCTTGGGCAGGGTGTTGATGAAGTTCTGATCTCATTCCTCTTGTATTTATAGTCAATGCAATTGATTTCTACACACTTCCATTTCAATATTCAAAAATAGCAACCCTCCATAATGAGCTTGCATGGGCGTGTACAAAGCCCAAAGAATGATTGGAAAAGGTCCAAAATTCTACAGATCTCATGCTGAAGGTGTTGCATTAAGCCATGCACTGTTGAATTGAATTGGATCATGAAATTCTTCCCAATGGTACTTCACATTGCACCCATGCGCAAGTGCTTCAATCTTTGGCCAAATGAGGTGATCTTGGACTTTTTGGAAAGGTGAGATCAAGGGTAACGACCTTCATGTTGAACACATTTTCATTTGAAGCTTGGATCATGATGAATTTTGAGGTGGAAGTTTGGGAAATCAAACATATTTGAAAATTTTCTAAGTCCCAAGTCAAATGTCCACTTCTTCCACCTTGAATAATGTTTTCTATGGACTTCAAATGAAAAATGTTCCTTCATAAAAGTTGTAGCTCTTTCAAACCTCTTGAATTTGGTTACAAATTTGACCTTATTTGGATTTGGCATAAAGGAGTTATGCATTTTATAAGTTGAGGAAAATCATTTGTTCAATGGTAATGGCCCCAAGTGACCTATAATTTTTCCTCTTGACACATGCATTTGCAAGTTGAATTTGAACTTCCTCCAAACATAAAAATTTAAGTAGACATATTTAATTTAATTATGGAATTTGAATGGATTTCATCTCATAAGAATTGAACAAGTTATGATCTTGGAAAGTTGACCTCCAAACTAGGGTTCAAATAAAATGACCTATAATCTTTCACCATAAAAAAATGACTTTCTAAGAAAACCTAGATTTAGAACTCAACATGAAAGTTGTTTGAAATGTAATTTTTAGTAACTTTTATCTTGGAATCATTTTCATATGACAAAACTTGTAGGAGATAGGGTCTAGGGAACCCCAATTTTGACCAGTTGACTTTCTCTGGTCAACCACCATGAACCATCTTGCTAGCTTGACATTCTCTTGACTTTTGGGACTCATGCATGATCATATAGGCATAAGATGATGTAATATGAAGTATCCTTTGAAATATTTGATCAAATGTTGAAGAAACTTATTGAGGAAGTCACACAAGATACCCAAATGAATTAGGGTTTCCAAGGCAAACAAACTCTAAACTCTTGATGATTTCTTTATCAAAGTGACATGTGAAGATCATGGGATCCATATATGATGCTTAGAGCCAAAGTGAAACATTTATTGATTGAACTCCTTGCATTGAGGGTCTCAAACCCTAGATATGAGCTTGATGGAGCATGGGTGAGCATACACACTACCTACAAAAGAGTTAAACTACATATTGACATATTTGGTAATTTGGTTAGTAAATAATGAAAAATAAAGTATGATACAATCAAAAGTGCTTGGTGATCTCTCTCAATGAAAACCCAATGAATGAGGGGCAAGGAGGCTACCGAGGTATGATCCCAAAGTTAATGCGTATGATGAGATAGCATGAGGGATCTTAGGGTCAAAATTGGGGTCTTACAGAAGGAGATGAAGGAGAAGCTCCAAAAGTACGTGGATGGTTATAATGAGAGCCAGAGGTTTCTAAAGGCTTTGTAGAAATATAAGGAGGTCAGAGAGGGGAAGCTGGCGTGTAAAAACCAAGGCTAAAGATATCTAATAAGTAGAAGTCCTTGGAGGAATCCCTAGACGCCATCCTGCTTTTCCAAAAGAAGCTAGAGGCGGAGGTGTCAGAGCTTACTGATGAGGTAGTGTCTACTTATGGCATGTACTTTGAACGCGGAAAAGAACATGTTTCCTTTCTCTATCCCTAGTTGGATCTAAGCAAAATGGACTTCCTTAAATTTATCTGCGACGAATATCTAGTGGGGTTATGCTTTCCATACTGCATAAGACTAAAATATAAGTCAGAATAAATTTTCAGATTTACAAACCGATTGAACTGATTCTCAATTGTGCGTAAAATTAGCAAGCAGAAAATTTCAAAATCAACCTTGCAAACGTTAGTATTCTTAATCTACGGTTCACGTAGTTTAAACTAGTGCGCTCGTTTTATTTTTCGACTATTTTTTCGGTCATATTTTGATCAGCATAAGCCTTTTAACCGGATTTTTTTTTATTTCGAAATTTGATCAAAACTGTATGTTTCCGAGAAGTTTATTTCGTGCTGATTATTTTGATGCATTCGGTTTAATTTTTCGAACACTTTTGTGCTCAACTTTTTTTATTTTGAATCATTTTGTGTTAGAATGTTCTTAATAATTAAATAGAAATTTCTATGTTTTTGTTTTGAGTTAATTTTGATTATTTAGATTAATATAATTTTATTTTATTCTAGTTCTTTAAAACTCTTTTAATATAAAAAATTTGAAGAACGACATTTTGGTTGGAATTGTTTGGAAATGAAAGGAGGAACCATCAGCGACCACCCCACATCAATTCCGTTCTCACTGTTTTAGTTGGAATTGAAAAGGAAAATAATAAAAGAAGAACATTTTGGTTGATGTAAAAAAACACTTGCAGTATATTACCCCCACGTAGAACTCTCTTTCTCTCTGATTTTTCGATTCATTGTCACCTAACTCAGTATACTCCCTACATCATTTCATCATTTTTTTTCACAATCAGACTTCATATATTTTTCTCTTTACATAACCATCAAAAACCTCATTTTCTTTCCATTACAACTTACACTCAATATGTTTCTTTCTCTCTAAATACAAGAAAATCATAAAACAAACTTCTTTCATCTCTAAAAAAAATACTCCATGCCTCGCTTAGAAGTACATAGTTACCGCTTTTCTTTTTGCATAAAATCTCTCTTATTTAATATACATAGTTTTTCTTCTTATTCACTTTTTTTAGTTTTATATATGTGTCTATTTTAATTTTTTTTTTGTGTTTTTTGTTTTGCTTATTTATATATATATATATATATATATATATATATATATATATATATATATATATATATATACTGGTATTAGTTTTCATATATGTATATAGACTTTTTTTTAATTTTTATTTATATTTTCATATGTACTGTTCCGTTTGTATACATACATTTACATATTTGTTATTTATTTATTTATTTCATATATATATATATATATATATATATATATATATATATATATATATATATATATATATATATATATATATATATATATATATATATATATATATATATATATATATATATATATATAGGATGTTAATATTGTTTTCATATTCTTTTTTATTTTAACCCTATTTCGATACTGTAGCATTGCAGTTTCATTGTGGATAACGGATGCACGTTGTATTTAGATTTTTATTTTTCAATTACTTTGAGTTGATGTAAAACTTTGAAACTACTGCAATAATAATATGTTGATTGTTTCTTGGTTTATTATTGCGTTGCTATCTCGGAGTTTAAATTCAATTTAACTTTCGAAAATTGTTTGGACGCATAGATTCAGTTGGCTCAACTTTTTATAGACTGGTTCTTACATGAATTCACTCTAAGTTAGCTTAAAGCTAAATTCAGTTTTCTCTCGATTTCGGTTGACTTTTAGTCTCGTGGCTTACTCTTGAGCCTTCATACAATGAGTTTTTTTTCTTTTTATGTGCTCGCATTTACTTGTCTGCATTTCAATTACCCTCAAATCACTTCAAACCATTTTCATAACTAAATTGGAAGAAAAAGACTACCTGGGTGAAATGTCTTGAATGTTAGGCCCAAGTTTTAAGAGCTTGTAAGCCATAAGTGTTTGTCTTCCCTTCAAAACACTTGTAAATATTCAAACCCTTTTCTTAATAAAATTGGAAGAAAAAGATTACCTGGGTGAAAGGTCCAGACATAGTCCCAATTACTAGACCTAAATTGTAAAAGCCTTCAAGTCATAAATACTCGTCTTTCTATCCCCAAAAGACTTTCAACCAATCAAACTCTTTTTTCTTGCCACCGTGCGATCTTTAAAACCTTTTAAAAAAACGAAAGACATTTTATCTTAAGTTGATGCAAAACAATGTTTGATCCATAATTGTTGAGTTGAGATAAGTGACGTTTTCCCGAATGTTGATTTGTAAATCCATTCGAAGTGATGCAAACATCCACTCCTCACCTGTTTTGGGTAAAGCAATGTTCTTTATTCAATTAATACAATGTAGCTTTCGCTAAAATTGACAAAAAAAAAACATTTTTCTACCCAAACTACGTGTGCCTTGAGTTCTCTATTGAGATACGTAGGAGCAGGATTGAAAAATCTTGTCAGGATCATTAATAAAAAAAACTTAGGTTTAGTTCCCTTTGTTGCAAAAAATCCAAAAACATCTTCTCTTTTCTTTTGATCCTATTATTCTTTCCCTTATAATAACTTGAGAAGCCTAACATTTCTAAGCTAACATTGACGCGCACAATTAACCTAATGGTTCCCGTTGAGTACAATGGACGTGAGGGGTGCTAATACATTCCCCTTGCGTAATCGACTTCCGAATCCTGATTTGGTTGCGACGACCATAATCATTGGCGTTCTTTCTTGAGTTTTATCGATATTTCCCTTTTCCTTTTTAGGAATAAATAAACTTCGATGGCGACTCTGTTTAGTGCATCATGCGAGTGTGCGACTGCGCTTTGCAAGCGCCGCGTTCTCATTTTTCGAGGTGCGACAGATGGCGACTCTTCTGGGGAAGGCACGTTTCCTTAAGTAAGTCAAGCCTAGTTAGGTCATTTGTGTGCCTTTGTTTGTTTACTTGTGTGGCTTTTCTTTATTTCTTTTGTTGTCTTTATTGTCATATTAATATAATTTGTTGTATTGGTTCCATCATGCTTTGGTATTTGGATACTCTAATTGCAAACCTTGTGAGAAAGAATCTATACCTGAGTCTCGAGTAAAAATATAAGATATGACGAGGTTGAGTAGTGCAGGTACGCGAGATGAATTTCTCGTTGGGTCGGTGCGAGAACCTCACTTAGAGCAGATCCTTTGGAGGATGTTGTTGCCAGGAAAGTAAGTTGTTGTAAGCTTCAATATCTTCATTAGGATCCATGACTCTAAGGACCATTTGTAGAACCTTAATCCTTTGGCCAACTAGGATTATGGTTGCATATTGTGGGTCTACGAGACACATTTCTTGTTGGGTCGATACATGAACCTTAACTAGAATAGATTCACTTGATGGAGTTGACGCCCGGTAAGTAAGTTGCCATAAGCCTTAAATAGTCTTATGGATTCATGACTCTGGGAATCATTGTAGCCCTAATATCATACCTAGTGAGAACCTATTCTTGGAAAGCAATCAGATTCATCAGTACCTCAGACTATTGAACCTGTGCATTGAAAAAAAACAAATATACATGGATTGCATTGCATTCATTCACATTTCATTGCATCTGCATCTCATCAGAATGCATGTCATTTTCTAGACAAAATACAAAAAAACTCATTCATCCATTGTTCATAATCTATCAAATGATTTCCCGACACTATATTGAAGTAGGTGTTGAAGGACATTTGAGCATTTAAAGCAAAATCAAGCAGATATAGAGAGGGAATATAGATAGATTAAAAGGCCAGGTAGACCAGATGTTGGAAGTTGTGGTAGATATGTCAAATCTTCAGCATTTTGTTGCAGAGAATATTGGTCCCCCACCAGGCTTTATTGTGATGACTAACCCGATGTATGATCTCCCCCTGACTATGCTCCTCAACAAGTTCCTACTCAACTTAAGTTGGTGCATATCCAAATATCCAATGAGGTCCCTATGGGCAGAAGAACCCATTTGTTCATATTAATGAAGAGGGTCCTCACTTCACAAGGAATGTGCCCAAATTTCAGAGTGCGTGTCTGATGACAAGAACGAAGCATTCTCAAGCGGCTGAAGTCACTAAAATAGGTCGTGATCTTGAGAAACGACTGAAGGCTATGGAAGGTTTTAACACATTGAAAATTGATGACATGTGTTTGGTGCCAGACCTGGTTATTCCCTCGAAATTCAAAGCACCCAACTTCGAAAAGTACATAGGGGATAGCTGCCCAATGCACCATTTGGTGATGTTCTGTCGTAGAATGACTTCATATACCCACGATGATAAGATGATGATTCACTGTTTTCAATACAGTTTGAGTGGGGCATCATTGAGTTGATACATGAAACTAGAAATAAGCATATTCAATCATGGGAAAACTTAGCCAGCGCCTTTTTGAAGCAGTACAACTATAACTTGGACATAGCTCCAGATTTGAGGTAGTTGTAGAGCTTATCTCAAAAGAGCAATGAACCCTTCATAGGATATACACAACGACTAAGAGAATTTGCAGCCCAAGTGCAACCACCACTCTTAGAGAAAGAATTAGTTGACTTGTTTATGGATACCTTGAAAATCTCATACTTCAAAAGAATGGTAGGCATTATGTGATCAAGCTTCTCTGACCTGGTGAAAGTTGGAGAACGCATCGAGAGCAACCTAAAAAGTGGAAGAATCCAAGACACCTTGAGTAGTCAAGCTAGTGAGACGAAATCCCTCAGCAGCTCCCAAGAGGAATAAGATGATGTAATCAATGCAGTTATGGCAGATGTTAAGTATTCTTATGGTGCACCATCATAACCCTATAGTCCTCCATCTTTTCAGCGGTCACCATTTCCAGCACCATGCTATCCTTATAGGCAACCAGTAAATCCTAGAGCTCCATACCATCAACCTTGGATCACTCCTTATTCAAATCAATGAGCCCAATGTCGAGGATATCATAGCCAACATAGGCCTCGTGACAACCTAGAAAGAAGGAATGCTCATCTTGATCCAATTCCCATGTCATACAGTCAGATTCTGCAACCTCTGATTCAAAGCTCGTTGGTGGATCCTAAACCTTTGAAGTCGTTGCCACAACCATACCCACCAGGGTATGATCCAGATGTGCAATGAGGATATCATGAAGGATCACTAAGGCATTCGACCGAGGACTACAAAACCTTCAAAGCTAAATTATAACAGTTGATTGATAAGAAGTACATAGCCATTCGATAAGGAAACCTAGTGGTGAACACCAACCTCTCGCCCTGATAAGTGCATAAACCTCAAGGGGCATCTCCTAAAGTTAATGGATCATACATGAAGTCATCCTCAACCCTAGCAATCATGGGGCATTGTTATAATTTTTCATTTGTATTTTTTTCTTTTGTCAGTTAGATGTCACTTGTTTTTAATGGCAATATTAACGAAGTGTTCATGCATTTTGAATCAATCCATTCATATTCACTCTTACTATTTTCCCTTCATTTATGCAAAAAAAAATCAATATTAAATCTTCTCCCATTCACCTTTTTATCAAACTTATCTTTAAGCAAAGATTGGAAGGAGGAGGATGAAAACGAAACACCCACAATTGTTATAATATGCTTTTGAGTAGAACTTTTTCGATGATGTAAGGCATTGTTTCAAATCCCCAAACACTGAAGAGATAAGGAGTTAATCCCTAGTCAATCACTTTGAGCTTAGAAGTTGGTGTTTCTTTCTAAATTAAAACCCTTGATTTTAACCCGGGGCAGGGTAGTTCATCTAGTTAACCTGACTTTGCATTCAAATTGCAAGAGAAAACACCCTTCAAAGAGGTTCAACCACATACTCATCTTCACGCACCTCAGAAGTGTTGAAGAAGTCTTGAAAAAACTTAGAGAAATTACAATGGTTGATCCTCACCAACCAATAACACGACAGTCACAATCTTTCAAAAAAGAATTAAAAAAAAAGAAAAGTCTGCTAAGTTGAACACAAAAAAAAGGCAACTCAGGCAAAAGCCAGGGCATCCCGATGGACCGAAAGCCTTAAAGAAGTGGTCCAACAAAAATTAAGGATAAAAATCAATCAAAAGAGGTCACCAAAAATCCTCAACAAAAACAGAATCAAAATAAGGTGACTGCCATATTCAAGAAAATCTCATCTTGAATCCTCATCTTACACCAATCGAATCCTCTTGGAAGTTGAATGTGTGTTTCAATTAGCTGAACTTAGGAACTGGAGATCGTCAAGAAGAAGGGATGAATTAAAACTAAAATTTGATCCTTAAATCCTTTGTTTCAAAAAAACTGTGAACAGGGTCATGTTATAACCCTTAAAAGACCTAATTGAGGCAGCGCTTGTTTTGAAAGCATACTACAATAAGGTTGCGTTAACCTGACTCCAAAATATCTTTGCTAATCATTTATTTTGATCACATCACCTTGCACATTGTGAATGACTAGATCAATATTGTATTCTGATCATTAACTCGTTCGCTGTCTTTCACCAAATTGATTCATTAAATTTTTTATTTTGCGTAAGAACTGCATTGAAGTTACCATTCTTCAACGAACTATTTTAACTGCAAGTAGGCATTTAGCATAAAAGGAATCCCAATAATATGCAGTCAATTGAGGAACTTGATCAAGTACAAGAAGTCCAGCCAGAGGCAAATCACTTTGAGATTCAGCTAATCTCATGCCAATCATCCCAAGAGTCGACTAGTCAAGATCAAATCATTTCAAGACTCATACTAGGGTGAGCCACCACAAAGAGTTCAATGAGTCCATCTCTACAAAGTTGGTCTATCAGAAGCCTCCCATTCTAAGATTTGGTTAATCAGGGGCGTACCACCGCTTCAAAGATTCAAACATTGGGGCCAGCCACCTCAAGGTCATGGCAAGCTATTTCCAATCTCCTATCAAGGAAAACCTCTTCAAAGACCCGACATACTAGGGCAAGATAAGCCACAGAGGGACAAGTCATCTCCTTGCCTTCAAGCTGCTCAAGCTTATGCCATACGTCAACAACTGTTAAATTCAAGACGAGTGTCAGGGAATCATACTATCACCCCATAAAATAACCATTTGCCTTTCAAAAGAAGATTTGTTGCAAAAGAGACATTCCATCCATTACCTACACAAGGGCATTTTGGAAGCCTTCGATTCATTGCATTAATCATGTCACTTTGCTCTAGCGTTAAGCATGCATATCATCTTATTCGTCGAGCATATGCCTATAACATGCAAAAACAAACATCAAAGACCAATTCTTGTCTGGTAGACCATTTGAAAGTTAGTTCTAGTCTGATAGTCAATTTTAAAACCAGTTCCCGTCTGGTGGCTTATTTCAAACTTCATTTCTCGTGTGGTCGTCAGTTTTCTGTTCAAAACCAGCTCCTGTCTGGTAAACCATTTTAAAGTCAGTTCTAGTCTGATAGTAAACCATTTTAAAATCAGTTATCGTCTGACAATAAATCATTAAAAAAAGGCCAGTTCTCATATGACAATAAATCATAAAAATAGTCAGTTCTCGTCTGACAATAGATCATAAAAAAGGCTAGTTCTCATCTGATAATAAATCAGAAAAAGTCAATTATCGTCTGAAAATAAATCAGAAAAAGTCAATTCTCGTCTGGTATTATATTTGAAAGTCAATTCTCGTACAAACAAAAACAAAAGAAAAAACACTAGTTCCCGTCTAGTAATTTACCCTTCAAGTCTAGTTCTCGTTTGGCAGTTCACCTCAAAGTCCAATTTTGTTTGGTGTCCTTAAACCATAGTTCGTTTTTCGCAGGCAAATTCTGTTATAGCCGGTAATTATTTCACTGATGGCTTCGGTCAAGTCCAGTTGTTGCCAACAAACTCCGTTATAAGCTGGTTGTATTCCATTTCTTATGGTCCAAGTCCAATTATTGTTGGCATATACAGAGAGTTTGATTACCCTGTTTTTTCCCGATGGTTCCTAGAAAGTCATGTATGACTCTTCATTTTGAGGAATTCCTAGAAGCTTGGAGGTTTCCGTGTTAGAAAACTCTAATGGTGTTGGTTTTGTTTGATTTCTTTGTAAACAATGATTGTAGCCTTTTGCGTGGATGATCTACTTATAAGAAGACTCATGTCTATCTTTGTTTTGCATAAATTCCCTACTAGGAATCTCCAAAATCTATGATCGGATAAGTTTCTTGTGAGAAATTTCTAGAACTGTTAAATGTATTCTAAAGTGTCAGGTCATGTATGAACCTGTTGATGAAACTTGCTTTGTATGTTTTCCAATATTGTCAAGTCGTGTATGAACCTGTTTTTGAAGTTTTCTTTGGGTTTTCTAGTGTTTCCAGGTCACGCCTGAACCTGTTAATAGAATTTCTTTGAAACCTTCAAAATTGCCAGGTAATGCATGAACCTGTGGATATACTTTCTTTGAATTTTCTAGTGTCGTCAGGTCATGTATGAACCTGTTGATAAAACTCCCTTTGATTTTTCCAAGTATTGTCAGGTCATGTATGAACCTATGGGTGGAAATTTCTTTAAATATCCTAATGTTGAGGTCATGTATGAACCTATTGATTAAACTTTCCTTGATTTTCTAGCATTGTTAAGTCATGTCTGAACCTATTGTTGAAACTCTTTGAATTTTCTAATGTTGTCAGGTCATGTATGAGCATGTTGATGGAACTTTCTTTGTATATTTTCAAGTATTGTCAGGTTATGTTTGAACCTGTTGATGGAACCTTTTGATATCCCCTAGAATTATTAGGTTATGTTTGAACTTGTTATTGAAACTCTTTGAATATTCCAATGGTCAGGTCATGTATGAATCTATTGATGAAATTCTTTGATTTTTTCCTGTGTTATCAGGTAATGTATGAACCTGTTGACTAAACTTTCCTTGATATTCAAAATGTCATCAGGTCATGTATGAACCCGTTATTCAAACCTTCTTTGTATGTTTCCAAATGCTGCCAGGTCATGTTTGAACCTATTAATTGAGCACTCTTTGAATATTCAAGGGTTGTCAGGTCATGTTTGAATCCGTTGTTGAAAATTCTTTGCATATTCTGGTGTTGTCAGGTTATTGATGAACCTATTGTTAAAATCTCTTTGCATATTCCTCATTTGTTTTTCCTCCAGCAGGATTGTTATCCCTAGTGAATTTTTACCCTTATTTTTTGTTTCCTATGGGCCATTTTTACCATCTATTTTCATCATTCCCCACAAGTTTGTTTATCATCCATCATAATTTTTTTGCTAGAGTTCATCATATTTATAGTTGATCAAAGTCATCATCAAAATAAAATAAAAAAGAGTCATGCACTCATGCATAACATATCATATCATGCCATGTGCATGCAAGGTCAAAATTCGGGTCTTATTAGTATTTAATTATCTTTCACTATGATCATATGAAGAGTGTATTGCTTCATATTCTCGATTTTGACCCTGAATTTGCGATTCAATACATTCATCATAGTTGTTGCATCCTTGTATCGTATAACATGCATTCCTAACTGTATAAGGTTAGAATATCAACCAGAATAAATTTTTGGATTTACAGACAGACCGGTTGAACTGATTCTCAATTGTGCGTAAAATTAGCGAGAAAAAAATTTCAAAATCAACCTTGCAGACGTTAGTATTCTTAATCTACGGTTCACGTAGTTTAACCAGGTGTGTTCGTTTTATTTTTTCGGTCACATTTTGATCCGCATGAGCCTTTTAACCAATCATTTTTTATTTTGAAATTTGATCGAAACGGTATGTTTTCGAGAAGTTTATTTTACGCTGATTATTTTGGTGCATTCAGTTTAATTTTTTCGAGCACTTTTATACTCAACTTTTTTTTTTAATTTTGAATCCTTATATGTTAGAAAGCTCTTAATAATTAAATAGAAAATTCTATATTTTTGTTGAGTTAATTTTGATTATTTAGATTAATGTAATTTTATTTTATTCTATTTCTTTAAAAATCTTTTAATATAAAAAATTTAAAGAAGGGCATTTTTGAAACTTTAATCAACCTAGAAACCCTATCATCCACTTATATTATATATATATATATATATATATATATATATATATATATATATATATATATATAGACACACACACACTTAATGCATGTAGACTTTTTTAAAAATATTTATTTATGTTTTCATATATACTGTTTTGTTTGCATATATACTGAAGCTAGCAGAAATATACCCGAACGCATCGCACACTCGAACATACAACAGGACCGCCATCGAAGTTTATTTATACCCGAAGGAAAGGGAAAGCATCGATAAAATCCGGGGGAAAGAGATATGCTGGGTAAGGAAGTCGGTTATGCAATGGGAAGGTATTGACACCCCAAACATTCATGGTACTCCATGGGAACCATTTCGATTGTTCTCACTCGAATATGTGTGATATCTGAAGATTACTCGCGAAAGAAAGGGAAAAGGAAAGAAATAGATAAGGTGCTCAGTGAGGATTATGGCCCTCATGCCTACATATCCTCATAGTGCGATGAGGAATTTAGAGCTCCATAGTTCAAAGAACTAGTGGTGGGAGTTGAAAAGAATTGTGATCAAAGTATGGTCTAAACCAAAGGATAATGTTGTTTGAACTCCAACAAGGGGTGAAAGTATGAATCCAAGAGTAAAACTAGCTTTAACTGATATGTGGACTAGCATGGCTGCCACTATATGGTATACCCGAAAACAAGGAAAATTAAGTGTTTGGGAGCAATCCAAATCGCTCTTGGTCCACAAGAGGACGTCGGATGGAGCACAAAGAGGTAGTATATTTGACTCAAAGATAACTAGTGTATCACATGGAGTGAATGAAGGTAAAATATGAATGTATCATAGAGATGAATGGAATGAAGTGACCAAAGTCATAGAATTGAAGGATTTGGTAACAAGTGACTAAAGAGGTATAATTCGAAACAAAAGGTTCAGATGTATTGGAATCCATATGAGAAATGGAATTTGTACCATAGAGGGAAACTGACACTAATCGATACATGGACTAGCATGGGTGTCATTATATGTTATAGCCACAAAAGAAGGAATTAAATGTTGGGGTACGAGTCAAACAACTCTAGGTACAAATGAAGACTGCCGCTATATCGTCCTAAAAGGGTATATATGGAGTCCAAGGAAAACTGTGTTTCGGTGTCAAAGAAATAGTATGTCACAGGGGTGAACGGTTCAATGATTGAAGGTAGATAATGGATCGCAAAATACATGAATGGTTCCCTAAGGAGGAAAGAGGAATAATTATGAGTATGCTCGCCAAGGATTCGCATCCTCGTGCCTACGTATTCTCACTATGCAATGAGAAAATCATAGAAATCGTAGTTCATGGAACCACGAGAACAAATGAGGAATTGATAGTGATGAAAAGTATAACTCGTACCAACATAATAGTATCAAGGGAACCCACAAATGGAAAGAACTTGGAACCAAAGAGTAAAACTGGCGTTTACTGATACATGGGTTAGCATGGTTGCCGCTATATAGTAAGGCAAAAAACAAGATGAATTAAATGTATGGGTACGATTCGAACAACTCTTGATTCACAAGATGGGTTACCGCTATATCGTCCTAAAAGGGTATATGTGGGGCCCAAAAGAAAGTATTGTTGTGTACAAGGAACAATATATCACTGGCTGGGGAACAAACAGTTTGAGATCAAAGAAGAATATTATCTTGGATCCATGAAGGAGATAGACTCCGAATCGAAGAGTAAACACGCGTCTTAGCCAAAAAAGAATGAATTAAATGTTTGTGGACGATCCAAACAACTCTCGACTCATGAGGTGGATTTCCCATATATCGTCCTAAAAGGATGTACAAGGAGTCCAACAAAAAGTATATTTGATCTCGAAAATATGGTATTGATTGATGAGTGAAGAATGAAGTGTTGATAAATAGGGTAGCTCGCGAAGAATCTGGATTCTCTTGTCTACGTATTCTTATAGTGCAATAAGGAAATCAGAGCTTTCATAGTTCAGCTCACTAGGGCTGAAAGCGAGATGATTGAGGAAAAAGAAGTGATTGAATGATTAGAAGAGACTTGATAGTTATTTGGTAAGAACCACACTAAAGTCTATGAGTAAAGATGGATACGATGAGCAATGGGCCAAACGTCCATCACCCAAAGATATCCAGAATGAGGGTAGGAAAGCTCCAGTCTCATCCCTTCTTTACTACTTAAGGCTTGTGACATGTAATTCTCATCTTAACATTAAAGTTGTTGGAGAAGAGTATTTGTTGCTTCTTGTAGTGATGATGAAGACCTTATTAATCATTTGATTCGAATTACACTAAAGTCTATGAATAGAGGTGAATACAATGAGCAACTGAGTCAAACGTCCCATACCTAAAGATATTCAAAATGGGGGTAGGAACTCTCCAGTCCAATTCCTTCTCCATTGCTTAAGGCTCGTGTTGTACAACTTGAATCATGATTGATAAGTTGTTGGTGTAGGCCTTTATTTGTTGCACTAATGCTTTGTGAAGAGAGAGACTTGCCAAATGTATGATTTGAATTGTGTTAAAGTCTATGAATATAGGTGAATACAATGAGCAACTGGGTCATTCGTCCCGTATCCAATGATATTCAGAATGGGGGTAGGAATTCTCCATTCCCATTCCTTCTCCATTTCTTAAGGCTCATGCCACACAATTCTAACTTTGATTTGATAATCTCTTGAATAACCACCTTTGATGTGTTTCGTATAATCCGCTTCTTGATATGACTGAGGATGCCTTGATCGAGAGTCTGACTTGAGGCTTTGAGCTCCACAACCTATAAAAAAAGTCTTATTAAATGACCAAGGGTCTTTTGGTCACTCCAATTAGACTGTGGGATTATACAAGATCAAAGAATTTAGTTGATCAAAATTGCTTTTGATCAACTTGAATCGAAAGGTTTGAATTGATTTTGAGAACTAGGTTAATCCTAACCAATGGTAAGAATTACTCAAGGGCTATACTTAAGGGAGCATGTATGTTATATGGTTAAAATATCAAAATGAGCCTCCTAAAGGCAAAAAGGTCATTTTACAAAGGTATTCAAATGAATTAATTTCTTTAGTTATGACAAAACAATTAAAACCTGTCCTAGAATTCTAATTATCTAGAAAATTAACCAATTATCTAATTAATTCTAATTTCCTAAATCTAATTAAAAATATATAGAAAAACTAATTAAATCCTAAATTCAATTAAAATCCTATATCTTAATTAAAACCTAATTTCAATAGTCCTAATTAGCCTAATTAATCCTAATTAAAAATCTAAAAGACAATTAATCTAATGTCAAAACAAATACATAAAAGAAGAATTAAAAATGCAATAAAAAAAAGTAATGGGCCAAGGGGGTGCAGGCCCTGTACAAGGTGTGCAATGCCGAAACTGGCACATGGGCCTTGGCTGAAAAAGACCCATGGGAATTCTGCTTTTGGCCAGGGGGTGCATTCCTGGGAAAGGTGCAGCAAGAGCAACCAAGCGCGTGGGCTTAGTTACAAAGCCCAACGCTAAACAAACTTCTGGCCCTGAGGGGGCAAACTGAAATAAGGTGTGTGGATGTGAAATCATTGGGCTTGGATGACTCAAGCCCAATCCACCAGGGTCAATAGAAATTTAAAAGGGGTCTAAGCACGCTCTTCCTCTTAGTTTGCCTCGCCGACTCTCCGCCATAGGCAACCGCGCTGGAAATCACTTTCGGCGGTGGTGGCCACCAAAATGCAAAGTCCAGCTACCTAAATGAATGTCTTTTCACACTCTAACTGAACCCCTAAACAATTTCATGAAAAAAATCCTCCAAAACCCTGAATGAATCAAAGAACCTCAAGAACCCTAATGTTGATTCTTCAAATTAAATCCCAACTCCAGCGATTCAAAGCCCTTGGGATGAGGGCTTTGAACCTTCTTGCCATACTCTACATGCTGGTAACGACTATTGAAGAAAAAGAAAAAGTTTTCCATGGTGCCTTACCAGAAATAGAAATGGAGACAACATAGAGTCTGTTCCCAGGTGATGCTTTCAACTACTCACTCTTGTATTGGTTATGAATTCTTCTTCTTCTCCTTCTTCTGAATTCGAGAGTGATGGACTGAGTGAGTTTGGATTGATGAGGAGGATTAACACAGGATAATTAACCTCTAATGATGAGTTTCAATGGCTTCTGATCAGTGTGTGTATGTGAGGTTTAGGGAGAGGAAGAGAAAATTCAGAGAGTGCAGAATTTGGGGTTTCAATAACAAAAAGTCCCCTAAAATGATGATGGAGGTCGAATTATATAGAAGTGAAGTTTGGAGTAAATTTTGCTTAGGAGTTAGTTATGATTAGGTTTGGGGTCAACTTAGGAGTTTGTTATGATGAACTCAGTGAGTTCAATATATTAACTCACTGAGTGGACAATTAGTTGGACTCACTTGTTAGTTAGGCTTTAATGAGAAGTGTTTGATTGGTGAGTTGTCATAACTGAAAGTACTATTTAGTTGTTAAACTTAATTCCAATTAGTGAGAAACTGTCAATTATTGCTTGGTTAGTTAGTTGGTGTTAAGTTAATGCAATTTTGCTGATTGGCTAAGTCTGAACTTGATGCCTTGTTGTAGGCTCTTTTGTTGGTGCAGGTGGATCCTTTTTCATATCTGTCATGGCCTGCTTGTGCTCATTTTTCATTGGAGCTCTTGCACAGTTGTGGTTGGCATGTCAATGATGATTGGTAGGACATGGTTATGTATCTTGATACAGGGTCACAATAGGTCTGCTATATGGAGCTTGTACATGAGTTGTCTTGATGATGCAACGTTTGTGAGGAAAGTCTGTTAAGTTCTATATGATTTGTGCTGCTATATGATGAATGTTTCCATGCACGTTGTATTTAGATTTTTATTTTTCGATTACTTTGAATTGATGTAAAAATTTGACACTACTGTAATAATAATAATATGTTGATTGTTTCTTGGTTTATTATTGCGTTACGATCTCGGAGTTAAAATTCAATTTAACTTACGAGAATTGTTTGGACGCATAGATTCAGTTGACTCAACTTCTTATAAAGTGGTTCTTACATGAATCCACTCTAAGTTAGCTTAGAGCTAAATTTAGTTTGCTCTCGATTTCGGTTGGCTTTCAGTCTTGTGGATTACTTTTGGGCCTTCTTATAATAAGCTATTTTATTTTTGCATGCTCGCATTTACTTGTCTGCATTTCAATTACCCTCAAATCACTTCCAACCATTTTCATAACTAAATTGGAAGGAAAAGACTACCTGGGTGAAAGATCCAGAATGTAGTCCCAAATGCTAGGCCCAAGTTGTAAGAGCTTGCAAGCCATAAGTGTTTGCCTTCCCTTCAAAACACTTGTAAATATTCAAACCCTTTTCTTTATAAAATTGGAAGAAAAATATTACATGTGTGAAAGGTCCAGACGTAATCCTGAGTATTAGACCCAACTCGTAAAAGCTTGCAAGTCATAAATACTCGTCTGTCCAACCCAAAAAGACTTTCAACCAATCAAACTCTTTTTTCTCGCCGTCGTGCGATCTTTAAGACCTTTTCAAAAATGAAAGACATTCTGTCTTAAGTTGATGCAAAACAATGCTTCATCCGTAATTGTTGGGTTAAGATAACTGGTGTTTTCCCGAATGTTGATTTGTAAATCCATTCGATGTGATGCAAACGTCCGCTCTTCA
Source organism: Lathyrus oleraceus (assembly GCF_024323335.1). Classification (NCBI taxonomy): domain Eukaryota; kingdom Viridiplantae; phylum Streptophyta; class Magnoliopsida; order Fabales; family Fabaceae; genus Lathyrus; species Lathyrus oleraceus. The sequence continues at coordinate 431,881,187 of NC_066584.1, forward strand.
CTTGTTTTGGGTAAAACAATGTTCTTCGTTGATTAATACAACATAACTTTCACTAAAATCGACCAACAAAGAAACATTTTTCTACCCATAACTACGTGTTCCTTGAGTTCTCTATTGAGATACGTAGGAGCGAGATTGCGAAATCTTGTCAGGCCTATTAATAAAAAAACATAGGTTTAGTCCCCTTCGTTGCAAAAAATCCAAAAACATCTTCTCTTTTCTTTAGAATCTATTATTCTTTCCCTCATAATAACTTGAGAAGCCTAACATTTTTAAGCTAACACTGGCGCGCACAATTAACATAATGGTTCCCGTTGAGTACAATAGACGTGAGGGGTGTTAATACATTCCCCATGCATAATCGACTCCCGAACCCTGATTTGGTTGCGACGACCATAAACATTATCCTTCTTTCTTGGGTTTTATCTCTATTTCCTATTTCCTTTTTAGGAATAAATAAAGTTCGGTAACGATTCTATTTAGTCCATTATGCGAGTGTGTGATTGCGATTCACAAGCGTCATGTTCCCATTTTTCGAGGTGCGACAAGGTGAATCTAGGGCCCCTTAGTAGGAGGATACCGCCAGGGAGGAAAAAATCCAGGAGGGAAGTTGATGGCTTGGGTTTTTTTCCTTGGCCCACGGTAGCCTTTTATTGTATCTCGTTTTCCCCTTCGGGGGCATTTTGTAATTGTTAAGGCAGTGGTTCCTTTTGGTGCGTCTTTTATATTAACTGCCTTTACTATTATTTTTCTTCATAGTTGTTTCTGCTTGATTATTTTTTACTCTTAATTGGAATATTTGTTATCACCTCCCTCTCCTAAGGCGGAGCGTATACTAGTCTCTTTCCATGCCAGGAGAATAGTAAGGACCGCTTCTAAGAGCTTAATGATTTGAATGCCTCTAACAACTGCAAGGGTTCATCTTAGAGACCCGACAATTTTTCTGCAGTTGAGGGTGGCAAGGATCCTGCTTAGGGATATAATGTTTTGATTGGCTTATGGGTGTCAAGGATCTCACTTGGGGAATCTAGCACTTTGATCTCCCAATAGGAAAACAAGGATCCCACTTAGGGAATTAAATGTTTTGATAGCCTCTTAGGGCGGAAAGGTTAGGAAATCTAGCATTTTGATCGCATCTGAAGATGGTGAGGATCCCACTTGAGAAATCCAGCATTTTGATCTCCTCTGAGGGCAACAAGGATCCCACTTTGGGAATTCAGTGTTTTGAGATCTGAGAGCGACAAGGATGCCTATTGACCTTAATCGATTTGGCTTGATCCTGCTCACAGAGGTGGTTTTCAGCGTGATATAGACTTTTACTTGCACATGTTCCTCATAGAATCCAACTAGCGAGCCCTTGAAGGGTTTTAAGTCCTTTGGGTCGAGGAGAAGTCTTTCAAATGCCTCCAAATATAGAATGCCTTCATAACTTTATTGGTCTAGACTCTTTTGATCTCTCATTCACCATATCTGACGGTAATGACCATGGGGTCATCATTTTGAGGATGGATACCAGAAGCACGCTCCTTGGTGGTGTGAATCTTTGGCATTAGGAACACGCTCCTTGACGTATCACACCTTTTTCTATGTGTTTCTCTCCTCGTTTTTATTTAACATTATACTCGGGTGACCACCTATGCTAACGAAAGCATTGACTTATGGGCGAGAGAGTCATTGAAGTGTTCCTCTTTGAGTCCATTTCAGAAGGCTGCATAAACATTTCTTGGTTTTGAGGAACATCCCTGATGGTGGATTCATTGAATCGGGCAAGATAGCCCTATAGTGACTCTGATGGATATCGTCGTATGTTGAACAAGCTAGTGGTCAACATTTTCATGTGACGGCTAACAACGAATTAATGCCCAAGTTTGTTTACCAGCTCCTGATAACTGGCGATGGAAGCTAAGGGAAACCCATGTATCATCACAAGAATGTATACCTGAAGATGGAAGATAAAAATTTGCATTTTAGAGAGTCAGGCGCTCCAATGATGTCCATCTAAGTGTTGATGTAGGATACATGCTTATAAGGATCATTGCGCCCATAAAACATGACCACATCGGGGAGGTTTGAATCCTTCTGGGATAGGCGTTTCTCATATCTCGTCTGAGAGTGACTGAGGATCCAATACTTCCATCTCCTCCAAGGGATTGGACTCTTGGCGCTATCTAATGTTATAGATATTATCCTCCCGTATCTAATTCTAACGTCGTAGTTCGTCCATGGTAACACACATCTCCGCCAATTCATCAACATTACCATTACTACTAGTACCTTCAGGTGTATGGGATGAAGCTCTCCTGTTAACCATGGTCGAGGATGACTAGGTGTAGGACTGAAGGATAATAGTGAATACGATGATCGTGATGAAGAATGTGTTGCCCATGTTAGTTTTTCTAGGTCCCCAGAGGTGGGCGCCACTGTACTGATAAAAAAGTACACATGTGCATGGTATCCCTACAAGGGCATGAGCTACTCAGATGCCTTAATATGTTTATAATAATTTGGGGGTGGTAGGGACTTGCCCATGTCAGCGAGAAGCCATGCATGGTGGTGTTACGGTGGCTGTAGAGGTCTTGCTCATGTAAGGTGAGAGACTCTGCCTATTACCGTGTTACTTTTAGTGTAAGTTATGATATGTTTTCTTCCGTTATGAGAGAGGTATGTATATGGGTATTTTGGGAATAGGTTTTAGGAAGCCCTTTGAGGTAGTCATTCCTCCCCCATAACTAGGAGAGAGTATTGATTACCTATTTCCGATGGAGGCATGATATGACTTCTTCTCATTTTCCTAATGGGGAATAACGTTACTATACATGTCACCTGTCCCAAGGACGAGCCCTCATATTCCGTGAGGATGTCTCCCGAGCAATGACACGGTAGGCGAGGACCCTGAAGCCATCCTTGTTTAGGACTCTCATCAATATAACACTACACAGGCTCTTGTAAAAATAAATATATCGACATCATTCGCAAATCAATTAGTATAAAATAGATGTAACATAAAAGTAAATAAATATACCTCTCTTTCACACACATGCCTAACAACATGTTTTTGCATAGAGATAAAGTAATGAGGTGTCATAACGGTCTCTTGAAACTATCAAGAATGAGAGCAGCGACAACATGTTCCTCCTGTTGAGCTTCAGGGGCTTCATAAGCTTAAGGATCAATAGGAGACATGTTCCATCAGGATTTCAAAGTCTGAGACACATGGCGATTTGAAGTTGACGCTTCGACATCAAATGAACCAACATTAACTTGTGGCCTCGAGCGCAATGCCTTCTCCGTACAAACGGACGCATGTTGGGATATACGATTGTGCCTCAATCTATGCTGATTTTCAGCCATTATTCCTATAACACAAACCAAGGAATCATATCAAAATCAAAGCAAGTTAAATCCGGAGATGCGTCTCTGTAAAATAGGAAAGACAAAAACTGGAGATACATCTCCGTAAAAAAACACAATTTTGCAGAAAAACCAAAACTCGCCTGATATACCCTAAACACCAACAAACATGAATGAATGTTTATACAATCTAGCTATTTTGAATATAACTACAACCTAATGCATTTTAAATAATCTATTTTACTCGATATATGCATAACAACTCAAAATTAGAAGGAAAATAAAAACTTACCGATTGGAAATTATTGTGTCAAAGTTTGAATGAAGTGAATGGAATGTCTTGAAATTGATTACAATGAAGTTGAAGTAGTTTGAAGTTGGAAAAATGATCTTGTTGGTTCTTGTTCAAATTCTAGCGCGACATATATCAATTCAGACGTGCTTGAAGGTGCATCTTCATAAAACGTGAATTAACATCCAATAAACTGAAACTAACCCTATAATTTAATATTTATAAAATTAATTAGGTTTAAAAGACTAGCAGTTTTATTATCATAGGCTCGCTACAAAAAATTTCCTTTCGACAGCACATCGGAAGGATGGACCCTATATATGCAAGTGGTATTGAAAGAGATACCAACCATCTTAAAAGCTAGGGCCATGTCAAAAGATTCCTTTGTTTTTCTCAAAATAGAAATAAAAGAATCTCTTGTACCAATAAATATGTACAACAGAGAATGAGTAAAAGAAAAACATACAGTATATGACATATTGTAAGAAAAAGTGTATATTGCAAGAAAAAGTGTGAGAAGAGACAAAACAACAAATTAGTTTATACAGATTTAACTTCTTTTTCTTTATCGCACATTTGACATATTGTTTAATATAAAAAAGAAATTGAGAAAACATAAAATAGAGGTTATATTCTTACATGGTTGTGTCAAATTTCTGTATCGTAAAATCTAGTATAATTTTTTAATTTCATCAATTTTTGTTAATGTATCATTCAAAGGTTAACACTGTGAAATATTAGTGTTTGGTTAAGCATGTGTCATTCTTCTAAGAATTTAATATCATATTGTCTAAAAATATTTATTCATTTTAAAATAATTAATTTTAAATGAAAATTTACTACACAAACCCAAAAACAAAATTATAGTAGTATGAAAGAATTTTCTTTTCTTAAAACGTGAAAGAGTAAACATAGAAAAAATCTTTTATAATTACTTAAATTAAATTACCAATATCTTGTAGGGGCAGAACATATTTAATTAAACAAAATCATTAAGTACCGTAAACGAAACCGATAACTTTTACGCTTTGCTTATTAGAAACATGCTGGCTTTCAAGTTCTTTATTTATGAAACAACAAAATTTCACTGCATCAAATTAATAACGTAATATTCCCTCTAATCTATAATATTAATATATATAAAAATAAATTTTGAAGTTGATTGAATAACTAATATATCAACTTTATATAATAAATTAAATATATTGTTTATTTAGTAAATCTAAAATAATTTATTTAAAAATAAATATCCGAGAGATTAATGATTATTTTGATTTGACAAGAGAATAATAATATTCATATTTTTAACAATTTTTTTTATTATTAGTCAAAATATAAAAATTATTTTAAATTATAATTATGTAAAAATATTTCAATTTTTTTTTTAAATAATCAATTTTTTTAAATTGTATATTAAAATAATCATATTTTCAATTTATTTATCAAACTAACCATGTTTGTTTGTGAGAGCATAATTCATTGCAATTGACGTATATATTTAAAATGTAAGAGCATGCGCCATTGTAATTGGTGCATGCATGTAAAATGTAGAAGCGTGCATCACTGCAATTGACATATGCATGTAAAATGTAGGAGCATGTGTCTTACTCCAATTGACGGATGCATGGAAAAAATATAAAGAGTAGCCATAATTGGCACATGCTCCTACATTTTACATGCATGCGCCAATTAGAATGACACATACTCTTACATTTTATATTAATTTTTTTTAAATGGTTATATTAATAAATATTTTGAAATTATGATTATTTTCGTATTATCCTTTAAAAAATGATTATTTTAAAAAAAAATCAAAATATTCAATTAAAATGTTGCTGATTAAAATACATCGTAAAAAAAAATAAAAATTAATGTAAAAAATAGTTTACAATTTCTAATTAATTGATAAAAGTCAATATTATTAAATTTAAAATTATTATGAATATTCAAATTCTATATAAAAAATTTACCTAAAAAAGAAAATTCTATATAAAATTGACCATGAATTTGTAGAAGTTATTTTCATTTTGACTAGGGATAAATAAAAAGTTAGTAGAAGATATTTTAATCGTTGCTATCCATCGCTATTGGTGCGCTGTGCCAACGCATAAGAAGTACCTACCAACAAACCCTACCTACAGCTAAGATAATGCTTTAAGAATTTGAAGATAATTATTAAGTAACAGTTACCTTTCTTTTCTTCAACCATAATATCTCAACAACTCTATCCCCCATTCCATTCCTACACTTACTTACTCTCTAATTTTGTTACGAAATATAATTGGTTACAATTAACATCACTTTGTGATAGCAAAAATGACAGATCAAGAGCAACCAAAAAAGGTAGAACCTGAATCAAGTTCTAATCCTTTATCAGCACCACCACCAAAGGAAGATGTCGCTGAGGAGAAATCTGTAATTCCACAACCTGATCATCTAGATCACAACCCTCCTCCTCCGCCTGTTGTTGATGATTCCAAAGCTCTGGTTGTAGTTCCGAGTATGACACTCTTATCAATAATTTTTCTTTTAGTTCTTTTTTATAAATTAAATTCATTATCTGCTTTCAATTTCAATTTGGTGTATTTCATTTTCTTTTAGTTTATCTATATATTTCTTGTTTTTTTTAGCGTATCTTGCGGTAATTTTGATGGAAACGAACACTTCATAGCTTTTATATATAAGAGAAACAGTTAAAAATATTCTGCAGTTTTAACGGCAAAATTGAATTTTAAGCTCTAATTTTTGGATTTTCTTTGTCTTCTAGTGTCTGTTTTGTTTTCTTAACATTTCTTTTTGTAAATTATTTTAAATTGCAGGGAATATTTTATTTTATTTTTTAAATAACCTGAAGGGGTTTTACGTGTGTTCTGACATGCTTGATTATTTTGTGATTTGTGTTTCCTTGCTGAAATTTCTCGGTTGATTGTTGAATTGAGAAGAGTTATATCTCCAATTTGCTTCTGTGCTTACCAACCAACTGCAAGTTAATTAAGATTTTGGTGTTCAAATAAATTTTTTATTTTTTTTGCATTTTGAAAATATCCGTATATTTGAAGGAAGAAAAGAAACATTAATATCATTCTGTTGTTAATTTGGTTTTGGTTACTAGCAGAGACTGAAGAAGCTGCTGAAGAGAAACCACAAGAGGGCTCTATCAACAGAGGTATGCCCCTTCTCGGCAATGAATTTGCTACCTTTATATGTGCTTCATATGTTAACATTCCAAGTTATTCCAAGTTAAGACATTTCATTCTTGTTCAGATGCGGTGCTTGAAAGAGTTGCAACAGAAAAGAGGCTGTCACTGGTCAAAGCATGGGAAGAAAGTGAAAAGTCTAAAGCAGAAAACAAGTATATTGCTTTTTTTCATACTTTAAGTGCTTTTCTTAGGACCTTTCAAATTGTTTTTATAAATAAATCTTGTAGAACTTATAATTAAAAGTAAATTATGCTGGTTAATAAGCTGAAGTAAGTAAATCCAAACATTCTTAAGTCATTGTAGAAATTCAGTACATTTCATTTTCAATTCAAATAGCTATGAGCTATTTTCATGTTATTTTATCTGTTAATGACTTTTTTTAAGTTACTCAACAAGCTTTTTGTAAACTAATTTAAATGAATTTGATGAGCAGAGCTCAGAGAAAACTGTCTACCATTACAGCATGGGAGAACAGTAAGAAAGCTGCAACAGAAGCTGAATTGAGAAAACTTGAGGTAAGAACTTATTTTTACAAGTTTATGCCATTGAATGTGACAAAATATGAAAAAACAAATAACTCAACTTTTCAATGTCAATGTGAATAGGAACAACTAGAGAGGAAAAAGGGAGAATATGCAGAGAAAATGAAGAACAAAATAGCATTACTTCACAAAAAAGCTGAAGAAAAAAGGGCTGTGATTGAGGCCAAGAAAGGGGAAGAGTTACTTAAAGCAGAGGAGGTGGCTGCAAAATACAGGGCAACTGGAACAGCTCCAAAGAAACTCTTTGGTTTATTCTAATGCCATAATCCTCAAGCCAAAAACAAATGATTTGTTGTTTTTAATCATATATACTTTCTTCATGTGTGGTTTGGTGTCTTTTTTAGTCTCTGTTAATTTATTCTGTGTGCATAGTGATATATATTGGCTTGTATATATCCATTACTTTGGAAATAAAAATATTTTAATTTTTATTCAATTTGTGCAATAAAAATTTCTTGTAGCATGAGACCACTAATCCATAATCAGTAACATAAGATCCAAATTCATGTAACCGAAATGCACATTTGAGTACTTGCCTAGTGGATGCATTTACAAAAATGAAGATAACATAAAATGAAGATAACTAACTATTCTATCATATACTATATCATATGGAGGAGAGTATCTTAGTCATATCTACCATCAAGGAGATTCAAGAAATTGTCAGTGTGTCCCAAGAATTCAATATCATCAGGCATATGTAACAGGTGCTTTAGTGCAGAATCAGAAGTATCAAGAAATTCATAATTTCCTGAATCTGAACCAGCTCTATCGTCTCCAAGCTTTGGTTTATAGCTGCTTATTGTTTGTTCACGAGACGTGTTTTGTTCCTTATTCATGTTGTCAACTTCAAGCTTTGGTGTTGTTGACAATTTAGTAAGGCTTTGAGTGTTTTTTACCTGCGACGAGACATCTGAACATGACTCGTCTAACTTTGCCGATGATAGTGATGAAGCAGATGCTTGTGAGACTAAACTTTGGGACACCAGTTCCTCCTTTCCCTTGATCATACGGAAGGACTGACCAACATCAGAATTCCAAAGTTTAAGAAAGTAATCCGGACATGTTTCCGTCGTAGAGCCTGAATTGTGCAATGTGGATTCAATCGACAACCTTGTCTCTGCCTCAACCCTCGCACTTTCCCATTGTACCATGTGGCGCGTAGAAGGAGCATTCGACTGAACATTCCTATCAGGAATAAGACATGGATGTTTTTCCCCTAGTGACCGAGGTACGCGCTTCTTTAGATGCGTGTTCCAGTAGTTCTTAATCTCGTTGTCTGTTCTTCCGGGTAGCTGAGATGCTATAGCAGCCCACCTAAACGGTTGCATAGTTACCAGTTACATGAAAAGTGAATGCAATATCACAAGTAGAGATCAATGCAATGCAACAAAATGAGGAAATGGAGCAGTGAGGTACCTGTTGCCAAGCATGGCATGAAGTTGAATAATAGTAGTTTCTTCTTCATTCGTAAACGGGCCACGCTTGATGCCAGGACGAAGATAGTTTATCCATCGAAGCCGACAACTTTTTCCACATCTTAAGAGACCTAGTTGCAAACATAAACATACATTAATAAATCAAGTTTTAATGCAGCATAACCATAGCGAAATACAGGCTTAGTTACAGTTGAAAATATTCTTATTAGCCCATTGCTGATGTACAATATCCTCCCTTTTATGAAGGATCAACAAAAAAGAAAAGGCAGCATAACATGCAGTAATTGCAGCAAGGAAACAGCAACTAGGAGCAACAATAAGGTTTTACTCAAGATAAAAACAGTGCCACATTCTGAATTAGATTAAAATGTCTTCAAGAGTAAGTAACCTCAAAGAGTTTTCACCTAATAACATGTTCAGATCATAGTTTCCACCTCCCAAGCCCATTTTAGAATGCACAGACTAAATTTCATTCACACAAACAAAATATTTAGCAAAGAAAATACTTTAAAAAAAAACCTTAAAAAACTGAAATATCTACAAAAGAAACATAACAGATACTACAATGATTCTTCTCAACCTTCAAAATATTCCAAAAGTTCCTAGAAAGAAAGAAAAAAGACAGAAACAAAAAGCACAAGCAAAGAAAAAGGCTATATGTATGAGAAAAGTTGCACAGTATACCTGCATGCTTAGGAAGTGTACGCCAACTTCCATGGCCATGTTTGTTGATATAGTCAGCCAAAGCTTGATCTTCTTCAGGAGTCCAAGCTCCTCTTCTCACTCCATGTTTGTCACAACAAGGAGCTTTACCCATTTCTCACTCTCACCAACTCATTACCAAACCATGAGAACAACAATAAATTCACCACATTTAATAATAACTCAAACCTTTGTCTTTTTCTAAATACTGTCTTTAATACCCTCGTAGAACCAAGAGCGATGAAAACAAATTCAGAGTCTATTTTTCATCACCACAAGAGTAAGTAAGAAGATGTGTAAGAGAGAGAAAAAGAAGAAGAGTGTTGTAGAAGTAAACCGACTTAAAAGTTGGTCATAAATGCGTTATTGCATATAAGAAAGAATAATTTAGAGAAGGGAAGTGGAAAGTGAAGTGTTGCAGAGGAGCCCCACTGAGATGTCACAGAAGATTACCCTGAAAAGGGTCAATACTGTTTTAGTTTCAGATACAGAAAACGAGGATTCCAAAGTAAATGCAATAGTAGAATTTCTTTTCTTGTTACGTCATGGTTGTTTAAGGGTCAATTTGAATGTGAAAACGTTGAAGCGGTGGATTGGAAAGACAAGATAGAAAAGACAAGACAATGAGTTGTAGAATCAAGAACATAGATTCATTATAATATCAGGCACAGCAATGAATGTTTATTGGTTAAGGTGATACATTTATGATATGAACTCAAGTTGTATAACGTGTCAAACCATTCCTCAACGTGGGATTAGTACAGTTCATTTTCTTGATTTTCATTTTATGTTTGCCAGGAGTAGGGTGGGGAAATGTGACATTAATATGCTGTAGATACATTCAAAAAATCATTTGTATGATCTCCATAGTGGATGTACTATTCAATTAGATAGACTTTATACCAACTTAATGAACCAAACTCAATTGTTCACAAGTTTAATCGAGTTAAGCTTATAAAAGAAGTTGATTTCTAAATTTCTTTAGGCAAAGTTATACTGAAGAAAACATTACTTATTAGTTTTCTTATATTCCTTTGATTGATGCACATCATTTAAAATATTTTTTTCCAAATGATCGACGTACATATGTTGTGAAAGAATGAGTCTCAATTTAAATCTTGATTTTTATCACTATCGAGAATATTTTCTTTTTAGAACAATTGATCATTTAGTGTTAGATGGATCAATGACATAAAAAAACTTGTTTTGTTTGGGATGTCATGATGAATGATTTATTCATATAAGTTATCTTTCGAATATCAACTTGTGTGAATCCTAATTTATCGATTTCTACACCAATGTTACAGTCAATCGACTTGTAGTTAAATAAAACTACTTTAAAAGTAATATAATCAATCTCCAAAATCTCATAAATGACCCAAAATTGTTATCTTCGGAACTAGAGAAGTATATTGATTTAAGTTCAACATGACCCAAAATTGTTATCAGTACAAAATTGTTATCTTCGGAACTAGAAAAGTATATTGATTTAACTTCAACCATAACCTCACTATTTTGCATGATATTACAACCATCCTTTGATTTTGTATATAATTAAAATTTAGTAATATCATATGCACTCCAAGTTATTACATTAAACTTAGGCATATATGACATCCATTTAATTGTCGTTGATACACTACTCTCTTTAGAAATCCTTTCATTAAGCCAATTTATGAAAATTTTATTATGTTATGTCAACATCAATTTTTCAATCATTCAGAGAATTTTTTTTTATAAGACTTTTGTGAACGGACAACTAAGGTTGAATTTCGTCAACATTATTCAATATATACAAATTTACTTGAAGAACTACATCTCGATCCATTGTCTTAACATTTAAATCATGAATACATCTACCTCTATATCTTCCATCACGACGAGACTCGAGAATTCCTATAGAGTTTGCTTCTGACAAATAATTTATACAAAACTCAATAGCTTCTACTCTGATGTTTCGTTCGATGATCGAAGCTTTAGACAGTGATGATTCTCCGTATACCCTTTAAAGATCTTCATGTATCGCTATACCAGATACACTCATCTTAAATAAACTGGACCACAAAATCTAATCTCCATTACTAGATGAATAATTAAGTGAACTATATTGTCAAAAAATGATGGAGATAAATACACATCTAATTAACACAAGATAATTGCAGCCTCATGTTCTAACTTGTCTAAATTTCTAGGATCAATGAATTTACTACACATAGAGTTAAAGAATAAACACAATTTTATTATAGTTACCCTTACACTTTTGGATAAAATGTCATGGATAGCCACTAGTAGAAGTTGTTGCATCAAGACATGACAATCATGAGATTTTAAGCCAACTAATTTGAGTTCTTTCATAAACACAAGTTTATTCACATTTGATGAGTACCCTTGGGGAACTTTGATACCCTGCAAACAATCGCAAAAACTTTTCTTTTTTCTTTTTTAGATAGAGTGTGACGTGATGGGGGAAAATATGTTTTATTTTCTATTTCTTTTGGGGCTAGCTCTTGTCGTATACCCATCACCACCATATCTAGACAAGATTTTTTACTATCTTTTGTCTTGCCTTTAATGTTGAGAAGTGTTTCAATGAAACTATCACATACATTTTTCTCCACGTGTATCACATTAAGACAATGTCTTACATAGAGGTTAGACCAATATGGAAGATCAAAGAGCACCTACCTCTTTTTTCAAATATTTTTCTCCACATGGACTTTTTATTTCTTTTCAAAGACAACATTAATGTGTTGTTGTCTTTTATAAACTTCCTTCGTGGATAAAAGCTAATAAGTCATCATGCATGTGATTGTGATGTCTTTTATCCGCAGATACCCACGGATACATATTTTTCTATCATCCTTAGTTGTGACGATGGTTATCTTGAAACACACATGAAGAAATAGATGAATGACGAGCACTCACTGACTTGTGTTGAGATTCTAATTCCTTGTATCAAAACATGTTGCTCGACATAAACAAGAAGATGTCGAAATATCGAAAGAAGTGTGTCTTGAAAAAAACTTTAGACTTAAATTTATTTATTATTATTTAGATAAGTTAGTTAGGTTAGTTAGAGATTGCTTGGTGTGCAAGCAATCCCAGCCTATAAATAGAGAGGTACTCTATCATTGTTTGTAACACAATTGTGTGAAGAAAAGTTGAATAAAATTTTCAATGGGAAAAGCAGAGAAGTTTCTTTGCAGAAATACTTCTCCTTTTCCTTTTCTCCAAAGCCCTAATTTCTCTTTCTTCCCTAATTCATCTTTTATTATTCAATAATCATTGTGCAGTAGAATAATCTTGCAATCAAGGTTGGTTGATTCACTCGAATGAAGAGTGAAGAACAAGAAGAGTAATCAATCAGAAAGATTGATTCTTGTTCATTAAGATTTGGTTCATAATTTTCCACAGGTTTCGTGAAAATCCACATTGAGAATTTGGTGTAATTCCAACATCTGGTATGTAAAGCACTGGTTGTGTGATTCTTAGGAAGCATATCACAATGAATCATCCAAACGGGAATTTTCTGTTGAGTCTCCCAATTCTGAAGAATAAGAATTAGAAGAATTGATGCAAGCAGATAAATGTTATTTTTTGCTATCAAGATCTTTGGGATCTTGGGAAGGAGGGAGTGACGCCGCTTGCATAAAACACGACGAATAAAGAAAAAGCTGCACACAAAGAATTGAAGAAAAAAAATTATAAAGCTCTCTTTATGATTCATCAATGCGTTGATCCAGATAATTTTGAAAATCTGAGTGATGTTGAATCGGAGAAAGAATCATGAGAAATTTTGGAGAAATCATTTGGAGGTGTTGAGAAGGTAAAAGATGTGAGGTTACAAACTCACAAAAGAGCGAATGAATTGCTTCAAATGGAAGAAAGTGAAAGCATAACTTAATTTTTCACTAGGGTTACAAAACTAGTGAATCAAATCAAGGTATTTGAAGAAGTTTTGACATCAAGATTAGTTGTTGTAAAGATCTTGAGGTCATTGTATCCAAAGTTTGACCACGTGGTAGTAGCCATAGAAGAGTCGAAAGATTTGTCAACATTGACAAAGGAGGAGCTTTAAGGGATGTTTGAATCTTAAGAATAAATGATGAGTGAAAGAGCTCCAAGCAAGTCGAAAAGTGATGTGGCTTTGCAGGCGCAAACAGCAAGAGAAAAGAAAGACAAAGGAAAATAGTTTGACAAGAAAGGTAGAAGAGGCTACAATAATTTGACTGGTAAAGGAGACTAGCAGGAAGGAGAATATGTCGAATCAGAGAAGACCCTCATACCAAAGTAACCAAAGTGGTGTTGTTGTTGGTAGAGGAATAGTAGGTGGCCGAAAACCTAACAAAAGTCACATTCAATATTTCAATTGTCAGAAGTATGGTCACTACTCCAATGATTGTCCTGAAAAATAAAAGAATCAAGATAATGATGCAAAGTTGGCAAAGCATTAAGAAGAAGAGATGGTGTTGATGGTCACAACAAGAGATGAAGAAAGATTCAAAGATTAATGGTACTTAGACTCAGGATGCTCACCACACATGACTGGTAGAAAACATTGGTTTGTAAAGTATAAAAGCCTAGATGAAGAACATGGTGAAATTTGCTCAGCATAAGGCTGTTGGTCGAAAAGAACTACAAAGTGTCGATCAAAGACAAGATTATGAGAGTTATCGACACAGGTCGAAGGTTAATCTTGAAGGCTCCCATGTCTTATAATATAACCTTAAAGATTCAACTTAATTTGATGGAGCATAAGTGCCTTGCAACTACAACTAGCAGGGATGAATGGATATGGAAGTACAGACTTGGCCATCTCAATTTCAAAGACATCATAGATCTGAAAAGAATAAATATGGTTTCAGGGTTACCAGAAATCGATATTCCAAATGAAGTGTGTGAAGAATGTGTGCAGGCAAAGCAGCACAGGAACAACTTTAGCAAGGATGCATGAAGCAAGTCGAAGGCAATTCTTGAAAGCATATACTATGATGTATGTGGTCATATCCAGGTGGATTAGATTGGAGGTAACAAATATTTTGTCGCATTCATAGTTGATCTTAGTCGAAAATTATGAACTTATCTAATCAAGAACAAAAGTGAAGTGATCGAGGTATTTTCCAAGTTTAAATCTATGGCCGAAATCAAAGTGGTCGAAAGCTCAAGATTTTGAGGACTGATGATGGTGAAGAATATGAGTCAAAATGTAAGAAATAAAGGATTGTGCATGAGGTGGTTCCACCCTACACTTCATAGAAGAATGGAACTGCAGAAAGGAAGAACAAAATCATCATGAATATGGTGAGAAATATGTTGAAAGGCAAGCATCTATCTAAAGAATTATGAGGAGAAGTTATGTCGACTGCAACATACATATTGAATAGGTGTCTGATGAAAAGGATAAAAGGAATCACGCCATAAGAATGTTGTTATTGTAAGAACAAAATTAGTTCTACAATAGAATTCCAGGATTTTGATGATAACAAAGGATGAAACCAAAAATGGCACCTAACGAAATTTTTCTAAGTGTGCAGGACTCTGAACAGCAATAAAAGACTCTGATCATTTTATCAGATACAAGCACTGATCAGATACAAAGTACTAGAAGATCAGACGCATCTGAGGAAGAAGCGCACCCAAGAAGTTCTGACTCTGAGCAAAGCAAGACAATAAAAAGAACCAGAAGCTCTAACATCTACTGGTCTTAGTTCTGATGATTTTAGAAGACTAGTACTCTGAGAAGCTCTGATGAATTCAGACATGATCTTCTTCTGAAGAATGACTCCGATACAACAAGACTCTGATGAAGATTCAACAAATCCAGAAAGAGTAACGGAAAGAATCTCTCAATATGGAAAGAAAGTATTTTAAGAAAGAATTTATTCAGGGAGACAAAATGGTTATGGCAAGAAACACAGAAGTAATGACATTGAATACTCATCAAAGACCAATATTCTGTCATCACTCCAACGGTCCTTCTCACTATTATATAAAGGACAACCTACCTCATTGAGAGACACAACAACAACACACAGAAAAAGTCATTCATATTCTCTCTCAACTTTCACGAGCTGTTGCTCATACGTGAAAACTCTTGCTCAAATACTTTGCTGTAATACTTGCTTACTCTTAGAAGCACTTTCTATTACAATTTTATTTTGCTAAAATCGCTTTTGTTCCTCAAGTGACTCTGCGTAGTCTGTATACTTGAGAGGACTAAGAGATCATTCTCTTAGACGTTTGGTTGTGTAATCTTTCAAGATTAATGGATTAAGTCCTTTTTGAAGGCGAAATCACCTTGGCCGGGTGGACTGGAGTAACTTTCTTTTCTAAGCGAACCAGTATAAAATTCGGTGTGTTCTTATTTTTTGAAAAAGCTTTTATTTTCTAAAACACTTCAAACCCCCCTTTCTTGTTTTTCTCACCTTCAGTTGGTATCAGAGCCAGATCTGCAAGTTTCTCAACTAGCTTTGACTTTTCAGGGTCAAGCTTATCATCAAATCTGACATGAATTGATTCTTCCACAATTTTGGTTTCTGTATTGTATACTCTGTAGCCTTTAGAGCGTTCTGAGTATCCTAACATATACCTTTTTGTGCTTTTGAATCAAACTTGTTTACTTTGTTCTTTTCTTTTGCTTGTCGTTCTTCTGATTTGCTTGTTGCTCTGATCTAATTTGCTTGTTGATTTCTGCACTCTTGTTTGTCTGTGTTTTTGGCATCTGTACCTGCTATGTGCATATATATATCGTTTTGATCATTCTTTTTCACTAAGTCTTTTTTATTCTGACGAAAAGGGGGAGAACTAAAAACAGCTCTGATGAAAACATATCTAACTCCTGACAGAACTCTGCAAACATTGTTTCTAATTTTTGACTTAGAAATTTGCAGGAAACAACATATCATGGAAGGTCCGGTAAGAACTTTTGAACTCCCAGACTTATCTCAGGGGGAGCTCACTTCCATCTGATCTAAAACTCTTATCTAAAAAATGTTTCATCTATGAATTAAATTTGTTTTGTCATCATCAAAAAGGGGGAGATTGTAAGAACAAAATTAGTTCTATAATAGAATTCCAGGATTTTGATGATAACAAAGGATGAAACCAAAAATGGCACCCTAACGAAATTTTTCTAAGTGTGCAGGACTCTGAACAACAACAAAAGACTCTGATCATTTTATCAGATACAAACACTGATCAGATACAAACACTAATCAGATACAAAGTACTAGAAGATCAGACGTATCTGAGGAAGAAGCGCGCCCAAGAAGTTCTGACTATGAGCAAAGTAAGACAGTAAAAATAACCAGAAGCTCTAACATCTACTTGTCTTAGTTCTGATGATTTTAGAAGACTAGTACTCTGAGAAGCTCTGATGAATTCAGACATGATCTCCTTCTGAAGAATGACTCCGATACAACAAGACTCTGATGAAGATTCAACAAATCCAGAAAGAGTAACGGAAAAAATCTCTCAATATGGAAAGAAAGTATTTTAAGAAAGAAGTTATTCAGGGAGACAAAATGGTTATGGCAAGAAACACAGAAGTAATGACATTGAATGCTCATCAAAGACCAATAGTCTGTCATCACTCCAACGGTCCTTCTCACTACTATATAAAGGACAACCTACCTCATTGAGAGACACAACAACAACGCACAGAAAAAGTCATTCATATTCTCTCTCAACTTTCACGAGTTGTTGCTCATACGTGAAAACTCTTGCTCAAATACTTTGCTGTAATACTTGCTTACTCTTATAAGCACTTTCTATTACAATTTTATTTTGCTAAAATTGCTTTTGTTCCTCAAGTGACTCTGCGTAGTCTGTATACTTGAGAGGACTAAGAGATCATTCTCTTAGACGTTTGGTTGTGTAATCTTTCAAGATTAGTGGATTAAGTCCTTTTTGAAGGTGAAATCACCTTGGCCGGGTGGACTGGAGTAGCTTTGTTTTCTAAGTGAACCAGTATAAAATTCTGTGTGTTCTTATTTTTTGAAAAAGCTTTTATTTTCTAAAACAATTCAAACCCCCCTTTCTTGTTTTTCTCACCTTCAGTTATGGTGTCAAGCCTTGCTTGAGTCATTTGAAGGTATTTGGATCTATAACACATAGACATGTGCATGATCAGTTGAAAAGAAAACTTGATGACAAGTTGATTCAAATGATTCTAATATAATATCATTCGACTAGAGGATACAAGTTATTCGACCCAGTGAACAAGAAAGTAGTGATCAGCAGGGACGTGATCATAGACGAGCTTAAGGAATGGGATTGTACTGAAAATGTAAAGAAGGATTCAGTGAGAATCTTATGTGAAGAACCAACAAATGAAGTCAAAAGAGAAATTTGACAAAAAGAAGTTAGAGGTCAAGCAAGCACAAGCAGACCTCAAAGAACAAGTCAATGCAACTGATGCATTGAAGAATTTGAAGTGGATGAAAGTAATGAATAAGGAACTAAACTCCATCGAAGTCAACAACACTTAGTCACTTGTCGAATTGCCTCAAGGAAAGAAGAAAATTGATGTGAAGTAGATATAAAAGGTGAAGTTGAATCCCAAAGGACAAGTAACTCGACACAAGGTAAGACTTGTGGATAAAGGGTTTCTTCATAAAGAAGGAATCGACTTTCATAAAGTTTTTGCACATGTTTTTAGGATCGAAACAATCAGGTTGGTTGTTGGTCTAACAAATATGAAAATCTGGCATATGTGTCAGATGGATGTGAAATATGCATTCCTGAATGGCCCCTTAGATGAAGACATTTATGTCGCACAACCAGTTAGGTTTGTGAAACATGGCAAACAAAGCAAGGTATACAAGCTGCAGAAAGCCCTATATGGACTTAAGTAAGCTCCAAAAGCTTGGAATAAGAAGATAGATAGATTTCTAAGGGAGAAGGAACTTTTAAAGTGCACAATTGAGAATAGAGTATATATAAGAAGAAGCAATAGTAAATTGCTTATACTATGTCTATATGTCGAAGACTTGTTTATAACAGGTAGCTGCAAGAAAGAGATCAAAGACTTCAAAGGCGATCTTAGCAATGAGTTCAAAATGTATGATATGGGAAACATTTCACACTTTCTTGGCATCAAATTCTATAAGAGCAGTATAGGCTTGATGATGCATAAAAAAGATATGCAAGCGAGATACTCAAGAGATTTGTGATGGAATACTAAAATTCGACTTCAACACCTGCTAAACCAAGACTGCAACTGTCGAAAGACACAAATGAAGATGATGTCGGCCTAAAACAATACATAATACTTATTGTGTCATTAAAATAACTTTGTTACACAAGGCCTGATCTTGAATACAATATAGGTATGATGAGTAGTTATATGCAGAAGCCAAAGGTATCACATCTAGCAACGATGAAAAGGATACTGAGGTATCTGAAAGGAACTATCGACTATGGAATTTTGTTTCCTGCAGCCGATGAAGGAAAAGAATACAAACTAGTGGGTTACACTAACTCAAGTTGGTGTAGTAATGTGGAAGACAGAAAATCCACAACTGGATATGTCTTTATGCTAGGTCGTGCACCAGTTGCTTGAAGTTCAAGAAAAAACCAATAATAACATTGTTGTCTTGTGAAGCAGAGTACATAGTTGCTTCTCTTTGTGCATGTCAAGAAATGTGGATGGTGAATTTGGTCAATGAAATTACAGGGAAGAATAATGGAGAAATTACCATGAAGATCGACAACATGTCTGCTATCAATCTGGCGAAAAATATGATAGCACATGGAATAAGAAAGCACATCGAAATAAGGTTTCATTATCTTCGAGGGCAAGTATCAGAAGCGAAACTGAACTTGGAACACTGCAGAACTGAGAATCATATTGCAAACATCATGACGAAAAGAGTGCAGGTCGAAGTGTTTAAGAAATTAAGACCTATGATGAATGCAAATAGCTTAGATATAATGAATTAAGGGGTGTGTTGAGATTGTGATTCCTTGTGTCGAAGCATGTTGCTCGACAGAAATAAGGAGATGTCAAAATTTCGAAAGAAGTATGTCTTTTATAGAAACTTTAGACTTAGATTTATTTGTTATTGTTTAGCTGGGTTAGTTAGGTTAGTTGGAAATTGCTTGGGTGTGCAAGCAATCTTAGCCTATAAATAGGGAGGTACCCTGTCATTGTTTATAAAACAGTTGTGTGAAGAAAAGTTGAATATAATTTCCAGTGCCAAAAGTAGAGAAGTTTCTCTGCAGAAATACTTCTTCTTCTTCCTTTTCTTTAAAGCCCTAATTTTGCTTTCTTACCTAATTCATCTTTTCTTCTTCAATAATCATTGTGTAGTAGAATAACCTTGCAACCAAGGTTGGTTGATTCACTCAAGTTAAGAGTGAAGAACAAGAAGAGTAATCAATCAGAAAGATTGATTCTCGTTCATCAAGATTTTATTCAAAATTCTCCATAGGTTTGACAAAATTCCACATCAGGAATTTGAAGTATTTCCAACAACTTGTGGTCCCTCCTCAACATGGACTTCTTACACCTTAGATCTCTTCACTTGAGGAAAAAAGAAAATATGTAACATGTCAAATATATTAAGGATCATAACCTACATATTGCGTAATGGTCAGTTAGAATTCTCATTATTCTAGAATGAGTCATCTTAACATCCATTCAAATTAAACTCATATCAATTAATTATTAATTTTTTTTAAAAAGTTACATGTTTTAGTTATTTTTATTAAGTTTTCTACAATAAAAATGTATACTTTTTTATTCACACAAATTAGATAAATTCATTCAAATTTAATTTTTATTATGTGTTTGTTTTCACACTAAGGTCTGTCCAAGTTTTTTTAATTATCAAATAGCTTCATAAATTAATATGACTTACATTTTTCAGTAGTTCCATGTAAGTTTAAGACGCTCCCCTATTTAATTTATTAAATTATCTTATTATTGTAATTGAATTGGTTAAACAATATGGTGCCGAAGTAATCTCTGTTGCATATATTCGATTTAGTTGAACTTAAATAAAATGTAATATAAAATAATTCATGTGAGTTGTTGTCAGCATAAAGGAAGGCACAAACTGGCCGAATAAATACATATTTGTGATGATAAATGTGTGGTCATTATAATGTTACTCCTCATGCTGGTAATAAGACGCACAAATTTGTTGGGTGCAAGTGTGAGTGGCTAAAGCCCCTCATTGGCTATGAATGGGTGGAATATTGGATTTATAAGAGAGATGACTAATTTACCCAACACCTTAAGGTTTGGATTGAGATGTGGCGTCTCACTCTATTGTGGTCCTGGAGAATTAGTCCTATTAGTGCTTTTGACTCTCCCGGACTCCCCAACAGTGGCATCAGAGTCATGGTTCGGCTTTGTGGGGAGTGGGAGCTGGATCCGATATTGGATTTTGTTATAAGATATGGGGACTCACACTTGTGGGGAGAATGTTGGGTGCAAGTCTGAGTAGTTAAAGTCTCATATTGCATATGAATGGATGGAACGTTAGATTTATAAGAGAGATGATCCATTTACCTAACACCTAAAGATTTTTGTTAAGATGTGTTATTTCACTCTCATTAGTCTCATTGGTGTTCCCGGCTCTCTCGGACTATCTAACGAAATTGACTATCATTTGACATGACTTATCACCCATGTTTGTTCATTGTATTGAGAGTATCATTTGTTGTTAATTCTTACAATCCAAATATCGAGTATTAGTGGTAATTTTGATATCTTGTTTGAGTATTTTAATTTACAAATAAATATGAATGTCTATATAATAATTTTAGATCTTGAAAGTTCTCAACATATCGGGGGCGGAGAGATGTTGAATTTGAAAAATTCTTCAATGCACAATGACAGAGGTCTTAAAGTTTGAATGCGTGGAGTTGATTTTAGTTGACTTGTTAATTGCAAAGTGTTATGGTTGATTTGATTTAAAAATTAAATTAGATGTCATATGTACATAATTATTTTTAAAATTGAGAAAATGTTAATCATAACCAATTAGTAAAAAAAAGATTAATATTTTTTTCTCAATTAAACCCTAATTGTCATTATCTTAACCCTAATTATATCTAAATATTAGTCCTAATATTAATCATAAAAATTATCCTAGTAAAAAGCCTAATTATAATAAAATATGTTTTTTTAAATTTTTATTGATTATAATAAAATAAACCTTAATTAATAAAAATTTGTTATTTTTTAATTAACTTAACTAATCCAATCACTAATATTGACCCCTAATAAAAATTAACACAATAATAATTTTATTAAGAAAACAAAAATAAAGATCTTAAATAAAACAATTAAATAAATAAAAATACAGGGGGTGTATATATACCTATACTAGCAATAGGCTGCTCACTAGGGGGTGATAATAGTAAAGGGATCCATACCCATTTGCTGCTAGAGCACAATGCATATGAGTGGTTCACAAAAGGAGAGAGTCAACGATTGACTCTCTCTGAACCTCTTGATCAAGATCAAACATATCTGATGGAATGAGATCGGGGCGTTTGATGTTGATTACTGGTCAAAGTACACCAGAGGGATGACTACGATGTGAAGTCAACCTTGGCCTAGGGTGAACGTGTGCATATGGAACGAAGTTAGAGTTAACCAGTCGCGTGGCCATCAGGGGGCCACATGTTGGTGACGTAAGCGCTGAGGGGGGGGGGGGGTATAAGACCCCGATCCCTTCAGAAATGGATCATTTTTTATCCTTGTTTCTCTCTCTCTTCTATCTTCTCTCTCTCTCTCTCTCTCTCTCTCTCTCTCTATATATATATATATATATATATATATATATATATATATATATATATATATATATATATATATATATATATATATATATATATATATATATATATATATATATATATATATATATATATATATATATATATTCTCTTTACCTCTAACTCTGGCCACCCTACAACCACCATGAAAAACCCAGCTCCGGTTGAACTTCAACCGGAGTTCATCCTATTTCCAGGAACCTTCATCCAACCTTCAACTTTTGGGTTTCCTAGATGAAACTTAAGCCCAAACCTTAGGAACCCTAACCCCTTCATGTTACCCAGATAAACTCTAGGATTCATCAAATGAACCCTAACCCTAATGGTGAAGAACCGTAACCCTGAAGAAGATGAATATTCATCTTTTTCCTTTTGCCAAACCCAAACTTAACCCATATTATACCAAAAATTACCCAGTTTTAAGTCAAACACACATCAAATCGTAAATCCCAATCCCCTAAACCTTAATCAACCATCAAACAAACAAATCAAACAAAAAACATCATAAACCCTAAATCTTTTTATTTCGAACCCTAATCCTATTCAGCAACACAAACCAAATATTAGGGTCAAACATCAAGCATAAACATTAATCAATTGTCAAGACAAAGTTTAAAGGTACAAACCCTTAGAGACGAGAATTTCTCTGGTAAAGGTAACAACCTCGATTTAAACTCTTTTCATTTTGCAATCCCTATGGTTCACTCTTCTTCTTCTGACCCTTTTTCTTTTTTCTCTTTTGTGTAAGGTACTAATGGTATGGTGGATGAGGCTGAGCTCAGAGGAATTAGGGTTTCAATGTGAAACCCTAATTACTTATTGGACAGAGCTTTAAGTGAAGCTTTCATGGTTTTGCAAAAGCAATTAACACTTAGGTTTTTTCCCTTCATAATCTTGTTTTAGGCTTAGCTATTTATAGAATTAGGATTAGGTTTAGGTAATTAATCTGATTTGTTGTAATAGGAAATGTTCAATTTGATTGATTATTAGATATTTTAGGGGTTTCAATTTGTAAATGTAATAGTTTGGTGTAATGTACTAGGTCCGAATTCCTTTGCAAAATTGTTCTTTGATGTATCTGTTATTTAAAAATGGAAAGATTTGATTTGAGTTTCAAATTGATTGCTTTGATCCGAATTCAGATGCTCTGTAGTGTGTTTAGGGTTTCTGAGGCGAATTGGGGAATTGGGAATGGACACAGGTCATGAGCTTGACCCGGTTCGGTGGTGGACTTTGGGTCTTACCTGACCCAGTTGGGTTATGGACTTGGGTTGGGTTCGGTAAATACTTTGACCAGCCTTAAACAAATAATATTATCACCATTTTGACGATTTTTTTTAAATAACAAGTTTTTAAATAAAAAATCAAAAATAACCAATAATTCAAAAAAATACCAAAATAACCAGTTTTACAAGAGGGTGCGCCAGATGAATTGGCGCACCCCCAAACCATGAAGAGGAGGCACCAATAGCATTGACACTCCTCATGAGGAGGCGCCAATGCTATTGGCACATGCATTGACCCTCATGAGGAGGCGCCAATGCTCCTGGAACCTAAGTGCAATTTGCAGTGTGGGCGTCAATCCCTCTGGCGCCTGCATGTCCTGTCATGTGGGCGCCAATCCCTCTAGCGCCTGCATGTCATGTACATTTGATGTTCATTCTCCATAAATACCACGCCTTGGATCCAATATATTTCACTTGAAATCATCTCCTAATACCATAATTTCTCTAATTCCACCACCATCACCTTCAAGTTTCTCTGTTTTAACAATGTCTGCATACATTCAGAAACAAAATGCTGATGTAATATTTTCCTCCGTTGCGGCTCCGGTACAGATTCGACTTTGGAACACAGATACGTTTGGACATCTTAATCGGATGTTGTACAGTTGGTTAGAGGGAGAAATTGGAGAGGGTGAAAGGATTAGAAGAATACAATGGCTTGTGTCCACGTTCAACCAAAACGGAGATGTGCGTGAATTGGTGGATATTAAGACCGACCAAGACGCCCGTAGGATGATGCATTACATGTTCAAAATTGTTTTAATTGTTGTAATCTCTTAGTTCTTGTATTGTATTTTATTTGTTATAATTATTTGTGTTACTGTTTATGTAATGGTACTTTCGTCAGAGACGTCTAATATGAAATAAATTTAGTTTTTCATATATTGCAATAAAGGTACATATCAATTTATCTGGTTGTGCTCGTTCCAACACCAGGACAATTATTACAATTGTGACCTGGCCGCCGGCATGAACTACATAGTGTAACCATTTTGTTCGACGTATCCATTTCGGTTCGAAACCGGGTGCTGTTTGGGCGTCCTTTTTTCTTCCTTCGCATAACTTCGTTGTGCGAGACGATGTCCCCTTGATATTCTGGCCAATAATCCTCTTTTGCCACCACAGAAAAACTAATTTTGTAAACATTTAAAAGGCTGGCGACTTTGAAAACTTCAGATAGCAAGTAGGATGGATCTCTTCGAATCTTTGAGCATGCCACAATTACAGGGGAGCAGGGGATACGAAAGGCTTTGAACTTTCCGTAGTCGCACCAACCTCTATCTAGTTCGACTCTATATTGTCCCATCAGCATGCCCTCATTGTGATCCATGGACTCGGCAACACTATACCAACCTTTAGTGCGGTCAAAGACCGTAACCACGTGTGTGTTTGCTTTGGCAGCTTCATGTCTAATGAATTTCATTGAAGCATCTCTGAACAACTGTCCATATTGCAACACTGAACTCCATTTTGAGCGTCTGGTTTCAAATAACGCCCCTAGCCTAAAATATGTTGCCTGCACCAAAGCGGTTATAGGTAGGTTACAAATGCCTTTGAAGACAGAGTTCATAGATTCCACAAGATTTATTGTCATGTGGCCCCAACGCTGACCGTTGTCGTATGCCCTAGTCCACTTCTCCAATGGAATACTATCGATCCACCATACTGCATCTTCATTTGACAATCTTATTTCCTCTTGGTAATGTTTGAAAGAAGGTTCTGATAATGTGTAACCTGCATTGACAACCTTCTTCCGCAACGTCTTATCTTTGATTTCCCGCATGAAATTCTGAGCAATATGTCTAATACAGAACACATGCGTCGATGGAGGATTTTTCCAGCCGTTATCAATGTTATTATACGCATTGATGATTGAAGGGTGTCTGTCGGAGATCAAACATAAGTTAGGCTGAGGTGCAACATGCAATCAGAGATTTCTTAGGAAAAAACTCCATCCCTCAGCAGTCTCCCCTTCAACTAGGGCAAATGCGATTGGAAAAATGTTGTTGTTCCCATGTTGTGCCACTACCATTAGTAACGTTCCTTTGTATTTCCTATACAACCATGTAAAATCAATTTGTATAATTGGTTTACAGAAAGAAAAACCTATGATGCATGGTTGATACGCCCAGAAGAGACGGTGAAATATTCCATTTCCAACAGCACACGTACCGTCTGGTGTATACGCGGGCAATGTTTCCAACTTGACAATAGTTTCGGGAGCATATTATTTTAGCGCCAACAGGTATTTTGGAAGTTGTTTGTAAGACTCCTCCCAATTGCCAAACACTTTTTCAACAACCTTTGTCCTAGCTATCCATGCCTTCCTATATGATGGAGTGTACTCGTACTCTGCCCTAATATGCGAGATTATTGTACTCACCTTTAATGACGGATTGTCGCCAATGACAGATGATATTCCATCGGCATATTAGCTGAGAGCTTAATTTACGATGATCCTGCATTGGGTTTGTCAGCATGCATGTGTGATCTGGACCCATTGATCCAATCTCCTAAGACTCGCTCCTCTTCCGGTACGAAGCTGACAACCTAAACATGCATTGCTCATTCGGACAATAAACTTTATACCTTAATGCGTCAGTTCTGTCAACTCTGAAATCAGTTGATAGTTGCATGTGGAATTTCTTAATGGCTTTTACACATTCCTCTTTTGTGTGAAATATGTCTCCTTGTTTCAAAGATCCTTGCATTTGCACATAAGGATTGTACCATACATCTGATGAAGGTTCATCGGAACCCAAATTCAACCTTGTCATGTGTTGGGGTGGACAGTATACATGACTTGCTGGTATTGTCTCCTCTTCCTTATCAACGTTCACCATTGAATCAATCATGATCTCAACTTTTTCTTCTTCGCCATCTGGAACATTCACCTCAGCTTGTTTGTCATCAGTCTCACAAAACACTTGTGACTGATCAATGAACTGAGACACCTGTTGTTGATGTGGTAATATATACAACTCTATATCGTTGTAACCGGATTGTGTGGAAGACATTTTATTCAAATATTAAAAATCTAAGTTTCTTTACTGGAATTGAATGCATTGCTAAGTTGTTCATCTGCACAGCATAAATAGCGTAAACATTAAATGCATTGATCACTTGGTTTGTCTGTACAGACTTGACCATGCATGCAGTGAAAAGAATCCACATGTAGTGACAAGAATGACAAGAACACACATGCGCACAAGGAATCTCTGAAGCAAGGAATCTCTGAGCCCTAATATTCCTAGCAGGCGCCATAAAGCAACTTGGGCGCCACGAGGAAGGGCGCCCCTTCACTTCAAATACACTAAGGGGCCATTAGGAAGGGCGCCCCTTCCCATTCCATACACTTAGGCGCCAAGAGGAAAGGCGTCTCTTCCTTGCATGTGAAGAATCACATGCAGGCGCCAAGAGGAAGGGCGCCTCTTTCTTGCATGTGATGCTTCACATGCATGCGCCTAGGACAAAGACAAAGGTTAAGGGTAGTCTGCATTTTGTCATTAAATTGTCTACTTTTGCCATTACATGCAACCAATACCATTCTTCTTAGGTTTCAAACCTACTAACTCATTCATCTATAAATAGCCTTTCATATTAACAATATCAAATCATCTCCAACATGACTCATCTATAATCTTTCTTTGCCATACTATTTCTCTACCACACTCAAGCTCTGCAACATCAAATCATGTCTTTGTTAACTATGAGTGATAAAAACAGAGGAACACTCGAGAATATCTCGGCTTTTGTATGTTATCTCTCTCTTTTTACTTATTCCGTTTTTAAGTCGTATACCTTTGTTATCTATGTTTTTCTTACTTCTTATAGAATTGTCTTTGTTAATTATGTATTTCTTCTTCTTATTGCATTTCTTACTTTTTTGTTATTAGGATCCAAAGCGTTTTAGATGTCGTGTATATGAATATGTACCTCACGATCCTTTAATAGAACCATATATTAGAGGATGTGGATTTGAAAATCCACTCAACATTATTTCGTACTCGGTGGACTACAAGTTCATTCTTGCATTGTTGGAACGGTGGAGACCCGAGACCCACATATTTCACCTTCCGATTGGTGAGTGTACCGTCACACTTGAGGACGTGTACATGTTGTTGAGTCTCCGTATAGATGGAAAGGCCGTGAATGGTAGAGTTAACCAAGATAACTCTATCTGCAATGAATTATTGTGTGCCCCTTTGTTAGACGACGAAACTGAGGGAGAGACATCTGGTTAAACAAGGAGGCAAGGTATAAATTTAAAATACCTTAAACAATATTATGCCAGTATAGTATTGTCCGAAGATTCAACCGAGTACGAGAAAATAATTAAAGCTCGGTGTTATATTATGATTTTATTTGGTAATTTTTTGTTTCCAGAAAGTACAGTTAATTATGTAAATATAATGTATTTACCTTTGTTACGCAACATTAATAAGGTAAACACATATAGTTGGGGTTCAACTGTGTTGACCCATCTATATAGTGCAATGTGTAAAACTGCAAAAAAGAATACCTGTACTTTTTTTTTCATGTGCGTATTTGCTACAAGCTTGGGGTTGGTCAAGAATGTCGTCGCTCGCCCCGATAAACGAGCGCTCATTCGTGTTCCCGTTTGCAACCAAGTAAGTTTAACACTTTACCATTTAGTTAATTATATTTTATACTATAATTAACAGTAAATAATATTTTTCACTTTTTATTTATCTAAGGTGGTCAGTAAGGGGGATGAACTATAACAGGTGTCTGAAACACGCTATTGTAGTCTATCGCAATCTATTGGACCACATTGGACATGACGATGTAATACTCCTACACAACTATATTTTAATATAAAAATACTTATCAAATTATTTTTCATCTAATCGCTTCGTCTTGTTTTACAGTTTATCTGGAGGCCATATATGGGTCTTGATCATGATGTGAACCACGACGATGCTGCAGTTTGGACAGCGAAGACACCGATTATCCGATTCACTACGGTGGAAATGCATCAGAGTGACCCGGTCAAACTACAGTTCGACATGCTATAACAGATTCCAGAATCTCCCACGTGTTTGGGGAATTGACATCAAAAAAGGGTTGATGCACAATGGGATTATTCTGACTGGAGAGACTTTGCAAAAGAGATGTGTCGTCAATGGAGGTATCGACGACAACACATCTTAAGAGAACCAGTCATCCATGGTGCAAGACCGACTCAACAATATATGGCATGGTTTAGGTCGGTAACAACTCAACAATTTGTATCTGAGTCGCTGTATTTGATGGATCCACGCCAACTTGCTTCGTCATCGTACGCCCCACAATAATTCCCCGCCCAACACCAATGTGAGCCCACCCAAACCCAACAACTAACCACACAACATCAACCTACCACATACACACAACAACCAAACACCCAACCTCGCAACCCGTTCATGCCATCCACCCAACAACCAACCATCCAACGTCGCAATCCATTCATACCACCCACCCAAACACAATACCAAAAATCAAACCCCGCAACCACAACCGTCTATAGCCCAAATGATTCATATGAGTCACTTCATCGTAGCCCCCCACCATTGACCACCCAAACATCCTATCAACATAACACCCAACCATTGTTTAACTATAGTACGCCCCAGGAACCATTGCTTCGTTTCCAAAACGACTCAATGACCCAATTTGAGCAACTATACCGTCCCTAATCCACCCAACCCCAACGACCTAACTACGATGACATGGGCACCGAACTCCATTACGGAAGCGCCGTTGGCCAGAGCCCCTCCGGATATTGGGAACAAATGATGACACATCTGTCAAATACCGCTGGAACTTCCGTCGGACCTACCCACCAGTCATCGCTCGATCAGGTCAGCATACAAAGACCTCAAACACCTCAAGAAAATCGTGGGAGACCTCGGAGACAAACTAACGCATCTGGATGTGGAACAGGGGGACGTTATAGTCGGGCCGATCATTAGTTTATTGTCAGTCCAATGTAACTAATTATTACAACATCAATAAATTTTGTTTTCATTACTATTTTTTATTTATTAAATATACAAAATTAAAATTTTAAAAAAATACAAGGGGTGTATGTGGCAGATGAATTGGCGCATACACAATCATCATCCATTACACTTAGGCGCCAAGAGCATTGGCGCCTCCTCATGAGGGCCAATGCATGCGCCAATAACATTGGCGTCTCCTCATGAGGATCCCAATGCATGCGTCAATGCTATTGGCGCCCCCTCTTCATGCTTTGGGGGTGCGCCAACTCATCTGGCGCACCCTCTTGTAAAACTGGTTATTTTGTTTTTTTTTTTGAATTATTGGTTATTTTCGATTTTTTTTTGAAACAACTGGTTATTTTAAAAAAAATCCCACTTTGACTAATTAAAATAATAATAAACTTAATAATATAAACCAATTAACTCAATAATCTAATTTAACTATAAATTAATCAAAAATCTAATTAATTTATTTAATAACATAAATTAATCATTATTTCATTAATTTAATTATAAATTAATAAAAATTCAATTAATTTTATTAATAATATAAATTAATCAATATCTAATTAATTTAATAATATTACTCTACTATTAGTGAAGACCGCTTAAACAATAATCTCTTAATAAAAAACTAATTCTTACTAATTAAAATTTTTAATGGTTAATAACTATGCTCCTACAGAAAAAAAACAAATTGTTATGTTAAATCAAACCCTAGACTATCCTAAAACAACAACTAATCAAGATGGGATCAAAGACTTAAAAAGTCAAAATGATATTTCTTTGACTTTGGGGTTGACCAAATGACTTATATGGGCTCTGGATATGTCAGTGACCTAGATCCGAAGTTAGGAGAAAAAGATGGTCAAAATTCGGGGTACGATAGTGGAATACGCACGTTTTCGAGGTGGCGGTTGATGGAAATGTCATGATGACTATGACGTCAGCTCACTAGCTGAATATTGTCAAAAAGGTAAAAAAAAAACCTTATATCCTAGTACGTTGGAAAAAGCCTTTTTGGGGGGCCATTGGTCAATTGTGATTTTTGACAAAAGAAAATGCCCAACAAACAGGTCAAAGTTAAAGACATATCGACTTTTTGATAACTTGTGCATAGTTTTGGGTCCCAGACGAGTAGAAATTTGGACTTAGCGTTTGTTAGAATGTTATGGAAACATTTCAACAATAGAGTTCTCGATAGCAACAAATGCGTTGAGGAAGTGGTTATTTGGGCGCGCAAATATCACGTTCAAATATGATAACTGCTGCTTTAGTTACATTCTGAAGGACACATGGATGAAAGTCAAAATGAAAGGCATGCAGGCTTCTACGTGGCAAAAGCTAAAGACCTGAACATTGAGAGCAATTATGTCTTACTGGTATATAAAGGGATTTCATTTGTAGAATTAGGGGGTGTTCATTTTACTACAGAACCTCACTTGCACTCGAAGTATCAACGTTAAGTGAAAAGAGTCTTCATTGAGAGGACGCATAAACCATGAAACACCAATCTTTACTTTAATAGAAAAGTCTTTCAATTTAATTTACTTTTTTAGTCCAATTACTTTCATTTATACATCATTCAGTATTTTCTTTTCGCTTTTGCCTTACTGCGGCAATTTTCTTTATTTCTGTCGAAATTATATGTTCACATTGTCACTATAGCTATTTCAACTGGGTCAAAGCATCATCATTTCTTAAAAGAAAATCACAAGTTAAGAATGTTAACACAATGTCCTAAGATTCATTAGTCGATCCTACCTGTAACTTTTAATTAAGAGAATATCATTTGTTTATGAAATTTCAGCGTAAACAAAAGTATAGTTCCTAAAGTGTATGGAAAAGAGTAAGCTTGGGGCTGCTCTTGGAAGTGAGCAAATTTTTAAGTTTGGGGTTGGGGTACTAGAGAAAATTGGCCAAAATTTTAAAAATTATGAGGAAATAAGAAGTGGAAAAAGACACTTCTTAAAGAACAAAGAGGTATGATGATAGAAGTAGAATCATGCACCTAACTCCAAGGTTTAAACCTATTTTCCTAAAAATATCCTCCCCAAACATAAGCCAAGTTACAACCTGAAAAGACCTCTAATGTGTGTGTTGTGATTTCTGTGATGAACTATATTAGAACATGATCAAGCTAAGCATAATTGATTTTGCATGTTGGTTGAGAGATAACCATATCCATTGAGTGAGCAGAGAGACAAGTTGAGTACTCATCAATGTTTGAGAATGTTTTTTGAATTTTCTAGATAGAAGTTGGAAGCTAGAATGATTGTCAGGTAAAATAAAAATGTAATTTGGTAATGTTCGATCGTTATTGTGCGATTTGTTTTCTGTTGAAATCTGCAGTTGCAGGCGAGTTACTTGAGGACAAACAACTATTCAAGTTTGCGGTTGTGATGACAGTCTGTATTGCATGAATTTAGTCGAATAAT
The DNA here is from genome assembly GCF_024323335.1 of Lathyrus oleraceus. Lineage (NCBI taxonomy): Eukaryota > Viridiplantae > Streptophyta > Magnoliopsida > Fabales > Fabaceae > Lathyrus > Lathyrus oleraceus. The sequence goes on from NC_066584.1 coordinate 431,913,234, forward strand.
CGAATTAAAATAAGTGAAAGATGAGCTAAAATGAACAAGAAAGAGCAAAGAATAAGGAAAAAATAACTAAGTGTGAAGAAATTGGACTTAGTGAAAAAATGGGTGAAAGGGGAGCAAAAGAGTGCACTTTCGGGAAAAATCACGTGCATTATCGTGCACATGATAGTGCCATAAAAGGTGCATCGCACGCACAACACAAATCATCACGCGTTCGATAGTTCCTTTTGCTGGGCTTTTTTATGATGCATTAGATCCATTCTGAGCTCTTTTTAAGGGGAAATTATGCACTTTGATAAGGGTTATGAATTTTGGAGAGCAAGGCACGATTTTTACAGAATTAAAGGTGGTTTTTAGGGCATTAGAAGCCATTAGAGACCATTACTTCAAGGGAATTCATATGCTATTTTCATCTATCGATTTTGGTATTGCAATTTGAATTATGAGTAGCTAAGATCCTCTAGGTTAAGTTGTGTTATGATGAACTTATTTCAATATTATTGGATAATAAGTTGATTTGACTTTTTATGAACCTTTTGATTTAAAATCCCATTCAATTTCTTATTGTTCTTAATGTTTTTTTTATGTGAAATACTCTTTTAAATTTATTTTGGGCACATAGGAAATACTGACTATTAATCTACGTGTTGGACCTAGAGCAATTATTGTTCTTACGCTGGCAGAATAGGAATATGAGACCCAGAGTAGTGGCATAGGGAATTAATATTACATGCATCGTCTAATCCTGCTTACGCTGGTGGACTAGGGATAGGAAGATCTGAGTAGTGATTAGTGATTTATTTCACGAGAGATCGGTTATAGTGGTTTTGTTAATTCTCCGTAGGGTTATAGTGATGAGATCATTCATACAAGGCATCAAACATCAACAATAGAGAAATAGAGGATTCTAAACATAACCTGACCGCTTTCGCAATTTTGTTTACTCTCTCCTCTAATATAGGGACCCGCCTATAATTGAGGGACTCATCTTTAATTGAATGAGTCGCTTCTAAGTGAAGGACTCACCCTTAACTGAGGGATTTGCTCCTAACTACGGGAGTCGTCTAAAAGTAATGAAGGGTTTAAAACTACATGGAGAAGGAGATTGATCACTTCTCTCTTTACAAGTCCTTCTGCATGAGGAACTATATAGGGTTATATTTGTAAAAAAAAAACCCACAATAAGGCGATACATGATCAGTCCTCACCAGGCGCCCACCCCGAAATATGTCACCTAGGCACGATCCCAACTCAGTAGAAGGGTCACCCTTATGGGAAACATGGATGATGACATGTATGTAATCAAAAACTACATGAGGAAGTGGTCAATGTCACAATTCCTTAAGAAGTAGGCAGTCAAGGCTCCTTAGTCAAGGTGGAGCAGTTACTACTTCTCATGATTCCCTAAATTCAGACCCATATGCCTATATAAATATCTCAACCTTAGGGTTGAGGGGGATCAATATGATATTCACCAAGAAATATCCCTAAATACAGAGATTCTCAACCTCGTGAGTTTGCTCTAACCTTACAGAAAACACCTCAAAAACAGAGCTTTGACCCGCGCGAGCTTGTCTTTGCAACCACAAATGCTAAAGTCTCTGGTAACCCCTACTAGCCTATCGATGCCATGTATCTGTACTTTTTTTTAACAAATACAGTCCCTGAACCGCATTTCCTCTTGGTTGCAAGACCCAATCAAGGGATGAATAATAAGAAAGAGAAAAAAGAACGACACCAATTGAAAAAAAGTAAAAGTAAAAATACAAAAGGTGGGTTTTGAGACACGGTCCATAAACCACATTTTCTCTGGTTTTGAAGTACCGATAGGGGAATATATGATATTATAAAATAAATAAATAAAATTAAAACGTTGTGCGTCTAGACATTATACCCGAATATAAGTCGGTTTAGGTGAAAAATTTATCATAAAATATAGTATTTGTAATAGTGAATTGATTAGTGATCAAATTAAATAATAAGGCTAATTAGATTTTTAATTAGATAATTGATTTTATATTTAATTAATTGATATAAGTTCAATATGATTGAATGTCAGGATGATTCATTTCTAAATAATGAGAATCTTAATTAATCGTCCATCTATATATAAGTTATGGTTCTCAATATACTAAGAAGGTTTAAGGCATAAAAAATTCACGTTGAGAATTATTGTCATTAGTGCCTAAATACATTACCTTGTAAATCCTGACATTTTTATAATTTTAATAAATTATTATTTCGTAAATCTGAATTTATATGCATGCTTATATATGTTTATTTTATTTTTATATTTAGATTAATTATTTAATTAATTTCAAAAGACGTTGTTTTTACCATGTGATTCATAACTTTTGCAAGTTGCAATCCAATTATCTTTTCTATTCTCATAATGGTTCCTTTATGAACACATTAGAAATAACTTGTATGATTCCTTTATGGACACATTGGAAATAACTTATTTTCAAGTTCCCTCTCTCATAAGTCATTCCTTCCTCAAACGTATTCTCTAAAAAATGGCCTCATAATCACAAATAAATCCATCTATATATTCAGCTTAATTCAAATTAGAAAGGAGAACCAAATCATTCATTTGAGATATTGATATATAATGGTTAAGATAACAATAGTTGGAAGGGCAAGCGATGGATTACCTCTAGCACAAGGACTAAGATATGTGAATGAAGAAAATTCCTATCTTTCATTTTACAAGCAACAAGCTGAGTTTATACTCCAAGAAATTTCAAAAGGAGCATTGTCACATTCCATGATGACCATTCTCATTGACCATTACTGCTTCAAGTATCCTTATTATTATTTTTTCTATTTTCTTTTTCTTTTAATTTCTTTAATCCCTTATTGCCAAAGTTGTTGCCATGCTTGCCAAAAAAAAGTTTATAATTCATATTCTTTAATTAAATGCCCTTTATCACAATATAGTTTGTTTAGTTTATTATGATAATGCTCTTTTATTATTAAGTTTCTTGGTAGAAAATGGAGTTGTTTACATTGTTGTGTGTGAGTTCGCATACCCAAGAAAACTAGCATTTCATTACTTACAAGACATACAAAAAGAGTTTGACAAGTTTGATAAAACCCTAATAGGAAAAATCACAAAACCATACAGCTTTGTCAAATTAGGTAATTCCCTTGAAACCATTAATAAGCTACACTAATTAGGAAATATTTCTTTGCCAAAAAAAAATCATAGTTTCATTTTCAGATGGTATAATTGCAAGGTTTAGTAGACAATACATTGATACAAGAACTCAGGCTAACTTATCAAAACTTAATCTCAAAAGGAAACAAGATTTAGAAATTGTTACAGAAGAAGTGTCTAACATTTTAGAAAGGAGGAGAAATTCAGGTAAGTTTTTTCACCCTCCTAAAAACTGATTATTTGCACTAACAAGTTTACATGAAAAAGAATATGTAAAACAAGTTCAGCAATTTTTTTAGTGCATGTACGGTAATATCTTTTATTTGCAGAAACAATAAGAAGGTTACGAGTTAGACCTGAACCTGCATCCTCAATATGGTGTTCTCCAAGACTTGAGGTAATGTGTTATACTTTTAATTATTAAACAATGATAAAAAAAATGCTAAACTTTGGTACTTTTAATTCAATTAACTAATTATGCATTATTGTTTTGGAGCATAGGTGATTGCTATGAAATGGACACCAATTATGATCTTGGTGATTACTTCTATCGCTCTAATATGGGCTAGTTTAGTCCTCACAAACGACTTTGTTATTTGAGGAATATCAGAGAAAGAGAAAGACAAAAGTTGTTGGATCCTATTAATTAAATTAGGAATAACAGAGAAAGAGAGAGACAAAAAAAAATGTTGGATCCTAGTATCAAAGTAAATTGTTTCAAAATTTTCAGATTTGTTATGGAGCTTTTATTGTCTAGCTTGAAAGTGATAGGTTTCATTGAAATGAAATAAGCATAACTTTAAAATTGATTCGTTTGGTTCTATTGGCTACTAATAAGAAAGAAAAAATATATATATATATATATATATATATATATATATATATATATATATATATATATATATATATATATAATCTTGAACAAAATAAATCAGATAGATGTAAGAAGAAAATAAATATTTTTAAAATAAATCAAATAGAATTTGGGATCGAATAACATACGATACAAATATGATTTGCTTCCAAAATATCACATAGAACTCGCAATCAAACGGAAAATTTCAAAAATAACACATTAGTGTGGATAACAAAGTCTAGATTTGTTAACAACTTATATGATATCTTACTTAATAATTTACCGATAAAAATAAGACAATTCATATGAAATAACAATAATCGTTCCCCTTTTGACAAACTTTATGATACTTTACCTAATATGGACCAGATGAACAAATTTCCATCAGTTTATCATTATGTTTCCACCTTACAAAATGACATAATTAAACTACTTATAGAGCAAGAAAATATATTTTTCTAGGATATGTTGTTGGTTTAAAAGGATTTGTTCTACTTAACTTACACTCCTAAGAAATTTTCATTTCTAAAAATGTAACTCATCGTGAACATATATTACCTTATCAATATCAAAATCCATAAAATCATCACATCTTGTATGAAGACATTCCTACACCGCCTATTTAAAATCATGAACATATTTAAAATCAAGTTTAAGGCATTGACATCACATGTGCAACATTATATATGTGATTCCTTGCATGACACGCAAAATCAATTTTTCTATAGTACTCCTTATCATATCTAATTTTCTCTCTTATTCAAATTTATCTTCCTAACATTCTCGTTTTAGTTTATCTCTTACCACACACACTTTAAATCTATATTGTAACTAGAAAATTTGATTGTTGGATTCACTTTATGCAGTTTAAGTTTATTTCACTTGTTAATAGTGGCACTTGAAAACTTATTGATCTTTTATTCAATGTAAAGACAACAGGATGTATGTGAGTATATAAAATTAAACATGGAGAAAATGAAGCCTGTTGTAATGCTTACAATGGTTAGACTTGTAATTGCTTTTCCATGTATTCATAAATGATATTTGCATCGATTATATGTAAACAATGCATTTTTTATGGTGAATTGCAAGAAATTATTGACATGATGGTTAATATCGCACCCACTAAATCTAATCATGTTTTTAAATTGGTTAAATCCATTTACAAGTAGAAAATGGTATGAAAAATTAAATCTCTTCTTACCCTCCATAATCATAAGCAAGCAGAATCTGACAATTCCCTAGTTGTTAATAAAATGGCATATGCATTCACAGTTCTCCTTATATACGGTGATGATGTGATCTTAGTAGGAGATTCATTGACATAGTTCCAATTCAAAAAGAATGTGTTCAATGATTCACTCAAAATCAAAGATCTACAATATTACGGAAAATACATATAATGACGGTTGTGAAATATATATAATGACAGTTTCACATTCGTTGTTAGGTAGTGTATGATTGTATGTATGCTAGTTTTCACAACGGATAAGTGACCGTGGTTATAAGTTAGGTAGAATACTATTTATAACAACGGGTAAAGAAGACAACCTTTGTGAAATAATGTATAGGTCATTGGTTCGAATGCCAACAACGTCATTCTCGCATTTTAACATTTCACCACGATTATTTGTTCCAACTGTGATGGTATGTGCAAGAGTTTATAATAAAATATGAGATTGCTTTTTTTTCCTGCCCCTTATTAACCATATACAACCATTCAAATAGATTTTTGAGATAATAATCAGAAAAATTTAACTATTCTTGAAAAACAACTTAAAAGGTCCAATATTTTTCAAATTGCATGCATCTTGTAATTCATTATTTCCTCATTAACTCATATAATTTGATTCAAAAATCCCAAAATTTTCAAAGTAAGGATGATGAATGGATGCCTTCAAAGTCTTCCACGCAATATTTGATTTTCTCTTCTTTTTTTCTAGTATATTTTACAAACATCAAATTTTGGATGAAAGATTCAAACTGACATTCATTTATCATCATTGTTTTGAAGAATTTGTGGCATTGAATCAAATTCTATAGGCTAAAGAGGAAATCATGAATTACAATATGCATGCAATTTGAAAAACATTTGATCGTCTAAGTTGTTTTTCAAGATAATTTAATGTTTCTGATTATTATCTCAAACATCAATTTAAATGAATGCAAGTCCAATGAGGGGTTTGTAAAACAAACAATCACATATGCTATAACAAACTCACTAACAACATTTATCAACAAAAAATTCAATTAATTAACATAGATTAGGAGAACTTAATAACTAACCATTCCTGGAAAATTAAGACAAACTTGTAAAACGAAAGGAGGATGAAACTGAGGAGAAAACTGTAAACTGTTAAATTTAAATGGATGTCATTCTAGGTCTATCACACAAACTTGCATCTTTCACTTCAGTTTCACCCTCTCTTGTATTTTTTCTTCATAGTAACACAAATCAATTATAATCCTACAACCACCATGTAAAAAAACAACATGTTAACATAAACTAGCAGTACATTGTGATCCAACAAAAATTTATCAACATACAAAAAATATGTCAACACAACCAACCAACAACGAATCATGTGAAACATAATAAGGTCTTCAATCTTCATGACTAGTTGAATTTCGTGTAATTCTCAAGGTCTTCGTACTTCTCAAGGTCTTCATCTGATTCGAAATCAGTTGGATCCAGATTCATTAGGTCCTTCATAATAGTCTTTATCTTCCTTATCTTTTTAGGGTTAAGATTCTTGAAAATAATCTTCTTATAGCACGTTCCACCAGACGGTTCAACAACACTAATGCGATCTCTAACAACTTCAACTTTCTTGACTTTGTTCAACCATAACTACGACATATCAATAACCCCATTTGTAACCTCAATTGTGTGGACAAGTTTGCTTCCACTATTCATGTTGAGAGAAAGATCTGAAATCTGAGAGAAAGATCTGAAATCCGAACAAGAAGAGAAACTCTTTTTCAAAATAACATACAACAACAAAAAAAAAACCCATAAACTCTCGAACAAGAAAAAAATCATGTGAAAAATAACAACATACACGAAAATGAGAAAATAAGGAAGAAGAAGAATACCTTTATGTATGAAGAACATGATTGAGACTATAATGTAGAATAGAAAAACTAATGGCGAAGAAGAAGAGAGAAAATGTATGCTAGGATTTTGTTGTGAGAGATACAGTGATACTGTCAAGAAACGAGAACTAATTCGCTTATATATGGGTAAACAATTTTATTACGGTCGTATTAAAAAATTATGATAAAATGTAATGACTTTCACAGCAATTGACATTAACAACCGTGATGATAAGTATTTTAATATATATATATATATATATATATATATATATATATATATATATATATATATATATATATATATATATATATATATATATATATATATATATATATGACAACACTCATTGTAATAAAAAAGTTAAAATTTGTTGGAGTTGAGATTTGAACCTTATCACACCATGAGTGCATAATCACGGTTAATTAGTTTGATCGTAATGCAATATTTTTTCATAAATATAAAAATAAATAAATAAATGCATAAAAAATGAGGTATTACCACATTTAAGAGTCATCCAGTTGTAATTTAGTGTTACAAAAAATCTATTTTGTAGTAGTGATAAGAATCCTTCTTCAAATTTTATTTCATAATCAAGTTGTCGATTTCTTTACTAAATTAATTTTTCCTTAGTCTTTCATATTTTATAAGTTAAACTTAGTTAACATCTACCAATCTTCAAATTGTACGAGGATATTACACAAGTCTACTCAAGATCTTATTGATTCAGATATAATTAATTCGGAATTAGTTTTATTACTTCTTAATTTTAAAGAGTTTGATATATTGTAGTTGAGAGTTTGTTATATTGTTAATTACTGAGTTGTTAGCTTGCTGTACAAGTTATGTGATGTAGATGCAACTCTTGGTGAGTAACAATCTTTTACTAATTCCATCATGTTTTCTCAATTTGCACAATCATAACAAAACCAAACAAAACAATTGAAAATATATTTTTTTGTTTCATTTTCACACAAACCTTTATGATTAACAACAAAAACATATGAAGACCACATGATTGTTAACTTCTTAACCTAAAAACCAAATTACACGTGTGTGCATAAACAATTCTAGAAATCATTGACTTTGTTATGAGAAGTATAGTAAATACATATTACAATGGAAGCATAACTTTAAACTTCTAAACTTTTGGTCCTTTTCATTATCCATAATTTAAATCCCTTAAACATACATTGCATCATTACTTAAATTGAAATTGTTACTCAAATCAACCTCAGGTAAGCAATGAACAAACCCATTTCCCATCATTTGGTTAGCAAATTTAACTTGTGAGTTGAACATCACACTATTATGATACTCCGACACATCATGATGCATTGCAGCTTCTTGAAAACCTGAATTTGAATCAAATCCATTTCTCATGACCAAAGACTCAACTGAATTTGAAGAGTTGCTACCATTTACATGATCAAGTGAAAGCCATTCGGCGAATAAAAGCTTTGGTAATGAGCTTTGTTGAGTCTCTTTGGTGATGATGTTGTTGTAATTGTGTGGATCTTGAGTTGCAAGTTTTTGAAGAGAGTGCGAAGAGTTGATTGTGTCTGAGCTTGAGCTAGCATATTGAAATTGTTTTTGAGATTCCATTTCATTAGCTTTGGCCACTCTTTTTTTCAAATATGAATGCCAATAGTTTTTTATCTCATTGTCTGTCCTTCCTGATAAATGTTGTGCTATTTGTGACCACCTAAACAATAACAATGTAGTTTAAGGTTTTCTTAGTAATCTTTATTTATAGATAGGGAAATAAAAGAGTATATGATTAACAGTTTGAATTTTTTTTACCATAAATCAATACTAATTTGAAAAAAAAATGAATATACACGCTTTAATATTTAATTTATTAGTATAGAATATTATCGGATCATCGTCTCAACTTTACTGACAACAGAGAAAATCGTAAGAGATTATATTTAAAAAAGATTTAATTATAAAATAATTGTACTAAATATTTGATGATAACATATTATAACCATGAAATAGTTTTAATTTGAATATATAGAATTAAGGAATAGTATAATCAATTTTTATTTTTAAATGTTCATCCATTATTATAGAGAAAAGCATGTCATCCATGCCAATTCATGGTTTGACTTACCTATCAATTTTTTTATTTTATTTTCCCTTTAAATTGGAACCACTTTATTCTATAAAATAAAATAAAATTATATATAAAACTATCCACCAACCAAATACATTAAATTAACAACATTGTTTTTATCTTTCCTTACAAGTTTGTATCAATATTTTAGACCAAAAATTTGAAATTATTAAAAATTGAAAGAAAAAAAAATGTAAAACCAAAAGTAGATCAAATATAAATTAATACTAGCTTACTTGTTGCCTAACATATGATGAAGGGTCAAGATTGTCTCCTCCTCTTGCTTGCTAAACTTTCCTCTCTTTAATCCTGGCCTTAGATAATTAATCCACCTTAATCTGCAGCTTTTCCCATTCCTTTGCAAGCCTAAAAAATTTAGTAAAAAAATTTTAAATTTTAAATTGCGAAAAAATACCGACGAACATTTTAAAATCGTCTCTGAAAAAATTTAACTTTTTTTTGTTTAAGATAATAAGATCAAACTCTTATCAAAAAACTGACAAGACATGTTGGGTAGAAAGATTTTAAATTAAATTACAATGGTATAATTAAAAATATGATTAGGGAATATTGCACATTTACCATGTACATATGAAAAATCACAAACAAGAATAATAAAAACAAACCTGACTTAATAGGGACAGAACTCCAACAGCCATGACCATGTTTAAGGATGTAGTTTCTGAGTTTATGATCTTCTTCAGGTGACCACAAACCCTTCCTATGTTTTGGTTTTGTCTTTTCTAGTGTCTGCAACACCATTTTGTTTTTTCTTGTAAAAATTCACTTTAAAATGTAAATGTTGAGTTTGAAATTTGGATCCACTACAAGAGAATAATATAGAGCAGAGTCAGAGAGAAAAATGAGAATATTTATTTGGTATGGAAACTATGCAGAAGCATAGTAATATATATAAAGGAAGAAATGGTTATGTTTGTTCATTTTTCAACTATCTTTTCACTAATCACGTTGAAATAATTAACAAAATAAATGTATATATAGATAATATTGTGTTAAAAATAAATAAATAATTATGTAGTCTGTCTCATAAGTTGAAAACGTGTTCCCTTACTGATATTCACCTTTTTCTAAATTAGTAGATTTCATGTTCAAAGTACTCCAAAAGTTATATGATTTTTTTCCTACATTATAAATGGAGTTTGTCTTTATTCTCAAACGGCAACTATAAATTTTTTTATGATAATACCACAAAAAATAAATCATATTGTAATAAATTTTTAATAGTGTTTTTATTTGTAGACGGAATATCAGTGTTTTTATTCACATACAACATAAATTAATGTACAATTGATTCATCTTTTTATTCTCTAGACAGGAAATGAAAAATGAGATTATACAAGTCAACCTTTGTCTAGTGCCAACACATTCTCTGCCGCCCAAGACCAATTAACAAACATTTTATTTTTTCTTCTTTTTATTTATTTTTAATAATTTTTTTACAAATTTAATGCAGTTAAGAAACAAGTTTGTATCCTTTGTTAGAGGTTGATGAAATAAAGAGCAGCAATAGAAAATTAGGATATAGGAGAAAAATTGTCCTTACTAGAAACATTACATTGATAGGTGAAAGAAACATTTGTACAATTTGGCAGAAAGAACATGAGTTCATTAATGGAAGATAAAAGTACTAGTAAATTTTGATCCATTTTATAATCATTACAGTAAGTTTTTATCAACTGTTCATCAAAATTGACAAGTTTGGATGTTCTTCAAGTATCATTTTTAACCTATGTCATTAATCATAAGGCCTTCACAAAAAATATGTCCCTGCATATTATACATAATGGATACAATATGCGATTATATTGTTTTTTTTAAGTTAGTCTTTAATATCATGTAATCGTTTTACCATGCATGTGATTAAGGGAATGACCAGGCTCACTACGCCAAATAAGGGAAAAAAGGGCGCTTTTTTTGGCCTATAACAGCCCTTTAAAGCGCCCTCTAATCTGGCGCTGGCATAGGTAAAGACAGCGTTTTTTTTGCTGGTGAAAGCGCTCTCTAAAGTGGCTCTTTAAGCCCTTTAAGGGCCACTTTAGAGGGCGCTTTTTAAAGAAAGTGTCCTTTAAAGTGGAAACTTTTAAGGGTTTAGATGGCGCTTTTACTGGAAAGCGCCCTCTAAAGTGGAAACCTTTAAGGGTTTAGAGGGCGCTTTTACTGGAAAGCGCCCTCTAAAGTGGAAATTTAAAGGGTTTAGAGGGCGCTTATTTTGGAAAGCGCCCTCTAAAGTGGGTGGTTATTTAACATTTACATGCATCACATGTTTTTGTGACCATATTCTCATTTCAGGTTATGTTGCAGCCACAAGAGGTAACCAGAAGAAAATGACATACAGCTGCTTGTTATAATTCACAAGAGAAACTAAAGGTTCTTTTTATGCTTTTATAATATTAAAATACAAATACTGATATATGCTTATTGTTTATATGATCCTCTTGCTATTTGAAATGTCATGAACCGAAACCACTGCTACTCTAATTGAAATGTATAATAACCACTCTCTTTCATTTATTTGTTTATAATCAATCAATTACAACAAAAATGCAAGTATGCTGCTAGATTAGAAAATCACACTGTTTTGGTATTTTTCATATTTAACAAGACCAAAGAGCACAAAAATGAATTGAGTTGATTCAGAAAAAAAAATATGAATGTGAATACATGAGTGAACACTAGCTGAAGTGCTACTCGAAAGGAAACTTCATCTGAAAAACTGTTGTATTTCTTCAAGAGTTTTTCCCTTTGTCTCGGGGACCCAAATGGCAACAAATCCTACTGTGAAAACACACACTGCAGTATATATTGTGAAGGTTCCTGATAAAAACATAGGAAGCTTCTGGTTAGAAATAATAGATATTTATAGAAAATTAACATAGGCAATGCACACAAACCTCCCGAACTCCAATCCAAGAGCAAATTTGTTGTTAATGTAACCAACCAGGAAAAGAACCAATTGGCAAGTGTTGCAAAACTTCCAGCTAGGCCTTTGATGTTAATCGGAAGAATCTATTATCTAAAATATATTCAACACATCAACTATCACATTATATTACAACAAAGGTTTGTTCATATAGGGTTGTCATGCATATTATTATTGAAGAAAATTGTACCTCAGACATTATAATCCATGACATTGCTCCTAATCCCAGAGAGAATGCAATAACCATGACCTGAAAGAAATTGAAAGTTTATAATAATGAAGTTAGGGAAACAAACAATAGAAACCATCATTTGTGTAATAAAGTTGTATTTACACACCACAACTCCAGCCACCGATACGAGGCTCAATGTCGCATATAAATCAGAATCTGGTGATATATATTCCTGAGAGCAAATTCAACATAAAATATATTATCCATATAAAAAACCAAAAATATAAAGAAGAATTTACTGATATATAATCCTGTGAATCTGTGTTACAAATTTCTGAACATTTATGCATGAATGCATCTGTAATATCTAGTTAATGTATTATGTATATATAAAAATAAACAAAAAATATAACAAACAAAAAAATTATTATTACCTTCAAGTAGAATGATATTGAAACAACCAATTAAAAGACTCAAAGCCATTGCAGATGAAGAAACCTGCAATAGGAGATTTTGATTAATCTCTTATTACCCTCCAAACAAATAGTAATGTGAATGCAAAAATTATCGAAAAAGCTCAGACTCACAATAAGTAAAAGTCGGCGACCAGATTTGTCTGCTAACCACAAAGTTAAAATCGTAGCAAGAACCTAAATGACATGTAAATATTGTTCAGATTATGGTCTGATAAATTTGGAACGTTACAAATTTAGTTTCCTTTCGGTCGAACCTGAACAGCACCGACTCCAAATGTTGCTACATCACTCGAAACATGCGTCTAAATCTCGGGATGAGACAAAACAATTTCGCTTTATTGAGTTAGTCTCTGTGCAGGGCATTCATGTCTCCAACAACAACCCAAAACCAAAACAATTTTGGTTTATTGAGTTAGTTTCTCAATATTTTCAGATATCTCTGACTTCAATAGCATGAGAATGTATGAACCATGCATTAAGCATTAGTGGTATGCACTAATTTGTAGCATAGTTATATATCATCATATAGTTTTTACAAAAGATAAACATTGACTAGAAAATATATATGTAGAATTGTATAATGGTCTAACTGAAAGCTAACAGAAGAATAGTCGACTCTAATTTACTCTATCAAATAACATCCATACCTAAACTTCTTAAGTTACTAGCTACGCTATGTATGCTAGAATAAATACACTCATAAGCTGCATAGTGTACCTTTGATTGGTAGAAGGTGTTTTAGATATTGCTGCCTCCTTTTTCTACATCGAGAAACAAATGGAACAGTTGGTGAAATTTAACCCATAATGCCTAGTCTCCATTGCTAGCATTGCAACACAATAATTATTGTTGAGAATACTCAATAAATGTATGAACCAAGAAAAATGAAACCAAAAATGAACAATAGCGAACGTCAGAAGAGAAACCAAGTAATATGAAGATTAGAAAAATACCTATGGTGTCAAAATCGAACAGCTAACAACGGATTAATAGAAGGAGGAAACGTCGTAGATCTAACAGAGGTGGAAGGAGAACGCCTTAGAAGTAGCGAAAATCGTAGCAGTGAGAACCCTAACGTGAAAAAGAACGAAAATAACAGAGAGTGAAATAACAAAATGCGCAGTATGTTATAATTTTAATGTTTACTAAAGGGGACCTTAGAGGGCGCTTGTGGAAAAAAAGCGCCCTCTAAAGGGGCCCTAAGAGGGCGCTTATGAAAGCACTCTCTAAGGCTTTCCAAAAGCGCTTTATAAACTGGAAATGCACATGGACTTATAGAGCGCTTTTTTAAAAGCGCCCTCTAAGGGTAACCTTAGAGGGCGCTTTCTAAAAAGATGTATTGTTGTCCCTCTATCTCCTCCTTATTTTTTCGCTTCACCTTAGAGGGCGCTTTATTACAAAAACTCCCTCTAAAGTGCGCTGTCTATTCCAGTTGTTCGCTCCTTATTTTTTCGCTTCACTTTAGAGTGCGCTTTTGTAATAAAGCGCCCTCTAAGGTGCGCTGTCTATTCCAGTTTTTGGCGTAGTGGCTCATGTAAAACAAGAATGTTATCAATAGTACATCTAGTAGAATAAAACTCTTTTTTTGTCACCCTCTGATTCCCAGGAAAATGGGGCTCTAGTAACCTAGTGTTCGGCCTGAAAGTTCATAGGTATGACTAAACATTGTTCCCATCAAGAATCATATTAGGTATTATCAGATCCCTTGTTCTTTGGATATTATAAACTACATAAGAAATTATATACTTAAATCTTAATTTAATGCATATTTTTGTCTTTTAATTTAACTTAAAGTTATGTGATCCCTAATCTAATAAATACTACATATTAGTCTCTTAAAAATAGTTTCGTTAGCCAACATAATCTTTTATTTTAAATATTGAGAAAAACGTCAACTTTTACATATGTGACAGTCTAGGTGGTATTGTGTTATCAGACATGGCTTTTTTTTGAATATTTTGACTTTAATAGTTTTTGAGATGAAACGTTTGATACACCCAAGCAATGTTTGAGTGTCATTTCATTTGGTTAAGCAAAGGTTGAAACACGGGGAGGAGAAGAAAAGAATACGAAGACAAATCTTAGTTTCCCATAATGCGGAGAAGAGACAAAGACGAAGACGAACGCACTTGAAGAGCAACTAATACTAACCTCCATTATTCATCTCCATTCTTGAAAAAAATTAGGTTACAATGGATTAGAGTGTGTTTGGCAATGCGATCCTAATTTCTAAAGTTATTTTGAAGTTTTGAGTGGCGTACAGGATTTAGGGTACCCAATTATAGAAAGTATTTGGTATTATTATGCAATGGACAATAGAGAGTTTGTTCTTTTGGAAGATAGGGACGAAAAGGATGAAAAACATTGCACTGATGACTAGGAATGTGCATTTATACGTTCTACATCCATTGTAACAACCTAATATCATTGAAGAGTCAATCCTTTCCCTTGAATATGATTTTGTAGGGCCTAATGATAAAAATGGAGAAGTAACTTGTGTAGAAGAAGGGAATATTGAATTAGGAAAGAACAGTGTATAAAAAGAGGATTTGTATGAAGGTAACACTGTTTTAGAAGAAGTTAGTGTGGATGGAAAAGAGAATTTCGAATAGGGGATCATTGTGTTGGAAGAAGTTGTTGATGTTGAAAAAAGAATTTGGATGAATGGACCACTGTGTTGGAAGAAGTTGTTGATGCTGAAAAAGAGAATTTGGATGAATGGACCATTGTGTTGGTACAAGGACTAAGTGATGGAGGAACCACTAAGTTAATGGATTACTTACCTAGGGGATGGACCACTGGTGTTGAAGGAGACCTTACTGAGGAAGGGGTTACTGATTTCAATCAGGAAGAATACGGGGGACTAGAATGTAACCAGGTAGAAGATGGGGTGCTAAAATGTAACCATGACAAAGATGAAGGATTAGATTGTGGTAGTAAAGGTAATGCTTAAGATGTTAACTTTGAAGATTATGAGGATAATGTGGGTATTAATGAAGACCTACCAATTGCAAAAGAGTATGTTGTTGGACATGTGACTTCCCACACAAGAGGGGATGAATTGTGTAGTTTCGGAAAACATGGTTTTGAAAAATATTCTGAATCAAAATCAGAGTTTAAAATTATTTTCAATATTTAAGTAGCGGAAAGTAAATTAGCATAATATAAAGTCCGAAAATTATAGAGTTTAGGGAAAAGAGAGAACACTAAAAATTATAGAGTTACGGTCAAACAACGAAAAAGACCTACTCTTCTCCCCAAGAATTGATGTTATCAAATAAATTTGGCAGCTTTTAGAAGGTTATACTCATGAACCCTCCTTATACGAGGAAAAATAAAGCTTAAGGTTGACTTCCAACCAAACAATAAACATCGGAGTGAAGCGGTGAGTCTTTCTTCCAAACGGAATATTAAAGCGGATAGTCTCTTTTCCATTAAAATCTTGGAGTAGTTAGTCTTCAAGCTTCTAAGCAAACTTTTATGGATCAAAGCAGATAGTCTCCTTTCCACGAGAATCTTCGAGGGGTTAGTCTTCAAGCTTCTAAACAAATTTTATGAGCTTTTAACAACGGGCTAAGTTCATGAACCTTAAACCTTGGTTTTACCATGGGCTAACCAAGAACCTGGAAGATTTTAATACAAAGATAATCTCAAACCTTATACTTTGGTTTTATCATGGGATAACCAAGAACCTAAACAAGCTTTTATCACAGGTTAAGGTTTATACTTGAATTACCAAGGTTTAACCAAGAACCTATGAAACATTTTATCACAGACTAAGCCTTCAAACCTAAATAAGGGTTTGGTCACACAATCCCCAAACAAAAGCTTTTATGAGTTTTGCTTATAACCCAAACAAACAAAGTCTAATTTGATAAAAATGTCCAACCAAGGTATAAATAAAAGTCCCTTGGGGAACTTACAAATCTACCATTCTAGAATTAAAACTTCTCACTCACAAAAAGGATTTTCTATAAAAGCACTTCAACTAAAACTTAGTGAGATAAAGTAAAAGAAAAGTTTAGAGAGAGAAGTATTAAATGAAACTCGATTCTAGATGTTTTGAAATGCCGGAAAGGGACTTTTATATATAGGCTAGAGGTTAGATCAAAAAGGAAATAGTTTTAAAGGCATTTTAAGACTTGTCAATCGATTGGAAACATGTCCCAGTCGAATTGTTGGTTCCTTTACAATTGATTACCAAGTTAAAAATGGAAAGAAAAGATATCTAGCCGTTACCATAATTAAGATGTTGTCCTAATCAATTATGGTGCATTTTTGAAATCTCCCAATTGATTGGGTAAAGTGACAATCGATTGGCAAAGACACAATTTTGCCAAAATATTTTCGAACAACTTCCAGCTCATATGGCACGGCTCCAACACATTTTTGAAATTATTTATTTGAGAAAAAATGTTTTCGTGTGTGTCTGTGTGATTTAGCCAAACACTCTTACGAAAATGCCCTTTATGCATTACATAGTTTTCACTCAGACTAATTAAGGAAGGGCTTTCTTGTACTTCAAGACTTTGTCAGATACTTTCCTTCTTGTAGACACTTGCTTGAGCTTACTTAAGGTGAGGCTTGAGTTAACTTCTATTTGGTTGCCATCATCGGATAGTCAAGTCCAACAAACCCTAATTTTATGGTTTGCATCTTTAACCGTTTAACTACTTATGCTTGACTTGTCATCGTCGGTTTTTATCATTAGACAAAGATTGTCATCCTCAAAAGTAAAATAGTTATTCTTGTTAAAAAGCATACCACCTGCAAAATAAGTTTTCATATTCTCCCATTTTTTATGATGACAACTCATCTCTCAAGGGATGTGATAAAGGAAAAAAAAACACATATGTGTTTGGAGTAATTAAACTCCCCTGATTTAAATAGAGAGCATACTCCACTTCCCTGAGATTACCCTTCTCCACCTTTGTCAAAATCAAAAAGGCGGATAAATATGCATTGAAAAAAATGTAAATATGCACACATAAACATTTAAGAAAGGGAAAAATATTTGTTACTTAAACTTAAGAGTGCATAAGGAAAAATTTACATAATTAAAAATACAAAAATGAAAAATTTGCAAAATAAAAAACAGGATTGTTAAACTAAACATATAAGTAAGATCACTCGATGCCATAAGCATCATTATTCCTTGCCATAATTTTCTTCATATTCTTGGCTAGACTTTGGAAGATTTTCAACACCTTAGCTATTTTACTGTCTTCTTCCTCAGTTGGTTCTTCTTCTCATTCTTCCTTAAAACATGATTCTTTCTTAAAACATGATTCTTCCTCTATCTCTCCATGTTTGATACAAAATCTAATCTCTTTCAAGTAAGTATAGGTGATTTTATGGTTTGTTGAATCTTCTAGCTCTTCCATGGTGTCAGTGTTAAAGGTGGCTAGAAGTCTCGTGATGATTGGTTCATAGGGGAGCCATGTACATGGGATTTCTCTGCATCAAATCATGTGGTTGGATATACCTTTTACCTAATTGGTTGAGATTTCATGGGTTATGAGCCATAAGGTACTACATATTCCCTAACTATATATCCATGGCTTATGGTCCTTGGGAACAGGATCCTGGTGAGGAGATATTGGAGAATCCTAACCTTTGGCTTTATGTGAAAGGTTTTGAATGAAAACTTCTTCTTTTCCACGAGGTTGATTAAAAGGGCAATGATGGCAGTGGAGTGTTTGAAGTTCTTAAATCCTATTAGTTTATCTATGGTGTAGGTTATCCCTTCAGTATGCATCTCAAAAATTCTACCAAATTGGTCCTTATGAATTACAATTTCCACTCCTCTCACTGATGTTCTCAAGGAGGTTCCTACGAGTTTCAACTTTAGGTAGAACTCATTTACTAAGTTTGGAAAGAATCTATTTGGTATTTGGGTGAAGATTTATTTGAGATAAGCTTGACAAATTTGGTGATAAGGTGTGTGTATTTTCAAAAGATTATGTTCCAAGTACCACGATTGAAATACTTTATTGGCCAGAATTCATTTTTTCTTCTTGTTTGCAGTTTATTAATCAGGTAGTAAATACATTTGTTCTGGGTGTTTCGCTGGGTTTTTGGATTTAGAAGGCCATGATGATACTTATGGTAGAGGAACTTACACAAGAAAAGATGCAAGAAGGTATGAAATTGATATGTAAATGATAATGAATGAACCATAGATATGTATAGTGTGCCTTCTGGATCTTTGGTCGTATATTTTAGGCTGGTATTCGTTGAAAATTATGCTGATTGAAAAGCAAATCATAATCTTTCCAAATTAAGTGTGTGAATCTATTGGCTAACGCCTCTAATCGATTGGTGAATCAATTATCTTCAAGCTTGTGTTTGTTTATCATTAATTCTGAAATCTTCTTCACTTGGAGGGAATTTTTAGCTCAGGTATGATTTTAAATTAGTTGCGCCGAGTTTATCCAATTGATTGTTATAATGCCAGTTGATGGGCTTTCATTGATCAACCTCATTTGCGCATCTTTAGGCCTTGTGTTGGTTTTAATTACTTTTATGCACTTCATTTTAGGATTATTTGAACCTCCTTTCTAAAACACTTGAAACAACTCATCTTTTAGATTAGAAGATAATTTTATTTAGATGAGTAAAATAATAAATATACTATTTAAACTGTTTAGTCAGAGTTTCCCGATTATTTAAACCTTAAAATAATGTATACCTCTTTAAAGGGAAACACAATCATAATATGTTGTGTCCTTCTCTATAAATCGTTGGATGCGAGAGTTGGTATAAACAAAAAAATGAACAAGTCCATTATAGACATATCAATTCAATTGATCACCGAGGATCATAAACCTTGAGATATTCTCAAGAACACTTGCTTTGATCATAATGGTTAATATTTTCCATCCTCATACGTTCTTGAATTAGAGACTTCATATATAGTATGCTTAAAAGTATATTCTTGCTTTGCGCAACTTCATTAATAATCGTCAAAGCTTTAAGCTGCAAAACATGTCTACAAAACATTAAGGTTTCACCTTTGGTGTCCATATCTTCTTGGGCCTGGGTGCTTTAGTTCTAGAAGATCTAAGGGTTTTACCTTTAGATCCTTTCAATGTGTCAAAACAAAATGGTTCTAAATGATCTATCATTTTATAGTGTGTACATTTATAAATGAAATGCTTCTTTTCCTTGTGATATATACCTTTCCTAGGGTTTTTGTCCTACTTAAGTCCTAGTCCATTTCTATTTAAGAAAGGCCTTTGACTTGATAAGATCAAGGCAAGATTTTCTTTACCTTGGGTAAACTTTCCTAGGATTTCACGTAAATCGAGTACTTATATATGAAGGAGACACATCATTTAAAATTTTCTCTTGAGTTCATAATCTTAGTTATTGATATCTTGAATGGTTCATTGATTTGCTTAAGATATCTTAATGATTCCTTACAACAAGGTTCCACATATGTTACTGAATAGGAAGTTGCTAAAAATCAAGGGAAGAGTAAAGGTAAAGGGAAATATAAAGGTAAGAAAAATGGGGAGGGGAAAGGTAAAGGAAAGATTGTAAGACCAACAAAACAATCAAAGCAGGGTGAATGTAGTGGTGAAGGGAGTGTTCTGTTTGATGGTATGGAAGAAAATGAAGAGACAAATGTAAAGTTGAGAGGATTGAGAGACATTAAAGAGTATAACGATGATGACTTACTTGAAAAATATAATAGTGAATATGGAAGTAATGCATAGGCATATTTTCAAACATTCAAGCTTCCAAAAATAATGGAGGATTATAAGGTAGATATTGTGGACGACTTATTTAGGGACCAATATACAAGAACTTATGATTATGGCCATGAACTGTTAAGTCAAATTTAGGGTCAACTGTGAAAATTACAACTCAAGCATTTCAAGGTGGGGAACATCTTGAGAGTCAATTGAGTGCACACTTTCAGAGGATGTATATATGTTTTGAAGCTTGCAGAGATAGTTTTTTCAAGTGCAGACCCATTATAGGATTAATGGTGTTTCTTAAAGTATTATAATGGTGGTCAAATACTAGCAGAAATTGGAAAGGACCAAATGATCAAATTCTACAAATAACATTTCTTGTTATAGAGGGTAAAACCAAGGATTCATGGACTTGGTTTTTAGAATTGTTGATAAGTGACTTAGGATGTGTAAGGTTATGCAAGACTTAGACATACATCAATGATCAACAAAAAGTAATATTATATGTTTTATGTAAGTCTTACACATTCATCTACTGCATTTTTTCTTTGTGTTAATATGATTTTATGTTTTAACTGTAGGGTTTGTTGCCAACACTTGAGGAATTGCTCCATGGAGTGGACAAAAGATTATGTGTCAGGTAACTACAATTTAATTACTAAATTTTGACAACCATTATGGTACTAAATGTTGTCTGATTACATTACTAAGCATTTATACAACAATTTCAAGAAGAAGTATCCAAGCATTAAGCTGAGTGAACTGATATGGAAGGTTGCCACTGCTAGTAATGTTAATGCATGGGAAAAGACAATGCTTGAAATAAATTAAGTAAATGATGATGCATTCAAGCACTTGATGAATCTTCCACCAAGGTTTTGGAGAAAACCTTGATTTAGAACAACTACATGATGTGATACTGTGTGAAACAATATGTCATAGGAATTAGTTTTTGTAACTGCTAGGGTAGAGTCAATTGTCACTATAACTGAAGAAATCAAAGTTTATTCTATGTTGAGATTGACGTCAAATAGGAAGAATATTTCCAAATATGATGGTTAAATTCTACCAAATACCATAAATAGAATAGCAAAGGAAGCCTAAAAAATATGGGTGGAAATGGGCATGCCCGCCCCGCAAAAGCCTGTAAAAAACGAGGTGGGACGAAGTGGGAATTGTTGAGGATGTGAGCCTAAAACCTATGTCTGCCCCACAAAAAATTAAGGGCAGGGTGGGGAAAGCCAGCATGCACTGCACCTATTAAGCCTAAAAACGTAAAAAAAATTATGTAAATGCACGCGCCCGCAAAAGTTCGCGAAGAAAATGGGGTGGGGTAGGGCAGACGTAGTAGAGGGTGAAGGCCTAAACCCTTTGCCCATCCCACACTAAAGTGTAGGAAAAACGGGCATGCCCAACGGGTCGGGTCCGTTTTAACACCCCTACCAAGAAACAAACAATTGGATTATGAGGTAATTGGTGATTTCATGTTGGTGTGAATTTTTATTTTATGCTTTACATTTAGAGTGTTATGTAATTTGTGGTTTCTACATTTATAATTTGTGATTTCTAATTGGTGAAACAAACAATTGGATTATGAGGTAATTGGTGATTTCATGTTGGTGTGAATTTTTATTTTATGCTTTACATTTAGAGTGTTATGTAATTTGTGGTTTCTACATTTATAATTTGTGATTTCTAATTGGTGATTTCTATATTTGTAATTTGTAATTTGTAAATTTTTATTTTATGCTTTACATTTAGGCGTGATGGTGAATAAGATTATAAGGTTAAGCATATCACATATAATGGAGAAAAGTATGTGAGTCTGTCAAAAAAATAATGCTCTTGCAGGTGACGGATGTTGACAGGGCTGCCATGTGGTCAGGCAATTTCATGCGTGAAAGATCGGCACTTGAAATTAGATGATTTTGTGTTTGATTGCTACAAAAGGGACATTTATGAAGCTTGTTATGCAACGATTATTTATCCAGTCAATTGAGAAACTCTGTGGACTAAAACAAAGTATGTTGATTTGCAGCCACCACCAATCAAAAGACAACTTGGGAATCCCACTAAGAAAAGGATCAGGGAAGTTGGAGATATGTTGAAAGATGAGACACAATTGAACCAGGAAAATTTTGAAATCAAGTGCAATTGATGCCACATGAATGGACACAACAAGACTACTTGTAAAATGCCAGTGTTAGTTACACAAAAAATAACTCAACCTACTCAGGGAGGAGCAAGTTAGCCAATACCAAGTCAATGAGCATCAATTCAGCCAACACCAAATCAGGGAGCATCAAATCAACCAACACCAAATCAGGGAGCATCAACTCAAGCAACCCCAACTGGACCCTGTAATTTTATCTCCATCCTTTGTAGTGGTGTCTGCAAATGATTTTTATATTAGTGTATCTGTACAATGCCAATATGGTTTAATTCCACCTTTTGTTGCAGTTATAACATTCTGATTTAGCAGTAATACGGATCAATGCCACCTTATGTAGCAAGATATATATCTAGATTATGTTAATGCATTGAAGTTTCTTAACTACAATACTCTGATGATATATAGTTTAGTTCTAATTGTTTGAAATTATTCATTTATGTATCATATCTAGTCCCTTTATTTCATTTAAGGTTCCAATTAAGTCTCTTAATTATTAAAATTTACTTTTCGAGTCCCTTAATTATCTGAACAAGGTTTGTAACACAGTATGCAGGGCTGTTGTATACCAGATGAAAGCATCAACATAATTTGTTTTGATCATTCAATTTCATTAAGCAAACACAATTATTATAGAATAATGTCAATAAAAAAACACAACTTTTACATAATTATGTCATGGCATTAAACCAACACAACCAATCAACTAACCCTATTCGAAATACATTGTTAAAATAACTAGATTCAACCCTAAACTAAAAATGCAAAACACCATTGGCATTTCCAAAAACTCTTTTGTGTGGACAACCTCATTCTTCAATTTGAAAATTTTATTCTTTTGCCTTTAAATATTCAAATCTCTTCCATCAACAATTTTATTACATAATCACATGAAGAAATTACGATCCTTTTCCATTTGATTTCTGTAATTTCTACAACCCCAAAACTTTTTCCCAACGTTCACAATGTTTATGTATGCCAATGTACAAAGAATACATTCCTCTTGGAAAAAAACACTATCTCCTCTTGTTTCTTTTGAGTACATATCCAAATGTCCCACAACTTTAGTTGTTTGACTTTCAAGAGGTGTTCAATATCTTTGACATTGAACATAAATATATAAGAAGATGAGTGTTGAAGAAGACTAATGTTGAAGAAGATGAAGAATAACCCTTAGAAACTCAAGGATGTAGTTGCACTTTCGTGAATGAAGCTTAGAATACTGATATAAGACCCTTGTTGAATCAATATTTTTACTTATGACAAGTTTTCATGTCACATATGCAAAAGATAATGTTTTTTCACAACATTTAACAGAAAGGATTTAGTTGGCTAACGAAACTGTTTTTAAGAGACTAAAATGTAACGTTTATTAAATCAAGGACTAAAGTAAAACTTTAAATTAAATTAAGGGACCTCATAAGCCTTAAATCTTCGTGTCACTACTTTCATTATAATATTATAGATGATATTACAAAGGACGATAAGTTGCAATTGAGTAACCTAGGATAACTCATTGCATTTTAGAATTAGAGCGATGAGAGTATGACTCATATTTTAAATCTTACTATGTTTAGTAGACATTTCAGAGTTATCATGAATCATTGGAATCATTCATGTTAAATGTAATTTTAATAAAAACAAAATATTGACTCGGCTTGCGCAATGGATTTTTCTTTTTGCATTTGCAACCATAGTTTTAAATTATATTCAACAACTTACATTGCGGTTGCGATATTATTGATATGGTAGTTTTCGTAACAACATTAGACTACAATTACGTATATGATTCCATCCAAAAATCATGTTATACGATTTCAGCCTTGTAAGTTCACTTCTTCTTACCATAAATGAAAATATTATAAGAATAAATCTCAATTTTTTTTAAATCTAATGAAAAGTCTTAACTTTAAATATTTTTAACCGTGTATTTCAAATAACTCTTAATAAATATCCACGCTAAAATATGCATCGTAGCAACTGAAATGGCCACAAATATACGGTGACCACAATAGCAATTTAAACTCATGTTTGTAAAATCTAATATTATAATATATGAGGTAGAATTAGTGTACAAAGCTTATGAAAAAACAAACTAAAATTCCAAGATTATAGTATTAATAGGTTAATATTTTCCATGAACTTTTCGATTTGGAGGAGAATTAAAGAAATTGAAATTTTGAGTTGTAGAGCGGGGGAGTTTCGACCATCATAAAGGAGATGAAGAAGTATCCGAATTTTAATCTAAATGAAAAAGTGTTTCTCATGTTTAATGTGTTTTTACATTCTTAAGAATCACTATTAAATTTTTATTTATTTATCAAATTAATATCGTCTAATTTCCACTTCTTTAAGATTAATCTCTAAATTTTTCATAAATCCCAAATTAAATAATTTTATTAACAATCTTTTTAATTAAATTATTGGAATGTCACACTAATAATAAAATGATTTTTGAAAAAAAAAACAATGGGATTAAAAACTAGTTGGCACATGCACATGTTATATATATATATATATGTTATATGATGTATATAGTTAACTTATTCTAAAGAATCACACAAGTTAGGTAGGATGATCAAGTTTGATACTAAAATTGTAAAAGAAATCTCAGAAGTCCACATGTATATCTTTGGGGTTGGTAATGTCCCTTCAATTAATGGCATATACCAAAGCAAAACAAGTCATTGACTAACACAATGATCCTCGATAAGTTTGTCAAGGAACACACGAATCCTAAGAGTAGGATGTTTGTACTTGTACTAGTACATTATTCCCAATTTCATCGATTAATGAGTTACTGATATTTTATAATTTTAAAAAATACAGAATCACAACTATTGTTAAGAGTTGAATAACGTGGTTGTTCGATAAATAAACTAACAGATGTTTTGTTTTCATATTTAACTAATTTTTTTAATAAAATATACTCATTTTTTTAACTAAAATATACTCATTCAAATTGGTAGAATATTCAAATTGGTAGAATATACCTCAAAAATACTACAATTTCAACATGGAAAAATTGAGATGACAAATTTGTTGAAATGATAAATTAGTAATCAAACTCACATTATCTATAAAATTTGGTATAGTTTTTTTTTTCTTTCAAATATATCCCTTTTCAATTTTATTTTAAATCTTAATTTCTGTTTCTCACAAACGACAGTTATACAACGGTTTATTATTATTTTTAAATATTTTATAAATAATTAAAAATAAAAATAAAATTAAATAAATATATAATACAATTTATATTTTATTCGTATCAATATTTGAGAAAGCGGACTAGACGGCCATTCACGTGCCCGTCTGGATGTTAGTTTAAATTAATAGCAAAAGAATAATTAAATGTTATAAATATGACAAAATTAAAATGATGAAAATAACTATGTTTTTTAATATATAGTTTGACATTTAAGTCATTAATTAAATTTATAATTATTCTTATGTGAATATGAATCAAACAAACTACGTGACAATACAAAAAAAAAAATTCAACAATATTGTTGCATCAACGCAAATATAGAAGAAGCCGCACAAAAATCATAGAAAAATACAAAAGAAACCAATGCAAATAGTCATTATAGAGCAAAAATAACTCTAAATCACTTCTATAGTTAATGAGAAAGAACAAATTAGGGTTACAAGAGAGGAGACATACTACTTTTATAGGTGAGTAATTCCTCCAATAATAGAGAAAAGAAAAATAAGCGAAGAGGAGATAAATAAGAAATGCACACAATAATGAAAAAATGAATAAGAAACAAGGGGGATTATTGGCTTTTGTAAGAGAATATATTTAAACATTTTATATTTTGTGTACAAGTCATTATAAAATAACCGTAATATAATTCAAAAAATATCACCATAGCAAGTTACAATAATATAATTCAAAATATATTATTATTTTTAGTTATATTTGTATATTTATCTTCCTGGTTATTTGTTTGATCTCAAAATATATGCAATACATAATTGTTATTATACATGTGTTGTGAAACATTTATTTTATATTATCTATTCGAAACTAATTTTTTGCTGCAAGTTCCAATAATTGATATGAGAGCCAATTGTTAAATTTTGGGTGGTAGAACTTATTTCATGAAAATAATAGTTTATATTAATGGAATGAGAAATATCAAATAGAAAATTTTAATGAAAAATTATTTTTGTTTTTCTATAGGATGTTGTGAATGAAAATTTTGGTTATTCCATAAAAGTTGCATAAATCCTTGTAAGAGAAAGAAGAAAAATCGAGGGATATGGAGGATGGGGATTGGGAAGAGTTAGATCCTGAAGCACAAACATTCATAATGTTATGCTTTGAGAAGGATGTTACATTCTTGGTCAATGAAGAAGCAACAACTCGTGGTGTGTGGGAAAAGTTAAAGACTAACTCTAACGAATTGGATCTATTTGAAATTCAAAATGTATACGTGAAGGATGGAAGAAGGCACTGTAATCCATTATTATATCAATAAGTTTGATAGGATCATATAATATTAAATGATATAGATGTGAAGGTAGATGAGGAAGAACGTCTATTGATGCCACGACTTTCATTGCCAAATTCTTGTGAAAACTTAGTTCAAAGTTTGATGCTTATAGTTGATACTTTAACCATAGATGAGACTAAATGTCACTTTTAGTATATGACTTTTGAAAGGTTGATACAAGTGAAATGTTATCTATTAATAGAAGAGAACAAGCTCAAGGATTTTTTGCAACCAGAGGAAATACAAATGAAAGAAAAAAAGACAATGGAAGAAAGTTTAAATAATCTAGACCTCTTGTGAAAAGGTCATGTTTCAAATACGGTGAGCTTGGACATTTTTAAGTGAATTACCCAAAAAGGGGTATTACTCAAGAAGAACAACAACGACATCTTCAAAGGGAAACAATAAGAGAAATAAGAGTCAACTTATTGTTGGACATGTGACTTCATACACGAGAGTGGTGAATTGTGGATGTTTGAAAAACTTTGGTTAAAAACAAAATGATTTGTAAAATCATAGATTGCAAACATTTTATAAAATAGATGAGTAAATAGGCAGCAGAAAATCATAGAAAAGATAATTAGTGGAAAGTAAAAGAGATAAGTCAAGAGAAGAACACCAAAGAATTATACACATTCAGCCTTAAAGTTGACTTACTTTTGTCCCAAAGAATTATTCTTGAAAGTATTCAATAAACTTGAGAGCTTTTAGAAGGATGTACCCACGAACCTCCTTATACAAGAAAATAAATTTTCCAGGCTAACTGTTAACTAAAGAACAAACAAGGCTTATAATGGTTAGTCTCCAAATCAAACCGAGATTTTGCACGGGATAATCTCGAACCAAGATGGAGTTTTGAGTTGGCTATCCTTTGAATCGAAACGTGGTTTTACACGGGATGACCATGAACGGAACCGGAATTTTTACCAGGATGGTCTAGAACCTACTAAGCTTTCACACCATGTTGAACTCAGTAACCAAGAGAAATTTTAATCGGGATGATCTCGAACCTATAGATATTTTAACTGGGATGATCTCAATAATATTTGTGAATATTTTCGCTGGATGATTTTCACAAACCAAAAGAGATTTTTTCTCCAAGGCAAAGCTCACAAACCAAATGGAGAATTCCTAAGACAATCCCCCAAAGATATAAGATTTTTTAACTGGTTTATCTTGTAACCAAAATATCATCTTCCTACGGAAGAATTATTTACTCAAGAGAAAAAATACTCTAGGTAAATTTACAATTTTCATCTCATCGAGAACAATTATCCTCACTTAAACTCAAGAACACTATCAAATTAATCTGGATAAAATATCTGAGAAAAAATGAGAGATTAGAGATATGATGAGAGAAATGAAAAGTGAGTTTTTTATTCGTTTTCTGGATATGAAAAGTGATGGAGAAGCTCTCTATTTATAGGCCAAGGCGCTGGACAAATTTGGAAATAATCAATGGGCATATTCAATGTCATAATCAATTAGGCTAATCGATTAGACAAGCTAAATAATGGATTGTTAAGTCCGTAAATGGAAGGTTTTGATATATAATCATTACCAATCATTAAGAGATTGTCTCAATCGATTTTAGACTTAACTAATCATGATCTAGTCGATTAGACAAAAGATCTAATAGATTATTCAGTTAGAAAATGTATTTCAATTAAGCATACATTCTCCTAATCAACTGACTAAGCCTCAAAAACATTTTTGGTCATTTAAATAAAATACGATATGCTTCTCAAATGCTTTTAGTGTGTTTATGTTTGAACCATAGTATTTCTAGAAATACCTTTGTGTCTTTACAAGACACTAGACACTTGGACGGACACGACCTGGCGAGCTATCACACTTCCTCTTTTCACAACTCTGAAGCTTCAAATATTTGCATCATTATATTTTTGTTTATCATCACATAAGAGATTTGAATCTTCTTAATGAGACTTGAGATATCTTCAATTTGATTAGTGTCATCTGAGAGTTTGAGAGATTAAACCTCTGATGATCCTTGAAACATAAGTCTTCACTTGAAAGTCTTTAGACTGCAGTGTTGACTTAAAAACATTTCTTGATCTTCAAGAGCATAGCTTGATCGGGAGGATAACTTAATCAACTATCTTGTGCATAACAAATTATTGAATTTAAGTGTTGTCATAATCAAAGCTAAAAAGCTATTAAGTTGTCTTGCAGCTTTGCTATCCATAAGCTTCACCATCTTGGATCATTTTGACTATACCTGTAAGCACATAGATTCATATTTATGTCTCAAATTATTAAGATGATTATTGTTACTCCATTTCAGAACAATGCGGTGAAATATATTGTAAGTGGACGCATAATTTAGGAGGATCTAACCATATGTGTCCAAATAGGATATGGTATACAACTTACCAAAGTTTGGATGGTGGCATAATTTTTATGGTAAATGATTATGCTTGTAAGACTGTCGGGTTATGTATTATTCGAGTCAAGATGCATGATGGAGCAATTATAACCTTGAAGGATTTGAGATAGAACCTAGATTTAAGGACAACCTTATTTCTCTTTAGTTCTTAGAGAAAAATGGTTGCAACAGAGTCATGGAGAATATAGTTTTAAAAGATATTCATGGTTCTTTGGTAATGAAGGGAATTCATCACTGAAATCTTTATTTTCTTTTGGGGACAACTGTTACATGTGATTTGCTAGTGGAATTTAGTGTAAGTAAATATCAAACAAGAGAATGCACTAGGATATGGCCCATGAGCTTTGGGAATATGTCAAAAAAGTTATATCATTGCTTAGTGGACAAGGCTTGTTGAAGAACGTGAAGAAATTGCAAATGGAATTTTTTAAATACTGTATGAATGGAAAATGACACGATAAATTTCTCTACAAGCACGAACAAAAATAAAGAGTTATTAGATTATATCCATACGGATGTTTGGGATCCAAGTAAAGAGTTATTAGATTATATCCATACGGATGTTTGGGATCCAAGTAAATATACTTCTAATGGTGGTTCCAAGTACTTTATTACATTTTTTAGGATCATTTTATATATGTTTAGATTTACTTCCCTAAGCATAAGAATCATGTATTTGACATTTTCAAGCAGTGGAAAGCAATGGTTGAGAATGGAATAAGTAAAAAGCTAAAAATGGTGAGGTCAAATAATGGTATAGAATACATTGAAGGAGATTTCAAAGAGTTTTGCAATCATGAAGGTATTGTAAGACACTGGACATTCAAAGAAACACCTCAATAGAATGGAGCTGCATAAATACTTAATCTTATACTACTTAAAGGCAGTGTGTATGCATCTAATTCTAGGTTAGGTCGAGAATGATGGGTATAATCGATTGCTACAACTTGTTACATAGTTAATTGATATCCAAATTCTTATTTAGATGGAGACACACCCTCAAAAGGACAATAAACTAATCTGGTGCACAACTTATTATCATGTCAAGAACAACAAACTTGATGAAAGAACCAACAAAGCAATATTCTTGAGGTATCCAAAAGGAGTTAAGGGATATTGTCTTTAGTGTGTAGAAAACTATAAGTTTATAATCATTTGGGATGTTCCTTTGATGAAAGATCTATGTTGGCTTTGTCAAAAGCTATGGTACCTAATAACATTGGTGTTAGGAATTCAAATACTCAAGTGGTTGAGATAGAATCTAGAGATTATCCAGATTATATCCATGTTCGAGTGGAGAATTATGGTGTTACTCAAAATGAGGACAATGAGCCTGATCACGAGGAGATTCAGAATGAAAATGCACATGTATTACAACAACAATAGCATGAATATTTGGAAAACACTAGGCCAGAGAGAAATTATAAATCAGTTCAAAAGTTTGGGTTAGACGAACCTCTAAGGCATTACGTGCAAGTAAACTTGATGGAATATGCACTCTCGGTGGAGAATAATGAGATGCTCACCTTCAAACAAGTGGTCAAATACAAAGATAGAGAGAGTTGGTTGGTTTATATAGAGAAAGATATATAATCTCTTCATAAGAACATAACACAGGATGTGGTCTCATTGCCTATGAGAAATATTGTATTGGTTGTAAATTGATATATAAAAGAAAAAGGATCATACCATATATGATGGTATAAGATATAAGGTTAGGCTTGTGGCAAAAGGGATTTGCATAAAAAAAAGGATGTTGATTACAATGAGATATTTTCTCCAATTATAAAACATACTTTTAGTTGGGTGTAATAAAATTTATTAGTCACGGTGATCTTAAGACGGGACAACTTGATATGAAGACAACCTTCTTATAAGGTAATTTGGATGACAATATATATATATATATATACATATACATATATATATATATATATATATATATATATATATATATATATATATATATATATATATATATATATATATATATATATATATATATATATATATATATATATATATATATATATACCTGATGGATACATGATTAAGGGAAAAGATAGATATGTATGTTTCTTGAAGAAATCACATTATGGATTGAAGTAATTTTCTCGTCATGGTACAAGCGATTTGACTCATTTATGTTAAAGCAAAGGTTCTCACAAAATGCTTATAACTCTCATAAATTTGTAATACTTATGAAGGTGGTTGTATGCATCTCCTATTGTATGGACTACATGCTTATTACTTCAAAGAGCAAGGTAGAGATAGATATGTTAAAAACTCAACTTGCTAAGAGTTTGAGACAAAATACTTGGGTGTTGCTAAGAAATTATTTAGTAGAGAGAGAGAGAGATTAAATAGGAAGTTGTTCTTGAGCCATAATTGCTATATAAAGCAGGTTATGGAAAGGTTTGGGATGAAAGGTGTTAAGTCAGTGGTAACTCCATTGAATTCAGATTTTAGGCTCTTTATTAAACAATTTCCCACTACAACAAAAGATAAGACATACATGGAATATGCTCCTTATGTTAGTGAAGTTGGTAGTTTAAGATACCTCATGGTATGTACATATCAATATATTTCACAAGTGGTTAGTTTTGTTAGTAGATTCATTAGGAAATTGGGAAAGGCACATTGGAAAGTGATGAAATGGTTTGTAGGAACTTGAAGGGTACCATTGACCCAAGTTTGCGATTTAATGGAGATACATGTCATTTAAATGGTTTTGTTAATTTTGATTATGTTTGTAATCTAGATAGATGGCAATCTACTATTGATTATGTGTTTAAACTATATGATGCTCTGATAAGTTCGTGATCAATGTTATAGGTTATAGTGTCCATATCTATTATAGAGGTTGGGTATATGTTTATAACTAAAAGGTGAAGGAAGCATTGTGATTGTAGGGCCTTCAAGATGATTTGGATATTAAGCAAGAATGTATGGATATTAGTTGTGATAACCAGAGTAAAATTCACTTCGCCAAGAATCAGGTTCATCATGCACGTACTAAATATATTAATGTCAAGCATCATTGTATATGGGGTATCATATAAGAAGATAATATTTCTCTAATGAAGACTAACAAGAATCATGTGGACATGTTAATATTATTCCATGTCAGATATTACATGGATTAATAAATGAAACTATGATTGTTTGATCCTGGTCTGAATGTATATAAGCAATTATTGTTATAATGGTGTAAGCGAAGATCAAAATGTGTTTGTCCAATATTAAAGTTCTTTCAAATTATGAATGAAGTGGAGAATTACAAGTACAATAGTGGAGAAGAGAAAAATAAGAAGGAGAAGAAAGAAATAAGGGAATACATACATTAAGAAAGTGTAATTTAATTCAAGAAATATCATCATCGAAAGTTATATAATTCTAGAATAATTTTTTTTTATTTATATAAATATTTTCGTGGTTATTTGTTTGATCCCAAAAATATAGTCAATATATAAATGTTATTAGATGTATATCATGAAACATTTATTTCATATTATTTATTATAAGTTAAATCTCTACTAAAGATGTTCATGGTGCGAGTCAACATGTGAACTCCTCGATCCAATTCAAACTAATATATTAATTATTTAAATTCGTTTATTTATGAGTATATCTGATTCAATCCGTGACAACTCAAATAGTTTTGGCTCAAGTGTTAGATTTGAGTTTCTTAACATGTGGACATGTTGCCTCCACTCTTTAATGCGAAATTACTGATTTATTATTGTTTTTAATAAAATAAAATAAAATTAATATGTGACTTCAAACTTTTTTTTCCTTAAATTTTTACTCACCCTCATAATTTCTACTAAACCAATACTCAATCAATCTTTAATACTAAATGTCAATTTGTACTCACCGTCAAAATTGACCCATCAATATTTCTACTAAACCAATAGTCGAAATTTTAATACTAAATGTGATTCTTTATTTGCTTTTGTATTATTTCAAGCTTATGGATTTTATAGAAATGACGTGTTTTATGAAATTTGATATTATTATTATTAAGTGTTATGACATACGAATGAATTTTATTTAAAATTATATGATGGGTTTTAGTCAATTTATGTTTTAAATTTTCTTACAATTGTATTGAATTGTGTCACAGAATTGTTAGAATTAGAAAAATAACTATCAAAAAATTATTTTTTATTTTATATACAACCCACAAACTTAATTCAACCTGTAATTGATCGGGTAAATTTTGATTGTGAAATTATGAGTTAGAAAATAAACACAACTCATTAAAATCTAAATAAATTTGATAATAAATCAAACTCGATTCAGTCCAACTCGTCTACATCCTAATTTTCACTCCATATTCCAACATTCTGTTGAATTGTAATTCTTGTGTCGAAGCATGTTGCTCGACAGGAATAAGGAAGTGTTGAACCACCTAGTGTGTTAAGTTGTGTTAGTGTGTCGAAGTGTCGAAGCATGTTTCTTCACAGAGGATTTCGACTTAGATCTATTTTAGTAGTGTTAGCTATTTTGGGCTTTTATAGTTTTGGGCTTTGGCTTGAGGTCAGAGTTAACCTAAATCTATAAATAGAGGGAGTAACCCTTATTCTTGTAATGAAGTGAATAGAGTATTCATAACATTGTAATTCACAGTAATTTGCAATTGCAAAGTGAATAAGAAGTTTTCCACAGTTTGTGGACAGAGAGAAACTCTGCAAAATTTTATTACTTTTCTCATTCATCGTTCTTTCTTTTTTTCTTTCTCCATTGTTCTTACTTTTTATTGTCATTATATGGTTGATAATAATCTTGTTCATCAAGATTGATTAAAATTCTCTATAGGTTTTGGTAGATTTCCAACATTTGGTATCAAGAGCTCCGATTTAATTGATTCGTGGGAAGAAAATCACCATGGCAACAAATCATCCAAATGGGTATTTTCTAGAAAATCTTCTGATTCTCAAGAACAACAATTATGAGAATTGGTGCAAGTAGATAAAGTTTGTGTTCTATTATCAAGATCTTTGGGATCTTGTGAAGGAATGAGTAACAACGCTTGCAGAAGTCACGACAGATCAAGAAAAGATTGCACATAAAGAATTGAAGAAGAAAGATTATAAAGCTCTCTTTATAATTCATCAATATGTTGATACAGATAACTTTGAAAAGGTTATTGATGTAGAGTCAGCGAAAGAAGCATGGGAAATTCTAGAGAAATCATTTGGAGGAGCGGAGAAGGTGAAAGAGGTGAGGTTACAAACTCACAAAAGAACATATGAATATCTTCAGATGGAAGACAATGAAAGCATGACTAATTTCTTCACCAAGATTACGAAATTGGTGAATCAAATCAAGGTATATGGAGAAGTGTTGACATAAAGATCTGTTGTTGGAAAGATCTTGAGGTTGTTGGCTCTAAAGTTCGACCACGTGGTAGCAGTCATAGAAGAGTCGAAAGATTTGTCAAAATTGACAAAGGAAGAGCTTCAAGGGACGCTTGAATATCATGAACAAAGAATGGCTGAAAGAGATACAGGAAAGTCGAAGAGTGATATGGCTTTGCAGGCTCAATCAACAAAAGAAAGAAAAGGCAAAGAAAGATGGAATGGAAACAAAGGTAGAGGAGGTTACAATAATTTGATTGGTCGAAATCAGCAAGAAGGAAACTGGTCGAATTAGAGAAAACCCTGGAACCAAGACAACCAAAGAGGTGGTGTTGCAGGTAAAGGAAGAGGTGGTGGTCAAAATCCAGACAAGAGTCACATTCAGTGTTATAATTGTCAGAAGTATGGTCACTATTCTAGTGATTGTCCAGAAAAATAGAAGAATCGAGAAACTTATGCAAAGCTGGCGAAACATGAAGAAGAAGAGACGTTGATGGTTACAACAAGAGATGAAGAGAGATTCAAGGACCAATGGTACTTGGACTCGGGATGCTCATCACACATGTATGGAAGGAAATATTGGTTTGTCAACATAAATCCCTCAATAAAGAACATGGTGAAATTTGCAAATGACAACAATCTAGCAACTGAAGGTGTTGGTGGTGTTCTGATCATGAGGAAAGATGGCAAGAGGTTTGTAATTTCAAATGTGTTGTACATACCAGGCATGAAGAGCAATTTGCGCAGCATAAGGCAGTTAGTCGAAAAGAACTACAAGGTGGCGATCAAAGACAAGATGATGAGAGTTCTCGACTCAAATGGAAGGTTGATCTTGAAGGCTCTAATGTCTCAGAATAGAACCTTCAAGATTGAACTAAATGTGATGGAGCATAAGTGACTTGCAACAGCATCCAACAGAGATGAATGGATATGGCACTATAGACTTGGCCATATTAATTTCAAAAGCATCAAATATTTGAAGAGAAGAAATATGGTTTCAGGATTACCAGAAATCAACATTCCAAACGAAGTGTGTGAAGAATGCGTGCAGGCGAAGCAGCATAAGAATAACTTCAGTAAGGATGTAGGAAGCTGGTCAAAGGAAATTCTTGAAGTCATATACTTTGATGTATGTGGTCCTCTCTAGGTGGATTCGATTGGAGGTAACAAATACTTTGTTACATTCATAGATGATTTTAGTCGAAAACTGTGGTCTTACCTAATCAAGAAGAAAAGTGAAGTGATTGAGGTATTTGCCAAGTTTAAATCTATGGTCGAAAGACAGAGCGGTCGAAAGATCAAGATTTTGGGGACTGATGGTGGTGGAGAATATTTGTCGAAAGACTTCGATTGATTATGTATGAAAGAAGGGATTGTGAATGAGGTGGTGCCACCCTACACAGCACATTAGAATGGAGTCGCAGAAAGGAAGAATATAACCATCATGAATATGGTTAGAAGTATGTTGAAAGGCAAGCAGCTACCCAAATAATTATGGGGAGAAGTTGTATCGACTGCGATATATATCCTGAATAGATGTTCGATAAAGAAGTTAGAAGGAATCACGCCAGAAGAATGTTGGTCCGGTGTCAAGCCTAGCTTGAGTCATCTGAGGGTGTTTGGATCTATAGCACATAGACATGTGCTAGATCAGTTGAGAAGAAAACTTGATGACAAATCGAGTCAGATGATCCTGATAGGATATAATTCGACTGGAGGATACAAGTTATTCGACCCAGTGAATAAGCAAGGGGTGATCAGCAGGGACGTGATCATAGATAAGCTTAAGAAGTGGGATTGAACTGAGAATATCAAGAAAGATTCAGTGAGAATATTTTGTGATGAACCAGTTAGTGAAGTTGAAAGAGAAGTTCGACAGTAAGAAGTCAAAGGTGAAGCAAGGA
This sequence comes from Lathyrus oleraceus, assembly GCF_024323335.1. Classification (NCBI taxonomy): domain Eukaryota; kingdom Viridiplantae; phylum Streptophyta; class Magnoliopsida; order Fabales; family Fabaceae; genus Lathyrus; species Lathyrus oleraceus. The sequence continues at coordinate 431,950,098 of NC_066584.1, forward strand.
CAAGCAAACCTCAAAGAACAAGACACATGCTTGCAAGGTTGCAAGAATGTGTGATTACATCAGATGATGTGGTCAATGAAGAAGGTGGGCTGGTACACTATGTTTTCTATGCAGATGTCGAACTTTTCAATGCAGTTAAGGCATTGAAAGATTCAAAGTGGATGAAAGTAATGGACGAAGAGATGAAGTCAATCGAAGTCAACAACACCCGGTCACTTGTCGAATTTCCCCAAGACAAGAAGGTAATTGATGTGAAGTGGGTATACAAGGTGAAGTTGAATCCAAAAGGAGAAGTGACTCGACATAAGGCGAGACTTGTGGCGAAATTATTTCTTCAGAAAGAAGGAATCGACTTTGATGAAGTTTTTGCACCTGTTGCTAGGATCGAAACAATCAGGTTGGTTGTTGGTCTAGCAAACATTAACAACTGGAAGATGTGTCAGATGGACGTGAAATATCCATTCCTGAATGGCCCCTTAGAAGAAGAAGTTTATGTTGCACAACCAGTTGGGTTTGTGAAATAAGGTGAAGAACGAAAGGTGTACAGGATGCATAAAGTCCTATATTGACATAAATAAGCTCCAAGAGCTTGGAACAAGAAGATAGATGGATTTCAAGGGAGAAGGAATCCGTGAAGTGAAAATCTGAACATGGAGTATATGTAAGAAGAAGCAAGAGTGAATTGTTTATACTATGCCTCTATGTCGATGACCTGTTGATAACAGGTAGCTGTAAGAAGGAGATCGAAGACTTCAAAGGTGATCTCAATAAGGAATTCTAAATGTCAAATTTGGATGAGATTTCATATTTCCTTGGCATCGAATTTTACAAGAGTTGTAGAGGTTTGATGATGCATCAAAGAAGGTATGTAGGAGAATTACTTAAGAGATTTGAGATGCAAGATTGCAACCCAACTTCGACTCCGGCTGAGCCTAGATTACAACTGCCGAAAGATTCAGATTCAGATGATGTCGACCTAACCCAATATAGAAGACTTATTGGGTCACTTTGATACCTTTGTCACACAAGGCCTGACTTAGCATACAGTATAGGTATGGTGAGTAAGTTCATGCAGAAGCCAAAGGTATCACATCTAACAGTGGTGAAGAGGATACTAAGGTATCTGAAAGGAACTCTCGACTATGGCATTTTGTTTTCTGCAGTTGATGAAGGAAAAGAATGAAAATTAGTGGGATACACCGACTCAAGTTATTGTAGTGATGCTAAGGATCAAAAATCCATAATTGGCTATGTGTTTATGCCAGGTGGTGCACCAATTGCTTGGAGTTAGAGAAAGGAACCGGTAGTGGCATTATCGTCGTGCGAAGCAGAATACATAGCTGCTTCTCTTTGTTCATGTTAAGCAACATGGATGGTGAATCTGGTCGAAGAGATAACAGCGAAGAGTCATGGAGCAATTACCATGAAGATCAACAACATGGAAGCTATCAATTTGGCGAAGAATCTGATAGCACATGGTTGAAGCAAGCACATCGAAATAAGGTTCCATTATCTTCAAGAGCAGGTAGCAGGCAGGAAGATGAATGTGGAACACTACAGAACTGAGAATCAGATTGTAGACATCATGACATAGGGAGTGCAGGTTGAAGTTTTCAAAAGACTAAGAGATATGATGAATGTAGATAGCTTAAACACAATGAATTAGGTGGTGTATTGAATTGTAATTCCTTGTGTCGAAGCATGTTGCTCGACGGGACCAAGGAAGTGTCGAACCACCTATTGTGTTAAGTTGTGTTAGTGTGTCGAAGTGTCGAAGCATGTTTCTTCACACAGGATTTCAATTTAGGCCTATTTTAGTAGTGTTAGCTATTTTAGGCTTATATAGTTTTGGGCTTTACCTTGAGGTCCAAGTTAACCTAAATCTCTTAATAGAGGGAGTAACCCTTATTATTGTAATAAAGTGAATAGAGTATTCATAACATTGTAATTCACAGTATTTTGCAGTTGCAAAGTGAATAAGAAGTTTTCCACAATTTGTGGGCAGAGAGAAACTCTGCAGAATTTTATTACTTTTCTCCTTCATTGTTCTTTCTTTCTTTCTTTCTCCATTGTTCTTCTTTTTTTATTGTCATTGAGTGGGTGATAAAAATCTTGTTCATTAAGATTGATTGAAATTTTCGATAGGTTTTGGTGGATTTCCAACACATTCCCTTAAAATAATACTCCTAAACCGTTAAACGTTGATGGTTAAAAAAAACTATATAGTACTATTTGGTAATGGTTTTTTTGGGTAAAAATCATTTATTTATTTTTCATTGAGATAAAAATATTTCATATGTCAACGAGTTTACTTTTCTTGATTCCATTTGTCCTTTTAGTAAAACAAAATAGATTTTTTTTTATAATAACCACATTTTTTAAATAAAATTCCTAAATTAACCTATTTTTAAAAATAATTACGGAAGTCAATTGCATTGACGCATGCATACACTATATCATATGTATGTGTCAATGCATGTGGCGCATACACTATGCAATTTTTTTTAATTTTATATTTTATATTTATAAATAATTAAATTAAATACGTAAATGAAAAATAATTATTTAATATTATAATATAAAATTAAAATACATAACAATTGACAAGAAAATTAATGACTCGTCCGATTGAAACACACTCATGTTCCACATTCAGGTGCGTTAGCTTGTCTTCGAGGTCTCCCATGATTTTCATGAGGTATTTGGTGTCTTTGAGTGCTGACATGATGCAATGGTGGCTGGTGTGAAGGTCTGGTGGAATGTCCAGCGGTATTTGATAGATTTGAAATCATTTCTCCCCAATAGCTAGGGGGTTGTCGCCAACGACACTTCCGTAATTGAGTTCGATGCTCATGTTATCGTAGTTGGGTCATTGTAGTTGGGTGGTTTGTGGACGATATGGTTGCTCAAATTGGGACATTGAATCGTTTTGGAAACGAAGCAATGATTCTTGTAGTGTACTAAAGTCAGACAATGGTTGGGTGTTATGGTGATGGGATGTTTGGGTGTTCATTAGTGGGGGGCTACGATGGAATGATGTTGAATTGTATGAATCATTTGAGCTATAGATTATTGCGATGGCTGTGTATGGTTGTTGGTGGTTAGGATTTGATTCCTGGTTTTAAGTTTGGGTGTGTGGCGTAAATTGGTTGCGAGGTTGGATGTTTGGTGGTTAGGTGTATATGGTAGGGTGATGGTGTGAGGTTGGTTGTTGGGTTTGGGTGGATTGACATTGTTCTTGGGCGGGGATTTGTTATTGGGCGTTTGATGACGAAGCTCGTTGGCGTGGATCAATCAAATACATTGGCTCAGACACAAACTGTGGCGTTGTAATCGACCTAAACCATGCCATATAATTTTGAGTTGGTCTAGCACCATGAATGACTGGTTCGTTTAAGATATGTTGTCGTCGATTCCTACAATGACGACACATCTTTTGCAAAGTCTCTCCAATTGGAATAATTCCATTGACCATCGACTCTTTGTTGATGCCAATCTCCCAAACACGTTGGAGGTTCTAGAGTTTTTTGTTGCATGTCGAACTGAAATTTCACACGACCACTCTGGTGCATCTCCACGGTAGTGAATCAGATAGTTTGTGTTTTTATTGTCCAAACTGCATCATCAACATGGTTAACCTTATGATCAAGACCCAGATACGGCCTCCAGATAAACTGTATAAGAATTTGACATGATTAGAGGATATGTAATTGGATAATTTTTTTAAAATTAAATGTAGAGTTGTTTAGTAGTAATACATCGTCTGATTCAATATGGTCTAAAAGATTATGATAGACTACTGCAGTGTGTTTGGGACACCTGTTATAGTTCATCCCTTTAACTGACCACCTAGATCGAAAAGATTGAAAATATATTAGTTACAGTTAGTTGTACTATCAAGTCTAACAAATTAGAAGATTTAATATAAACTTACTTTGTTGCATAGGGGAATATGAATGACTTCTCGTTGACTAGGGCGAGTGACGGCAGTCTTGACCAACCCTATGCTTGTAGCAAATGGCGTAAGAATAAAACGTACAAGTATTTTTTTTTGGTATTTTTACACAACGAACTATATAAATGGGACAAAACAGTTGAACCCTAATTATATGTGCCTACTTTATTTGTGTTTCGTAACAACGACAAATACATAATATTTATAGTATTACCAGTACTTTCAGGAAATAAAAAATTACCAGATAGAATCATAATATAACACCGAGCTTTAATTATATTTTCATACTCGGTAGATTCTTTGTTTAATGTTATACTTTAATAATATTGTTTAAGATATTTTTAATTAATACCTTGACCCCTAGGTTGACCCGAAGTTTGTCTCGTAGTTGTGTCTTCACACAAAGGGGCACCCAACAGTTCCTCGCATATAGAGTTATCTTGGTTAACTCTACCATTTACAGCTCTACCATTGATAGGTATACCTAACAACATATAGACGTCCTCAAGTGTGACGGTACACTCATCGAAGGGAAGGTGAAATGTGTGGGTCTTGGGTCTCATATTTCTAACAAAGGAAGAATAAATTTGTAGTCAATTGAGTATGAGACTATGTTAAGTAGATTACCAAAACCGCATCCTCGAAGATATGGTTCTATCAAAGGATCGTGTGGTACATATTCATGTACACGACATCGAAATCTCTTTGGGTCTTAATAAAACATAATTAAGAAATAAGTAAGAATAAGTGATAAGAATAAGAACAAGTAATAAAAAAATATAGATTAAGTAATAACATACAAATATCGCAATATTATCGATTGTTCCTCGATGTTCATCACCCATGGTCAATAGAGACATATTGTTGCAGATAGGTTGAGTGTTGCATGAAGGTTGAGTGTTACAGAGAGGTTGAGTGTTGCAGACAGGTTGAGTGTTATAGAGAGGTTGAGTGTTGCAGAGATGTTGAGTGATACAGTATTTATAGATGAGAAAGTAAGTTGCAAGTAAGTTAAGTGTAAGGTTGATGGTAAGTTGCATTCACGGGAAAGTGTACTTTGCATATGATGAGTGTGAAGGCGCCATTGGAAAGTGCAAATGCCTTGCTTTTATGCATGTGAGTATGTGTCGGTGGTAAGGGTGCATGCCTTATATTTTTGCATGCATGTGAGTATGCGCCATTGGAGAGGGCGCATGAGTGGCTTGATGCATGTGAACACGCGCCATTGGTAAGGGTGCATGCCTTGTCTTGTTAAGGCAGGAATCATACAGGTGCGTGCCTTGTCTTGTTAAGGCAGAAGAATCCTGTAGGTGCCATTGGTAAGGGCGTTTGCCTTGTCTTGTCTCCTGCATGCAGGAATCGTGATAGATTCTTAAAAAAGTTTATATGTGATCAGTGTATTTGCTTTGTCTTTTGCATGTGTTGCCTTCACCATATACCCTATTTAACTGCATGCTAATACGTGATCAATGCACTCACCATCAAACACTAAATTTACATCTTAAAAAAATGTCTTCATCACCACATTACATGATCAATGCCCATACGGATGGTGAAATATTTGAGTGTCAGTTATTTGGTTTTTGTTTTCACAACACAGAAGTAACTCGGTTTATAATAAATAGACGATAAAATTTTTCACATTTGAAACAAATAATAGAAAAGAAATTACAGTGTAGTCAGGTGGGACAAATCATCTACAAAAATCCTGTGTTTTTTACAGACAACCAAGTAAAGTTTTATCAATTGAAGATTCGAGATGATGAGGATGCTCACCATATGTTTCTCAGTCATGAACAATCTGGGTACAATGATATAGAGTTATATATATATATATATATATATATATATATATATATATATATATATATATATATATATATATATATTAATAAAACAAAATAAAGTGTCTCAGTTCGTTGATTCGTCATAAGTGTTTTTTGAAACTGATGACGACGAACAAGATGAAGTATATGTTGTTAACGAGGAAGAAGAAAAATTTGAGTTATTGGTTGATGAAATGGTGAATGATGAAGAAGAAGAGTCATTGCCATCTAGTCATGTATATTGTCCACCTCAGCACATGACAAGCTTGAATTTGGGTACATATAAACCTTTATTAGATATATTTTACAATCCTTATGTGCAAATTCAAGGATCGTTGAAAGAAGGAGACAAATTTTGCACAAAAGAAGAATGTGTCAGAGCCATTAAAAAGTATCACATGAAATTATCAGTTGATTATAGGGTTGATCGAACTAATGCAACGAGGTATAATATTTATTGTCAAAATGAGCTCTGATTGTTCTGGTTGTCATCATTTTACCGGAAAAGGAGTGATTCTTGGGAGATAGGTTCTATAGGTCCAATTCACACATGCTTAATCACGAACCCAATGCAAGACCATTGTAAACTTAGCTATCAGTTAATATGCGATGAAATTTTGTTTGTCATTAACGGCAATCCATCGTTAAAGGTGAGTATAATAGTCTCGCATATTGTAACATAATACAATTATACTCCATCATACAGGAAGGCATGGATAGCTAGGACTAAGACAGTTGATAAAGTGTTTGGCAATTGGGAGGAGTCATACAAAGAACTTCCAAAGTACTTGGTGGCTCTTAAACATTATGCTCTAGGGACTACTGTCAATTTGGAAACATTGAAAGTGTATACCTCAGACGGGAATTATGCTATTGGTAATGGAATATTCCATCGACTCTTCTGGGCGTATCAACCATGCATCAAAGGTTTTGCTTTCTATAAACCTATTATACAAATTGATGGTACATGGTTGTACAGGAAAGATAAAGGAATGCTACTGATGGCAGTGGCACAAGGTGGCAACAACAATATTTTTTCAATCTCCTTTGCCCAAGTTAAAGGGGATACTGCTGGGGGTGGAGTTTTTTTCTAAAAAATCTCTAATTGGACGTTACTCCTCAGCCTAACTTATGTTTGATCTCAGACCGACACCCTTCAATAGTGAGTGCCTACAAAAACATTGATAATGGCTGGCAGGATCCTCCTTCGACGCATGTCTGCTGCATTAGACATATCGCTCAAAATTTCATGCGGGAGATCAAAGACAAAATGTTGCGGAAGAAGGTCGTCAACGCAGGACAGGGTATGCATTAACAGAACCTTCTTTCAAACACTACCGCGAAGACATCAGATTGTCAACTGCATATGCAGTAAGGTGGATCGACAATATTCCATTGGAGAAGTGGACTATGACGTACAACAACGGTCAATGATGGGGCCACATGACAACAAATCTTGTGGAATCAATGAACTATGTCTTCAAAAGCATTTGAAACCTATATATAACTGCTTTAGTGCAAGAAACCTATTTCAGGTTATGGGTGTTGTTTACGACCAGACATTCCAAATGGAGTTCAACGTTACAATCTGGGCAGTTGTCTAGTGATGGTTCAATGAAATTCATTAAAGAGAAAGTTGTCAAAGCTAACACACATGTGGTCATGGTGTTTGACCGTACTAAAGGTTGGTATAGTGTTGTTGAGTCAATGGATCATAATGAAGGCTTGCCGAGGGGACACTATCGAGTGGAACTAGATAGAGGTTGGTGCAACTGCGGAAAGTTCCAGGCCTTTTGTATGCCCTGCTCCCATGTTATAGCGACATGTTTAAAGGTTCGACGAGATCCTTCCAACTTACTATCTGATCTTTACAAAGTCATAAACCTTTGCAATGTTTACAAAATTAACTTTTCGGTGGTAGCAAAAGAAATTACTGGCCTGCATATCAAGGGGACATTCTCTGGCACAATAAAATAATGAGAGGAAAGAAAAAGGGGCGTCTAAACAGCACCTGTATTCGAACTGAAATGGACACACCGAACAAAATGGTTAGATTATGTAGTTAATGTCGTCAACCTAGTCATAATCGTACTAATTGTCTCAGTGTTGGAACAAGCACAACAAGATAATTTTAATTGTAACTCTTTTGCTTTATATTAAAAACAACATTCATTTCATATGATAACTTTGTGAGGAAATACCATCACAAACAAATACAACACATACAACACATAAACAACAACACAAGAAACTACAACAAATAAAATACCATCATAAACAAATACAACACATAAACAACATAACTATGCGATTACAACCATCAAAATAATTTTTTGAGGAGCATACATTATTCTGTGAACGTCTCTGCCAATTTTAATATCCACCCAGAAACGTACTTCTCCATTTTGGTTTAATATCGTATCAAGCCATTGAAATCTTCGGATCCTTTCACCATCTGCAAAGTTTCCATCTAACCAACGGTTCAATGTCCTGTTAAGATGTTCGAATGTATCTACATTCTAAAATTGGATCTTCATCAGAGATTGCACTGTTGAAAAGATTAAATCGGTATTTCTCTTATGAATATATGGACACAAGTATGAATATGCAAATATTTTAAAGAAAATTGAAAGAGATTGAAGGAAAACGGAATGAGGGTAAGAAGTTGTGTGAAAAATTATGGGAGAGATGTTATATTTATAATAGATGAGTGGTGGAGCATTGACATGCATGCGTCATTGCTTGTGGCATACACACATGGCTACACATGCATGCGCCATTGCATGTGGCGCCTTCACATGCATGTGTCAATGCATGTGCCCAAGTCATTGGCGGCTCTGTTCAATGGAAAGTATTATTAGATTTAATTATTAGATTTAATTCATATTTAAGTTTGTTAGATATTAGATTTAAATATTAGATTTGATTCATATTTAAGTTTGTTAGATATTAGATTTAAATATTAGATTTGATTCATATTTAAGTTTGTTAGAGGCTTATAAATAGGGTGTCAATCATTGTAACTTTTAATCCTTTTTGTAGCCATCATTCTCTGAATAAGAATATTTCCATTCATCATATATTCTACCTTTGCACCAACAATTGGTATCTAGAGCTCCGGTTCAGATTCATTGGGAAACACGGGAAACACGAGTGAACGTGAGGTCTTGTGTGTTTGATTTTGATTCTTAGATTCGTGTTGAATCTTGAACAAAATCTGATCAGAATTTTAATTCTGTGGGTTGGGAAACACTGTGTGAGAAATCTGAGTGTATTGTGCAAGGTAGAAAGATGAACGGAAACGGCAACATGAACACCAAACTTCCAGTATTTGACGGTAAAAACTGGAATCGTTGGATGATCCAAATGCGTGTACTGTTCGGTGCTCAAGATGTTCTAGATCTTGTCACTGATGGTTATGTTCCGGTAGCAGCAGATGCGACGGATGAACAGAAAAACACGCAGAAGGAAGTAAGGAAGAAGGATCAGAAAGCATTGTTCTTCATTCATCAATGTGTTGATGTAAATGTGTTTGAGAAGATTGCAGATTCAACGACAGCAAAGGCTGCGTGGGACACACTGGTTAGATGTTATGGTGGTGACGCATCAGTGAAGAAGGTGAAGCTTCAGTCCTTGAGAAAGCAATATGAGAATCTCAACATGAAGAATAATGAGAAAGTTTCTGAATACATCTCCAGAGTGATTCTGATCACTAATGAGATGAAAGCGTGTGGAGAAACTCTTTCTGAAGAAACAATCATGGAGAAGGTATTGAGATCCCTTACCTCTCAATTTGATTACATTGTGGTAGCAATAGAACATTCCAAAGATCTGAGCACCATGAGAATTGAAGAGCTGCAGAGCAGTCTAGAAGCGCAAGAGTTGCGTTTGACTGAGAGAACTTCTGAAAGGGAAGTAGAGCAGCAGGCTCTGAAAGCAACTTCTGATAGGAGGTATCAGAAGCAGTCAGAAGCCAGGAGAAGATCTGATGGTGGTCAGAAGTCAGAAAGCTCAACCTCTGATAGACAAAAGAATGCTCAGAAGGGAAAAGAGAAGTATGACAAGAAGAAAATCCAATGTTACTGCTGTAAGAAGTTTGGTCACTTTGCTAGAGACTGTTGGTCAAACAAGGAGAGAAAATCAGAAGAAGCAAATATAGCCAGAAGTTCTGATGACGAATCTGTGCTATTGATGGCCTCTGAATCTGATGATATGGATCTGATAGACTGGTGGTATATGGACACTGGTTGTTCAAATCATCTTACTGGAAACAAGAAATGGCTGGTTGACTTTGACTCTGAAAAGAGGACAAAGATCAGATGTGCTGATGACAAATATCTTAATGCAGAAGGTATGGGAAATGTCAGAGTGACTCTGAACAATGGGAAAACAGCATTGATTCAGAACGTGTGGTATGTACCTGGCATCAGAAGCAATCTGATGAGTGTGGGACAATTAATTGAGAAAGGTTTCTCAGTTACCATGAAGGACAATCTTCTGAAGCTGTACGACTGTAATCAGAAGTTGATTATGGAGTCAGAACAGGGAAGGAATAGAACATTCAAGGTGAATGTCAGAACTGCAGACTCAGAATGTCTTAGTGCAACAAGTGCTGAGAAGGAGAGTGAGCTGTGGCACAGAAGATTTGGTCATTTGAATTTCAGAAGCTTAAAACATCTGAATTCAAAGAAGTTGGTACATGGAATTCCTGCAATTAAGAAGCCTGAAAAGTCATGCAAAGTTTGTATGGAAGGAAAACAACCACGATTGCCATTTGCGTCAGAAACTGCTCCAAGAGCAAAACATGCCTTGGGAGTTGTACATTCTGATGTGTGTGGTCCATTTCCAGTAGCATCGATGGGAGGGAATAAATACTTTGTGTTATTTGTTGATGAATTCACAAGAATGACATGGGTATCCCTTATTAAGTTCAAACACGAGGTGTTTGATGAATTCAAGAAGTTCAGAATGAAGGCTGAGAATCAGAGTGGTCAAAAGCTGAAGATTCTTAGAACTGACGGTGGAGGTGAGTATAACTCCAAAGAGTTCCAGAAGTTCTGTGAGGAGAATGGAATTGAGCATGAGGTTACTGCTCCTTATACCCCTCAACACAATGGTCTTGCTGAAAGAAGAAACCGAACTTTGCTTGATATGGTGAGAAGCATGCTAAAGGAGAAGAAGCTTCCTCAGAAGCTCTGGGGAGAAGCTGTTGCCACCGCAACGTATGTACTCAACCGATGTCCTACGAAGAAGTTGAAGGAAATAGTTCCAATACAGAAGTGGACTGGAGATAAGCAAAGTGTTAGTCATCTGAAGGTGTTTGGTTCTATTTGCTATAAACATGTTCCAGAAGCCAGAAGACAGAAGCTGGATGATAGAAGCAAAGTGATGATTCTGATAGGGTACCACAGTACAGGTGCATACAAGCTCTATTGTCCAGAAACCAATAAAATTGAATTCAGCAGAGATGTGATTGTGAAGGAATCAAAAGTTTAGAATTGGGATAAGTCTCAATCTGATTCTGATGTTAGAACTTCTGAAGAAAGGTCAGAGTTCAGAATTTCTGAGGTTGGAGTAAACTCTGACGTTGATTCTGACTCTGATAGTGATCCAGAATCTGATGTTCCAGACTCTGATGTTTCAGACTCTGATGATCCAGACTCTGATGATCCAGACTCTGATGACCCAGACTCTGATGGTAATCCAGATTCTGGTGGCAATTCAGACTTTGGAAATATGCCAGAACCTTCAGATGGTCAAAGCTCTGGAGGAAGTCAACCATCTGAAGGTAGAAACTCTGAAGTTGAAGACTCTGAACAAGTTCAGAGACCACAAAGAATCAGAAACATCCCCAGAAGATATGCAGAATTTGATATGCTGCAAGACACTGAAGTAGACTCTGAAGGAGAAGTTATTCAGTGTGCCATGTTAGTAGACTCTGAACCCATAAGTACAGAAGAGGCTCTTAAGCAGAAGCTCTGGCTGAAGGCCATGAAAGAAGAACTTGATGCTATAGAGAGAAACAAGACTTGGAAGCTGACAGAACTTCCAAAAGACAAGAAAGCCATCAGCGTCAGATGGGTTTTCAAGCAGAAGTTAAAGCCAGATGGTTCAATTGGCAAACATAAAGCAAGGTTGGTAGCCAGAGGATTTCTACAGAAACCTGGGTTGGATTACTCTGAAGTGTTTGCACCTGTAGCAAGACATGAAACAATCAGAATGGTGATTGCAATAGCTGCTAACAGGAATTGGCCTCTGATGCATTTAGATGTAAAATCTGCATTTCTGAACGGTCCATTAGAAGAAGAAGTTTACGTATCACAACCTCCTGGATTTGTGAAAAAGAATCAGGAAGGGATGGTGTACAGATTATACAAAGCTCTATATGGATTGAAACAAGCGCCCAGAGCTTGGAATCAGAAGATTGATTCGGTTTTCAAGAAGCAAGGTTTTCAGAAATGTGAGATGGAGTACGGTGTCTATGTTCAGCATACTTCTGAAGGAAATATGACTCTGGTATGTTTATATGTTGATGATATACTGCTAACTGGAAGTTCTGAATATGAGATAGCCAAGTTCAAGAAAGTTCTGATGAATGAATTCGAAATGACTGATCTAGGCAAAATGACATACTTTCTAGGGATGGAATTCAGATACTCTGAGAAAGGTATTATTTTGCATCAGCTCAAGTATGAATTAGAACTTCTGAAGAGATTTGAATTAGAGAATTGTAAGATTGCTGTCACACCTTCTGATACAAATCAGAAGCTGGATTCTGACTCTGATGGAAAGGATGTGGACGCTACAACCTTCAAACAGTTAGTTGGTTCTCTGAGGTATTTGTGCAATACCAGACCTGATATTTGCTATTCAGTTGGGATGGTTAGTAGGTTCATGAGTAAACCTAAGTGGTCCCATTACCAAGCTGCAGTCAGGATTCTGAGGTATATCAAGGGAACTCTGAAGTATGGAGTATTATTTCCTTCTGGAAGAAAGGATGAGTCAGAACTTCTGAGTTATTCAGATTCTGATTGGTGTGGAGACAGAGTTGACAGAAGAAGTACGTCTGGGTACTTATTCAAATTTCTGGGAGGTCCCATTTCTTGGTGTTCCAAGAAGCAACCTGTTGTGGCGTTGTCAACTTGTGAAGCTGAATATATTGCAGGTGCTGTTACTGCATGCCAAGCTGTGTGGATTCTGAATCTATTGCAGGATCTGAAGATTAAAGTAAACAAACCTCTGAAGCTGATGATTGACAACAAGTCTGCAATCAATCTTGCCAGAAACCCAGTGTTGCATGGGAGAAGCAAGCACATTGAGACCAAGTATCATTTTCTGAGACATCAAGTTCAGAGGGGAGTGTTAGAAGTTGTACACTGCAGCACTCAGAAGCAGTTGGCAGATGTTCTGACGAAAGCTATCAAGACTGATCAATTTCTCAGATTAAGGGATGGAATTGGTGTTACAAGTTTTGATGGAATATGAATTAAGGGATGGTATTAGATTTAATTATTAGATTTAATTCATATTTAAGTTTGTTAGATATTAGATTTAAATATTAGATTTGATTCATATTTAAGTTTGTTAGATATTAGATTTAAATATTAGATTTGATTCATATTTAAGTTTGTTAGAGGCTTATAAATAGGGTGTCAATCATTGTAACTTTTAATCCTTTTTGTAGCCATCATTCTCTGAATAAGAATATTTCCATTCATCATATATTCTACCTTTGCACCAACAAATATATGCGTCAGTCTAACTGACATATGCTTTCCGAAATGTGATTATTTTCGCAATTTTTTTGAAAAATAGGTTATTTTAAAATTTTATTTAAAAAATACGATTATTTTAAATAAAAAAATTCACAAAAATACCTTATATTATACTATAGTTTTCCTATGTTTAAATATAACAAATATAACAAAATTTGCACTAAATTTTGACCCTAGGTATTTTAGTTTTGTTTAATATTTTATTGATACCTTGAAATATGAGCAGGTATATACAACACTCACATGATATCCTATGGTGTAGGATACATATGTAAGTTTTAGTGTCATTATGTTATTCCTATACTATTTTTTACACTTACTCACTTTTCATAAATATTATGAATAGTAAATGAACATGACATGCATATAAATAGTGACATACACCTAGACGTGAACGCGAACAAGGTAAATAAAATTAAAAAGTTAGGTATTTTAATGTAAAAAATTAGTTAATATAATTAATAATTTGGTTAATAAACTCTCATATATTAAAATAACTTTTAATAATAAAATGTAAAACATTAATTAATGAAATGATAATATTGACTAATTACATAATTTTTATATCGATTTTCTTTAGTTACAAATATAAATTTTAAAAATATTTGTTAATAAAATATTGTTCACCATATTAAAAAGAATATAATGAACATTGAATAAGGTGTAGCAAATGGTTTGGCATCATTTTTCTTATAGTATTGTTCATTAATTTAACATTGTATTCCATGTCATCAAAATACGCTACTAAATAATTCCAAGTCTCTCTTTATATAGTTTACTTTTGTATATAAAAAGTGCTGAACAGACACAGCTAGAGTATAAAACAATATTATCACGCATGGTTGACATGAATATTAATTGGCCTTCCCTAAAGAGCAAAAATCATTTATTTTGTCAAATAAAATAAAAATTGTGAGAATCGAGAAACAAAGACTTCTTTATTTGCCTTTTAAATAGACCAACATGATAAATATTCATAAATTTGGTTTGAAACATGTCCAAAATAAAATAAGTCTAAAGTCTAAGCCTGTAATCTTAATACTATTAAAACAGTCTAAATTTACATGAAAAATAAAAGTCTAAGGCTGTAATTAATTTCGGAGACTTGTATCGAAATTACCCAACAAAAATGTAGGCGTGCAAGAAGAACAAAAGGACATATATGCGAAATTTGAAGCACGCTGTGCACGTATAATTTAAAAAATAATAATAATAATAATAAATCATGCCTAAACTTATGTTATTGTTATCTTAATCTATCTAAACTCATGGAAAGAATGAAGAATCATTATTTGCCGTCTATTATCTTTGTATAGAAAAGGATAAAATTGGAAACTAAATAGAATATGTTTGGAATATAGTGTCTCATGTAAAATCAGAGTCCTCAAGGTAAGTTACACCATAAAGTCTCATGAAATTTTTACAAAGAATTAAAAAAAAAACTTTAAAAAAAATTAGTTTAAATAGTTATTTTTAAAATATTATTTTAAATATTCGTTTATTTGGTTTTTTTTTTAATTTTAAAAAAAATATTTAAATTTAAAGTTATTTTAATTATTTATTTATAAAAATCATTTTTAAGATATATCTTTTTGTAAAAATTATGATTTTAACTGTGTTTTGATCTTCAATAATATATATTTATGTTATAAATTGACAAAATTAGTATTTTAATTTATAAAAAATTAAGTTTTTTTTAAAAAACTTGTAATATTTAAAAAACAAATTTATAAAAATCATTTTTAAAAATAAAAATATCTATTTTTTAAAGATAAAACAAGCAGACCCTTAATTTATAACTTCTTAAGCATGTATAATTTTAATAACTCTTGAATAGAATAGTTTCTCTACTAAATTAAAATGTCAAGACTTCATGTAACATCCTTCCTTAAATTTGACTTCATCATTCCTAGCATATTCTTCATCTTCGATAACAAGTTGGTTTTGAGTGACTTTGTAAAAATATCGATAATTTAATCTTCTGAAGTGCAATACTACACCATAATTTCTTTATCTTTGATTAAGTCGTGGTTGTAGTGTTGTTTTATGTCAATATGTTTGATGCGATCATGAAACATTATTAGAGAAATTGTTGCATAACTTGTTGTTGCTATGTATTATGCATCTGCTATTGAGAGAGCAACTACTTATTGTTTCTTTGAGGACAAAAAAACACACTCGTTCCAAGATGAAACCCGAAGTGCTTTTTTGAGTTTCAGTTTCATCTTCACAATCATTGTCTGTATATCCAATCAACTTTGGTTAGTTAGAACTTAAGTAAAAGATTTCTTCATCGATTGTTTCTTTTATATACCTCAAAATTCTCTTTGTAGCTTGTCAATGTGATTCTCTTGGTGAATCTATGAATCTACTTATAATTTCAACTTCATAAACTATATCATGTCTTGTTATTGTCAAGTAACTGAGGCTTCCAACTAGTCTTCTAAAATTTGTTGAATTTACAATATCACCACCATTTTCCCTTTTTAGTTTCAATCTTTCTTCCATCAGAATCAACATAATTTGCACGATTTCATCTTAAATTTATTCAAAATATCAGTTGCATATTTTTTCTGTGAAATAAAAATCCCATCATGTATTTGTTTCACTTTCCTAGAACATAAAACTTTTTAGACCCATATTTATAATCTCAAACTGTGTGAACATGCTCTTCTTGAATTCTTATAACAATTTGGAATTGTTTTCGGTGAAGATTAGATCATCCATGTACAAGCAAACAATAATAATATCTACATCCTTGTTTGGTTTGACATATAAAGAATGTTCATATGGACTTATGTGAAATCCAGTATTGATGAAGTATATGCCAATACGTGTGTAGCAAGCTCTAAATATCTTCTATTTGATTTTGGGCAACAAGGTAAAGAATCATGTGTATTGTGTCCATTTTAGCATCTAGAGCAAAAACTTCAAAATAGTACATTATAGCATGATTCCAATCTAGCAAGCTCTAAATTTAATGTAACTTTGTACCAACAAATCATACAATGAACAAAAAGTATATCTATATGTAACTTTTTTTAATCTCTTTTGTTTTATCATTAACTCTTTATTTTCTTGGTTTTTTTTGCTTTTCAACCATTTGCAAAAAAGAATTGATCACAAAATTGTCGGATGCGATTAATTGACTCTTTTTTATATGGTGAGGTTTATGTGAATATCTTCAAGTTCAAACATGTAATAAATTAAACAACTACATATTAAAACAATAATTTACATTTTTTTATTAAATATGTGTTATATAAAAATATTTTAAATTATACTACCTCATTGAATCTTTCAACAATACAAGCATCAATAATATCAAACATATTTTTCATGACATAGTATCCACATGCACATCTGTTGACAATGGAGGATCCCATACAGAAAAGCTTAAGAATGCACATAAAGTGTGTAGCAGAATGTAAAGAAGAAGAAGAAGGAAAAATACTGTTGCATTGATTGATATTGGAAGTAGATACAATGGTGCTATATATACACAAGTAGTAACCAATCTAAGCCTGCCACCTAAGCTAACAGAAATACATTATATATACAAAGCTATATACAGATCAAGAATACAAGTATGAACAAAGGATGTATAATCCAATATGCCCCCTCAAGTTGGACTGTGGATAGTGCAGAGTCCTAACTTGGAAAGGATAGAGGAAAAAGCAGGAGAATGCAAAGGCTTTGTGAAAACATCTACTAGCTGGTCATTGGTGGAAACAGGAAGCAAGTGGATGAGCCTGGAAACGATTTTCTCTCGAATCACATGGCAATCAAGCTCAATGTGTTTACTTCTTTCATGGAATGTAGGGTTATGCGCAAGGTAAATGGCAGATTTGCTATCGCAATATACAGATGCAGGCTGTGAAAACTGTACCATTAGGTCATTAAAGAGAAATTGCAGCCATTGAATCTCACAAGTGAGAGAAGCTAAGGCTCTGTATTCAGCTTCTGTGGATGATCTGGACACAGTATTCTGCTTCTTGGACTTCCAGCATAACAAAGAATTACCAAGAATAACACAAAAGCCAGTGATGGATTTTCTTGTGGTAGGACATCTAGCCCAGTCAGAATCAGCAAAGGCACATAGTTTGAGAGGACTAGAGGCTGAAAGAAGTATACCTTTGGCTGGAGAGCTCTTCAAAAACCTTAGAACTTTAGTTGCAGCCTGATAGTGTGGAACAAGTGGCTTAGATACAAATTGACTCAAGTGCTGCACTGCAAAAGATATATCAGGCCTAGTGTTGGTGAGATAGATTAACCTGCCAATCAACTTTCTGTAGGAGGTAGGATCAGGCAAAAGTTCACCATCAGTAGGAGAAAGCTTGAGATTGGGATCAAAGGGAATAGAAGAAGGCTTGGCTGCTAGAAAACCTGTATCTTCCAAAAGCTCAAGAGTGTATTTTCTCTGGTTCATGAAAATACCTTTTGAAGATCTAGCAATCTCAAAACCCAAAAAGAACCTGAGCTGGCCAAGGTCTTTAATCCTGAACTTATCATCAAGTATGTGTTTAACATGATGAATCTCCTGTAAAGAATTGCCGGTTAACACAATATCGTCGACATAGACAAGGATGGCAGTGAAAGTATCCTTGGTAGATTTAACATAGAGAGAATGATCAGCCTGTGATTGAGTATACCCCAGAGAGATTAAGAAGGTTGACAGTTTTGAGTACCACTGTCTACTGGCCTGTTTGAGACCATATAAAGACTTTTGTAATTTGCATACCGGAGATGGAACAGTTGAAGTGAGACCAGGAGGGAGTGTCATATATACCTCTTCATGTAAGTCACCATGAAGGAAGGCATTATTAACATCCAACTGTTCCATATGCCAGCCCTTTATTGCACCAACAGATAACAAAACTCTTACTGTGGTGATTTTGGCTACAGGAGAAAAGGTGTCAAAGTAATCTACACCTTCCATTTGAGTGTATCCCTTAGCTACCAGCCTAGCTTTATACCTCTCAATAGAACCATCAGCCTTATATTTGATTTTGTATACCCACCTGCAGCCTATGGGAGTTTTTCCTGGTGGAAGTTCAACAACCTCCCATGTCTGGTTTTCTGCAAGAGCCTGTAGTTCAATATTCATGGCTTGTTTCCAACAATCACTCTTAATAGCTTGAGTATATGTTTTAGGTTCAGTGTTAGATGAAATAGAGAAACAAAAATGCTTATATGTAGGAGAGCAATTGTTATATGTAAGCACAGAAGATAAAGGATAAAGGACATGGGAATGAGGTTTTGAGAGAGAGGAGTAACAATGATAATCCTTTAGATATTGGGGAGGGTGAGATGACCTAGAAGACTGTCTTAATGGAACAGAGTTGTTATCTGCAGAGGATTGGGGAATTAAACCAGTAGAGGAAGAACCATTGGATAAAAGAGTGTTATGTTCTAATGTATGCTCAGAGTGAGTACTAGGTTCTGGAAAAGGTACAACAGGTAGGCTAGGGGTATAGCTGTTGGAGGGGACAGAGTTATCGGGAGAAGAAGTATCAAAAGGTACAGAAGAATCAGAATTATGGTGGTTGAAATCAGGAGAGGAGTTGGCACAGTCATTAGTGGATGTGGACACATCAGAGGATAAAGACAGATCGGTACTGGATTGAGTGTGAGGTATGGGAAAAGGTAGGTCATCTAAGTTTTGGCTTGGTGAGGGATCTGCAAAACTATTATCAGAATGAGCAGAGTTATGCTTAAAGGGAATTGTGTTTTCATAGAAGACAACATTCCTTGAGACAAAAATATCATGGTTATGGAGGTCATATAAAATGTAGCCTTTTGTACCATCTCTATAACCAAGGAAAATACATTTTCTAGCTCTAGAGTCAAATTTTGCTCTGTGAGCTTGGAGTGTGGTGGCATAGCACAAACATCCAAAGACCTTAAGATGGATAATGGAGGGAGGTTTACTGAATAGAATTTCATAAGGACATTTTGATTTGAGTAGGGGTGAAGGTAGTCTGTTGATTATGTGGACAGCATGTTGGATGCAGAAGTTCCACAAGTTTAAAGGGATGTTTGAATGAAAAAATAAGGACCTAGCAACATTAAGTATGTGCTGGTGTTTTCTTTCCACCACTCCATTTTGTTGGGGTGTTTCGACACAAGTCCTTTGATGAATAATTCCTTGGGATAAAAGGAGATCTGCAAGAGCTATGAACTCAGTCCCATTGTCAGATCTTAGGCATTTGAGTGTGGTATGAAATTGGGTTTTAATGTATGCTATGAATTGGATAAGGCTTTTTCTGGTTTGGTCTTTGGTTTTGAGGAAAATAACCCATGTGTGCCTACTGTAATCATCAACAAGAGTGAGAAAGTATTTATGTCCTAAGGTAGAAACAGTGGAGAAAGGTCCCCACAAATCAGCATGCAAAATATCAAAAGGAGCAGAAGAACATGAAGTGCTATTAGGAAAAGATAACTTTCTTTGTTTAGCAAAGTGACAAGAGTCACAAGGAACAACATCTTTATTACAAGGAATGAAAGGAAAATTTTTAGAAATCGCTTGTAAACCTGTATTGGATAAATGGCCTAATCTTAAGTGCCAAAGAGTACAAGAATTTAAAGCAATAGAAGGATTTGTGGATTGATGACTTGTGGAGTCAAGGACATATAGTCCTCTTTGCAGGCTAGCTATACCAATCAGAACCTTGGAATGAGTCTGCATGATATGACAGTTGTTAGCAGTGAATTGAACTAGGCATTTATTGCTATCTATCAATTTTGCAACAGAGATGAGGTTGACATGAAAACTTGGAATATAAAGAACATTGTGTAGAGTTAAGGATGGAGAAATGTCAATAGTACCAGAAATGGATGCTACAACTTGGGAGCCATTTGGCAGACTAACAGGAATAGGGACTATATTTTTGTATTGAGTAAAAGAATCAAAATTGAAAGTAAAGTGATCAGTAGCACCTGTATCTAAGATCCAAAGATTAGGGTTCTTACCATTCATGTTGGAGGTATGAGAATTCATAACAAAAGGGGATGTGGAGACAGAATTAACTGTGGAATTAAGTTTGGATTGTTGGAGTAAAGCCAGAATATTGTTGTACTGCTCCTGAGTAAAACCAAAAGCAGAAGGTGTTGAACCCTGAGGAGAAGCTTCTGTAGCACTGTTAGCCGTGGCAGTTGCCGGAATCTTGCCTTTGTTCTTAAAACCTGGAGGATAGCCATGCTTTTGAAAACACGTTTCCACTGTGTGATTAGTTCTTCCACAGTGAGTGCAGATCCTGTTGGTTCCTTTGGAGCCGTGATAACCCTGATTCTTGACTTTGTAATTAGTGTTACCCTGTTTGGCAGCATAGTTTCCTTCAGTAGTCTGGACTTGTAAGGCAACTGTTTCCTCAGCAGTGCTAGCAGAATGATTATCGCCATTGATGGAGCTATGCATCTCTCTTTCTTGTTGTATAACAAGTGAGAATGCGTAATTGATATCAGGAAGTGGATTCATCATCATTATTTGTGATTTGGAATGAGTAAATTTTTCAGATAATCCTTTCAGAAACCGTATAACGTAATCTTGCTCTCTGTATTTCTTGATGGAAGCTATGGCACCACAAGAACACTGAATAGCGCAAGAACAGAACGGTATCGGTCGATAGTTATCCAACTCATCCCACATGACCTTAAGCTGAGTGAAATAGTTAGATACATCGAGAGTACCTTGACGAAGCTTGTAGAGATCCTCTTGAATGTCTGAAATGCGGAAGATATCGCCATGTGAAAACCGAATCTGCAGATTCTTCCAAACTCCTGCGGCACTATCAATCCATAAAACCGATTTGGCAATCGATTCGGAGATTGAACGCTGAATCCATGCAAGAACCATTGTATTGCATCTAATCCATGGTGCGTACAATGGATCTGAAACTGGGGGTTTGGTTAGGGATCCATCAATAAACTTGTCCTTGTTTTTGGAGATTAGGGCGATTTGCATAGAGCGCGCCCAAACGTGATAGTTCTTATCGTTGAGTAGCGGAGTAACAAGAACAAGAGCTGGATTTTCATTTGGATGGAGGTAGTAAGGGTTTGCAGAATTGGTTGAAAAATCGGCATAGCTCTGGTTTGCCATTGAAGCTAAATCAAGAACGGAGAAGAAAGAAAATCGCGAACAGAGATGAAAAGAAACGCGAATAGCAAAAAAAGAAAGCAATGGCTACCAGAGCATTGTATGCTCTGATACCATGTTGACAATGGAGGATCCCATACAGAAAAGCTTAAGAATGCACATAAAGTGTGCAGCAGAATGTAAAGAAGAAGAAGAAGGAAAAATATTGTTGCATTGATTGATATTGGAAGTAGATACAATGGTGCTATATATACACAAGTAGTAACCAATCTAAGCCTGCCACCTAAGCTAACAGAAATACATTATATATACAAAGCTATATACAGATCAAGAATACAAGTATGAACAAAGGATGTATAATCCAATAACATCTATTATCTTTTTAATGCGCCTACATATAAAATCTTAGTTACAATAAAACACCAAAAACTGCAACATCACATAAAGGAATCAAAACAGATAAATAAGTTATACCCAACCAAAAGCATAAAGTAATTTTTTACTTTTTTTTTAAGTTAATTTTATTTGAAACATAATGAGTTTGTTAAAAAAAATTACTACTACAAATTAGGATAAACCAATGTTTAAACCACATTGTAACGAAATAACAACAACAGAAAGAGCACTCATTATTACATGCATGTCCTTTTTTGTCCAAAAACTAATAATTCCTTTCATTAATGACCAGTTCCTACTAAATAAAGAGTACATAATTTTTCTTTTCAAAGCGTTTTATCATCTTTCATCATTTATATTAATTGGTACAAGCATAAACTCTTTTTTCTTTTCTTTTACCAGTTTCACGTTTCATCTTCATCGAAGGCAACATCTTTGTTAATGACTACCTTTTATGTTTATGAATTGTAAACTTGTAGGCTTTTATTTCTTCACTCTAACCTACAAAGATACACTTTTATGCCTGGTTGTCATACTTCTTCCTAAGTTGATCTAGAACATGCGCATAAACAATACAACCAAAAAAATTCAAGTTATTGAGAATTAGATTTTGCCTTCTCCAACCTTATGGATTTTTATCATGTACGCTTTGATAGGACATCTATTTATTAAGTATATTGCACAAGTCATTGCTTCTGTCCAAAAACTTTTAGGTAAATTTTTGAAATGCAACATGTTTTTCACTATATCCACGATAGTTCTACTCTTTGTTTTTGTCATTCCATTTTTGTTGAGGGGGTGTATCTAGCATTGATTTGATGTTTAATATCTTTTTTTTAATAAAATGTCACAAACAATACTTTGTTCCCCTATTAGTTCTAAGGTTTTTAGAGTATAACCACGTCTCCTTTCAACATACACTATAAATCTATTGAGCATATCAGAAGCATCCGACTTATTTTTCAAACATAAACCCACGTCTTCCTTCTAAAGTCATAAACGAGAGTAATAAAATATTTATTACCTCCATTATATGCAACTTCCAATAGCATAAATCATAGTGCATCAACTTAAGTGGTTTTGTAGCTCTCCATGCATTCCATTTCGGAAAAGGATTTTGATGCTTCTTGCCTAGTAAGCAAGATTCACACCGTTGATCATGAGCTTGGATAACCAGCAAGCCAATAAACCATTTCTTATTTGCAATAAATTTGATGTTATCAAAGTTATAATGTTCAAGACACATGTGCCAAATCCAATTATCATCGACAACTACAGTTTTGCAACACATATCAACATCATACTTGATATTCATTGGAAGTACACGATTGTTTTACATGTTTGTTGTTGCTATATGTCTCATCTCAGCATCATTGATGGTGCAACCACTACTACAAAAAGTATTTTGAATGTCAGACGTGAAATACATTTTACCTCGGTTGCACTACCGAGGTAACGAATGACGTCATAAAAAGTAACAGTTTATCACCTCAGTTTTTTAAACACCGAGGGATAAATTAATTTACACATGGGTTCGAATCCCAACATATGTATTTTTATTATTTACAAAACTAGTGTCTCATACATCTCGGTTTACAATAAAACCGAGGGTAAGATAAAATTGTTTTTTTAATTGAAATTCGTTATATTGTTTACACAGAAAATAAATAAAAATAATTTATTTACAAAATACAATATTTACCGAGGATATTACATTGTTTACCTAGAATATTAAAATAAAAATTAACTTATCCCTGAAGATCATATGTTGGATCTTCGACTCCTTAATATTTGGGCAAGATCAAATACTTCACCTTGCAATTATTTGTTTCTGATATAAAACAAAAAAAAGTTAGAAAAATAAATAACTGTTTGCTCAAATGAACATTTAAAAACACAAACCTTGAACTCAGATAATTTTTTACACTTGCAATGCATCATAGATAACTCTTAATGGCAAAAGTTAAAGTGGAGGAAGTAGATAGTTTCAAGCGCTTCATGACGTTTCTTTATCAATTGTAGATATTAGAAGACCTTTATAATGAAAATTTTTCAGGTCTCACGCGGATCACTAATGTTAGTGTCTCGAGCGTTGATAATCATGAAATGAACCGCAAAGATCTGTGTATGGACGACGATCAATATCTAGAATCATCATGCTAAGTTATCCCTTCGGCTTTGTTAAAAACCGATATGAACATGATTATTATTATTATTTTTTATAAAAATTACATTATTTATACAAATATTGAAAAATAATAATACAACAAAAAAAGAATTTTGGTGTAAGAAGTTATGTGTTCCAAATATTGCATGCGTCCAATTTTTAGGAGTTATCTTCCAACCATTTAATGCATCCAACTTCTAAAGGAATTATCTTTTTCAACATTGAAAAAATGTTTTTCTGCACTTGCAATCCATCATAGAGAACTTTTTCAAGCTTCTAAATACAACAATAACAATAACAACAACAACAACACCATTTTGTGAGATGGATCCTAAAAGAGTTGAGTTCGAGTTTGGAGCGGCTACATATAAGTTAGGATTAGGGTAAAATATGTTTAACGAATGCTTTTATAATAAAATATAATTATCTTATCCCTCGGTTATTAAGGAAATCAACTGGATATATCATTTAGTTTACAAAAAAAATTATAATAATAAAAAAAAAGGTTCCTGAATTATTTTCCCCTCGGATTTTTTTGAATAACCGAGATAATAGGTTGACTGTCCCATCGATTTTGTTAAAAACCGAGGTAATATGTGGTTTCTATTTCTAAAAAACTAAATCATGACGCGCATTGGAATCATATCACTAGAATACCAATGATCGTCCATATTCAGAAAGGTAACGTATCTTTTGGATTTTCAAGGAGGCATTTGAGCTTCTCTGATTGTTTCACTTCATATTCTCCACTTTATTTAAACATTATTCATAGTTTCAACATCTCATTTCCAACTTTTTGTGTCTTCAAACCTAGTTCCAAAGTCTTTTCTTTTCTTCAAAAATGTCTTCAACCACCTCAGAGGAAAATCTTGTGTTCGTTATCAATGAAAAGTTTGTTAATTTCGATGATTTGAAAGACAAAGGTTTTTATCTAAGGAAAATTATTCGCAAACAAAAGTTGAATGGTTACTTTGACATTCTTCATAGACCCATCTATATTAATCTCGTTAAAGAGTTTTGGTTAAACTCCTCTATTGGACCATCTGATCATGATGCTAAGTCAATACAGTCCTATGTCAATGGCTCTCCTTTCACAAGTACCCAGACACTTATTGCTAAGACAATAAATTGTGAAGAGGAAGATTGTTCTGATGAACATTATAGATTCAACAAAGTCTATTCAGATCACCTTCGCCTAATTTATGCCAACTATGATAATCTCAACAGTCATGCTACTCTACTACCAATTAGAAAAGTTTTGTATCAACTTCTAGTGTCAAATCTCCGTCCAAGAGAGAAATAACTGGAAACACTTACTTGAGATGACAAGTATCTCTTGTTATTTCTTACCAAGAACATCCGAGTTAATCTTCCTCTAACCATTTTAACTTCTTAAAGAAAATGATAATCATCTCTAGGAAGAAAATGATTTTCCCCAAATCATATGGAAGAGTTCTTTCTGAACTTTTCTCTCAATTAGGATAGTTAATAGTGATATTATTGAAGCTAGGTGGAGTCAGACTTTTGAATATGTAGAATAGTTATTTGTTGTCCTGTTTTTAATTAATGAAATATTTCCTTTCATAGTATTGCCTATTCATTTTTATTGATAACAAAAATTTTGAGAATTACTAATTAACAAGAAAAAAAATTAATTAAGAAAAAATGGAAGATTGGAAGGCACCAAGTGAGAAATCATTGAAAAAAACATTAAATGCAGTTACAGGGATTCGAAACGTGCTCCCTTATAGCTATATTCCCTCGGTTTTCAAAAACACCGAGGTAATAGGTTTATTATTTTTTATGGAGAAAATATGGCGCTCAGTTATAGCTATATTACCTCGGCTTTTTATAAAACCGAGGGAAAAGGTTGTTGTTTTTTTTAATCAAACATGTCGTTCTCATGACCTATACACTCGATTTTTGGCATGTTCGAGGTGAAAGCTTCGTCATAAAAAGTGTTATTTGTTGTAGTGACTCTCTCTTGTTTAATTTTAAATCATAGTCCTTCTCAGCAAGTTGTCACATACTTAAAAGATTCTGACATATACCGGGTACGTAGAATACTTCAAAAATATAATTCAAAGATTCGTCCTTCAACCTGATGGCAATCTTTCATTTTCCCAAAATTTTAAGTTTTAAATTATCACCGAGCTTGACTGTTGTATGAAGCTTTTCATCTTAGTCAAAAAATAGTTCTTTATTTCCACTTAAATGTATACTACAATCAGTATCTGGTAACCATTGGTTGTCACTTTTATTAGCTATTGCATGACATGTTGTACGCATCATCTTTATTTCATCTTCAATTTATGCAACTCGAACATGGCTTTCTCTAATATTCAATGTTTTAGCACGACATTCTCCACCATAATGATCATGCTTTTTATAGTTATGGCACTGAATATGAGATTTGTTTTCTGAATGAAAATATCCATATTTTTGGCATTTGTAACATTGAATATATTAGATCTATTTTGAAATGTGACATTACCTCGTGTTCCTTGGCTTGATTCATATTGAGGATTCATCCATCTTCCTTTAGAACTCTGATATTTTTGAAAGTGGTTTGGTCTTCACTGCATAGGTCCCTCATTTCTCAAATTTATTTGAGCTTGCTAAAACGTAGCAGTAGGTCTCTCATTCATTCACATCTCACGTGACTCCAAAGATGCTTATAAATTATTTAGAGTCATTTTGATGATATCTTTTTATTCCTCAATAGTTGTGTCGTACCCCAATTTTACCCCTAAAATAATAAATTGATTCATTCACATTACATTTGCATCATATGCATATCATGACATGCATTTCTTTCAGCATAACGTCTAAAAAAATCAACCAGGATAAGATTTCAGTTTTACAAATAGATCGATTGAATCAATTTTCAATTACGCATAAAATTAGCGGGCGAAAAATGTCAAATTCGGACTTGCAACTGACTGTTTTATTGATCTATGATTCGCATAGTTCAATCTAGAGTGCTTGTTTTGTTTTATCGCACTCATTTATGTTTGCATTTTTATCAGCCTGAGCTTTTTCAACCATGTACTTTTTACTATGAGATTTGATCTACATCTATCTGTTCTTCATAACTTTATTTCGCGTAAATTATTTTAATGTGTTGATTTTATTTTTTCGCGCATTTTTGCGTCCGATTATTTTTTAATTCCTTTTATTTTTTTAATCAAAATGTCAAGAAAAAATAAATAAAATATTTAGTTTGGTTTTATATAAAATATTTGAATTATTTTTTGAACTAATTGTAACACTCAAAATATTCCAAGGGCATTATGGGGTTTTAATAAAAATCAAAACCAATATATATATATATATATATATATATATATATATATATATATATATATATATATATATATATATATATATATATATATATATATATATGCTCTCATGGTCAATGATTCTCATCAACACAATCACAAGTGGCGCGCACACTTGTAGCCAGGATCTAGATATCTTTCAATTTGAAAAGATGAAAAAATAGAAAAG
Source organism: Lathyrus oleraceus (assembly GCF_024323335.1). NCBI lineage: Eukaryota > Viridiplantae > Streptophyta > Magnoliopsida > Fabales > Fabaceae > Lathyrus > Lathyrus oleraceus. The sequence goes on from NC_066584.1 coordinate 431,977,825, forward strand.
TAAAAAAGGCGATACAGTAGGCTTATTTTTCCAATAAGCAAAACTTCTCCCACATCATTATCTTCCCACCATAGACACTCCTACCCTTCCTCTTATTCTTGAAAGCAATAATCACTTTTTTCATCACCTTACTCACTTTCTTCACAAATCATACAACACAAAACCTCTTTCCATTTCATAACATACTTTTCTTCTTCTTTCAACCTACACATATACCACTTTATATCACCTTCACAAACACCATGCTTCATGTAACCTTCATACACAGTAACTGTTACACACAACCACAACCTTCATAATTTTTTTCTAACCTCTCGCATCTCCATAACACACATCAACCTCTCTCACACATATTTTCTTCTACACTACAATAACTCACCAACATGATTCTCCATTCTTAAATCCCTACAACATACTATTTCACTTCACAACACCTACCTTTTCATCTTAACCCTTTCAGCCACAACATTATATGGAACCAACCTGCATATTTGACAGAAGAAACAACTGTTTTATAAACTTCTGTGTTTTATTAGAGTACAATTTTGGTCTTTATACATACTCAGAAACCCTTAGCTATTCTAGGAATTATGATAATTAGTAAATACTATTAATTTGGCCACTGTCTCTTGACTTTCCAAATCTCTCCATTAATTTATTAATAAAACCTATTAACTATGACATTAAAGTTTATTCAACAAAACTCCTCTGTAAACTTAAATGTTTCTTCTATTCATCATGCCTATCAATTTCTTGCCTCTGTCGAAGATTTCTTTTGATAGTGGTTTTGTGAAAATGTCTGTTGCTTGGTCCTTACTTGCTACATGCTTCAATTTGACATTTCCTTCCTTCACGTGTTCTCGAATGAAGTGGAAGCGAACGTCAATGTGTTTGCTCCTTTCATGGTTTACTGGATTCTTTGCTAACTCGATTGCTGACCTGTTGTCAACTTGTATTATTGTTGCATCTTTCTGTTCTAGCTCCATTTTACTCATCAATCTTCTGAGCCATATTGTATGACAAACGCACCAGGATGTTGCTACATATTCTGCTTCACATGTCGAAAGTGTTACTATTAGTTGCTTTTTAGAAAGCCAAGTGAATGCAGTATTTCCCATGAAGAACACATATCTAGAAGTGCTTTTTCGATCGTCTATGTCTCCACACCAATCACTGTCAGAGTAACCAACCAACTTGTATTTGTCTGAATTCGAGTAAAACATCCCAAGTGACACTGTTCCTTGGATGTACCTCAGAATTCGCTTCAATGCCTTCCAATGTGTGTAAACTGGCTCCTCCATGAATCGACTTACAATGCCTACACTCAATGAGATATCTGGTCTTGTACATGTGAGATAGCGAAAACTTCCTACCAAACTTCGATATTTTCCTACTTCGACACGTTCTCCTCCATCAAATTTCGACAATTTTGTTCCTGGTTCCATTGGCGTCGAAGTCGGATTACAGCTTTCCATCTTATATCTTTTCAAGATTTCTTTTGCATAATTTTCTTGTGAGATGAAGATTCCTGTTTCTTCTTGTCGAACTTCCAGACCAAGAAAGAATCTCATCAGGCCTAAATCTGTCATCTCGAGTTCACGTGTCATTGTGCTTTTGAATTCTTCTATCATCTGATCTTTACTGCCCAGAAAAATAAGATCATCGACATAGAGAGCAACAAGTAATACATTCATTCCATTTTTCTTCACATAGAGGGCATGTTCGTACGGACATTGCTCGAACCCGTTCTCCTTGAAGTATGTGTCGATACGTGTGTTCCATGCCCGCGGTGCTTGCTTCAGCCCATATAGCGCTTTCTTCAATTTCAGTACCTTCTTCTCTTCTCCAGCTTTCATGTACCCGAGTGGTTGTTCAACATAGACTTCTTCTTCTAGTACACCATTCAGAAAAGTTATTTTGACATCCATTTGAAATATTGGCCATTTGAACTGAGCAGCTTGAGATATGAGTAATCGAATTGTCTCCATTCTTGCAACAAGTGTAAATACTTCGTCATAATCAACTCCTGCTTTCTGTTTGTATCCCTTCGCAACAAGTCTCGCTTTGTATCGTTCTATTTCTCCTGGAGCGTTCATCTTTTTCTTGAATACCCACTTTACACCAATGGGTTGACTACCTTTTGGCAGTTCAACTAGCTCCCAAGTGTTGTTGTGGATAATCGCCCTCATCTCTTCGTCCATGGCACTTTTCCACTTCTTGTCTCGTACTGCTTCTTCAAAACTGATGTTTTCAGCATCTGCCAAGAGACATACAAGGTGCACTTCACTTGTCGAATCATACAGATCTTGCAAACTTCGCATTCTGGGTTGTGTAGGTTCATCTTCATTGTTAGAATCTTCAAGTTTTGTCGAAATATTTGATGGTACAGCAACAGATGATTCTTCAACTTCGACAACAGCTTCTGTCGAACTGTTCCAGTCCCACTTACTTGCTTCGTTTATTCGAACGTCTCTACTCACTATCACCTTCTTTCTTATGGGATCAAATAGCTTGTACCCTTTTGTTTTCTCATCATACCCAATGAGTATGAATTTCTAACTTTTGTCTTCAAGCTTCGTTCTTCGTTGATCTGGTACGTGTGCATAAGCCACACTACCAAATACTTTGAGATGAGAAATTATTGGCTTATGTCCGCTCCGTGCTTCTTGTGGTGTTTGATCTTCTAACTTCGAATGTGGACATCGGTTCTGAACATAAATGGCACATTTTACAGCTTCTGCCCAAAATTCCTTTGGCGTGTTCTTGCTTTTAAGCATTGAACGAACCATGTCAAGGACTGTTCGATTCTTCCTTTCAGCCACCCCATTTTGTTGAGGTGAGTATTGTTGCAGTTAGAAATCTCCTTATACCCTGCTCTTCACAATACTTCATAAAAGCTGTCGAAGTATACTCACCACCTCTATCTGATCGAACTGCTTTAATGTGTCTGTCGGTCTCCTTCTCCACCATTACTTTGAACCTTTTGAACACCTCGAATGCTTCAGACTTTTCTTTCAAGAAATAAACCCATGTCTTCCGTGAGTAATCGTCGATAAAGGAAATAAAGTACCTTTTGCTACTGAAGGATTCTGGCGTGATTGGCCCACATATGTCGGTGTGAATCAAATCAAGGATATGCTTAGCTTGATATTCTGCCTTCTTTTGGAATGAAGTTCTTGTTTGTTTGCTAAGCACACATTCTTCACAGAACTTTCCTTCATAGTCCATATCTGGTAGTCCATGCACCATGTTCCTTTTCGCCAACCTTTTTAAACCAGCGTGATGTAGATGACCAAAGCGTAGATGCCATAGTGACGCTTTATCTTCGACACTTACTTGTAAACATTTTTCTCGAACGTTTATCAGATTCAGTTTGTACATTCGATTTTTCTCCATTTCGACACGAGCAATCAGATGTCCCAGTTTGTCCTTCAAATGCAGTATCCGTTCTTTCATAAGTATCGAATAACCTTTTTCTGTAAGTTGTCCCAACATCAAGATGTTGGTTTTAAGATTTGGTACATAATAAACATCTTGAATTGATCCAATCAACCCATCCTTCTGCAGGTAACGAATCGTTCCTTTGCCTTCGACCTTCACTTTTGATGCATCTCCGAAAGACACATTTCCATCTTCAATCTTTCTCATTTCTTTAAACAAGTGTTTGTGACCACACATATGGTTACTTTCTCCTGAGTCAAGATACCAAACATTGTCATTTGAGTTGATCTCATTTTGAGCCATCAAGAGAAAACCTTCATTTGCTTCAGCTTCCAAAGTTAGATTGGTTGTTTCTTCTACCTTCTTTTCGATTCGACAATCTTTTGCAAGATGTCCCACTTTATCACAGTTATAGAATTCGAATGAGTTACAATCCTTCGCATAATGACCATACTTGCCACACTTGTAGCATTCAAAGTTGGAATGGTTCGACCTACCACCTCTTTGACCACGTCCTCTGCCACGCCAATTTTGCTGGATCGACTGTCCTCTCTCGAAGTTGCTGCCTCTACCACTTCGACCACTGTCACGTCCTCCACGACCACGTCCTCTTCCTCGAAAATTTTGAGAAAAGAGTACCTTTTCGTCTTTGATTTGCTCCTTGGTTTGATTTGCGTCCTCTACTCCTTCTTCCTTCTTTTTCATCTTACGTTGTTCGTGTGCTTCGAGGGAACCAGCGAGCTCTTCGAATGCGAGCGTCGAAAGGTCCTTCGACTCTTCTATTGCACACACAATATTCTCAAATTTATCTGTTAAAGATCTCAAAATCTTTTCGACAACTCGTGCATCAGTTACTGTTTCGCCATTTCTGGTGAGTTGGTTCACCACCTTTTGTACACGCGTGATGTAGTCAGATACATTTTCTGACTCTTTCATCTGCATCCTCTCCAATTCGCCACGAAGTGTTTGGAGTCGAACTTGCTTTACTCGATCTGCTCCTTTGAACACTTTCTCTAGCGTGTCCCACGCTTCTTTCGACGTAGTCGAACCGGCAATCTTTTCGAAGCCTGATTCATCAACAGCCCTAAACAGCATGTATAGTGTCGTTTTATCCTTCGATCGCGTCTCTTTCAACGCCTTGTTTTGAGCTGTCGTATATCCCTCAACATCTGTTGGTTCTTCAAACCCATCTTTAGTCACCTCCCACGCGTCTAGAGATCCGAGAAGAGCTTTCATTTGGATACTCCAGTTTTCGTAATTTAACTTCGTTAGCCGTGGCAACGGCATTTGATTCATCATGTTTGCCATCAGCTCTGATGCCAATTTGACAGAAGAAACAACTGTTTTATAAACTTCTGTGTTTTATTAGAGTACAATTTTGGTCTTTATACATACTCAGAAACCCTTAGCTATTCTAGGAATTATGATAATTAGTAAACACTATTAATTTGGCCACTGTCTCTTGACTTTCCAAATCTCTCCATTAATTTATTAATAAAACCTATTAACTATGACATTAAAGTTTATTCAACAATATTAACCACATAATAATCATTTATATTGTTGCTTCCACATACTTTCCCCCTCAATAATGTTCATATGCGTTTTCATCACCTTTTTCCATCATGACAAAACCTCTCTCTTCAAGCAAAAACGTGAGCCACATCTTCAACAATACAAATCGCTTGCAACAAAGCTTCATTCAAACACCATGCCTTAACATCTCATAACCAACTAACAGCAACACGAAAATGTAACAACACACAACATACACACCCTCCTTAAAATCTTTCTTCAACTTTCACCCACAACTTTCTCTTCCATGGATAACATCATGAAACCCATAACATAAATCAAAACCAGAAGAAAAACTAAACAGAGGAAGCAAAAACATAAGCAAGTGGAAGAGAGGTCTAAAACTGCTTGCAAACTGGTCGTCGGAAGTGGTAACTTTATCGGCCGCACCGCACTTGCCTCCTTCCAGTCGCATAATCGCCCCCCATGTGCACTTCCAATGTTGATTGAAAAGGAGAAGAAATACGTGTTTCAGAGAGAATGTTTCACCATGTGGTATCTTTTTTTTTTTTTTTAATTCTTGCAAAGTGTCTATGAAATTACTATTGGTGTTAGTTTTCTTTTTTAAAAAATATGCTCAAATGGTTTAAAGTGGGGATGCTTCCCCCTTGTGGCGTACAATTTTATTATATTTTATTTCTTTATTTCTTTTATTTGTATGTTAAAATTAGGGTTTAGTTTTGATAGTACATTGGACCTCTTGTCTTTTATTAATACACGTTATATATAAACATTGATGCCTAGGGGTGTATGCGGGTTGGGTTGGACCGGATTTAACCTAACCTGTTTCCCAATCCGTTCAAAATTTAATGGGTTGGGTCCGTCATCTAACCCGCAATTTCATTATCAAAACCAACCCAAGCTCACTCGTTCATTAATGAGTTGGATTGAGTTTGATTCGCGGTGTGTGTTTCAAATAAAAAATATATTTTTTATGATTCCTTTTATCGATTTTAAAAGATATATAACACAACTCAATACAATCATATTCATTTATAACACTCAAATTCAATTAAACACATAATATAATATCTAATGAAATTCACCAACTCGACATAACACTTTATAATAGTATAAAATTCAACAAGGCACATTATTTCTATAAAATACAATAACTTGGAAATGATATAAAAGAAAATAAGAAACAACATTTAATCTTAAAATTACATAAACTCATTGGTCTAGTAGTATTATTGGTGGAGAATATTTTTTTTTTTGAAAAAATTATGGTTATTAGTGAGATATTAATTATATATTTTTATTTAAAATAATAAGAAATTACTAAAGTCACATCAATGGATTGGGTCAACGGGTCTGCGAATTGCAAAACTCAAACCCGATACCCGAACCAAAACTACACGGGTTGCTATGGGTTGGGTTGGGTATACTCGTAAATGAATAAGTTCGAGTAATTTATGGATTGGGTTGGTTTGGGTCAGCGGATTCGTGGGTCAACTCGCACCCATGAACACCCCTAGATCCACCCGTCTTAATTTTATTTAATTTTTTAAATTTTTTTTAAATTATTGATTAGTTTAAATTAGTATTTGATTAATTGATTATTTATTTAATTGATTAATTTATTAGATTTAATTCATTAATTGTTTTTTAATTGTTAATTAGATTACTTGATTATTTGTTTAATTAATCTCAATATGTTAAGTCAATTAGGTAATTCTTTTATAAACCTATTTTTATATCTTCACATATGTAAATAATCGTACTCGATATTTTGTGCAATTTCAATTTTCAATAATTTTTTAAATCAATTTCAAAAATCATTTTCATACCAATTCAAATCATTTTTCATTTCATTTTGCAATGCAAATTGAAATGCTTGACCCAACATAAGGCTTTTTTCTCAAATAAATTCAAAACAACTAGCTTAAATACTTTGACCATTTTCAACAATAATGGATTAAAAAAGCTAGTTTGGTGTAATGTACAATCCTAGTCCCGAGTATTTGACCTAAGTCGTAATAGCTTGCAAGTCCAAGTACTTGTCTTCCTCCCAAAATTCATCAAATACGTCTTTTCCTTTCGCAATAAAAAGAACTAGTTGGATGTAATGTTCAATCTTAGTATCTAATACTTACACCTAAGTCGTAATAGTTTGCAAGTCTGAGTATTTGTCCTCCGCTTAAAACGTTTGTAAATATTACAAACCTTTTCACACAAAAAATGGATTAAAAAGACTAGTTGAATATAATATTCAATCCTAGTTCCCAGTATTAGACTCAATATGTAATAGCTTGCAAGTCCAAATACTCGTCTTCCAACCCTAAAAAAAATCAAACACATCTAACCTTTTGCCTTTTGGCTTAAAACTTAAAACTTTTTTTAAACGAAAGATATTTCGTCTCGAGACGATGCAAAACAATGTTTCGTCCACTTATATGTGTGAGTGAGCTAAGCGACATTTTCCCGCGAATATTAATTTGTAAGTCCATTATGTTGTGATGCAAACGTCACATCCTCCACTGTTTTGGGTAAGCAATATTTTCCGTTCAATTGTGATAAAATAGCTTTCACTAAAATCGACCCACAAACAAACATTTTTTATCCAGAACTACGTAGCCTTGAGTTCTTCATCGTACCTGGAGATACGTAGGAGCGAGATTCAAAGTCTCGTCAGGCACCCTAATAAATTTTTAGTCCTTCTCTTTTATCTCAAACTTTTTAATAACTCGAGGAACGCAAACATTTTTAAGCCAACACTTAACACAAAACTAACTAAATGGTTCTCGTTGAGTACAACAGATATGAGGAGTGTTAATATTTTTTCCTTGTATAATTGACTCCTGAACCCAATTTGATTGCGACAACCATATCTTTGTAATCTTTAAAGGTTTTATTGATATTTTCTCTTTCTTTTTTGGGGAATAAATAAATTTTAGTGGCGACTCTGTTTATCACCCCGAGTGTGTGATGCGCCAGTGATTGTGTTTTTTGTACCACGACAGATTGCTACTGCAAAATCAAATTGAGGTGAAAGAGTGTGCATAATTTTCTATGCAACCTCCTTCTCCTTTACGTCATCATTTTGGATTTCATTTAATTGACTAGCTTATCTATTCGTGAAAAATAATCACGAATGTTTTCATGTCTCCCTTGCTCTATCAATTCAAACTGGTGTTATGAGTCTTGCAAACTCATTTGTTTATGTGGTCAACACCTTCATACGTTTTGAGCGAAATTTCCTAAGCTTCATTTGTTGTTTTTGCATGGAAAATTTTCTCAAAAACATGCAATTCCATAAATTGACAAATGAAAAACATAGCTTTTTCGTTGAGCAAACAATTTATCTCAACTTGTTACATATCTTTTTTTTCTTTATCCTCTTCAGATGGTTCAACAAAACCGTTATTGATAATATCTTTGCACCTGCTAGTGTTTAGACACGACTCCATGAGGTGTTTCCTCATGAAAAAAAATGATTTACCATCATATTCGAAGACACTTATTTAGACTTGCTAAACTTGACTTGTGCTTGAACTTGCAGTTATTTTGCTATAACAAGCTCTAATGTCAAATGTTGACAAATAAAATTATTGTCTTGAAAAATTTAAGAAGATATAAAAATAAACACTCAAAATAACATTAAAACTTTCTTCTAAAGCACAAAAGCTCACTAGAACTTTTGCTCTTATTGTTTAACTCTCACACTCATTGTTGTGACTAAAATTTATACTAGTGGGAACATGTGTATGTTTAGCTTCCACAAACTATGGTCAGCCAACATTCAAGGCTACCCTTGAAACTAGTTCATGGTGTAACTACATTGAGTGATTTAATTTATATCTCTAAAGCATGTATAATTTTAACAACTTTCGGATGGACATAGTTTCTCTGCCAAATTAAAATGTCAAGTTTATTTCATCTAACATGTATGTTTGATTTAGGTTTTGAAATAGACAAAAGCAATTCTAGAGATATAGAATTAATTTATGAAAGATTTTGAGGTGGTCGGTTCTTCTGAAGTAAAATTGATTATATTTCCATAATTGATTCTACTTAAAAGCTACAATTGATAGCTTTTGAGTTTAAACATGATTTTTGCATTGAAATTTACTATTCAACTTAATTTTACATAAAATTATCCAAACATAAATCAATTTATGTCGGACTCAAAATCAATTTTTTTCACCACAAAACAAAACATAGGATAAGTCTCCCACTACAATGTGTTTGAGAGAAAAGTAATATGTCCTTCATCTTTTATAAACACACAGATAATGCAGTATCTAAGGTGTGTTATATTTTCAGCCTAAAATGCTTAGAACTCATAATTAACTTGATTCTCATAGTTTATATTGTTCAAAATTTTAAGTAACCATGTAACTTCATTCGACTTTTAAATTAATGTGAAAGTCAATATGAATTTTAAGCTAACATGGAGGACAACCCAAATTTTTGATCTATCATGGAGGGGTCAACCTAAGTAATGGGTGAGCAGGGAGGTCATCCTAGATTTTGGGATAACATGGTGATCAACCCAAATTTTGAATCAACACGGAGATCAACTCAATTTTTAGGTCATAATAAAAGGTAGTCTGAATTTTGGGCAAGTAGTGAGGTCGTCTCAGATTTTGGATCAACAAGGAAGTCATCTCAAATTTTGGATCAACATGGAGGCTAATCCAAATTTAGAGGTTTTATTCTACCACTCCCTAATTTTGACATGGCACCCTCATAAGGCAGCTGTGATTACGCGATGTCCTTATAAAAAAAATTCAATTTTTTTAAAAGTGTAAGTGAATATCGGATTTTTGATGCAGATACCGTTTTTTTGTAAATTTTACTATTTGGATAAAGAATTTTCGAATTTTTTACAAGTGTACCGGATATTTCGCAAAAGTATGCAGAAATATCTACATTTTGTATTTGGTCATGTCATTCACAAACTTTCTTTCATGGTCTTTTAAACAACCTAATACATCATTCACATCTAAGTCCTTAGCTAATGTATGATTGTGAAACACTTAACTGTGACCTACCAACCACTTCCACTTGGCATATATCTCAACATAAGTGGACATTTCACTTTCATAGTATAACTTCCTACAGTCACATCCTTCTTGTAATTTCCTCCTCTCTCACAACTTATAATCAATTTATATTTTCTCCCTCTCATCCCATTTATGGTATGGAAATGAATAGTAACAAAAATGTCATGATGTTTACCAATAGACTGCGTCCATGCAAAAACGTCATCTCGAAAGGAAAATATATAACATTTACAACATATACAAAATAAATTATCAATGTCAGGAATATCATAAGTCTATTTGAACTACTTAAAAAGTAAACATTTATGTAAAATATACCGCGTCAGTGGTGAAAACTAAATAAAATCCACACATGTGACCATCAGGATCAGGACTGCACAAATAAAGCATATTGAACTATCAAATTTTGAAAGTTTTACCTCATACCTCTACATTTATCCCTACACCCCTACATTTTATAAAAATACCAATTTTATCCTTATATATTTTAATCTAATTTATTATTTTATTTTTATTTTAAAAAAAAGTGTACCGGAAGACTTTACAAAAGAGTTTCGGTAGTTATTTTTCAAGCATTTTTTCAATATTTTTTTGTATACCGGAAGACTTTGCAAAAGAGTTCCGGTAGTCAATTTTTGTGTACCGGAAGACCTGGGAAAAGAGTTCCGGTAGCCATTTTTCAAGCATTTTTTAAAATATTTTTTTGTGTACCGGAAGACTTTGCAAAAGAGTTCCGAAAGTTAATTTTTATGTACCGGAAGACTTTGGAAAAGAGTTCCGGTAGTCAATTTTTGTGTACCGGAAGACTTTGCAAAAGAGTTCCAGTATTCATTTTTCAAACATTTTTTTAATTTTTTTTTTGTATACTGAAAGACTTTACAAAAGAGTTCCGATAGTCAATTTTTGTGTACCGGAACTCTTTTGCAAAGTCTTCCGGTACACAAGAAAAATTAAAAAATACTACCGGAACTCTTTTGCAAACTCTTTCGGTACGCAAAATAAAATTTAAAAAATATTTAAAAATAAAATAATAAATTAGTTAAAAATGTATAAGGGTAAAATTGATATTTTTTATAAAATGTAGGGATAAAATTGATACTTTTTATAAAATGTAGGGGTACATGGATAAATGTAGGGGTATAAAGTAAAGTTTTCTCAAATTTTTTGATTTATGTAAAAAATCCAGTTTATCGGGATTTTCCAAAAAGAAACCAATAATCTACAAATTTTTTCGAAAATTTTGAAATCTCTGTTAACAACAATTAGAACCCGACCAACTTCGGATTTTTCCTAAAAATCTAGTAAAACTTCAAAATATTTCTCTGAATTTTTTCAAAAAAATCCGATATAAGTTCAAGAGATTTCCGTTTTTTTTTTCAACAATCCAGAAAAACTTCATATCGGATTTTTAAATGTCTGGTAAAAATGCATAAAACTCCCTTGGACAAAATTTATCGTATTGAATTTTTTATTATAACTATCAAAAAAATTGTTTCTTCTGATTTTTACAGAAAGAATTTTTCTTTACAAAATGTAAAAGTTTGAAAGGTAAATAATAAAAAAGATAAATTTATATTATAAAAAATTGTGAGGATGTCAAGTATAACCAGGGGTGTGAGTCCCTGATTTGGAAGGCCTGCAAGGTCAGTCTGAATTTAAGGCGAGCCCAGATTTTGGATCAATATGAATCTAGGGAGGCAATTTTCTAAACCAACAATCGTGAAGAAAAAAAACTTATTATGACTTTATGTTTTGTATTTGAATGATGTTGTTTTGAGTTTGGTCGCCGTCATTATTCAAAAACACTTAATACATGGGATTGGTGGTCTAGGAGGAGAGGGGCTGAAAGGGTGTCTTGAACATTTAAGTAAATTAATAAAGACATGTTATAAAAAGTTTTGGATCAACATGAATTTACGAAGGCAATTTTCTAAACCAACAATCGTGAAGAAAAAAAAAACTTACTATGACTTTATGTTTTGTATTTGAATGATGTTGTTTTGAACTTAGTCGCCGTCATTATTCAAAAACACTTAATACATGGGATTGGTGGTCTGGGAGGAGAGGGGCCGAAAGGGTGTCTTGGACATTTAAGTAAATTAATAAAGACATGTTATAAAAAGTTTTGGATCAACATGAATTTACTGAGGCAATTTTCTAAACCAACAATCGTGAAGAAAAAAACTTATTATAACTTTATGTTTTGTATTTGAATGATTTTGTTTTAAGCTTAGTCGCCGTCATTATTCAAAAACACTTAATACATGGGATTGGTGGTCTGAGAGGAGAGGGGCCGAAAGGGTGTCTTGGACATTTAAGTAAATTAATAAAGATATATTATAAAAAGTTAAAGGTAATGTTAACTTATACCCCTAAGACACAAGATAAGACGTCCACTTGTAAAAAAATTGTATTGAAAAAATCAATTATAAAATTAATTTTATATCTTTATTAAAATCAATGCACAATTTTCAACACAAAATTACTTTCTTTAATTTTTATTTTATATCCCTAGGACACAAGTTAACATTATCCAAAAAGTTAATAGTGAATGATGTATGTGTCATACCCTTAAAGGGAATCATACAATGTTCTTGGACTTACAACAGAATCCATTGTATTGGATACTCAACATATATTTAACAAAAAAAAAATCCTACATATTGGTTTTGTACATTTTTTTACATGAGGGTTATGTTGTGTTACAGTGCAATTTTAGCATCTCAGTGCCTTTCATGATTAATCCTCCCAAAAACATGCAATGAAACCAGAAGTTGACAACTCTCAATACCTTTCCATTCTGATATTCAGAGTTTGAGCAGGGCAGAGAAAATGACCATGGGATCGCGATATTCATTCGTCATATAGATTTCAACTTCGGTTTTTTCTGGTCTAGCCTACAGGGTTGTTTCCCATCTTGGGTTGGCAATTGCGATAAGTCAACCCACAATCCAATGAATTAATACAAACAGTGTCACAAATTACAAAGCTATTTAGAAACACACTTCAAAAATAGTTCTTTAACCATATTATGCCATGACAATAGGGTTTGGGGTTTAGGATAATGTATCAAATCAGTCCTAGTTCTCAAAATAACAAATGGAAAGCAGTATTCTATCGGAACGTCTAAGCTTCCGATTACGGTCAGTTAGTGATCATTTTAAACTGGAATCTGGAAAGTTGCTGAGGAATGGTGGATATGACTGGTCCATATCTCTGCAATTAATTGATACACAAAATTCATAAGACACGGCACAGAATTACTATCATATTTTGACTAGCAAGCATAATAATATGAATAAGTTCCAAAACTAAATTCTATGACCAATCAATCATGAGATGAAAAATTCTAAGATGCACCAAAAACTGTAGATGAGCCCAAGAATCTGCCATGTTACATTCAAATGATTTCCTTGAAAGAAAATAGTTTCAGTTTATGAGCATGTGTTTCCATTAATTTGTGATAGTCATCAAATATCTCTACATTATATATAATTTCATTATATAATCGAGTAACATAAGACAAAAGTCATAATGATTAACACCCTACCTGAACATTGTCATAGAGTTCAAACAATGGAACAGCAAGCAGTTTCAGGTTTTTTGGTACAGCAAAGTACTCCCTCTCAGATAAGTGAACAAGGAAAAGCTTCTTGCACTCCTGCATATAAGATATTAATACATGTTGTAAGCATAGACCAAGAGAAGTACCACCAATACAAGAGTTTCAACCAATGATATTCCCATCACATATTACCTTAGGTTTTGTTATATGAGGAGGACAGTATGGATACATTATGGTTTCAAAATTTGGCCTCCACCAGATTGCAACACATTCACCTATCTGCAAGATGCCAGGGAATAAGTGTATAGAGAAAACAAGCTTGCTAAACTTTCAAAGTTCAAACATCTAAAAGGTATGTGATCATACCTGCCAGTCAGGTACAAGACCAGGTGAATTGGCGCCAAGCTTGCTAGTTAATTTCCTCTTCAAGCCCTCAATTTCTGCAAACAACCAAAAAAGGTACATTTAGCATAATCACAAGTTGCTATTTTCAGAGCATCATATTAGGAGCAAGGAAGCAAGACCCTACCATTCTCTCCTGGCTTGAGACGACCACCTGGCAGTTTGCAAAATGTGTTTCCAATTTGCAGAAGAAGAATATGAGGATGATTGTGTTCTTGTACCTACAAAATTGAAGCACAAAGCTGAGGCATGACAATAAACAGAATCCACAGGAAAGAAAACTAGAGGGGAAGTATTTTCTTCACATAAATAGTAGGGAAATACATTGTGGGAACAAGTATATAAAAATTATAAAAAAAATTAAATGTCCAAGACGAGTTTAACATGGAATTGGTCGGATGAGCATAAAGGGCAGTTTCCTGTATGGTAGGTCTAATACCCACTCCCTGGTGGAACTCTTCTGGTCAACATGCACCTGGGTTCTGTAGCCGCACCCTTATAAATGGGGGTAGGCCGTAGGGGTGTGGTCTAGAAAAAAGGCCCACGTCAATGTGGCCTAAGGGAAGATCTCATTGTTGCCCCAAGACTCTCCCTCCCAAAATGGTCAGCACAATACATAAGGCTCCCACCATCAAGATTTGTGGAAGGTCAAATGTACAATCTAACACTATCCAATCTAAATATAGAATTATAGATGCTCCAGATTGGATACTATACTCGCAAATTAATATTTATTACTAACCAAAGCAGGTTGGAAGGTCAATTATCATGCCTTATAAAATTCTACTGCAAGTATTTTTTGCTCCATAAATCTCACACCTCCATTCTACAAACTAAAATATAAGCCTGTACTAATTCACCTTTTGTACATGTTAGAAGGGTGCCTAAAGAAAATAACTAGATGCCCAATACCAATTTTATAGATCTAGTGTACTACATATTAAAGCTGCATGGGGGAGTGGAGTGGACAACAATGCAACATAGGTTATGATAAAGTCATGAATATATATATCAACCTTCCAATTCAGATAAGTGACCAAACCAAATAGAGGATACAGAATGCAAGTTCAGCAGGAGGCAGACAAATACTAGTTTTGAGGTGGAAATTAGATCCCCCAAGTCTTATGGTTTAGGAATCTTGGGTCCGTTGTACAAAATTATACGGAGATAGAAGGAGATGTCAACACTATAGGATTCAAACTTCTGGATGAAATAGAGGAATGATCCGGATGTAATTTGGGATAAAATTGAGGTGTAAATTAGATCCCACAAGTCTTATGGTTTAGGAAACTTGGGTCCATTGTACAAAATTATACGGAGATGAAAGGAGATGTCAACACTATAGGATTCAAACTTCTGGATGAAATAGAGGAATGTTTCGGATGTAATTTGGGATAAAAAAGATTACCACTCAACCCTAGAGATAAACTTAAGTGCACGACTATAAGATTAGTCATGTATGAAATTTAATGTAGAGATAAGATCAGCATTGTAGAGATAACCATTCTATAATGGATGAGTAATCATACAAGACAACATAGGATTAAAAATTATCTCATTAACCAAAAGTAGAGGCAACTCATGTTGTAGAAAATATGGTATACTTTTGTTTTGGGAAGCCTGAGCATATGTGGAGAAAGTCCATAAAAGCATGTGTAGATCGTATGGATGATATCCAGTAAGTTAGAAGTAGAGGAAGACTAAAGAAAACTATAAGTTCAACACGTCAAAAGAGACTTGGAGTTAAATGATACTACCTCCGGTCAGATTTATAAGAGAAAATTTACTTTTTAAGTTCATTGAATAATCAGTGTATCTGGACTGTGTATCATGGACCACATACATTGATTATTCAATTAATCTAAAAAGTCAACTTTCTCTTATAAATAGGACTAGATGGAGTATATCTTTAGATGACTCGTGATAAGATGATATGACATCATTTCATATGCATGTACCTGATACCGCAAAATATGGTAAGGTTATATTTAAAGTTTTAAACTTAACAAAACAGGGGGGAGGGAAGTGAAAGAGAACAATCAGTTAACATACCAGTAAAATTCCTTCCACGCTGGTCCTCATTCCTTCTTTCATATAACTGTAGTTTGGAAACGAAGGAAATAATTATATTTTGTAAACAATTTGAGCAGCACACAGGAAAAGGAAAAAGTAAAAAGATTATATAAGAATAAGTCCAGTTCTACAAAGTTTCTCATTGTCTTTTCACTATTTGATTTTGCTCCTACATTCAATCAGAAGAGTACTTGAAATTCAAAACCCTGTCTATGACTTAAGAATTTAGTTCTTCATTCTCAGTGCCCCTCTTGAAAATGAAGCTTTAAATTTTATTTGTAGGAAAGATTTTGATGCTCTTCAAATGTAAACTTAGGAGAGACAAAAGAAGATAATTAAAAAAAGAAATTAAAAATAGCCCCACTTCACCAGTGATTCCCTAGAGATTTCAGATTGTTGCCCTTAAAGAATGACAGATGTCATAACCACAACAAAAGCAGTTAAGATTTAGACATTAGAGGGAGAGTTAGTAGTGGGGGAGGAAAGGAGTAGGAGAGAAGAAACAAGATAGAGAAGCTAGCATGTTGAATCAATGATGGCAAACATTTTAAATTTATGTAAGGTGTCTCCATTCATCCATGATGCAAAACCCTGAAGAAATTTTCCTGAGCCAAACCAATCTGATTAAGCAATTCGGGTAGCAATTTGAGTTTTATGCTAACGGCCTGCACTGCACTGAGCACTGACTTATAATACAACCAGAAACTTATCCTTGATTTTGAAGGAAGAAAATCAGAGCAGAGCAGAAACTGTATAGGGTATAGAAGGGTTAGCAGAGATGATGAAAAACAGTGCAGATGGTTGAGAGGAATCAAACTCTATTGAAAGGAACACTGCTTACCATGAAAGATAGGAGAAATGTCGAGAGATTATCCTCAAATAACCTTATGTATTGTTTTACAAACATGTGAAATACAAAGTATATTTCTTATAGTTTTGGATGTGATGCGAAAAATGAGGAAAACAACTCGAGAGCACATCAAAGCAAACAGGCTAGACTACATATCTTTATAGCTTCCATCATTTTATAAAATGAAGGATGGACCTTGGGCTCTTCACATATATGGGAATGTATCAATAGAATCAATGCGACGGTTTGGTTGAAAATGATAGCATCTCGCAACTTGATGGATGTCAAGAATGCCCGAGAATTAAGCTCAACAATTCAAGAAACCCCCAACTGTTGTATGGACGCAAAAAAGTTGCCAGGGGTATGAAAAGGAGTCAATATACAGTTGCAAAATTTTCTGGTTTAACAGGATTTCTCATGTTTGAACTAGTAAGGACAGAGGCTAGGTTAAAAGTAGAAAATCTTTAGATAAATTTCAAAGAGTATAGTATAATTGGGGTTTTTTCTAGGGTTTATGGGTTGAATGTGTGTGACCTAGCCAGTGACGGAAGATCATGTAAAATGAATTAAAGGATAGTAATGAAAAATGAAAAAGAGAGATACGAACTTGACTTTCATGCGAGCGAGACGATCAGCGACGGAGGTGTCTTTCTCCATCTTGGGCTCCTTGGTGCCGAAGGTGTAGCTGGACAATGGATACGTGTTCACGACCTGAGACGGTATCATTTTCTCACTCTTGTGATTGTGATTGTGATTGAGTGAGGAAATGGAGTGAAGAGAATGAGAAAGAGGAGGGAGATTGAGGTGAATCAGAGTCTGTTTGTGAGGTTGAAGTCTTGGGACTTCACCGCCTCTCGCTGCTGCAAACAACCCAAACCCGATACCCCGACGTGGGCCGGGAGCCCGCTAAACCAACTCCTACTTTTTCTTTTAATTTTATTTTTATAAAAAATATTTTATATTTTATATTTTATTTTTAATTAATTAATTTTTGTTTTTATATTTTTTTATGTTGAAAAAAAGAAAAAAGAAATAAATTAAGTGTAGTAGACATGTTGTGTTAGATGTGGCTTAAGACTAAATGAAATAAAAGAAGAAATGATAATATTAGAGAGATAATTACTAATAACATTTATAATAAAAAAATTGTAAAAAATAAATTTAGTTAGTTTTAAGATGTAATAAGAATATATGTGGATTCTATAGTAAGAAGAATAAATTGGATAGAGGATAATTAAATTAGAGGTGAAGAAAGATTTAAATAATATAAAAAGGATATAAAGAAATATTTTACGCGATGGTCATTCTTAGGTCATGTTGTTATTGGCTCCTCCTACACAAGTCTTTTCGACACTCACTGAACTAGTGACCAATGAGTCGGTGTCGATGGCAAACGTAATGGTAAGTAAACGGGTATGTTTGTCCCGCCAATGTCAACGAAAACATGGGGGTGAGGTGGACAAAGTAAATGAGGCCTGAAAAATCATAGAGCTTGAACTTTAAAATTAGAGCCCATATTTTTAGAACTTTTTTAACACGACATTTAAAAGTTCGCTATCCATTAAGGCTAGTCTATACGGGTCATGGGTAGCCCGTTAGGCCCGCGTAATTATAAATTTTTAAAAAATTATATTAATACTTATATTGTCTTACTTTAAAATAATACATTATTTTTTCTCATCTCACTGGATTTTATATATAGAAATATTCAATCTTTCTCTTATAAATTTTATACATTAATAAAATCAATATTTTTTCTCGTATTTTAATAGTTTCGATTATATTAAATATCCAAGTATTATTTTATACAATTTAAATATGTCTTGTATTTAAAAACACATTATAGTATTTATAAAAGTTAATATAGTATTTAAAAATATATTATGTTTATAATAATATAATTTTTAATTTCATTTATAATAAATATTACAGGATTTTTATTTTAATCTTTTATTAAAAAAAACTCGTTTAGAACCGGACAACCCGAAGTCCACATAAGACCGGACTTGGGTAGTAATTTTCGAATCCATGTTATAATAGCGTTTTTTGATCGAATCCATTTAGGACGAGATAACTCATTTTAAATAACACTCTAATTCTAAACATGGTTTGGTGTTCAAATCCAAATAGGTACCTACTTCTTCGAAAGTGAGATGTTTTTAGGTTAAAAAATATACTAAATTTGGACTTCATTAGCAATTTGATGTTAACATTTTTAAAATTATAAATATTAATTTTGAAAATTAATAAAATAGAATATAAAATTATAGATTTAAAGATAAGGGGATCAGAATTCTTAAATTAATAAAAAACTTAAATTACATATTTAAATAGAGAAATTCTAAATCCAACAAATTAATAATAAGATGAAAAGAAAAATTAATATGCATAGGCTATTAATAATAAAAAACTATATTTCACACATTACACATTTATTTTTAAAATATTAATATATTAAATAATATAAAACTTTTTAAACCGAAAATATACTACATTTAATCTCAAAAATAAATGAGAATGCCATTAAACCTTAATCAACGAGGTTTTTCATTTTTCATTTTTGTTTATTTTCATCCAAGTGGAGAAGAATCCATGTTAAAAAAGGGTTTCATTTTCATCATGTTAACTTCCAACGAGTTGATAAATTGACAGTAATTCTTTTGGCCGCGCAATTCTCACATTCCTTACAAAAGCGCGCCAAATATTCGTAACTTAACACACCCACCACCACCGGAGAATCTCCGACCACCACCGGAGAATCTCCGACCACCACCACAAACATGGGAAAACAAAAGCAACAAGTAATTTCCCGTTTCTTCGCCCCAAAACCCAAACCCCCTTCATCAACCACCGATTCACCTCCACCCTCACCCTCTCCTTCTCGTCCCACTCCTTTCACTCCCAAAATCTCTACAACCGTCTCTTTCTCTCCATCTAAACGCCGCCTAATCTCTCAACTAACACCATCCCCTAACAAACAACCCAAACTCTCCCCAAACCCTGCACCCTCTCCATCCAATCCCTCCCTACACCAACGCTTCCTTCAAAAGCTTCTAGAACCTTCTCCTCCTTCAGACCCACATCTCCCTTCGTCTTCCCAACCGGCAAAGTTTACTCCTTTAGAGGAACAGGTAGTGGAACTCAAAGCCAAACACCCTGATGTTCTTTTGATGATTGAAGTTGGTTACAAGTATCGCTTTTTCGGCCAAGATGCCGAGACTGCTGCTAGAGTTTTGGGAATATATGCTCATATGAATCATAATTTTTTAACCGCTAGCATACCAACTATTAGATTACACGTCCATGTGAGGAGGCTTGTGAGTGCAGGGTATAAAGTTGGTGTTGTTAAGCAGACTGAAACTGCTTCTATTAAGGCCCATGGTGTGAACCGGGCCGGGCCATTTTGCCGAGGCTTGTCGGCGTTGTATACGAAGGCCACACTGGAGGCGGCTCAGGACTTGGGGGGAGGGGAAGATGAATGTGGGTCAGTGAGTAACTACTTGCTGTGTGTTGTGGAGAAGAGCATTTCGGGGGAGAGAAAATCTAAGTGTGGCGTGGAAGGCGGTTTTGATGCGAGAATTGGAATTGTTGGTGTGGAGATATCAACCGGAGATGTTGTTTATGGAGAGTTTAATGACAATTTTTTGAGGAGTGAACTTGAGGCTGTTGTTGTTAGTTTGTCTCCTGCTGAGTTGCTTCTTGGGGACCCTCTTTCCAAACAAACTGAGAAGGTAGTTTTCTTGCCAAGGTCTTTCTATTTTCGTTCACACTTTTTCAAGAATTGTGATATTGTGTTAGACCTTAGGAATTACTAGGAATCAAAACAGAATGTGGCTGTTCTATTCTGTCAGTTACAAGCATATGAGCAGCCCTATTCAAAGGGATTTTCCCTATTTCCTTTTATATATCAGTTGGTTTTTATCACATTGTTTCTTTAAGTTATAAATAGAACAATTGTAGCTGCTACTTGCTAGAATCTAATTGAAACGGTTTTGATTGTTGGAATGCTGATGCTTGATACTACAATGGATGATGTATCTATCATAGAACAATTTAGAGGATGACGTTGAATTATACTATATGTTATCATTAGTCATTACTTATTGGCTCAGGATCTTTAAAATTGTAACCGTTGAATTGTGCATGTTTGGCATCACGGCATGATTTTTCAATCTCAGTTTTCTTGTAATTCAACATATCGCCATTTAAAGACAGTTGAAATGTTTTAATGCTTGGAAAGCTTTTTTCGTAGTCCTCAGAAAATTTCTGTTCCTATTATTTATAAAGACAGAAATTTTATCCTCTTGTTAAATCGCGTAATCTTTACAAGGAGACCTGTTTTCATAAACACTAGATAGTTTACTTACAGGGATTCAAAAGCTCAGTTGGTCTATTATAAATAAGTTCTCTAACCCTATGATCCAACTGTGTGATTTGATGTATTGTTAGTTATTATTGGCTTTTGCTGGACCTTCCTCAAATGCTCGTGTGGAGCGTGCCTCACGAGATTGCTTCACTGATGGAGGCGCTTTTGCTGAAGTTATAACTTTGTATGAAAACATGTATGTTGATAGTTCATCAGATTCAATGCAAGGCAATGAATTGACTGAGCATAAAAGTCAGCAGATGGAAGTCAAGGTACCAACTACTGATATTTAATTATTTATAAAACTCGGCATCCTTACTCCAAACTTGAAGAAGTCTTAAATTCATTATTATTTTGTTATTTTGAGTATGCATTGTTCTACTTGTCAGATTCTGTCTTAAGATTTTAAAGCATCTCATTGGAATTTGTTATTTTAGTGCATTGTAGTTTATGAGTCAAGTTCTGTTTTACTTTTGCTTAAGTAGGAATATAACAGAATATGGAAAACAAGTCTAGTAAGATATGCACTGATTGTCGCTTAGAGGTGGAAATTGGATAACCTACAATACCATAAATTGTGTTTAAATAACTTGGGTCTATTATGCAAAGTGAAAAAGATACAAAGGCAGGATGGATAAAATGGAATTCAGATGTGGCGTTGCAGATGGATGTGCAAATAGTAAAATTTCATTAAGTATTGGTTTTGGAAAAGTAAAAAGAATGTGAGCACAGTTAATATAATGATTTCGGATTGCTGCTCTTGTAAAAAAGGGTGCACATATTGCGGCCTTTCACTTGGATGAGGTTATTTTTGTCCATACTGAAACATACTACTCATTTTTCACATAAAATTAGTACTTCTTAATGTGTGGAAGTCAAAATAATTGCTTATAAATCAGGCCAGGGGGAGTAAATGATAGAGGAAAAATTTGGGGAATACAGAAGGATGTGGAATACCGCGAGTTGAGTACTATTACGGGACCATTGTTAGTCTGCAAGTTGATGTTACTCTTTGAGTTATGGAGCCACACCTATCAAGAAAGGAATTGCAATTGGAAAATGAATGGTGGAATTGGGTCCTCAAATGTATGGGTGTAGTTGCTGCTGTCCATCTTCATTTTTCTTAGTAGGCTCAGTTATATGTGGCTCTCTCTAACAAGCTAATGTTTCTCCAAACAACAAGGTCAATCAAAACTACTCTCAATCTTAAGGACAAGTTTGTTTATAAGAGGGTGGAAAGTGAAATGAGTTAGTTAGAATATTCCCTGATTTTAGGGATTTTCTGTTGTCAGAGAAGGAGAGGAAGTTGAGAGGTATTAAAAAATATTGTTAGAGTTGGTTAGGAAAGTTATCTCTGGTTAGGAGCTTTGCTCTGGACTGGAATAAAAGCCACTGACTCTGGTTTATCATTTCCTTTTCAGTTTTGCCACCATTGTAGTTCTCTTAAACTCATCCATTTCCATTCAATAATATATACTGTTGTTACCTTGATTTTAGGGGTTTTATCAGAATGTGTGAAGAAGACGTGTAAAAACATTGGTATCTAGAAGCATCCGTAAGGAGACTTGACTAGATGGATGATACTCCATTAGTTAGAGGTAGAGGCGGACCAAAGAAAACTATGTCGAACCATTACGAGAGATTTAGAGACAAATGGTCTGTTTTCAAATTTAATTGATAAGCCGCTTGATCCATGTAATCAACTCCAAAAAGGATTTGACGTTGTTATTGTTGTTGTAGTGAATTGTAGTTTATGATAATAATTCAATCTATTGCTAATTTTCAAAATGTTTATTTTAAAATTTACGTCTTTTTGTGGTTAAAATATTCTTCCCTCAAACGTCACATGCCTACAAATTTTATTTTACTTTACAGATTATAGCTATACATTTCTCTCTGTTGCGATTTCTCTCGATAACATACTTTATTTTCTACTCTTTTAATTATATAGGAGGCCATGAACCTTCCAGATTTGGTTGTCGAAGCTCTAGCTTTAACCATACGCCATTTGAAGGGATTTGGTTTTGAAAGAATTCTGTGCTCAGGTGCTTTAAGGCCCTTTGTAAACAATACTGAAATGACTCTCTCAGCCAATACACTACTACAACTGGAGGTAATTATAAGCTTACATTTTGTTTCTTGAGAGTGATAATGACAAAACATACTTAACGGCAAAAAATAAAAGAAAAAGACAAGCATACTTTATACCTCCGCGATATATGTTCAATTTTTGTTTTTGTTTGGAAGTGTGACAACTATAAGCTATCATACGAATTGTCTAGTGGATGGAAATGATTCACATTATCATTTTGTGATGGAAATAAACTACATAAAGTTCTGTACAAAGATTATCAGAAAGGTAGTCATAACGAAGATAACCTTGAATATCCAATAAAATGGCCCCATTAACATAGCATCACAAGAGTCGCCACTAATTACTAGTTCTATTAACATGACTTCGACCGACTTTTCTTTTTGGCATTGTCGTGAAACATGGATAAATGTCACTATTAATTAATCTAATCATACACGTAAATTGCCCTTTCTTTCTCTGGTTCAGGTATTAGTTCTTGTTGATTCATTTAATATAAAATAATTAAATTATTGTAACTAAATGTCAGGACGTCTTGTTGGCTGGTGACTGCAGCATGTATAAACCTACGTTTTCTTGTTTGGTTTAGGCATTAGTTCTTATTGATTTGTATGAAAGTAGTTAGAGTATAATGGTAAAGTATCTTGGCTTTTTGCTGGCTCTTAACAACGGCGTGTATACTTCTATTCTTTTCCATGGGTCAGACAAGCTAGTACTGTTTGGTTTTTCCTTCCTCGTGTGAGCTTAAAATTCTCTTGCAGATTCTTGCTGCTAATGAATGTTTCATATGTTATCAGGTCTTACAAAATAACAGCGATGGATCTGATAGTGGTTCCTTGCTACACACTATGAATCACACTCTTACTATATTTGGTTCCAGGCTTCTTAGGCATTGGGTATGGGATGCTTCCGTTCCTGATATACCATCACTGTGTTATATTCTCAATTTTCTTCCCTTTATCAGGCGAAAAAGTTTTGTTTAATTGTTGTTCATGTGCATGATGCAGGTAACACACCCACTGTGTGATCAAACCTTGATTTCTGCCCGTCTTAATGCTGTATCTGAAATCGCGGAGTCTATGGGAACTTGTAATGGCATGAAAAATCTTGGATGTTTTGAGGAAGATTCTGATGTAGCGATTGTGCAGCCTCAGTTAGCACACATACTTTCATTGGTTTTGAAAGCCCTGGGCCGGGCACCTGATATACAGCGTGGGATTACAAGAATTTTCCATTGCACTGCTACCCCGTCTGAGGTGATAAATAGCTTTTTGTTGGATGTTCATATATTTCACTATATTATGTAATTTAATCAACTGTCCTATCTTTCCTGTGATTTCTGTTCACATTTAAGCTTTACATTAGAGAGAGAGATACAAATAGAGCTAAACATATTCTATTAACTTAATGACAAGATTCACTGTTTGTGCGTGTCTGGATATCCACCGTTTGATTTGAGTGTTTCAACTTTTCTGTGTTAAGAAAGTGAGTAACTGTAATAAAATGATTTATTTTGGTGAAAATGTTTTTACTGTTTGAGAATGAAAACTAGAGTTTTAGTGCAGTGTGAAGCGCAATGGTCAAGATTATTGCTATTTCTGAACAGTTATACATGGTCATTTAAGTTCATATATTATATTAAATTGGTATTAGTTCACTTGAAATTTTTTATTTGACCATAAAGCTTCTAGCTATTGATTGCTTCAACCATGCTGTCTTTTTACAGTTTATTTCCATTATTCAAGCTATTTTGTCTGCTGGAAAACGGCTTCAGCAACTTAACATAGGAGAGGGGGATAACGATAATAATAAAAAATTGTACTCTGGTTTGTTAAAGAAGTTAATTTCAACTGCTTCCTCTGCAAATGTTATTGGTAAAGCAGCAAAAATGTTGTCATCTTTAAATAAAGACTCTGCTAATAAAGGAGACCTGACAAATATGATCGTGTCAACTGAGGGACAATTTCCAGAGGTCTGTCTATGAAAATATTACACTTCATAATTTGCTTCTCTCTGGGCTTCATTTTATACTCTATGCATTAATTCTGATCTATGTAAAAAATATGATTATGAATAGGTATTTACAGCTCGAAAGGCTTTTCAGATGGCAGTGGAACAAT
Source organism: Lathyrus oleraceus (assembly GCF_024323335.1). NCBI lineage: Eukaryota > Viridiplantae > Streptophyta > Magnoliopsida > Fabales > Fabaceae > Lathyrus > Lathyrus oleraceus. Next base: position 432,003,318 of record NC_066584.1, read on the forward strand.
TAGATCCATTGATTGGCTTGTACCGCAAACGGCTTGGAATGCGAAATTTGGAATATATGTCTGTTTCTGGTGTAACTCACTTGATAGAGGTAGTTTGATTGAGACACTGAAACTTTAAGTATTGGTTTTACAGAAGATTGCACTCGTGCTTCTTTTTACCACGCTCCGTGGAAAATAAGGATGGATGGGAAATGTTTATTGTCTGTTGGCAATATCCGTTTGGTTCTTGATTGTTTAATTGATTCTAAATATTACATTATTACCAAATGTTTCAATTTTGTTTTCCTTTCTACAGTGAACTTTAAAATTAATTCCAATTATTGTTTTATCTTGTTCACTAGTCAGGAACTTCAATTTAACAGTTGGGTTGTTTAAATAGAATTAATGGTTGGTTATAAAAAAGTTATATTGTTATTCATTTTGGCTGCAGTTATCATCTGATGTAAAAGTTCCTTCAAATTGGATTAAGGTAAATAGCACAAAGAAAACAATCCGGTATCACCCTCCTGAAGTAGTGACAGCATTGGATGAGTTATCATTAGCAAAAGAGAAGCTTACTGTTGCGTGCCGAGCTGCATGGGACAGCTTTCTGAGGGACTTCAGTAAACATTATGCTGAGTTCCAAGCTTTTGTTCAAGCACTAGCTGCTTTAGATTGTCTGCATTCACTCGCCACTCTTTCAAGAGATAAGGTTTGTTGTTCTTAAAGGAATTTTTTAGTGCCTACAATCATTTGTCACATTTTGTAACACAGTTCTCTATTTACTGTGACAGGGTTATGTCCGCCCTGGCTTTGTAGATGACGACGAGCCTGTTCAGATACAATTTTGTTCTGGTAGACATCCGGTATGAATTTCATGGTTTGAAATTTTGTGTAATTCACATTGATGTTTACTTGAATGTATTTGAGCTGCGTAATGCAAATGCCTGTCATAATTTGTGTATTTAGCACGTGTCATTTGTATTAATTTCCTGCAAAGGGTTGTCATCTCTTCTAAGATTTCTCGGAGGGCTAAGGGAATTGGCTTGAGAAACAAAACAATTCTGCTTAATGGTTGGAGAAATACTTGAAGTGATTTTTACAAGTTAATTTGGTCTTCGCATAGCCCTTTATTATTCAGATTGTATAGTTTATATAACAGATAACCAGGACCAGAATACCCTATCTAAAAAAGTTTGGGGCTGCTGTACTTTTGACTTCAACCAAGTTGAATCAATTTTCTCACTGATTGTTATTGAAAAGCTCATCATTATAAGTCATTTCTCACTAGGTTTTGGAGACCACCTTGCAAAATAATTTTGTCCCAAACGATACAAAATTGCATGCTGGTAGAGAGTACTGTCAGATTGTCACTGGACCCAATATGGGAGGGAAAAGCTGCTATGTTCGCCAAGTGGCTCTGATCGCTCTCATGGCTCAGGTAGGTCAATAATCTTTCTGCTACATTTCTTCTTTGACAGAAGGAAAATTATTCTTTTTAGGAAAGGTTTTTTATACATTGTGAATGTCTTGACATTGAGCTAGTTTTTCCTTTCAAATTGTCGTCTCATACTATCAAAGTTGTCGAGTTATTTCCACCTCCAAAATATTTAACATACCGCTCCCTTATCTCTCTAGGTTGGTTCCTTTGTACCAGCATCATCAGCAAAACTACATGTCCTGGATGGAATCTACACTCGGATGGGTGCTTCTGACAGTATTCAGTTAGGAAGAAGCACTTTCCTAGAAGAATTGAGTGAGACTTCACACATACTTCATAGATGCACAGAACGTTCACTGGTTATACTTGATGAGCTTGGGAGAGGTACAAGTACACATGATGGCATGGCCATTGCTTATGCCACATTACATTATCTTCTTAAGCAGAAGAAAAGCTTGGTCCTCTTTGTCACTCATTATCCAAAGATTGCCAGTCTGGAAACTGAATTTCCAGGCTCTGTAGCAGCATATCACATGTCACATATGACTGCACCCGATGATTCAAGTAAAAACTCCAATGATCAAGAAAATGTCACTTATTTATATAAGCTCGTACCCGGTGTTTCAGAGAGGAGTTTTGGTTTTAAGGTTGCCCATCTTGCACAGGTAAATTCACGGCATCATATATTACTTCCTCTGGTTTATATATCAAGAGCAGTTGGAAGTTTTTTCATATAGCATAACAAGTTTACGAAATTATCCTTCTTACCTATTGGGTATTAACTATTGTCATAAATATATAGTTAAGTCTATTGAGTCTCATTTAATATTTATTGTAAACATCATCTTTTTCAGTTACCACCACATTGCATTAGCCGAGGTATTGTCATGGCTTCCAAATTAGAATCACTAGTAAACAGTAGATTACATGGTAGATCAGGAGAGTTGTTGTTGGAAGCACCCGTTATTGATCAAGAGCAAGAACCACATGATTGTCCAAGTCAAGAATTTGACAGTGCATTTAAGGAATTCTATTCAAACTTAAAATCTGCAATACTAGACGATGACCATGCAAAAAGCTTTCAACTGTTAGAGAATGCTAGAAGCATTGCAAAGACATTAATTAGCCGGTGAAGTTCTTCTATCACCGTTTTTCTTCATCAAGTTTTATAGTCAATACTAAACAACGGTGAATATTTTGTACCTATAATATGGTTATAAAGATGAGGATGTAACAAAGTAGTTTTTTTTTTTAATTATGTTTAAAGGGATTGACAAGCTGGTTTGTTTGTTGATGCTGATAGCAGTTGCTTCAAAAAATTTCATCACAACTTGCTTGTGATTTTTAACAGGTCAATGCAGTTGGTATAAATGAGATGACATGCAGGGTTCAAAAGCTCTCGGTGTTTGTTGTATAATTTAGTTAAGCTTTCCAATTTTTGCTTCTTTTACATTTTCTGTGGTTATGCTTCTGATTCTATTTTGTGCATTGTGTATAGATGTCTTAATTTGAGGCAACTAGGGTTAAAGTTTCGCCATTATGGTGATCTTATTTACGTTATCAATCAATCATTTAGTTTTCTTTTAATATTTAAAATTTGCTTTGTATTTCCTTGAGTACGAACAAAATAATGCTATAGAGGTGCGCAATTGATGTAAAATTATTTTACACCAATGATGTACGATGACTATTCATCTTATAGGCACTTAACCACATTAAAAGATAATCATGATATACTTTGTTTAATTTTATACTGTAGAATGCTATCTTGATACCAACATGAGACACCTACACCGAATTGCATTGTTCACAAAAATGGTTGTTGAAAATCTATCATAATTTATAGAGAATTTCAATCAATCTTGATGAACAAAATTGTTATCACCTACACAATAATAATGAAAAGAGAAGAATAATGGAGAAAGAAAGTAAAGAATGATGAAGGAGAAGAGTAATAAAATTATGCAAAGTTTATTTCTGTCCATAACTTGTGAAAAACTATGAATGCTCTATTCACTTTATTACAAGAATAAATGTTACTCTATCTATTTATAGATTTACGTTAGCTTGCACCCCAAGACAAAGTCCAAAATCATAAAAGTCCAAAATAGTTAACATTATTAAAAATAGGTCAAAGTTAAAATCCTGTGTGAAACAACATGCTTCGACACTTTGACACACTAACACAACTCAAGACACTATGTGATTCGACACTTCTTTGCTTCTGACGAGCAACCTGCTTCGTCACAAGGAATTATAATTCAACACCACACCTAATTCATTATGTCTAAGCTATCTACATTCATCATAACTCTTAGTCTTCTGAACACTTCTACCTGCACTCTCTTCGTCATGATGTTTGCAATCTGATTCTCAGTTCTACATTAGTCCAGATTCATCTTCCCATCTGCTACCTGCTCTCGAAGATAATGGAATCTCATCTCTATGTACTTGCTTCGACCATGTGCTATCATATTCTTCGCCATGTTGATAGCTGACATGTTATCGATCTTCATGGTAATTGCTTCATGACTCTTCGCCTGGATTCACCATCCACGTTGCTTAACATGCACAAAGAGAAGCAACTATGTATTTTGCTTCGCACGACGATAATGCTACTACTGGTTCCTTTCTCGAACTCCAAGCAACTAGTGCACCACCTAGCATAAACACATAGCCAGTTGTGGATTTTCGATCCTCGGCATCACTACACCAACTTGAGTCAGTGTATCCCACTAGTTTGCATTCTTTTCCTTCACCAGTTGCAGGAAATAAAATGCCGTAGTCGAGAGTTCCTTTCAGATACCTTAGTATCCTCTTCACTGCTGTTGGATGTGATACCTTTGACTTCTGCATGAATCTACCCACCATACCTACACTGTATGCTAAGTCAGGTCTTGTGTGACAAAGGTATCGAAGTGACCCAATAAGTCTTCTATATTGGGTTGGGTCGACATCATTTTCATCTGAATCTTTTGACAGTTGTAATATGGGCTCAACTGGAGTCGAAGTTGGGTTGCAATCTTGCATCTAAAATCTCTTGAGTATTTCGCCTACATACCTTCTTTGATGCATCATCAAACCTCTACCACTCTTGCAGAATTCGATGCCAAGGAAATATGAAATGTCACCCAGATCTGACATTTCAAATTCCTTGTTTAGATCACCTTTGAAGTCTTCGATCTCCTTGCTACCTGTTATCAACAAGTCATCGACATAAAGACATAGTATAAGTAATTCGCTCTTGCTTCTTCTTACATATACTCCATGTTCAGATTTGCACTTAACAAATCCATTCCCCTTAGAAAGCCATCTATCTTCTTGTTCCAAGATCTTGGAGTTTGTTTAAGTTCGTACAAGGCTTTATGCAGCCTGTACACCTTTCTTTCTTCGCCTTGTTTCACAAACCTAGTTGGTTGTGCAACACAAACTTTTTCTTCTAAGGGGCCATTCAGGAATGCACATTTCACATCCATCTGACACATATGCCAGTTGTTTATGTTTGCTAGACCAACAACCAACCTGGTTATTTTAATCCTAGCAATAGGTGCAAAAACTTCATCGAAGTCGATTCCTTCTTTCTAAAGAAATCCTTTCACCATAAGTCTCGCCTTGTGTCGAGTCACCTCTCCTTTGGGATTCAACTTCACCTTGTATACCCACCTCACATCAATTGCCTTCTTGTCTTGGGGAAATTCGACAAGTGACCAAGTGTTGTTGACTTCGATTGACTTCAGCTCTTTGTTCATTGCTTTCATCCACTTTAAATTTTTCAATGCATCAGCTGCATTGACTGGTTCAACATCTACGTAGAAAACATAACGTACCAGCTCACCTTCTTCATTGACCATATTATTTGATGTAATCACACATTCTTGCAACCTTGCAGGCATGTGTCTTGTTCTTTGAGGTCTGCTTGAGCCTGTTTCACCTCTGACTTCTTGTCGAACTTCTCTTTCGACTTCACTAGCTGGTTCATCACAAAAAATTCTCATTGAATCCTTCTTAACATTCTCATTCCAATCCCATTCCTTAAGCTCATTTATGATCACGTCCATACTGATCACCACTTGCTTATTCACTGGGTCGAACAAATTGTATCCTCCAGTCGAATGATATCCTATCAGGATCATCTGACTCGACTTGTCATCAAGTTTTCTTCTCAACTGATCTGACACATGTCTATGTGGTATAAATCCAAATACCTTCAGATGACCCAAGTTAGGCTTGACACCAGACCAACATTCTTCTGACGTGATTCATTTTAGCTTCTTCGTTGGACATCTGTTCAGGATATATGTCGCAATCGATACAGCTTCTCCCCATAATTCTTTGGGTAAATGCTTGCCTTTTAACATACTTCTAACCATATTCATGATGGTTCTATTCTTCCTTTCTGCGACTCCATTCTGCCGTGGAGTGTAGGATGACACCACCTCATGCATAATCCCTTCTTTCACACATAATGCGTCGAAATCTTTCGACACGTATTCTCCACCACCATCAATCCTCAGAATCTTGATCTTTCGACCGCTCTATCTTTCGATCATAGATTTAAACTTGGCTAATACCTGGGTCATTTCACTTTTCTTCTTGATCAGGTAAGACCACAGTTTTCGACTGAAATCATCTATGAATGTAACAAAGTATTTGTTACCTCCAATCGAATTCAATGAGTTCACTTTTGTCACCTTTACTTCTATTAGGGCATATCAGTCCATACTCCTTTGTGCCTTTTACATACCTAAGTATCCTTTTAGAAGTTATCATGTGAGTCTTCCTTGGATCATATGCATGAATTTGTTAATCACACTGACTGAGTAGCAAATGTCTAGCCTGCTGTTGCACAAATACCTTAATGAACCAACCATTTGTCTGAACACTATTCAATCAACTCTTTCTTCCTCACTGCATTCATCAATCTTTGAGTTGGTCTCTGATGGATATGAAAATGTATTGCAACTATTCATTTCAAATTTATCAAGCAACTCACCTATGTACTTCTGTTGATGTATCACTTTTCATGTCTTCATCTTCAGGAATTCCATTCCTAAAAAGAATAAGATTTCACATAGATCAGTCATTTCAAATTCTGATTTCAACTTGTTTTTCACTTTTTCAATCTCTGATGTTTTGCTTCTAGTGATGAGAAAATCATCCATATATAGGCATATTATCAGGGTTTCTTCTTTACTTGAGCTTTGCACATATACGCCAAACTCTGCTGAACATTTTTTGAAACCTATTTGAGTGACAAACTGATCAATCCTCTTGTTCCAGGCTTAAGGGGCCTGCTTCGAACCATACAGAGCCTTATGGAGTCTATACACCATGTTCTCTTTGTCTTGTACTTCAAAACCAGGAGGCTGTGACACAAACACAACATCTTCAAGTGGAACATTTAGAAAGGCAAACTTTACATCCAAATGATAAAGTGACCACCTTCTCTTGCAAGCTAGAGCCACTACTGGTCTTACAGTTTCAAGCCTTGCAACTGGAGCAAACACCCCATTATAGTTAGTGCCATGTTTTTGTAAGAACCCTTTAGCCACCAACCCGACCTTATGTTTTTAAATTTTCCCATCAGGGTTTAATTTCAATTTGAAAACCCATTTCACATCTATCTTCTTTTTCTTGTCTAGCAAGTTAACTAGCTCACATGTGTGATTCTTCTCAATTGATTGAAGTTCCTCCATCATGGCTTTCTTCCATGCACCTATCTTCAATGCTTCTTCAAAGCTGAGAGGTTCAGAATCTGCTAATAATGCAAAGTGAATGATATCACCTTCATCATTTACTGCATTATCATAAATCACAACACAGTCACCCAAACTGCTTGGAGCTTGTCTGATTCTTTGAGGTGTCATAGTTGCTTCCACTCCTTCATGCTCATCTGCATCATTATTATTCACTTCTTCATCGTCTAACTCATCTGCATCATCATTATTCACTTCTTCATTGTCTAACTCATCTGCATCATCATTGTTCACTGATTCATCACTTGAATCAGGATAAATGTAGGTTTGTTGACTCTCTTCACTATATACTGGTTTGTCTTCCCATTTCCACTTCTCAGCCTCATTCGCAATTACATCTCTACTGATGTGTACCTTTTGAGTAACAAGATTATAAAGCTTATAAGCACCTGTAGGATGGCAGCCTATAAGTATCATAATTTCACTTTTATCTTCCAGCTTACTTCTTCTAACATATGGTACATGTTTATAGCACAAGGAACCAAAAACCTTAAAATGCTTCACACTAGGCTTTCTTCCACACCAAGCTTCTTCAGGTACTTTTAAATTTAGCTTATTTGTAGGACATTTTATCATAATGTAAGCAGCTGTAGTGATTGCTTCACCCTAAAACTCGTGTGATAAGTTTTTCTTCTTGATCATACTTCTTGTCATATTCAGTAGAGTTTTGTTCCTTCTCTCAGCTAGTCCATTATGTTGAGGTGTATAAGGATCTGTTACTTCAAGCACAATACCTTGATTGATACAAAAAGTTTCAAATTCCTTTGAGGTGTATTCTCCTCCACCATCAGTTCTCAAGATCTTAATAGATTTGTCACTTTCCTTTTCTATTAAGATTTTGAATTTCATGAATACCTCTAAGGCCTCACTTTTAAGCTTGATTGTATACAACCACATCATCCTTGTAAATTCATTAATAAATATGATGAAGTACCTGCTTCCTCTCAATGAAGGTACTTCAAAAGGACCACATATATCTGAGTGAACTACCTGCAGTGCTACACTAGCTCTTTTAGGAGCTTCAGAAACAAAGAAGGACCTACTTTGTTTGCTTTTCATACGCACTTCACAAATGGATTTCGTGACATTTAACTTTGGTAAGCCATACACCAGTTCTTTAGTATTCAAGTCACTAAGACTTCTAAAGTTTAGGTGACCACACGTCTTGTGCCATAAGTCTTCAACACCTTCACTCATTGTTGCAGACAAGCACATACAATGTTATTTATATACATTTCATCATTGCTTACAAAGCAAGTTATCCATACATGAGCAACCAACTAACCAACAAACTTGTAACAAACTTTCTAAAAGTTGTTAAAATACAGTTATGGATTATATTTCAACAATTGTGTTGATAATAAAGAACCAGGAGTTTGGATAATTATTAAATGGTAATTAAGAAGAAAGAGATGGAGTTTTGCTAACGAAGAAATAGTAAGAAGGGAGAAGGAATTTTACATTTTTATTGGCTTCTTTATGTGTGTTTGTGTTATTTATGATGAATACAATTTGGAGGTGAGGGTTTTGAAATGGTATTTGATGAAGAAGGATCAATGAAGAAGAAAGATGAAGAACAAAAGTTGCTGCATTTTTTTCTTTATTGATTTTTCTTATGTTTTTATTTTCTATCCAATCTAGCCTCCTTTTTTCAATTGGTTGTCCCCCGTTCTTTAATGAGTTAATTCATTTCTTTTAATGAAAAAACATGTTTCTAATAAGTTATAAATTAATATAAAATTTAATAAAAAAATCAATTTTAAATTAATTAATAGAATATTAAAATAAAAGTAATTAATCTGGATTTGTCACATCATCAAAATAAGTGATATGTCACTAAAAAATGGTTTCAAAATTATAAGGGATTAAAACCCAAAATATGATTTTTAAAATGAGGAACAAAACTAAAAAAAGATAAAATAGGAGATCAAAATACCTACTTTTTAATAATTTTGAAAAATCAGAAAGTAAATTTATAGTATAAATACAAGACTTGAAGAGCATACACATCTTTATGCTAATTTTACTTGATATGAGGAATACATTGACAAAGTTTTATTATTGTATGATTGGTTGCATTGTTATATAACTTTGTCACCATTCTCCTAACAACAATTTTTATTTGATTAAGATTAAAATAATAATTAAAATAAAGATATATTATGATGTGTACTAAAATTTATTTTAAAGTTTTTAGTAGATCGTAGGAATATTTTAAAAATATTGTTATATTTTTCAAAGAGTTTAAAGATAGTGTATTATCGGTGTAAAGAAATATTACACTGACATTCAATCAAAATATTTTATATTGTCAAATCATAATATTTTTAAAAATAAAAGTGTGATGTGGCAGGATATACGAGTCTCATTGATTGATAGTATAAAAATATTTTACACTATTCATGTATATTCCTTTTTCTCTTTTTCAAATATTTAAAAATTATAAAATAATTAAAAATTAAGTACGATTTATTTAAAAATTCAAATAAATTTGATGAATGCGAATGTTGTACAAAGTTCCCATGAGCATTTCAAAGATGCCATGTAGTCGGAACTAGTCAACAATCTGTCTTTTCTAATTAACAACCAATAGTAATAATGGTTGAAATTGTATTAATAGTCGAAATATGTAATTTTTCATACCTTTATATTCCATTCCCCAATTAAAATCTTAAACTAACCAACATTTATTTTATATTCTAAAATATCTTAATTTTAAAAAGAAATTGTTTCTTCTAACAAATAAGTGTATCCTATTTTTAACCGGACAGATCAATTCAACATGATTATCTATTATATTATATTTTATTTTTAATTAAAAAATGTGTTAGTTGGACATCGATTCTATTATAATATAAAACACATTTTAATTAATTAAAGTTATTTGTAAAAATAAGACGGAGGTGTCAATTTGATTGACATTTTGTCTATAATTTATTTTTTTTATTTAAAAATAGAATAATTTAAAACTATGCAGAATGAGTATTAAGTTGCTAAAGATAGATAAGAATGTTGATAAATAATTTGAAATACGAAAACTAAAATATATAATGAAAAAATTAAATTCAATATATTTTAATTTTATAGTACATAATTAAAAACATATTTCAGCTAATAATCTAAACCCATACCCATGTATTTTATTATTCTTTAACATGTGTTTTTCTAGCTTAAAAGGACTAAAAATGTTGAACGAGAGAGTACTAAGAAAAGCACATTATGAAATCCTTTGCTTGGTTTGTGAAAGAAACGTGATAATAGTACATGAAATAGATGCGAATATTTTTGTCTGAAAGCAAACGTTTACGAATTGTAAGGTTGGCGTTCCCTTAAAACTATCAACACCCAACAACTTATAAACCGCTATTATAAATTAAATCAGCCGTTACTTTAATAGTAGCAAACGAAACGGTGTCACTTCATATCCTTAAATTAAAGCCAACTCTCCTTTAGAAACTCCCTTATAATCCGCATCTTTGTCTTTTTTCAATTTCAACTCATAAAATCATATGTTTTTTCATCATAAAACCATATCATTAACTATTTATCATTAAAATTTTAACTTATTGACATCATAAACATAGAGAAAAATAATCAATCATATAAAAGATCATTGGCTCTAAAAAGTATTTATTAACTCCGACAGATCGATCAGGATGTGAAATGTGAAAATTTCTTTAATAAATAACCCATAAATAAGTCTTGAATTTACTATATCTTTTTTATATAATAAATTACTGTATTATATATCTATATCTCAACAAATTATAAAATTATAAGTTACGCTCCACTTCTTAAAATTTGTTAACAATGATATCTCTGTAATTTTAAAATATGTATTCATTTCTTTTTAGTCTATATATTCAACACATATGTTATGAGAAATTAAAAATTGTTAGTATATATATATATATATATATATATATATATATATATATATATATATATATATATATATATATATATATATATATATATATATATATATATATATATACTATTTGTAGTTTATATTAAAAATTAAAGAGATTAATTATTATACATTATTAATATAAAAAAATTATATTATCAATTTATTATTATATTACTTTATAAATGATTAATATAAAAATCAAACTCTTTCAAAAATTCAATATTTATTATTAACTGATGATATATTATCAGTGTATTTCAATTAAATTTTAAAAATTAAAATAATATGAATATTATTTTAATAAATTTTGAAAAAAAACAATATATTTTAAAATCAAAATATCAGCAAGTAAATATAATTTTCATTAATATTAATCATGTATATATCAATCAATTAATAACAACGTATATCCCGTCACATTACATTTTAATTTTAAAATTAAATTAATAATAAAGTGAAGAATTTCTATTAAACGAGTATAAAACTATTTTATATTTTCTTTAATCTCGATGTCAATTAATTTTTTTAATGAATATCAAAAAATAATATGTTAAGTTTAACTTAAATTTTATACTATTAAAATTTACAAATTCATTGTATTTAGTTTAATTATATATATATTTTTATAATAGGATTATAAATAAGGAAGAAATGAGCGAAAGTACTAAACACATGAAAACCTCTGCATTTTTTGTTCATTATTCATGATTCAACTCTGTTACTCAACAAGGACACAACCACATCATCGTCCACCCCGCACTCTTCTCGTCTTGTCCTAAGGTTTCTCTCTTTCTCTCTCTTCTCTGTACTCTACACACATGAACAATCACAGCACACAAACTTGCATGTACTTTCATATCTCTTTCATTTCTAAAAGATAGAAAATTTATGTCACGGGGATTAGATCTTCGTTTCAAATTACCAACCCATCCTTTTTTTAGTCTCAAAGTTTTGTTTTTTTCGCTTTTTTATTTATGGGTTTGTGTAATTTGGTTTGATCAGAAAGTTGGTGGTAATTGAACCATTTTTGTTTTGTTTTGGGTTTCACAATTTCGAGATCTGATGGGAAAAAAATTTCATTTTTTTTCTTAGGATGGATAATGGAAATTGGCATATGTTACTTAGTGAAGAATCATGAGTAATTGTTTTGTGGAGTTTATTAATGGATCATTTATGCTTTTAATTTTGGTTTAACCTTTGTTGATTTCAGAACACTTGTTCTTCTTGTCATGTCATGCTTCTAGTTTTTAACTTTAATTGGTTTGAATTTGAACTTCTTTGTTTTAAATTTGGTTTCTGCAGGTGTTTCTATGCACAAGAATTTTGGAAAATCGGCATAATGGATGAAGTTGTTTCGAACACTAGGAGATGGGAGGATCTGGACACAGATATTTTGGTGAAGATTTTTCAGTTGTTTGACATTTTCGAGTTAACATCTGGTGTTGCTCATGTTTGTAGCGCGTGGCGCACAGCTTGCTGTGATCCGCTTCGTTGGAAGACACTTGATTTGTCGATGTTACGATCTAATTTCATCAAGATTCCATTAGAGCCGTTTGTTTACGTCGATGAACGGTCTGATAAGATACTGACTCGATTGTTGAAGATTTCGTTGAGTCTCAGCAGGGAGAGTATAGTGACATTGATCTTCCATTTCAACTTGTATGTAAGTGATGATATGTTGACATACACCGCCGAAAGGTAATTTCAACTTTCCAAAACAATATATTTATGTTTTTTTTGCTGTGAACCGAATATCCTTTATGCGCAATTGCAGAGACTAATTTTAGAGTTGGTTTCGACCATAAGTTATATAACGTTAAAACGCGCTAGGGTTATATAAAAGGAATGAATACTAGCGAACTCGATGAGGAATATGTTTGATACTATATTGTTTGATATATTGCGGTAATAACTTAAATTGAGCGACCTTTTCATGAGATGCTTTGTTGGATAGGTTGTTTATATTAACTTTCTTTCAAAACCGAGATTGAAACGTAGTAAATGTCGTTTGTTGTTGCAGGAGCCCACAACTCAAACGGCTGGTTCTGCCGGCTTGGAACAGAATTAAGAGAACAGGAATGTGCAAGGCCATCCGATCGTGGAAAAAGCTGGAATCTCTGACGATGCCTAGTATAGCAAACCCGCCGTATTTTCTCGAGGAAATCGCGACACACTGCGAGAATTTCAGCGAACTCAAGATTATGGGTCCGTGTGACATCTTCTTCGCGTCAACTCTGGCTGCATTTGTTCCGAAACTGAGAGTCTTGAGCCTTCGTTGTACGACGTTATACAGGGATGTTCTCATTCTCATCCTAGACAGCTTAAAACATTTAGAAGTGCTCAACATATCCCATTGCGTTCTAATGGAAGGCCTGCCTCCTCCTCAATATAAAAGAATTATCACAGAAATTGATCCGATTGTTCGCCAGAAGGCTTCTCGGCTGCGGGAATTCATCACATGCATGGAAGATTCATGCATCATATGCCAACGAACACGAACTGATGAAGGGATCGTTAGGTGGTACAAGTATGAGGAAGGGTTTTGGAAAGAAGACGAGGTGAATTCTCTTGCACTTTAAGCGGATGATAAAAGCGATCTGGTTTCTGGTATGATCTGGTTGTTGAACATTTTGGATTTTAAATTTTCTTCTTTAATTGTAGATCCAAATAACAACAAATTTTAATGTTTGGAAATTGATGTTGTTGTACTCTTTAGAAGGACATTGTTGAATCTCGTAACTGTGTATACAAATAAATTCTATTTTGTACTTGGAATTTTGTTGGTTTCATTTTAAAGACATTTGTCTGATATCATATTGCTTCTATGAGTTCTTGCCAAAAGTTGCACAATTTGTAGTACCGACATTTCAAAAGGCGCGTCTTTATCTGACACCGACACAATATTGATATTTATGATTATAATTAATTTATTTATATCTTTAAATTATTATCGATGTTACCATATCAATATCAATGTCTTATCAGTATCAATGTTCAACATTGTTCAAGAATGCTGTCAACATCTTGTTTTTCTTATATTTTGTCTATATCACATGGTTAACAGTAACAAACTCTCTTTGTTTCTTTTTCTCCGATGATGTAGTTAAGAGTCTCACATCGGATAATATATGGCCTGAATATGTGTTTATAAGTGGGGGCAGTCCTCACTCTACCAACCGATTTTGTAGGGTTGAGTTAGACTTAATCACACATTCTTACAGTTCTTTCAAGCGTTTAGCTTTCCGGCGATTATTAGAACGCGTCAATCGGATTCACTTAAACTTTTGCACTCTGAGCAAAATCAAAACTCAAGAAACACACAATATCAGTTACTCATTCTAGGCTACAAACTCTTCCTTGGTTAAGATAGCATCGATAGGTACTAATCATGCACACTAATGATATCGTAGGAACACTAATCCACAATTATGCAGTCATAAGCCTCCTGAACACACACTCCATTCTGAATCATGTTATTATGCCAAAGCCTAACTTACTCAGTCTCCTTTTTACTCTTTTTTATTCTTACACAATCACATTAAGCCTGTTATCTCCACACACTCATAGTTAGGGGTGGCAAACGGGCATGCCCGTCCCGCAAAAGCCCGCAAAAAAATGGGGTGGGGCGGGGCGGTCATAGTTGAGGATGTGAGCCTAAAACTTAGACCCGCCTCGCAAAAAAGTGAGGGCGGGGCGGGGAAAGCCCGCGGGCACTGCACTATTTAAGCCTAAAAACGCAAGAAATCATGTAAATACACGTGCCCGCGAAAAAAACGGGGCGGGGCGGGGCAGACACATTTGAGGGTGAGGGCCTAAATCCTTGGTCCGCCCCTCACAAAAGTGCGGGCAAAATGGGCATGCATAGCGGGCCGAGCCCGTTTTGCCACCCCTACTCATAGTAAGGCAACCAGTTAGTGACTCTGATCCTTTTTACACGAGGTTTTGGTACAAAAATTGATAACCCCTTATTTATCCAATTGCAGTTGTGGGGGATCGGACCGTAATCCGCCCTACCAAGTCCAGCATCAGAAACCTCTGAACCAACAAACAATAGGTAATTATTATGTTTTATTTTTGTAGGTTCCACATCCGTTGGGTTAAGTGACTGGGTGAGAGCCACCCAACTTAGAAGGTGCATTCCCTAATTTATTTATTTTTTCAAAAGAAATTTGGATCACTCACTTATTTTCATCGGCTTCCTTACGTAGAGCATGTGTGAGATGGTGCCGACTGCAAAGATAAACTACTCAAGAGCTATAAGAGAATGAAAATTCAAGGCTATGTCATAACAAGTATTCAAAACAATTTTCATACTCAGGAGACTTACGGTGTTAAGACGATACCGATCTTGTGAACTTTTCTCAAGTCTCCACAACTAACCTCAGATTAATCTATAGCCTAGAACTTTCAAAAAGATGCATTTTTTTTAATTTTATTTTTCTATAATTGAAAACAAAACAACAAAACAAAAGCAAAGAAAACAAAACAAAAAGGGAATTCTCCCCCACACTTAAAACAAGCATTGTGCTCAATGAAAGGACATAATTATTGAAGTTGAGAGAAAGGAATAAGAACTCCATGATCAAATTGGCGCCGTTTCCGGGGATTCTTGTGATTATTAAACAATATTAGAGTCATAGGTTTAGTGTTCTTGCGTTTAGGCCATAGGTTCCTCGCGGTTTTGGCCAATTTGCGTCTAGATTCAAAAAAATCGGTTTTTGGAAAAAGTGAGTCCGATCGAAAATCTATTCCATCTATTAGGAGTAGAAAATTCACCCGATCTTTTGTCCCATACTACGGAGTAGTTACGGGATTCCAACCTCAAATCACCAAAAAACCTTTTTTCTATTACCTACTGTGGTTTCCGCTATCGGGCCACCCACCATTTATTTCCACGCTCCAAATGTCCAGTTCTGGGCGTGAGAGTGTGTGTTAAGAGTCCCACATCGGATAATATATGGCCTGAACATGTGTTTATAAGTGGGGGCAGTCCTCACTCTACCAACCGGTTTTGTAGGATTGAGTTATGCTCAATCACACATTCTTAACAGTGTTATTGAGATTTGAAAAAAAAACTATTTTTCTTATCTCAAAAATATGTTTTTGAGTCTTAGAAGAACACCACTATTGGAATTCTCTAACTTCCTATCTTTTGACTTTTCCTAACTTTAAGTTTATTTTCATGAGAGAAAAATGAACAAGAGGTGAAAAATGGAAAACATATGGATATATTGAGTTACTATTAGAGAGAGATAGAGTAGAAGGTAGGGTACATTTCCCTAAATAAAGTTAGAGGATTCACACCTGAAATGATGTGGTCATGACTCTATTTGACACCGTTGAGTAAGAATTTTTATTTGATGCTACATTTTTAAATATCACATTATCTTTTTTTAACACAACTATAAGAAAAAAAAGATTGATCTCAATATATCTAGTGCGTGAATTCTTGACTAACACTAATCATATTAGTGTTATCACATTTAATTGGAACATACCGAAATTTTAAATTATAATCTAATAATTATTCTCCGTTCTATAATAAGTAATCAAGTTGACCATTTTACATAAATTAACAAGAGGTGAAAAATGGAAAACATATGGATATATTGAGTTACTATTAGAGAGAGATAGAGTAGAAGGTAGGGTACAGTTCCCTAAATAAAGTTAGAGGATTCACACCTGAAATGATGTGGTCATGACTCTATTTGACACCGTTGAGTAAGAATTTTTATTTGATGCTACATTTTTAAATATCACATTATCTTTTTTTAACACAACTATAAGAAAAAAAATGATTGATCTCAATATATCTAGTGCGTGAATTCTTGACTAACACTAATCATATTAGTGTTATCACATTTAATTGGAACATACCGAAATTTTAAATTATAATCTAATAATTATTCTCCGTTCTATAATAAGTAATCAAGTTGACCATTTTACATAAATTAAAAATATGAATAATTATAAAAGAAATAATGATATTTTTATTAAAGTATGTTTATCATGTATTGACAATGATAAAAGTAATATTAATTAGATGGTGTAATTGGAAAAGATGCATTGAAAATAGAAATGAGTAATTCATTTTTGGATACTCTTTTATTTTAAATAAATCACTCACTATGGGACGGAGAGAGTATTGTTCTAGTCAAATGACTTGTGCACACCAGTTTCCAACAATTACATTCCCAACCTCAATTGTAGAAAAGGCAACATTGTGTTTCTTCTTGTTGAGACAAGAAATTAAGTAGTTTTAAAAAATGTGACAATTATCACTAGTACTCTTCCTAATTTATTTGCACCTTGCAAAATTAGAGTTACACAAATATACGCAACTACACTTGCTACCCTTGAAAACCCAAAAATGGTGGTTTGAGATTTCGTTAAGATACCTTAAAATGTGTTAAACAATCTTAAAGTAAGATTCTCTAGAAGTTTAAAATCAACTGCACATGTATACACCAAATATTATATCAGGACGACTTGTTGTTAAATAAAGCAAAAATTTTATGCTACCTTTGTACTTGGTCATCTCGATTCTTTATTCTTATAAAGTAGAAGGTTTAAATATATCATGGTAGAGTTAGAATTTGAATTTTTCATGTCATACTTTTTTAGCAACTCTGAGCAAATATTTTGTTCGACTAATGGATGTGCCACAATCAGTTTGCTTGATTTGTAAGCTAAATAAATAACTGAGTTCCCCCATTAAGGACATCTCAAATTCACCTTGCACGGTGTTAAAAAATTCACTACACAAAGACTTCTTAGAACAAAAAATAATATCGTCTACATAAATTTGAACTAAAAGAATATGTATTCCTTAACGTTTATGAATAATGTAGTGTCTAAGGTTCCACGATTAAATTATTTTCTTAGGAAGAAGCCACTAAAGCTCTCATACAAAGCCCTGTGAATTTTTTTAGACCATAGAGAGCTTTTTTAGTTTAAAAACATGGGCAGGATTTTCATGGTCCTCAAAATTGGGAGGTTGAGAAATATATACCTATTCATTTATAAAACCTTTAAGGAAGCAAGTGTAACGTCCATATGATACAATTTTAAATATAAGCAACATGCTAATGCGAAAATAAGCTGATACAATTTTAAATATAAGCAACATGCCAATGCCAAAAGGAGTTGAGATCATACAATTTTAAATATAAGCAGCATGTCAATTCCAATCCCTTTATCTTGAGTGTATCCTTTTGCCACCAACCTTGCTTATTTCTTGTAATTATATCATTCTCATCGATTGATAAAAAATATCATGATCCTCAAGTTTGTCCCGAAAAACGTCATTTGGTGCATATGGGTGTTTTGTTTTGAGGACGTGAGGCAAGATCTCGTACGTCGTTTCTTTTAATTTGGTTGACCTTTTTTTTGCAAAGCAATGAGCCATCTCTCATCATGCAAGGAAACAATGACATTGTTTGGTTCAATATTTGAAATGAATGCAGAATAATCACAAAAATTATTAATCAGGGAACATATGCTTACACCCTTTTTGATGTCTCCTAGAATGATGTCCAACATATGGTCTTTCGCAATGATTCAGTCTTTAAGAAGTTTGTTTGAGGTAGATTGTCGGACATCCTCTTGTTCATTTAACTAAGTCTTATGTGATTATTCCTAAAACATCAAAACTAAACGAAATATTTTTCTTTATCTCTTGGTGTTTGGATTCATCAAATGTTATATGAATCGATTCTTCAATGATAGAAGTTCTATTGTTGAAAACTCTATAAGTTTTGGTAGAAGAAGAATATCCAAAAATACACCTTCGTCGATTTTAGCATTAAACTTACCCACCTTTTCTTTATCATTATTTAAAATAAAACATTTACAGTCGAAAATGCTTAAGTAAGAAATATTTGGATTTCTATATTTAAGTAACTCATATGTGATCTTCTTTAAGATAGGTCTAATGACCACCCCACTTAAAATGTGCATGCAATGTTAATCGCAACTACCAAAAATTACTTAGGTAGACTCATCTCAATTATCATAGTTCATGATAATTCTTCTAGAACACGATTCTTACGCTCAATAATTCCCTTTTTTGTTGTCGGGTGCGAACAAGAAAAGTTGTGAGTTATACCATTTTTGTCGCAAAATTCTTCCCAATGATGATTGACAAATTCACCACCATGATCACTTCTTTGAGTGATAATCTTCAAATTGAATTGGTTTTGGAAATTTTTGTCAAATCTAACAAAAACAAGTTTCTTCCTTGTGGGGTAAGAATAAAGTTCAAGTGATTCTAGTGAAATCGTCTACTATCATGAAGCCATAGTAATCTCCTCCTAGAACTTTAGTCCTTGAGGGGCCAAAAATATATAGATAGAGAAAATCAAGAGGTTTAATTGTGGTAACATAATTTGTTTAATTTAAAAAACATTATTGTTTGCTTTTCCATTTGGCATGCATCATATAACTTCTCTTTTGAAATTTTTATTTTAGGTATTAACTAGATTATAGAATGTTATCTTATTAATCAAATAAAAATGAGTATGACCTAAACGTCTATGACATAACCAAAAGTCTTCATTCCGGGTGACTAAACATTTAGTACCACTATTTGACACATCAATTAGGTTCAACACATAGACATTATCAACTATGTCACCCTTTAACACTCTTTCCTTATTAGCTTTATGTTCAATTAGAAAACTTAAGATATTGAAAGTGATAGTATATCATTTGTGGCATAATTTACTAATGATTAGGAGATCATGTTTAGCCCTTTTAACTAAAAGCATACCGTATATGGTAATTGTGGAGAAAATTTCCCACAATACCTTTGCCTAAAAATAAACCCCAACTATTATCTCCATATGTGACGTAGTTGTGTTCTTTATTGATGAAGTAAATAATCATAGACGTGTTTACCGTCATATGTCTTAAAAAACCACTAATCATGAACCAAATATATATTGGTATATTTGTAAAAGGACCATAAGGGGAGAAATGAGAAGGGGAAAAGTATAACACATTACCCAAATAGCTTCTTGATCACTCGTTTATTAGTTTAAGCGCTCATCATTTGGATAAGGCACGTACTTCTTATATAAGTAGCCTTCTAGGAGGAATATGAAAGTGACGTGTCCCAACCCACAACAACGTGGGTGGGAATCAATGGGGAATGTATCATGTTGTCATGAATAATAGGGGACTAACTTCCTCATTCTCACGATCCTAGGAGAAGTTTCTACTTCCTAGGAGTTTGAGTTTTAGGCCTAGTGACTTCTATAAATCTTTAACCTTGATGTTAAGGGAAAAAGTCTCATTGATGTCGGTACAATAGATAGAAAGCTTCTCACCTCCTTGTGTGAGCTAACTCTAAACCATACAACACTTAATCACTAAGAGTTATCACATATTGCACTTTTAGAGAATAATTGACGCCCATCGTGGGTCCTGGTAAAATTGACCTAGGACACAAGTACAACATTAAGCTAGAATAATTTCCTCATGTTCAACCTCTCTGTCAATCACAGTGAACAAGAAGATAATAACTTTAACCACTGATGAGTCTAACGATAAGGAAAACTCTATGGCTGAGATGTACACTGCCATGGACGACATACGTTGCTAAAACCAAACTTTGGAGGATAAAATCCTTCGTATCCAGCAACGCCAGCATAAGGTTGAACCTACAAAAAAGAGGTGGAGATATTGAACCCTTAACTTCCACATATGAGATTTGGGAGGCGCCTGTTCCTTAGAATTTCAAGCCGCCTTTGTTGGCTATGTTTGATGGGCGCAATGGCCCATATGAACTTGTCGTCTCCTTTAACTTAAATGTAAATCATTAGAGCTCTGATTCCTTGAAATAAAAGCTTCTATCTAGAACCTTCCAAGATGCGACCCTAAGGGGGTATATGGATATGCCTCAACTCTCCATCACCAACTATCATGACTTGGTGAAGAAATTAGTCCACCAATTTATAACAATAAGGCATAGAAAGATGATCACTACTAACTTTTTACACATTAGTCATACACCTTTGAGTCTCTGAGGGAATAACTTGTTCGTTTCAATTAGGTGACGATCAAAGTCGTCTACCCATCCAAACCAAGAAATGTTCGTGGGAGCATTTCAAAATAGACTTATGGCAGGACATTTAAATGATTCCCTTGCTCAGAGGCCCGCATATTTCTTGGATGAGGTGATGACACGTTTGAAATCTTATATGAAGAAAGATGAAATAAATGTTGTAAAGAAGGCCATAGATGCTAAATAGCATACCTCTAATACTTACAACTCACATTAGTCGCAAATGAATCACTAAATCTTACCCATCTGAGACAAGATGTCGTTCAAGAGAAGCAGAAAACCCATAAAGAGCTTCTCACCCCTGAACATTCATCATAACAAGATATGGCGATAAGTCCTTCACATGTATGACATTCCTCAATCACCAACTCCGAATTTAGATGTTAAAGAGCATGAACCTAGAAGATGCTGCAAGTTCCACAAATTCAAGGGACACAATATTAAGGACTCTTATCAACTCAAAAAGGAGATAAAGCACCTGATCTAAGAGGATCACCTAAAGAAGTATGTCAAGGGAGACTATGCTCAAAGGCCAAACGGATCTAACTATCAGGGGTGATATGCTTCTAGGAGTCTCGGGTCTAAGAAAGGAAAATAATCAAGCAAAAGGAGTAATGACACAATTGTATGCCACACCCATAATACTGTCGTAGCAGGATTTACCAAGGGTGAATAGACCAATTCTACCCGCATAAGATACACTTTACAAATCCTAATCGTCAAAGGCGCGTGCATCAGTTCTGAGGCGGATGGGCTAGAAGCCCCAAAATCAGAGATCAACTTTTTTGAAAAGGATACTACAAGTATCCATCCATATATTGACAACCATGTGGTCATAATCGTAAAGTGTGGCAATTGGTAAATTAAGAGGGCATTGATTGATCAAGGAAGATTTACAAACATCTTCTACTCGGGTGCTTTCAAGAGGCTTCATCTTGACCTACACGACCTTAAAGCTTTCCAAGGATCATTATAGGGCCCTTACTCTATATAATGACAAGTATGCCATATAATATATTTAGTGTGTGTATGTGTGCTAAATATCAGGCAACGCCTTAGGAGTCTCACTTTAAGATCGTAAAATGAATGTTGAGATATCTTAATGGAACCTCGCAACATGGTCTTTGGTTTCCTAAAGGTGGCGCATGTAGCTTAGTTGATTTTTCTGATTCTGATTTTGCAGGGTACAAGTCAGATAGGAAAAGTACTAATGACACATATCACTTATTTAGAAGCTGTTTAGTTTCTTGGCACAATAAGAAGCAGCATAACGTTGCTCTTTCTACCGTTAAGGCTGAATATGTAGCCGCTGGTAGCTGTTGTGCATAAGTCTTGTGACTAAAGCAACAATTGCTAGATTGTAATTTAAAAATTGAATGCATTCCAATTTAGTGAGATAACACTAGCGCGATTAGCCTCTCTAATAATCTGGTACTTCACTCACAAACTAAACATATAGAAATCATGCACCATTTCCTTAGATACGTAAATTTAGCTTGTTGACATTTTTACAAAACCATTATCATTTGAACCTTTTCACAAAATTTCTAGGGAATTGGGAATCCTGGATTCCTAGTCTCTTAAATAGATTGAGATTTCTATTTTAGTTTCACTTTTTATTTGTATTTTGCTTTTCGCTAACAATCTCTTATAGCAAATCATAATTCCACTAACTCCATTGGTATGTCTCTATAACTCTAATATTCAGTTATATCATTGCGTGTATGTTGTTTCCTATATATGCTCATTTGTTTGTTTATTACATTCTTTATTTTAATCTCTAACATGTTTTTGATTGTTCATCTTTGAATTTAAAGTAATTTTTAATGTGTGTTGTTTATTATGTGTATTTGAGCATTCTTATACTTGTTCATGCATTATTTATAGCTTCTATTTCATGTTAAGTTTGATCATTCAATATTTGTGTTGATAACTATTATTGCATGTCTATTTGCATGTTTGTTGCATCTAGCATGTTTATCTTCATATTATGTATCCGATCTTTGTTGTTGTATATTCTATTTAACTTTCTAGATCACGTGTTCATTTATAATTATTTCTCTTTTTTGCTGGTTTTTAGGTGTTTTAGACTGATTCCCGTCTTTCTCTTTTTGATCTTGTCAAAGGGGAAAAAGTTGTAATGTGGGTCTAGAATCGTGTTATGCGTTTTACTTTGTTATGTGTGTGCAATGTTTCAAGGGAATCATAAGTGTTTATTTTCTTTGGCTCAAAGTCGACTCAATTCTAAGTGAAGACTTTCCAAGCATCAAAAAGGGGGAGACTAAAGATGTATGTCTAAACATATTCAGGGGAAGAGCCATGATACAGTTTTGTTGCTTGTCTCCTAAGCTTTCGTTTCGTTTATCATTGTTTATTATTGATTCCCCTTTATCAATTATCATCTTTGAATCAAGTTTTGAATCCACTCGCTCTAGAATGCATAATTAAATTGTTTGTATTTGAGTATGATCGTTACGGTTATAATCAATTGCTTGAGTTAATGGAACAATAATCATATTTGAGGTAGGTTCAAGTTATGTGGGAAGAGAAATGTCAAACTATTTTGAAAAACTTTAAAAATTGAGATTTATTGTGTGTGACTCGAATCACTCACAATCTATGACTTGAATTAAATCAAATAGAAAAAATAGGGAAATTTTGGTGTTCGTGACTCAAATCACAGTTTACACATGATTCGAATCATGCAACAATGTGACTCAAATTACAAGTTGCACATTATTTGAATCAAAGATATCCTGTTAACCATGTCTCATTTGATTCAAATTACATATCCTACATGACTCAAATCACAAGTTGTTTCACTTTTTCTTGTTTAGTTTTGATCAACTTGAATCGAGTCAAGATTTCTACATGACTTAAAACACGAGCCTTCATGACTCGAATCACAAATACAACATGACTTAAATCACGGGAAATGGTCACTTTTTTATGTGATCATGTTCCATTCTACTTGCTCGTTCGACTCAAATCAACAAATGCTATTGACTTAAATCTAACTAATTTCTTTCACCTATTTTTATGCATAATCTCCAACCCATGTGAATATTTTTTACCATCTCATTTTCAAAAAGCACTCTCATAACCAAAAGTGTGATTGTATGAAATCAACAACCTTTCATTTTTTAAAATTTAAAATCTCTTGCAAACATATTTTTTTTAAAAATGTTTTATGAATAATGAGATGGATGAAGAAATTTTTTTAGAGTTGAAAAGAGAAAAAATGGAAATAGAGGAATGAGTCGGAGAGAGAAAACAGAAAGTGGGGATATTGAGTATTGGAAAAGAGAGAATATGGAAATGTATAGATAATATACATAATACTATTTGGGTGTACTTTTGAATTTCAAAAGTAGGCATAGGGAAAAACATATGAAACAAAATCCCAATTGAATCTCATTGGTACAAAGTATATGTTGGTTTGACTTGTATAATTAGATATCAGACTACAATTCATTTATAACAAAGTTAACCATTTCATTAAAATTAGTAGTTTGGTTGAAAAAAAAGTAAATTTTGAAAACAAATGGCCCCCATTTCAATGATATGACATTTTTTAAGTGAAGGGCAACATTGAATTTTCAGGACGTCTAATTTTTTTATACTATAGATGATTTTAGTTAGTCGATATTGAACAATCTCTTTTAAATAAAAACTTTTAATTTATTATTTGATCATATATTAATATATTTGTTAAATTATCTAAAGAGATCCGAATTTTTTATTATATTTTTTTATTATTAAAGTTAAAAAACCAAACTAAATCTTGAAAGAGATAGGAAGTATTAATCTTAAAATAGTTTACTTTTACTTTATAGTTAAAGTTAATTTAAGTGTATGTTTACTTTTTAAAATATTTAATATCTTTTTAATATTAAAATTTTAAAATAATTAGTTGTAATTGAAAACAAAATGTTATATTTGTAAAATAATGAAATAAAATTTATAATTTTGTTTTAATAAAGATAATTATTGATTTTAATAATATAATATTTCTTATTAATAAATTAATATCAATACAAATTTCAAAAAAATAAAAAGCATTTATTCTTATCTTTTTTTAATCTGATAACAAGAAAATATAAAATAAATAATTTATGTTTAAATAGCTTTTTGGTCGTGTAAATTGATGTGTTTTTTATTTTTATTTTTGTATTTTTTTTGGAAATAATCTTTGAATATTAAATAGTTTTAATCTTTAGAAAAATCCCCAAAAAAAATCCATAAGAAATCTATAAATTTTAATTTTAGAAATTAAAATCAAATAAAATTTAATATTTAAAGACTTTTTATTTTTTATTTTTTTAATATTAAATTTTTAAAATAAATAATTATAATTGAAAACAAAATCTCATTTAACTATAATATATTTGTAAAATAATAAAATTAAATTTATAAATAAAGATAATTATTCATTTTAATAATATAATATTATTAATAAATAATATCAATACAAATTTTAAAAAAATATTTAGTCTTATCTTTTTCTAATGTGATAATAAGAAAAATATAAAATAAATAATTTAGGTTTAAATAGTTTTTTTGTCATGTAAATTGATGTATTTTTTATTTATTTTTGTCTTTGTATTTTTTTTAAAAATAATCCTTGAATATTAAATTTTTTAAAACTTTAATCGTTAAAATAATTTTTTAAAGAAAAATCCAAAAAAAATCTGGAAGAAATTTATAAATTTTAATTTTAGAGATTAAAATCAAATAAAATTTAATATTTAAAAACTTTTAAAAAATAAAATATATAGAAAAAAAGAAAATCACATGACTTTATAACTTATTTTTTTAGATAAATTAAATAATCAATATATCTAAATTTATTTATTATAGATGAATAAGAATTTCCGAATATAATTGCATTTTTATTATAGATATAGCTTTAACGTTTCTCTGTCTACATTTTGTTGTTCCTCTCTCTCTCTCTAACACCGAGTGATGGGCACTTTCCAGCTGTGGTGGGAGGCCCAAAAGGAGCTCATCTTCTCCTTCACCGGTCTATCACCGACCACTTTCTTCACTGGATTGGCGATTCTATTTGCTCTTTTCTACGTCGTTTCCGGTCTCTTTGGCTCCTCCTCCTCCGACCGTCACCACCAAACCCGCCACATCCAAGCAGAGGTTCCCCCTCTCCGACCCCCCGTTCAGCTAGGTGAAATCACCGAAGAAGAGCTCAAGGCCTACGATGGCAACGATCACGATAAGCCCTTGCTCATGGCCATTAAGGGCCAGATCTATGATGTCTCCCAGAGCAGGTTTAGCATAACCCTTTTTCTTTGATTCTCTGTTAATTTTATTTTTCTGATACCCTATTGTGTAGCTGATAGGTATTTTTGATTTTTTCATATCTAAAAGTTGGGGGCCTTTTTGGTCTTCTTTGTCTGTGGCTCTTTTTGTTTGTTGCTCTACCAAATTGACCCATATGTGCCCCCAATGAACTCTTTTTTTTTTGAAGTGACTCATAATTGATTTCAAAGGTGTAGATATGGTTTTAACATGTGTGGATGCCATTGGATTTGTTCCCATAATTGATTATAATTTGAGGCTAGATTTTGAAATTATATAGATATGAGGTTATTTTTCTTTCAATGTAACTTAACAGAGTTTTGTTCCAGGATGTTCTATGGACCCGGCGGTCCTTATGCTTTATTTGCTGGCAAGGATGCTAGTAGAGCTTTAGCAAAGATGTCTTTCGAAGATAAAGATCTGACCGGTGATATTTCCGGTCTTGGCCCATTTGAGCTCGACGCGTTACAAGACTGGGAATACAAGTTCATGGAGAAGTATGTTAAGGTGGGAACTATTAAAAAGGAAGTTCCAGTTACTGAATCCACCGGCGAACCATCAGAAACTACTCCCCGCGATGTTGATGCTGTTAATCCAACTGCTGCAGCTGTTAAAAGTGATGAAACACCTTCAAATACATTGGAAAAAAATGGAAAAAGGAAAAAGTGTTGTTAGGCCGGCAAATTTGTATGCACTGTAGTTGCTTTTCTTGAAGTTGAACATTCAGTCTAATAAATAATAAATTGTAGTGGTGGTAACAGAGGAATGGGTTGCTCTGGACTTTTGCATAATCCTTGATTGAATAATGTATTTCTTTTAGCAAGAATAAATGATCTGCATTGCTTTTAGCAAAAAGAATAAATGAAGTGGAATGAAGGAGTTTGATGAAATTGATTGGTATGTGATGAATTCAAGTGACATCTATTCCATTCAATTATATTACTTACCACCATTTTTTCCTTTGATTTGGGCATAATGTGAAATTTGTTGCGTTCTGTCGTAAAATATCTGGTCGGTTTGATTACGCATCATTCAGTTCGGTTTGAAATTTTCATCTCGTCCGAATATGTGTTTTGGTAAGGCGATTGATTAATTGATAGTAGACAATGTGATGTTTCTTTCTTCATGCTTTACATTATAGCTTGAATGCTCTCAAATCTAAAGCGAAAAACTAATGGGAAGAAGTTACATAGATGGTTTCAAAAAACCTAGTGAAAAACCTATTGTAAAGCCAAAGAAACTACAAAAATGGGTTCATCTATGTTAAAGTCAGACAACAAAAAACTAACCAAATTATGAGATGTGTGTCTGTATTTGGTGCCTATAAGGTTAAGGTGAACATTCTATGTGGCTACTTGCTAAAAAACCATAATATTAATTCAAATGGACATCATAACATTCAAATCATGTGGTTGTAGGCTTCAAAACAGGATCTGTAAAAATGACCTGTAAACATTGCATATTAACGTGACCTCTAAAAACCATTGCAAGGGACTAAATTGATCATTAACATGAACATTATCATTAACACAAACATGACCGTTACATGAAGAGGTAGTTAAAAATGGCATTGAAATTGCATGAACTTAAAGGTTACATCAAAATTATTAGTCTTGTGTCTGAATATTACATCAAAATGGATGAACATAATATTATAATGTACTAATTTGTCTAATTTTGTGATCCTAACATCATATTAAATAAATCTAATACAATGTTTTAGAGATATTACTATATTTCCACCCTTTAGAATAATTCAATCATCTGCCCCTTTTTTTCTTACAGTTTCTCTTATTGTGGTCCATAACTCCACTTTTTTTTTTGCAGGTAATAATTGGTAGTTTTTTAGTAGGAGAACCAAATTCCTTTTTAATGACTAATGGACTAATTGCCATGGAGTTAGATAAATGGCACAATTGTGGTCTATTGGAATGCAAAATGGTACGTGAATAAAGTTTTGAAAATGGTAGATTTCATGCACTATATATTATCAATGATTTAGCATTGAAACAACCCTATAATAATTGGAGACATACTAACAGAATACTAAAGCGTATTGAAACAAGCCTATAATAATTAGACACATAGTCTTGAGTTGTTTTTGTTTTTTGTTTTTCCATACATGTTATCACATGGAAACTTGAAATCCCAGTCAAGTTCCAATTCAAATGAAGTAAATTAATGATAAAATGAGTCAAAAGAAATGAAGTAAATGAGATTATACCTTTAAATGGTATGAAATCAGTGCATAAAGTCCCTCATGTATATGGTGTAAATCATAAAGAAGTAAGTAAAGGAATCACTGCATGAACCCATTGTCTCTACCTCTACAACAATATAAGTAATGTGAAATATGCATTTAATCCTATGATAGAGCCTGACATGTGTGTGGAAATAGAGTCTTGCATATCTCTAAACATATATAAATACCTACGTAGTACAGACACCTCTAAAGAAAGGTGTGTCCGTGTCGGTATCAGACACTTACATCAACATTTATAATTACATTTTATTTATTTTTTAAAATTATTATCAGTGTCGTTATGTCAGTGTCAATATCGTATTCTGAATGTCCGTGCTTCATAAATAAATATTCTAAAACACATGACTTACATTGAACTCAGAATATTGTACGAAAACACTGCTATTTAGATTTGATTTTAGCAACTCTTATGCATAACTCATCAACTGAGTGAATTGGTCCCATCAGCTTGAATCAATTAGTTTCTCCATATTTTGCCCCTATTTTGGATCACATGACAATTTTACTTCCCACTTATCAACAACTTCAACTATTAGCCTCAGCATGTTTCATGTCTAGACAATGCCTAATATGATTCTATGTGGTGAACAAATATAACATGTATTGATGATGACAAAGGGATGAAAGAAAAATATTATAAACATCATAAAATGAAGAAGACATTTTGAATCAAATAAAAAAAATGAGAATTCTCTAATGTTTGGTCCAAAAGAATCAAAATTTAAAGAACACCATCAAGAAACGATTTTATTTGCTAGGACTTTTATGTGATGGTGTGCTCTATTGTTTTATTTTTCTATAGGATAAAAAGTGTAATTTTAAACGTGTCGCTCTCAAAGTTATAAGGTCATTACCATACTTTTAAATTGCGGTTGCAGTTGTGAGTGTTGTGAGTGTGAGTGTTGCGATTGTTGCGATGCGCATTATGACCATTGTGACATGAATTTTGGTTGAGAAATATACCATTAGCAACACTTAATGTTAAGATTTTTTAGAAGTATATTGAGTTTGGATTCTAAATTTTGAGCTTTTGATAAAATACTTGAAGAAATTTGGGTGAATAGTCTAAAGCGGTTCTTAATGTGAAAGGATGCAAGATTTCAAATCACAACATAATTGTGGTCTGATGCGGTTGCGGAGACTACCACATTAATAATATTGCTTCTGCAATTATGATTGCGGACCACAATTTAAAATCGTGGTCATAACAAAAAAACACACACAAATTTCTTTTTCATGCTTCATATATTTTTAAAAGATCTTCTAAAATAACTTTTGATTGAGCCAAAATGTTTTAAACCGACTTATAATCGATTATGAACTTTCTTTGATGGATTATACAAGAAACTCAATCAAGAATCAATCACGGAACTTATTTAATCAATTTTAAGGCAATTTTGCTTAATAATCAGTTAAGAAGCCTTATAATCGATTAGATTTTAGATTCAAATAGATTATAGTCGCATCGTAATTATGTAGTGAATCCAGACCTTAAAAAGTTTTTTTATTTGACTTAATATTTTATTATAAAAGAAGGTGTTCATTAAAAAAAAGGCAGGAATTCTAAATATTACTTTCTTCTTTACTCTTTCCTTGCTCCAAATTTTCTTATACACTTAAACTATTATGTAAGTCTTGAGAGAGCAAATAGTAAAGATATTTTTGTGTAATGTTGTATCATTCTAATATGAAATTTTAAAATGAGAGAGGTTGTTTTCTTAAACTTAAATAGGTCGTAAAGGTGAGATAAAATTTTAGGGGTATAAGTTAAGAGATAAATAAAGAAATAAATTTTTGGAAATTGTGTATTGAATTTATTAAAAATTTATAATTAATAATTTTATTTATTTATTTAAAATAAATTTTTTATTTATGAGTTTCTTAACCTGTACTCTTGGGACAGAAGTTAACATTATCCAAATTTTAATGTAAGAAGATTAAGGGTGAGCCTGTGTTAAAAACTTGATGGTAATAAAAATCTTAAAGAGTAATCCTTGAGAACATGAGTAGGTCTCATGGTTTTGTACCGAACCAATACAAACTCTACCATGTTCCTTCCTTTTTATTATCTTGTACTTTATTTCTATTTACTTTCTCTTCTTCTACTTCATA
The DNA here is from genome assembly GCF_024323335.1 of Lathyrus oleraceus. NCBI lineage: Eukaryota > Viridiplantae > Streptophyta > Magnoliopsida > Fabales > Fabaceae > Lathyrus > Lathyrus oleraceus. The sequence continues at coordinate 432,034,161 of NC_066584.1, forward strand.
ATATCAATCTTAAATTTGATTAAATTTAATTGAAATTTTAGAAAATATTTTTAGTATAATCTATCTCTTATTATGTCTGAAGTCACTTTAGTAATAAGTGACCACATAATAGAAATTTTTTCAGTTTAAAAATGTATAACATTATTAAAGACATGTTTTTATAAATTATTTGAAAAAAAGACTATTAAACAGTACATAATTTTCAACAAATTTAAATTTCTAAAACAAACTAAATTATTGTTAAAACTAAAAGAGTATCTTAGTGGTACGAGTTTTCAAATAGAAGTTAAACTTTTATAAAAATTTGATGTTAGAAGTTGTAATTCATTATTTTGTAGAATAAGTTGTATTCAATTGAGGTGTGTTTGATCTAATTGAAGTAGTGGTCAGATGTATTCGATAGTGTCGAATATAACATATAGCTGTTATGTCGATGTCAAAATATAACTTTGTATATTTTGGACTTGGATTGTATGTTTTGGCCTTGGACTTTGATCGCTTATAAATAAGCATGATATTGTATAGTTTTACATAATTAACAGTTTAACAACTTTACAAGTTTTCGAATATGTTTTCTAATTCTCTCCTATCTCTTTTTTCTCCTTCTTCTTTACTTTTCTTGAAACCTTAATTGTTTCATCTGTTCCAACAAATTGGTATCAACGAGTCCAATTGCGATTCAGAGAGAATCTGTAATGAAAAACAGAAATACAACATCAACGCAATTTCTAGTGAATCTACTAGTTTTCAAAGGGGAGAACTACGAGACGTAGGTTGCGCAGATGAAGGTCATCTTCAAATTTCAAGATGTGGTTGAAATCATGAATGATAGAATACCTGCATTGAAAGAAAATGAGAATGATGTTCAGTAAACTGTTGTTTACGCTGAAATTTCATAATTAACCACTAGTCTCTTAATTAAAAGTTACATGCAAGACCGACTAATGAATCCTAGGATATAGTGCTAAAGTTCTTAACTTGTGGTTTTCTTTTAGGAAAAGACGCTATTTCAAATAGGTCGAAATAGTTGTAGTGAAAGCGTGGAAATATAATCTCGACAGAAATAAGGCAAATTATTGCAGTAAAGCAAAAGCAAAAAATAAAATGATGAATGATGTGTAAACGAAAGTAATTGGACTAGAAAGTAAATTGAATTGAAAGACTTTTGCATTAAAGTAAAGATCGATGTTTCATGGTTTATACATTCTCTCAATGAAAACTTTTTTCTCTTAGCGCTAGTACTTCGAGTGTAAGTGAGATTTTGTAGTAAAATGAACCCCCTGAATTCTACAAATGAAATCCCTATATATACTAGTAAGAAATAATTGCTCTCAACATTCAGATCTTCAGCTATCACCACGTAGAAGCTTGCATGCCTTTCGCTTTGCATTTCCTCCACGTGTCCTTCAGAATGTAACTCAAAAGCAGTTATCCATATTTGAACGTGATATCTACTTCTTCGATGCATTTGTTGTTGTCGAGAATTCTACTGTCGAAATGTTTCCACAACATTCCAAAAAATACTAAGTCCCAATTTCTCCTTGTCTGAGACCCAAAACTGCGTACAAGTCATCAAAAAGTCAACATGTCTTTAACTTTGACCCGTTTGCTGAGGCATTCCCTTGTCTAAAATCCCTGGTAATAGCTGCACACAAGGAACGATGAAAGAAAGATAGAAAATCTCTGTTCTTGATCCATCAATGTGTGGATCCTAACGTGTTTGAGAAGATCATTGAAGAACAAACAACAAAAGGCGCGCATAAAAAGTTAAAGAACTTGTACGACGAATATGAAAAATTGAAGAGGGTGAAGTTGCAGACGCTGAAAAATCAATTTGAGAGGACTCAAATGAAATAAGATGAGCCAATTTCAGAATTTGTATTGCTAATAAACCAGATGAAGGTGTGTGGTGAATCAATCAATGATTTGAAAAAGATTTACAAAGTGTTGAGATCTCTGATTACAAATTTTTATTACATTGTAGTGTCTATTGAAGAATCCGAGAACCTAGATGAGATGAAGCTAGAAGAACTTCAAGATTCATTAGAGGCTCATGAGATGAGGCTGAAGCAGAGGAAATAAGAAACGGAGAAGGTGACTGAATAAGCACTGCAAGCAAGATTCATCAAGAAATCTGGAGAAAAAAAGGAAAAATAGAGAAAGAATCTTACTAATGATGAAAAGTCAAACAAGAATTCAAAGAATCACTCTGATTCAATCAAGAAAGTCACGAGCAACAAGTATTCCAGGAAGAAAGTTGACATGGGTGAGGTGCAATGTTACAACTGTCAAGGATTTGGTCATTATGCTCGAGATTGTAGAAGAAAGAAAGAATCTATAGAAAAATATGATGACGAAATGCAATATGTACATGCTGGAGAAAACGACTCAGATGATATGCTACTCATGGAAAATACTCAGTCGAATAATGAACAAACCAATATGTGGTATCTGGATTAAGGATGCAACAACCACATGACTGGAAATAAAAACTAGTTTACCAAGTTAGATGAATCAGTCGAGAAGGTGATCAAGTTTGTAGATGGAAAACATGTTACTCAATCGGAAGAGGAAACATATCTGTGATGAGAAGGAATGGTAGAAGAGCCATCATTACTGACGTATTGTATGTACCTTTAATGACAAGTAATTTGATAAACATAAGTCAATTACTTGCCAAAGGGTATAATACGAAGTTGGAAGAAAATTTGATGAAGGCGTATTATGGTGAATGAAGGATGATCTTGAAGGCATCATTGTCAGATAATAAAACCTTCAAGATTGAGATCAACATGGTTGATCATCAGCGTCTTACTTCAACTGTTATCGAAGATAAGAATTGGCTATGGCATCATAGGTATGGACACTTAAACTTAAAAGGTCTAGGTATGCTCAACCAGAAGAAGATGGTGTATGGCTTACCTCAAGTGAAATAACCAAGTCAAGTATGTGAGGAATATTGCAAAGTAAATCAAGTTAGGAAGGCATTCAAACATGACTTATCTATGAAGTCGAGAGAAAAGCTGGAGCATGTTTACTTTGATGTGTGTGGACCTTTTGATGTAAGGTCGAATGGAGGTAACTTCAATTTCCTAACATTCATATATGAATTCACCAGATATATGTGGATTTACCTTATTGAAAGGAAGATTGAAGTATTCACACAATTTAAGAAGTTTAAATTACATGTCGAGAAACAAAGTGGATGCAAGTTAAAGAAACTGAGAACTGATGGTGGAGGTGAATACACCTCTAGAGATTTTGTAAGATTTTTCACTGTTGAAGGTATATAGCATGAGGTCATTGCATCCTATACACCTTAGCATAATGGTATAATTGAGAGGATAAATACAATTATATTGAACATGACTAGGAACATTTTGAAAGCTAAATAAATGCCAAGGATATTTTAGGAAGAAACAATTTTGACAACAATATACATTCTAAATAGATGTCCAACAAAGAAGATAATCGATAAGACACCTTATGAGGCTTAGACATGGAAGAAGTCAAGTGTTAATCATCTTAGAGTCTTTGGATCAATGTGCTTCAGGCATGTACCTGAACAATTAAGGAAGAAACTAGATGATCAAAGTTAGGCTATGGTGCTCATAGGTTATCATTCGACTGATGCATACAAATTATATTCACCAAATGATAATAAACTTGTGATTAGTCGAGATGTTATAGTGGATGAAAGCAAAGGGTGGGATTGGAGTCAAGGGTCAATTTGACAGGAGCAAGAAATAGTCATAAATATTCTTGATGAATACTAACAAACTGAATTCATAACCAATCGAAATGAAGAACCACTTGAGCAGAGTCTTATGAGATCGACTAGAGCAAGTACTAAGTTGACAAAGCTTGCTGGATATGAGATATTTCCAAATCAAGCTATTGATGTAGACAGTGACTTAATAGAACAAGTAATGATGATGATTGAGTCAGAACCAATCAATTTGGATCAAGCTATGAATGATTCTAAGGCCAATTGATGTGAAGTGGGTCTAAAAGTTAAAGTTAAGGCCAAATGGTGAGATTGTTAAGCACAAAGCAAGACTAGTGGCAAGAAGTTTTCAGTAAAAACCTGGTATTAATTTCGACGAAGTTTATGCACCTGTGGCAAGCTGGAAACCATCAGAATGGGTGTATCGACTGCAACATGCAAAGGATGAAAAACATATAAACTAGATGTAAATTCAACATTTCTGAATGGACCATTGGAAGAAGAAGTCTATGTCAGTCAACCACCAGGATTCGAAATCAAAGGGAAGGAGTCGAAGGTATATAGATTAAGAAAGACTCTTTATGGTTTGAAGCAAGCCCAAGGGCTTTGAATAAGAGAATAAATAGCTCCCTGATCGAAGCAGGTTTCTCAAAATGTGTCTCAGAACATGAAATGTATGTCAAAATATGCTTGCATTTGGATGATTTGATGATTACATGTGCAGATGAAGCATAAATAAAAGAAGTCAAGTTGAAACTGATGCAAGAGTTTGAAATGTCCGACCTAGGGAGCTTGTCATATTTCTTAGGAATGAAATTTAAAGACGCAAGTGAAAGAGTGTTTCTGCACCAGACAAAGTAGGCTCGTGACATCTTGAAGCGGTTCAAAATGAGCAAGTGTAACGCAGTCGTCACACCATCGGAGACTAGAGAAAAGTTGAAAAAGGAAACACATGTTGAGTTTGTAAGTGCAACATTGTACAAATAAATCATTGATCCTTAAGGTATCTTTGTAATACCAGGCCCGACATTTTTCAAAATGTTGGATTATTGAGCAGATTTAAGAGAAACCCCAAGAGTGTCACCTAAGAAAATGAAGTTGTTTGTCGACAACAAGTCATCTATCGATATGACGAATCACCCAATATGTCACGGTCAAAGTAATCACATATAAATGATATATCATTTTCTTAGGGATCAAATTAACAAAGAAAAGTTTGAACTTGAGCATTGCAAGACAAAATGGCAACTAGCTGACATACTCACCAAACTTCTAAAGAAAGTCATGTCCGATGAGTTGAAGAGAAGCATCTGGGTGAGAAGTCTCGAAAACACGAATTATATGGTATGTTAGAAGTTGTAATTCATTGTTTTATAGAATAAGATGTATTCGACTAAGGTGTGTCTGGTCTAGTCGAAGTAGGAGTCAACAGTATTCGATAGAGTCTAATACATCATATAACTGTTTTGTCGAAACCATTTTTTATATATATTTGGGGCTTGAATTGCATGTTTTGGCCTTGAGCCTTGATCGCCTGTAAATAAGCATGATGTTGTATAGTTTTACATAATTAGCAGTTTAATAGCTTAATAAATTTTCAAATAGGTTTTATAATTCCTATCTCTTTTTTCTCCTTCTTCATTCTTTTTAAAACCCTAAAGCTATGTTTGGATTGATGGAACATAACGGAGTGGAGCGTAATGAAACACGACGAAGCGGGAAGGAGTGGAGCGGAATGAAACACGACGGAGCGGGAAGGAGTGGATCGGAATGAAATATAGATCTCACTCCATTGTTTGGTTACTTTATTAAAAATGTCTCATTCCATCACATACACCCCAAATTGGATGGAACAAAAAATAAAGATTTTAATGGAATTGGATGTAATGAATTTCATCATGTTCCATTCCATTCCATTCATTATTTGCAAATCCAAACAATAAAATCTCATTAATAACCACTCCACTCCATTCCATTCCATTTCATACCACCAATTCAAACATACCTAATTGTTCCATATATTCCAACATTTAAAATATTCAACATATTTTTCAAATTTAAAATAAATCACTACTTAAAATCAAATTGGACTTTTTGGCAACCCCATATGTGATGACATTTTGCTTCTTAGATAAATGTCTTGTTAACTTAGAAGTTGATTTCCTTAGACTTGTCAAATCCTTGCAAAATAAATGAAACACAGAAAAAATATTGTTTTCAGAAACAAATTTCTAATGAATATTTTTCACTTAAAAGTTTTTCTCGCGTTTAGCATCACACTTTCTAATTATTGGAATATGAGGGACCAAGTTCGTCACATTGAACCGTAAACAATTATATAAATGAGTTTAATGCTACATCTCTGTTCAAAACCTTAAATCATTAAATACATACTTAAAAGTTTTTCTTATTAGAAACATTTTTAAAAAATGTTGGGCTATAATCAAGTCAACAGTAAGTTTTAATTTTGTAAAACAGATCTATCGATGTTGTTAGTATTAAGAGTGATCGAATTTCGATTTGGATTGATTTTGAGCTAAAAATTCATCCAATCCAAATATTAATTTATTTGTGTTCGATTCGATTTTGGATGATTAATTAAAAAAAATTAAATTCAATCTGATTCAATTTTATGCAATTTAATTTGAATAGATTTTTAGATATCCAAAATATAAATTGTATTTTTTTTTAATTAAAAAAAATGATAATAAATAATAAATTTGATATAATATATTAAAATGATAGATTGTGGTTGAAACAAATGAAATAATACAAATAAATAAATTAAATTAAACTAATAAATAATATTAAAAGAATAAGGATCATCAAATAATAAGTTCTAAAAACATATCATATTGAAAATAAGAATAAAAATATATACATATGTTTCAGTTTTGAAAAGTCAATCCGAAATGCGTTTCAAATTGAGCGTTTTTTACAAAATAACATCCAAACACATCCAATAATATTAGTTTTTTTTTGCGATTTTCGATTTTTTAAGATCAATTTACGGTTTTTATTTGGATCGGTTTGACTTTGAACAACCTTAATAAATATAATCTATTCGAACAAACTTAAGCCTATCAATAATAATAAACTTGAAATATTAATTCTGATTTGTGTAGAAAGAATAGATCCAACATTTAAAATTCATGATGAGTGGTATTAAAATTGTTATCTTATAAATAAATAGATTAGGTCTCCTTTACTACTTACATTAACAAAGAAACAAACTAGCTTTCATCATACAATTTTATCATCTGCATACAGTGGAAGAACTTGCTACTCGATAATGTCTTGGTGAAAATATCAACATCAATGTCATCAGTCGAAACCTTCAACACTTGGACTTCTCCATAATCGACTATCTATCTGAAGAAATGGAGCCTCACATCGATGTACTTGGTTCGCTCATAATAGGCTGAATTCTTAGACAAGTGTTTTGCACCTTGACTATCACATTAACATTGATTGTTTGACCTTGAAGTTTCAGCTCCTTAGCAAAACCTTCAAGCCACAATGTTTCTTTCACAGCTTCAGTTAGGGCAATATACTATGCTTCAGGGATTGATAAGGCAACAACCTTTTGAAGTGTTGATTTCTAACTGATTGTTGTGTCAAACATAGTGAACACATATACAGAAATAGATTTTCTAGACTCTATACAACCTGCATAATCGGAGTCGATAAATCCTTTGATTTGGACTTTTATATCATCACCACAAGCTCCACGATAAATCAGGACTCTACTTAGAGACCAATTTATCTACCTTAGAATCCACTTTAATGCTCGCCAGTGCGCCTTCCCAAGATTGTCCATATAGGCTATATCTGGGCTCGTACATAACATATCATACATCAAAGAACCTACTATACTAGCATATGGAATGATATTCATATAGGCTCTTTCGACTTCAGCACTAGGACTTTGAGTCATACTCAGCTTGAACTGAGGATTAGCTGATGTTAGAACATGCTTTGAATTTGACATACCAAACTTATCGAGAATCTTCTTCAGATATGTCTCTTGAGATAAGAATAATCTCAACTGTTTTCTATCTCTCCGGATGTCAATCCTAAGAATCTTGGAGGCATCTCTTAGATCCTTCATGTCAAACTCCTTATCGAGTTCATCCTTCACCTTCATAACCTCCTTGACATTGTTGCTTGATATGAGGATGTCATCCACAAAATTACAAGTGAATTTCCATGTCAAAATTTGAAGCAAACACATTGGTCAAACTGGCTCATTGTGAAACCTATGTGTTCCATGAACTTGTCGAATCTCATATTCCATTGTCGAGGAGATTATTTCACGGCATATAGCGACCTATTCAACTTGTACACATAATCTTCCTTTCCTTTTTCTACATACCCTACAACTTTCGAATGGATATAAGCTTTACAACAGGTGAGAACACATCATTGAAGTTAACACCTTCTTTCTGAGTGAACCCCCTAGCAACCAACCTTGTCTTAAATATCTTCGACATCACTCCTTCGATTCCTTTCTTAACCTTGAAAATCCACTTACGACTGACTAACCTGGACCCTGCAGGTTTCTCGATTAGCTCCAAAGTGGTATTATCATGAAGAAATTTCATCTCATCATCCATGGATTTCATCCACTCAGTCTTGTTTTGACTCCTCACAACTTCCTTGTAGTCTCTAGGTTCTTCATAAAGAACCCCACTTGCAGAGATTAAGGCGAATGCTATGAGATCTGCATAACTAAGTCTCTGAGGTGGCTTGATGACTCTTTTCGACCTCTCTCTTGCCAGCAGGTAGTCATTATCAATCTCCTCATCTTCATCAGCAACTTATGCACCTTCTTCGACTTCATCTAGGTTATGCAACTCAACATCACTATGCTCCACCTCAGCAGGAATCTCTTCCCGTTCCAGCTCCTCTTTAGAGATCTTGGTACTTTGACCAACGTCATCCATTTTCTTGAAATCCATCTCAGCTTCAATGAAAACTACATCTCGACTTATGATACACCTCCTGTGACCTGGCTCTAGGCACCATAACCTATAAGCTTTGACTCCTTTAGGGTATCTAAGAAACATACATCTTAGAGCTCTAGGTTCGACATTGTCTTGCCTAATGTGAGCATATGCTACACAACTAAATACTTTTAGTTTGTCTAGGTCTAGTGGATGATCTAACCAAACTTCTTCAAGTGTCTTCATCCCCAAAGCAGTCGAGGGACACCTGTTTATTAGGTAAACTGCAGTCATGACTACCTCAGCTCAAAAAATCTTCTTTAATCCCACACTAACCAATATGCACCTCACTCTTTTCATAATGGTTCAATTAAACCTTTAATCCAAACCATTTTTTTGGGGAGTGTCATACCCCAAATTTTCCCCTAATTCAGTAAATCAATACACTCATCATGAGTTTCACATCATCTGCACATCATAACATGCATTTCATATTGCATAATGCATGAAATATCAAACAGAATAAATTTTTGGATTTATGAAAAAACCGGCCGAATTGATCCTCAAATGTACGTAAAATTAGCGGGCTAAAATTTTCAAGATCGATCTTGCAGACGTCAATTTTATTAATTTACGATTCACGTAGTTTAACCTGACGTGCTCGTTTTAATTTTTTTGACTACTTTTTCGGTCGCATTTTGAACAGCTTGAGCCTTTTAATCGGTCATTTTTTATTTCAAAATTTGATTAAAACCTGTATTTTTCTGAGAGGTTTATTTCGCGCTAGTCATTTTGGGGCATTCAGTTTAATTTTTTGAGCACTTTTGCGTCTGACTTTTGTTCATTTTGAGTCGGTTTATTTTTCTTTTTTGTCAAAATATCCGAAATAAATAAATAAATTTTTCTATACTTTTTTTTCAAATTAATTTTGATTATATAAACTAATATAATTTTATTCGATTTAACTTGTTTCCAATTCATTTGACACCTTAAAAGTATCAAAAGGGCAGTTTTGGAATTTATAAAAAAATAAAACCCTAAGTTGAACTACAAGTACCAACACTTGGCATTGAAAGAGGGACTAAAAAAACCTAGACCACCAATCAGCGACACATTATTTTTTCCTCTCTCCATTTGAAGAGCTATAAACAAAAAAATAGTCTTCTTTAAAGACCAATAAAAATGAGTATGACCTAAACGTCTATGACATAACCAAAAGTCTTCATTCCGGGTGACTAAACATTTAGTACCACTATTTGACACATCAATTAGGTTCAACACATAGACATTATCAACTATGTCACCCTTTAACGCTCTTTCCTTATTAGCTTTATGTTCAATTAGAAAACTTAAGATATTGAAAGTGATAGTATATGATTTGTGGCATACTTTACTAATGATTAGGAGATCATGTTTATCCCTTTTAACTAAAAGCATACCGTATATGGTAATTGTGGAGAAAATTTCCCACAATACCTTTGCCTAAAAATAAACCCTAACTATTATCTCCATATGTGACGTAGTTGTGTTCTTTATTGATGAAGTAAATAATCATAGACGTGTTTACCGTCATAGGTCTTAAAAAACCACTAATCATGAACCAAATATATATTGGTATATTTGTAAAAGGACTATAAGAGGAGAAGTGAGAAGGGGAAAAGTATAACACATTACCCAAATAGCTTCTTGATCACTCGTTTATTAGTTTAAGTGCTCATCATTTGGATAAGGCACGTACTTCTTATATAAGTAGCCTTCGTAGTGGGAATCAATGGGGAATTTTGGAAAGTGACGGTTTCCAAAACAGAAACAACGTTGAGTGGGAATCAAAACATGGGGAATTATATTATGTTGTCATGAATATAGGGGACTATAAAACTTCCTTCATTCTCACGATCCTAGGGAGAGGAAAAGTTCTACTTCCTAGGATTTGAGTTTTAGGCCTCAGTGACTTAGTGCCTAGTGACTTCATAAATTTTAAAACCTGATTGGTATATGTTAAGGCGAAAAAGGAATGGAAGAGGAAAAAAAAAAAGAAAAGGGGGGGAATAACAAAAACAGTCCTAATTAGGTCGGTTGTGAACTAATAGATAGAAAGGTTCCACCTTCGGTGTGAGATAACTCTAAACCATTTACAAACACTTATCACAAGGTTATTCACATATTGACTTTAGGAGGAATAAATTGACGCCACGTTGGGTCCTTGGGTAAAATTTTGAACTAGGACACAAACGTACTTACAACATTTTAAGTTAGCAACTATAATTTTCCTATGTAAAAAACTTATATGTTAATCACAGTGAACAAGAAGATAATAATAACTCAACCCAACTAATGAGGGTCTACTAACGAATTAAGTGGAAAACTTCCATGGCTGGATGTACAACTGCAGGACGAAACCCCATACGTGGCTTAAAAAACCAACAAACTTTGGAGGATAAAATCCTCCGTATCCAGCCAACGCCAGATAAGGTAAACTACAAAAAAAAAGAGGTGGGAGTATTGGACCCTTAACCACATTATGAGATTTGGGGGAGGCGCCGTTCCTTAGGGGAATTTCAAAGCCGCCTTTGTTGGCTATTGGTGATGGGGCAAAAAAATGGGCCCATATGCAACTTGTTGTCTCCTTTAAACTTCTTAAATGTTAAATCATTATCGAGCTCTGATCCTTGAAAACAAAGCTTTTATCTTAAGCAAAAAACCTTCAACAGATGGGGGACTTTAGGGGGGTAGGTGTATATTGGATATGCTCAACTCTTCACTCACAACTATCCATGACTTTGGTGAAGCAACAACACTAGTCCACCAACTTTATAACAATAAAAGGGCATAAAGAAAGATGATCACTACTAATTTTACACATTATTTCTACCCCTTTGAGTATTGGGGACTAGAAACAAATAATGTATGTCATGACTAATAGGGGACGAACTCCGCATCGCTCACATCCCCTAGAGAAGTTTCATACTTCCTAGGATGTGAGTTTTAAGGCCAAGTACTTTCTATACAGCTTTAACTTGATTTTAAGGAGGAAATCTCATATATCGGTACAATAAGATAGAAAGCTTCTCACCTCCTGGTGTGAGATAACTCTAAAACCATACAACACTTAATCACCAAGAGTTAGCACAAGTGGCACGTTTAGAGATAATTCGACGCCCATACGTGGGTCCTGGTAAAATGGACCTAGGACACAAGTACAACATTAAGCGTAAAGAATTTCCTCATGTTCAACCTCGCTGTCAATCACAGTGAACAAGAAGATAAGAACTTTCAACCACTAGAGTCGAACAGAAGAAAACTCCATGGCTAGAGATGTAACACGGCATGGACCGACATACGTCGAATAACCAAACTTTGGAGGAATAAAATCCTCCGTATCCAGCAACACGCCATCGCCAGCATAAGTTGAACCTACAAAAAAGAGGTGGAGAGATTGGACACTTAAAACTTGCCACATATGAGAGTTTGGAGGCCCCGTTCCCGGAGAATTGCAAGCCCTCCTTTGTTGCTATGTTTTGATGGGCGCAATCGCCATAGGACTGTGTCGGTCTCCTTTAACATTAATGTTAAATCATAGAGCTCTTGATTCCGTGAAATAAAGCTTTTATCTAGAACATTCCAAGATGCGACCCTAAGGGGGTTAATGGATATGCCTCAACCTTCATCACAACGATCTGACTTGTGAAGAAACTAGTGCCACCAATTTATATATAACAATAAGGCATAGAAAGATGATCACTACTAAATTTTTACACATTAGTCATACCCCTTTGAGTATTTGAGGGAATAACTTGTCCGTTTCAATTAGGCGACGATCAAAGTCGTCTACCATCCAAACCAAGAAATGTTCGTGGGAGCATTTCAAAATAGACTTATGGCAGGACATTTAAATGAGTCCCTTGCTCAGAGGCCCGCATATTCCTTGGATTAGGTGATGACACGTTCGAAATCTTATATGAAGAAAGATGAAATAAATGTTGTAAAGAAGGCCATAGATGCTAAAGAGCATACCTCTAATACTTACAACTCACATTAGTCGCAAATGAATCACTAAATCTTACCCATCTGAGACAAGATGTCATTCAAGAGAAGCAAAAAACCCATAAAGAGCTTCCCACCCCTGAACATTCATCATAACAAGATATGGCGATAAGTCCTTCACATGTATGACATCCCTCAATCACCAACTCCGAATTTAGATGTTAAAAAGCATGAACCTAGAAGATGCTGCAAGTTCCACAAATTCAAGGGACACAATATTAAGGACTCTTATCAACTCAAAAGGAGATAAAGCACCTGATCTAAGAGGATCACCTAAAGAAGTATGTCAAGGGAGACTATGCTCAAAGGCCAAACTGATCTAACTATCAGGGGTGATATGCTTCTAGGAGTCTCGGGTCTAAGAAAGGAAAATAATCAAGCAAAGGGAGTAATGACACAATTGTATGCCACACCCATAATACTGTCGTAGCAGGATTTACCAAGGGTGAATAGACCAATTCTACCCGCATAAGATACACTTTACAAATCCTAATCGTCAAAGGCGCGTGCATCAGTTCTGAGGCGGATGGGCTAGAAGCCCCAAAATCAGAGATCAACTTTTTTGAAAAGGATACTACAGGTATTCATCCATATATTGACAACCATGTGGTCATAGTCGTAAAGTGTGGCAATTGGTAAATTAAGAGGGCATTGATTGATCAAGGAAGATTTACAAACATCTTCTATTCGGGTGCTTTCAAGAGGCTTCATCTTGACCTACACGACCTTAAAGCTTTCCAAGGATCATTATAGGGCCCTTACTCTATATAATGACAAGTATGCCATATAATATATTTAGTGTGTGTATGTGTGCTAAATATCAGGCAACGCCTTAGGAGTCTCACTTTAAGATCGTAAAATGAATTTTGAGATATCTTAATGGAACCTCGCAACATGGTCTTTGGTTTCCTAAAGGTAGCGCATGTAGCTTAGTTGATTTTTCTGATTCTGATTTTGCAGGGTACAAGTCAGATAGGAAAAGTACTAATGACACATATCACTTATTTGGAAGCTGTTTAGTTTCTTGGCACAATAAGAAGCAGCATAACATTGCTCTTTCTACCGTCAAGGTTGAATATGTAGCCGCTGGTAGCTGTTGTGCATAAGTCTTGTGACTAAAGCAACAATTGCTAAATTGTAATTTAAAAATTGAATGCATTCCAATTTAGTGTGATAACACTAGCGCGATTAGCCTCTCTAATAATCTGGTACTTCACTCACAAACTAAACATATAGAAATCATGCACCATTTTCTTAGAGATCATGTTGAAAAAGTGCACGTTATTTTTTAATACCTTGATACGTAAATTTAGCTTGTTGACATTTTTACAAAACCATTATCATTTGAACCTTTTCACAAAATTTCTAGGGAATTGGGAATCCTGGATTCCTAGTCTCTTAAATAGATTGAGATTTCTATTTTAGTTTCACTTTTTATTTGTATTTTGATTTTCGCTAACAATCTCTTATAGCAAATCATAATTCCACTAACTCCATTGGCATGTCTCTGTAACTCTAATATTCAGTTATATCATTGTGTGTATGTTTTTTCCTATATATGTTCATTTGTTTGTTTATTACATTCTTTATTTTAATCTCTAACATATTTTTGATTGTTCATCTTTGAATTTAAAGTAATTTTTAATGTGTGTTGTTTATTATGTGTATTTGAGCATTCTTATACTTGTTCATGCATTATTTATAGCTTCTATTTCATGTTAAGTTTGATCATTCAATATTTGTGTTGATAACTATTATTGCATGTCTATTTGCATGTTTGTTGCATCTAGCATGTTTATCTTCATGTTATGTATCTGATCTTTGTTGTTGTATATTCTATTTAACTTTCTAGATCACGTGTTCATTTATAATTATTTCTCTCTGTTGCTGGTTTTTAGGTGTTTTAGACTGATTCCCGTCTTTCTCTTTTTGATCTTGTCAAAGGGGAAAAAGTTGTAATGTGGGTCTAGAATCGTGTTATGCGTTTTACTTTGTTATGTGTGTGCAATGTTTCAAGGGAATCATAAGTGTTTATTTTCTTTGGCTCAAAGTCGACTCAATTCTAAGTGAAGACTTTCCAAGCATCAAAAAGGGGGAGACTAAAGCTGTATGTCTAAACATATTCAGGGGAAGAGCCATGATACAGTTTTGTTGCTTGTCTCCTAAACTTTCGTTTCGTTTATCATTGTTTATTATTGATTCCCCTTTATCAATTATACATCTTTGAATCAAGTTTTGAATCCACTCGTTCTAGAATGCATAATTAAATTGTTTGTATTTGAGTATGATCGTTATGGTTACAATCAATTGCTTGAGTTAATGGAACAATAACCAAATTTGAGGTAGGTTCAAGTTGTGTGGGAAGAGAAATCTCAAACTATTTTGAAAAACTTTAAAAATTGAGATTTATTGTGTGTGACTCGAATCGCTCACAATCTATGTCTTGAATTAAATCAAATAGAAAAAATAGGGAAATTTTGGTGTTCGTGACTCAAATCACAGTTTACACATGATTCGAATCATGCAACAATGTGACTCGAATTACAAGTTGCACATTATTTGAATCAAAGATATCCTGTTAACCATGTCTCATTTGATTCAAATTACATATTCTACATGACTCAAATCACAAGTTGTTTCACTTTTTCTTGTTTAGTTCTGATCAATTTGAATCGAGTCAAGATTTCTACATGACTCAAAACACGAGCCTTCATGACTCGAATCACAAATACAACATGACTTGAATCACGGGAAATTGTCACTTTTTTATGTGATCATGTTCCATTCTACTTGCTCATTCGACTCAAATCAACAAATGCTATTGACTCAAATCTAACTAACTTCTTTCACCTATTTTTATGCATAATCTCCAACCCATGTGAATATTTTTTACCATCTCATTTTCAAAAAGCACTCTCATAGCCAAAAGTGTGATTGTATGAAATCAACAACCTTTCATTTTTTAAAATTTAAAATCTCTTGCAAACATATTTTCTTTAAAAATGTTTTATGAATAATGAGATGGATGAAGAAATTTTTTTAGAGTTGGAAAGAGAAAAAATGGAAATAGAGGAATGAGTCGGAAAGAGAAAATAGAAAGTAGGGATATTGAGTATTGGAAAAGAGAGAATATGGAAATGCATAGATAATATACATAATACTATTTGGGTGTACTTTTGAATTTCAAAAGTAGGCATAGGGAAAAATATATGAAACAAAATCCCAATTGAATCTCATTGGTACAAAGTATATGTTGGTTTGACTTGTATAATTAGATATCATAGTACAATTCATTTATAACAAATTAGTAGTTTGGTTGAAAAAAAAGTAAATTTTGAAAACAAATGGCCCCCATTTCAATGATATGACATTTTTTAAGTGAAGGGCAACATTGAATTTTCCAGGACGTCTAATTTTTTTATACTATAGATGATTTTAGTTAGTCGATATTGAACAATCTCTTTTAAATAAATTTTTTTAATTTATTATTTGATCATATATTAATATATTTGCCAAATTATCTAAAGAGATCCGATTTTTTTTATATATATTTTTTTAATTAAAATTAAGAAACCAAACTAAATCTTGAAAGAGATAGAAAGTATTAATTTTAAAATAGTTTACTTTTACTTTATAGTTAAAGTTAATTTAAGTGTATGTTTACTTTTTAAAATATTTAATATCTTTTTAATATTAAAATTTTAAAATAATTAGTTGTAATTGAAAACAAAATGTTATTTAACTATAATATATTTGTAAAATAATAAAATAAAATTTATAATTTTGTTTTAATAAAGATAATTATTGATTTTAATAATATAATATTTCTTATTAATAAATAATATCAATACAAATTTCAAAAAATAAAAAGCATTTATTCTTATCTTTTTTTAATCTGATAACAAGAAAATATGAAATAAATAATTTATGTTTAAATAGCTTTTTGGTCCCGTAAATTGATGTGTTTTTTATTTTTATCTTTGTATTTTTTTTGAAAATAATCTTTGAATATTAAATAGCTTTAATCGTTAGAAAAATCCCCCCAAAAAAATCCATAAGAAATCTATAAATTTTAATTTTAGAAATTAAAATCAAATAAAATTTAATATTTAAAGACTTTTTATTTTTTATTTTTTTAATATTAAATTTTTAAAATAAATAATTATAATTGAAAACAAAATCTCATTTAACTATAATATATTTGTAAAATAATAAAATTAAATTTATAAATAAAGATAATTATTCATTTTAATAATATAATATTATTAATAAATAATATCAATACAAATTTTAAAAAAATATTTAGTCTTATCTTTTTCTAATGTGATAATAAGAAAAATATAAAATAAATAATTTAGGTTTAAATAGTTTTTTTGTCATGTAAATTGATGTATTTTTTATTTATTTTTGTCTTTGTATTTTTTTTAAAAATAATCCTTGAATATTAAATTTTTTAAAACTTTAATCGTTAAAATAATTTTTTAAAGAAAAATCCAAAAAAAATCTGGAAGAAATTTATAAATTTTAATTTTAGAGATTAAAATCAAATAAAATTTAATATTTAAAAACTTTTAAAAAATAAAATATATAGAAAAAAGAAAATCACATGACTTTATAACTTATTTTTTAGATAAATTAAATAATCAATATATCTAAATTTATTTATTATAGATGAATAAGAATTTCCGAATATAATTGCATTTTTATTATAGATATAGCTTTAACGTTTCTCTGTCTACATTTTGTTGTTCCTCTCTCTCTCTCTAACACCGAGTGATGGGCACTTTCCAGCTGTGGTGGGAGGCCCAAAAGGAGCTCATCTTCTCCTTCACCGGTCTATCACCGACCACTTTCTTCACTGGATTGGCGATTCTATTTGCTCTTTTCTACGTCGTTTCCGGTCTCTTTGGCTCCTCCTCCTCCGACCGTCACCACCAAACCCGCCACATCCAAGCAGAGGTTCCCCCTCTCCGACCCCCCGTTCAGCTAGGTGAAATCACCGAAGAAGAGCTCAAGGCCTACGATGGCAACGATCACGATAAGCCCTTGCTCATGGCCATTAAGGGCCAGATCTATGATGTCTCCCAGAGCAGGTTTAGCATAACCCTTTTTCTTTGATTCTCTGTTAATTTTATTTTTCTGATACCCTATTGTGTAGCTGATAGGTATTTTTGATTTTTTCATATCTAAAAGTTGGGGGCCTTTTTGGTCTTCTTTGTCTGTGGCTCTTTTTGTTTGTTGCTCTACCAAATTGACCCATATGTGCCCCCAATGAACTCTTTTTTTTTTGAAGTGACTCATAATTGATTTCAAAGGTGTAGATATGGTTTTAACATGTGTGGATGCCATTGGATTTGTTCCCATAATTGATTATAATTTGAGGCTAGATTTTGAAATTATATAGATATGAGGTTATTTTTCTTTCAATGTAACTTAACAGAGTTTTGTTCCAGGATGTTCTATGGACCCGGCGGTCCTTATGCTTTATTTGCTGGCAAGGATGCTAGTAGAGCTTTAGCAAAGATGTCTTTCGAAGATAAAGATCTGACCGGTGATATTTCCGGTCTTGGCCCATTTGAGCTCGACGCGTTACAAGACTGGGAATACAAGTTCATGGAGAAGTATGTTAAGGTGGGAACTATTAAAAAGGAAGTTCCAGTTACTGAATCCACCGGCGAACCATCAGAAACTACTCCCCGCGATGTTGATGCTGTTAATCCAACTGCTGCAGCTGTTAAAAGTGATGAAACACCTTCAAATACATTGGAAAAAAATGGAAAAAGGAAAAAGTGTTGTTAGGCCGGCAAATTTGTATGCACTGTAGTTGCTTTTCTTGAAGTTGAACATTCAGTCTAATAAATAATAAATTGTAGTGGTGGTAACAGAGGAATGGGTTGCTCTGGACTTTTGCATAATCCTTGATTGAATAATGTATTTCTTTTAGCAAGAATAAATGATCTGCATTGCTTTTAGCAAAAAGAATAAATGAAGTGGAATGAAGGAGTTTGATGAAATTGATTGGTATGTGATGAATTCAAGTGACATCTATTCCATTCAATTATATTACTTACCACCATTTTTTCCTTTGATTTGGGCATAATGTGAAATTTGTTGCGTTCTGTCGTAAAATATCTGGTCGGTTTGATTACGCATCATTCAGTTCGGTTTGAAATTTTCATCTCGTCCGAATATGTGTTTTGGTAAGGCGATTGATTAATTGATAGTAGACAATGTGATGTTTCTTTCTTCATGCTTTACATTATAGCTTGAATGCTCTCAAATCTAAAGCGAAAAACTAATGGGAAGAAGTTACATAGATGGTTTCAAAAAACCTAGTGAAAAACCTATTGTAAAGCCAAAGAAACTACAAAAATGGGTTCATCTATGTTAAAGTCAGACAACAAAAAACTAACCAAATTATGAGATGTGTGTCTGTATTTGGTGCCTATAAGGTTAAGGTGAACATTCTATGTGGCTACTTGCTAAAAAACCATAATATTAATTCAAATGGACATCATAACATTCAAATCATGTGGTTGTAGGCTTCAAAACAGGATCTGTAAAAATGACCTGTAAACATTGCATATTAACGTGACCTCTAAAAACCATTGCAAGGGACTAAATTGATCATTAACATGAACATTATCATTAACACAAACATGACCGTTACATGAAGAGGTAGTTAAAAATGGCATTGAAATTGCATGAACTTAAAGGTTACATCAAAATTATTAGTCTTGTGTCTGAATATTACATCAAAATGGATGAACATAATATTATAATGTACTAATTTGTCTAATTTTGTGATCCTAACATCATATTAAATAAATCTAATACAATGTTTTAGAGATATTACTATATTTCCACCCTTTAGAATAATTCAATCATCTGCCCCTTTTTTTCTTACAGTTTCTCTTATTGTGGTCCATAACTCCACTTTTTTTTTTGCAGGTAATAATTGGTAGTTTTTTAGTAGGAGAACCAAATTCCTTTTTAATGACTAATGGACTAATTGCCATGGAGTTAGATAAATGGCACAATTGTGGTCTATTGGAATGCAAAATGGTACGTGAATAAAGTTTTGAAAATGGTAGATTTCATGCACTATATATTATCAATGATTTAGCATTGAAACAACCCTATAATAATTGGAGACATACTAACAGAATACTAAAGCGTATTGAAACAAGCCTATAATAATTAGACACATAGTCTTGAGTTGTTTTTGTTTTTTGTTTTTCCATACATGTTATCACATGGAAACTTGAAATCCCAGTCAAGTTCCAATTCAAATGAAGTAAATTAATGATAAAATGAGTCAAAAGAAATGAAGTAAATGAGATTATACCTTTAAATGGTATGAAATCAGTGCATAAAGTCCCTCATGTATATGGTGTAAATCATAAAGAAGTAAGTAAAGGAATCACTGCATGAACCCATTGTCTCTACCTCTACAACAATATAAGTAATGTGAAATATGCATTTAATCCTATGATAGAGCCTGACATGTGTGTGGAAATAGAGTCTTGCATATCTCTAAACATATATAAATACCTACGTAGTACAGACACCTCTAAAGAAAGGTGTGTCCGTGTCGGTATCAGACACTTACATCAACATTTATAATTACATTTTATTTATTTTTTAAAATTATTATCAGTGTCGTTATGTCAGTGTCAATATCGTATTCTGAATGTCCGTGCTTCATAAATAAATATTCTAAAACACATGACTTACATTGAACTCAGAATATTGTACGAAAACACTGCTATTTAGATTTGATTTTAGCAACTCTTATGCATAACTCATCAACTGAGTGAATTGGTCCCATCAGCTTGAATCAATTAGTTTCTCCATATTTTGCCCCTATTTTGGATCACATGACAATTTTACTTCCCACTTATCAACAACTTCAACTATTAGCCTCAGCATGTTTCATGTCTAGACAATGCCTAATATGATTCTATGTGGTGAACAAATATAACATGTATTGATGATGACAAAGGGATGAAAGAAAAATATTATAAACATCATAAAATGAAGAAGACATTTTGAATCAAATAAAAAAAATGAGAATTCTCTAATGTTTGGTCCAAAAGAATCAAAATTTAAAGAACACCATCAAGAAACGATTTTATTTGCTAGGACTTTTATGTGATGGTGTGCTCTATTGTTTTATTTTTCTATAGGATAAAAAGTGTAATTTTAAACGTGTCGCTCTCAAAGTTATAAGGTCATTACCATACTTTTAAATTGCGGTTGCAGTTGTGAGTGTTGTGAGTGTGAGTGTTGCGATTGTTGCGATGCGCATTATGACCATTGTGACATGAATTTTGGTTGAGAAATATACCATTAGCAACACTTAATGTTAAGATTTTTTAGAAGTATATTGAGTTTGGATTCTAAATTTTGAGCTTTTGATAAAATACTTGAAGAAATTTGGGTGAATAGTCTAAAGCGGTTCTTAATGTGAAAGGATGCAAGATTTCAAATCACAACATAATTGTGGTCTGATGCGGTTGCGGAGACTACCACATTAATAATATTGCTTCTGCAATTATGATTGCGGACCACAATTTAAAATCGTGGTCATAACAAAAAAACACACACAAATTTCTTTTTCATGCTTCATATATTTTTAAAAGATCTTCTAAAATAACTTTTGATTGAGCCAAAATGTTTTAAACCGACTTATAATCGATTATGAACTTTCTTTGATGGATTATACAAGAAACTCAATCAAGAATCAATCACGGAACTTATTTAATCAATTTTAAGGCAATTTTGCTTAATAATCAGTTAAGAAGCCTTATAATCGATTAGATTTTAGATTCAAATAGATTATAGTCGCATCGTAATTATGTAGTGAATCCAGACCTTAAAAAGTTTTTTTATTTGACTTAATATTTTATTATAAAAGAAGGTGTTCATTAAAAAAAAGGCAGGAATTCTAAATATTACTTTCTTCTTTACTCTTTCCTTGCTCCAAATTTTCTTATACACTTAAACTATTATGTAAGTCTTGAGAGAGCAAATAGTAAAGATATTTTTGTGTAATGCTGTATCATTCTAATATGAAATTTTAAAATGAGAGAGGTTGTTTTCTTAAACTTAAATAGGTCGTAAAGGTGAGATAAAATTTTAGGGGTATAAGTTAAGAGATAAATAAAGAAATAAATTTTTGGAAATTGTGTATTGAATTTATTAAAAATTTATAATTAATAATTTTATTTATTTATTTAAAATAAATTTTTTATTTATGAGTTTCTTAACCTGTACTCTTGGGACAGAAGTTAACATTATCCAAATTTTAATGTAAGAAGATTAAGGGTGAGCCTGTGTTAAAAACTTGATGGTAATAAAAATCTTAAAGAGTAATCCTTGAGAACATGAGTAGGTCTCATGGTTTTGTACCGAACCAATACAAACTCTACCATGTTCCTTCCTTTTTATTATCTTGTACTTTATTTCTATTTACTTTCTCTTCTTCTACTTCATAATATCAATCTTAAATTTGATTAAATTTAATTGAAATTTTAGAAAATATTTTTAGTATAATCTATCTCTTATTATGTCTGAAGTCACTTTAGTAATAAGTGACCACATAATAGAAATTTTTTCAGTTTAAAAATGTATAACATTATTAAAGACATGTTTTTATAAATTATTTGAAAAAAAGACTATTAAACAGTACATAATTTTCAACAAATTTAAATTTCTAAAACAAACTAAATTATTGTTAAAACTAAAAGAGTATCTTAGTGGTACGAGTTTTCAAATAGAAGTTAAACTTTTATAAAAATTTGATGTTAGAAGTTGTAATTCATTATTTTGTAGAATAAGTTGTATTCAATTGAGGTGTGTTTGATCTAATTGAAGTAGTGGTCAGATGTATTCGATAGTGTCGAATATAACATATAGCTGTTATGTCGATGTCAAAATATAACTTTGTATATTTTGGACTTGGATTGTATGTTTTGGCCTTGGACTTTGATCGCTTATAAATAAGCATGATATTGTATAGTTTTACATAATTAACAGTTTAACAACTTTACAAGTTTTCGAATATGTTTTCTAATTCTCTCCTATCTCTTTTTTCTCCTTCTTCTTTACTTTTCTTGAAACCTTAATTGTTTCATCTGTTCCAACAAATTGGTATCAACGAGTCCAATTGCGATTCAGAGAGAATCTGTAATGAAAAACAGAAATACAACATCAACGCAATTTCTAGTGAATCTACTAGTTTTCAAAGGGGAGAACTACGAGACGTGGGTTGCGCAGATGAAGGTCATCTTCAAATTTCAAGATGTGGTTGAAATCATGAATGATAGAATACCTGCATTGAAAGAAAATGAGAATGATGTTCAGTAAACTGTTGTTTACGCTGAAATTTCATAATTAACCACTAGTCTCTTAATTAAAAGTTACATGCAAGACCGACTAATGAATCCTAGGATATAGTGCTAAAGTTCTTAACTTGTGGTTTTCTTTTAGGAAAAGACGCTATTTCAAATAGGTCGAAATAGTTGTAGTGAAAGCGTGGAAATATAATCTCGACAGAAATAAGGCAAATTATTGCAGTAAAGCAAAAGCAAAAAATAAAATGATGAATGATGTGTAAACGAAAGTAATTGGACTAGAAAGTAAATTGAATTGAAAGACTTTTGCATTAAAGTAAAGATCGATGTTTCATGGTTTATACATTCTCTCAATGAAAACTTTTTTCTCTTAGCGCTAGTACTTCGAGTGTAAGTGAGATTTTGTAGTAAAATGAACCCCCTGAATTCTACAAATGAAATCCCTATATATACTAGTAAGAAATAATTGCTCTCAACATTCAGATCTTCAGCTATCACCACGTAGAAGCTTGCATGCCTTTCGCTTTGCATTTCCTCCACGTGTCCTTCAGAATGTAACTCAAAAGCAGTTATCCATATTTGAACGTGATATCTACTTCTTCGATGCATTTGTTGTTGTCGAGAATTCTACTGTCGAAATGTTTCCACAACATTCCAAAAAATACTAAGTCCCAATTTCTCCTTGTCTGAGACCCAAAACTGCGTACAAGTCATCAAAAAGTCAACATGTCTTTAACTTTGACCCGTTTGCTGAGGCATTCCCTTGTCTAAAATCCCTGGTAATAGCTGCACACAAGGAACGATGAAAGAAAGATAGAAAATCTCTGTTCTTGATCCATCAATGTGTGGATCCTAACGTGTTTGAGAAGATCATTGAAGAACAAACAACAAAAGGCGCGCATAAAAAGTTAAAGAACTTGTACGACGAATATGAAAAATTGAAGAGGGTGAAGTTGCAGACGCTGAAAAATCAATTTGAGAGGACTCAAATGAAATAAGATGAGCCAATTTCAGAATTTGTATTGCTAATAAACCAGATGAAGGTGTGTGGTGAATCAATCAATGATTTGAAAAAGATTTACAAAGTGTTGAGATCTCTGATTACAAATTTTTATTACATTGTAGTGTCTATTGAAGAATCCGAGAACCTAGATGAGATGAAGCTAGAAGAACTTCAAGATTCATTAGAGGCTCATGAGATGAGGCTGAAGCAGAGGAAATAAGAAACGGAGAAGGTGACTGAATAAGCACTGCAAGCAAGATTCATCAAGAAATCTGGAGAAAAAAAGGAAAAATAGAGAAAGAATCTTACTAATGATGAAAAGTCAAACAAGAATTCAAAGAATCACTCTGATTCAATCAAGAAAGTCACGAGCAACAAGTATTCCAGGAAGAAAGTTGACATGGGTGAGGTGCAATGTTACAACTGTCAAGGATTTGGTCATTATGCTCGAGATTGTAGAAGAAAGAAAGAATCTATAGAAAAATATGATGACGAAATGCAATATGTACATGCTGGAGAAAACGACTCAGATGATATGCTACTCATGGAAAATACTCAGTCGAATAATGAACAAACCAATATGTGGTATCTGGATTAAGGATGCAACAACCACATGACTGGAAATAAAAACTAGTTTACCAAGTTAGATGAATCAGTCGAGAAGGTGATCAAGTTTGTAGATGGAAAACATGTTACTCAATCGGAAGAGGAAACATATCTGTGATGAGAAGGAATGGTAGAAGAGCCATCATTACTGACGTATTGTATGTACCTTTAATGACAAGTAATTTGATAAACATAAGTCAATTACTTGCCAAAGGGTATAATACGAAGTTGGAAGAAAATTTGATGAAGGCGTATTATGGTGAATGAAGGATGATCTTGAAGGCATCATTGTCAGATAATAAAACCTTCAAGATTGAGATCAACATGGTTGATCATCAGCGTCTTACTTCAACTGTTATCGAAGATAAGAATTGGCTATGGCATCATAGGTATGGACACTTAAACTTAAAAGGTCTAGGTATGCTCAACCAGAAGAAGATGGTGTATGGCTTACCTCAAGTGAAATAACCAAGTCAAGTATGTGAGGAATATTGCAAAGTAAATCAAGTTAGGAAGGCATTCAAACATGACTTATCTATGAAGTCGAGAGAAAAGCTGGAGCATGTTTACTTTGATGTGTGTGGACCTTTTGATGTAAGGTCGAATGGAGGTAACTTCAATTTCCTAACATTCATATATGAATTCACCAGATATATGTGGATTTACCTTATTGAAAGGAAGATTGAAGTATTCACACAATTTAAGAAGTTTAAATTACATGTCGAGAAACAAAGTGGATGCAAGTTAAAGAAACTGAGAACTGATGGTGGAGGTGAATACACCTCTAGAGATTTTGTAAGATTTTTCACTGTTGAAGGTATATAGCATGAGGTCATTGCATCCTATACACCTTAGCATAATGGTATAATTGAGAGGATAAATACAATTATATTGAACATGACTAGGAACATTTTGAAAGCTAAATAAATGCCAAGGATATTTTAGGAAGAAACAATTTTGACAACAATATACATTCTAAATAGATGTCCAACAAAGAAGATAATCGATAAGACACCTTATGAGGCTTAGACATGGAAGAAGTCAAGTGTTAATCATCTTAGAGTCTTTGGATCAATGTGCTTCAGGCATGTACCTGAACAATTAAGGAAGAAACTAGATGATCAAAGTTAGGCTATGGTGCTCATAGGTTATCATTCGACTGATGCATACAAATTATATTCACCAAATGATAATAAACTTGTGATTAGTCGAGATGTTATAGTGGATGAAAGCAAAGGGTGGGATTGGAGTCAAGGGTCAATTTGACAGGAGCAAGAAATAGTCATAAATATTCTTGATGAATACTAACAAACTGAATTCATAACCAATCGAAATGAAGAACCACTTGAGCAGAGTCTTATGAGATCGACTAGAGCAAGTACTAAGTTGACAAAGCTTGCTGGATATGAGATATTTCCAAATCAAGCTATTGATGTAGACAGTGACTTAATAGAACAAGTAATGATGATGATTGAGTCAGAACCAATCAATTTGGATCAAGCTATGAATGATTCTAAGGCCAATTGATGTGAAGTGGGTCTAAAAGTTAAAGTTAAGGCCAAATGGTGAGATTGTTAAGCACAAAGCAAGACTAGTGGCAAGAAGTTTTCAGTAAAAACCTGGTATTAATTTCGACGAAGTTTATGCACCTGTGGCAAGCTGGAAACCATCAGAATGGGTGTATCGACTGCAACATGCAAAGGATGAAAAACATATAAACTAGATGTAAATTCAACATTTCTGAATGGACCATTGGAAGAAGAAGTCTATGTCAGTCAACCACCAGGATTCGAAATCAAAGGGAAGGAGTCGAAGGTATATAGATTAAGAAAGACTCTTTATGGTTTGAAGCAAGCCCAAGGGCTTTGAATAAGAGAATAAATAGCTCCCTGATCGAAGCAGGTTTCTCAAAATGTGTCTCAGAACATGAAATGTATGTCAAAATATGCTTGCATTTGGATGATTTGATGATTACATGTGCAGATGAAGCATAAATAAAAGAAGTCAAGTTGAAACTGATGCAAGAGTTTGAAATGTCCGACCTAGGGAGCTTGTCATATTTCTTAGGAATGAAATTTAAAGACGCAAGTGAAAGAGTGTTTCTGCACCAGACAAAGTAGGCTCGTGACATCTTGAAGCGGTTCAAAATGAGCAAGTGTAACGCAGTCGTCACACCATCGGAGACTAGAGAAAAGTTGAAAAAGGAAACACATGTTGAGTTTGTAAGTGCAACATTGTACAAATAAATCATTGATCCTTAAGGTATCTTTGTAATACCAGGCCCGACATTTTTCAAAATGTTGGATTATTGAGCAGATTTAAGAGAAACCCCAAGAGTGTCACCTAAGAAAATGAAGTTGTTTGTCGACAACAAGTCATCTATCGATATGACGAATCACCCAATATGTCAC
This sequence comes from Lathyrus oleraceus, assembly GCF_024323335.1. Classification (NCBI taxonomy): domain Eukaryota; kingdom Viridiplantae; phylum Streptophyta; class Magnoliopsida; order Fabales; family Fabaceae; genus Lathyrus; species Lathyrus oleraceus. The sequence goes on from NC_066584.1 coordinate 432,061,256, forward strand.
GGTCAAAGTAATCACATATAAATGATATATCATTTTCTTAGGGATCAAATTAACAAAGAAAAGTTTGAACTTGAGCATTGCAAGACAAAATGGCAACTAGCTGACATACTCACCAAACTTCTAAAGAAAGTCATGTCCGATGAGTTGAAGAGAAGCATCTGGGTGAGAAGTCTCGAAAACACGAATTATATGGTATGTTAGAAGTTGTAATTCATTGTTTTATAGAATAAGATGTATTCGACTAAGGTGTGTCTGGTCTAGTCGAAGTAGGAGTCAACAGTATTCGATAGAGTCTAATACATCATATAACTGTTTTGTCGAAACCATTTTTTATATATATTTGGGGCTTGAATTGCATGTTTTGGCCTTGAGCCTTGATCGCCTGTAAATAAGCATGATGTTGTATAGTTTTACATAATTAGCAGTTTAATAGCTTAATAAATTTTCAAATAGGTTTTATAATTCCTATCTCTTTTTTCTCCTTCTTCATTCTTTTTAAAACCCTAAAGCTATGTTTGGATTGATGGAACATAACGGAGTGGAGCGTAATGAAACACGACGAAGCGGGAAGGAGTGGAGCGGAATGAAACACGACGGAGCGGGAAGGAGTGGATCGGAATGAAATATAGATCTCACTCCATTGTTTGGTTACTTTATTAAAAATGTCTCATTCCATCACATACACCCCAAATTGGATGGAACAAAAAATAAAGATTTTAATGGAATTGGATGTAATGAATTTCATCATGTTCCATTCCATTCCATTCATTATTTGCAAATCCAAACAATAAAATCTCATTAATAACCACTCCACTCCATTCCATTCCATTTCATACCACCAATTCAAACATACCTAATTGTTCCATATATTCCAACATTTAAAATATTCAACATATTTTTCAAATTTAAAATAAATCACTACTTAAAATCAAATTGGACTTTTTGGCAACCCCATATGTGATGACATTTTGCTTCTTAGATAAATGTCTTGTTAACTTAGAAGTTGATTTCCTTAGACTTGTCAAATCCTTGCAAAATAAATGAAACACAGAAAAAATATTGTTTTCAGAAACAAATTTCTAATGAATATTTTTCACTTAAAAGTTTTTCTCGCGTTTAGCATCACACTTTCTAATTATTGGAATATGAGGGACCAAGTTCGTCACATTGAACCGTAAACAATTATATAAATGAGTTTAATGCTACATCTCTGTTCAAAACCTTAAATCATTAAATACATACTTAAAAGTTTTTCTTATTAGAAACATTTTTAAAAAATGTTGGGCTATAATCAAGTCAACAGTAAGTTTTAATTTTGTAAAACAGATCTATCGATGTTGTTAGTATTAAGAGTGATCGAATTTCGATTTGGATTGATTTTGAGCTAAAAATTCATCCAATCCAAATATTAATTTATTTGTGTTCGATTCGATTTTGGATGATTAATTAAAAAAAATTAAATTCAATCTGATTCAATTTTATGCAATTTAATTTGAATAGATTTTTAGATATCCAAAATATAAATTGTATTTTTTTTTAATTAAAAAAAATGATAATAAATAATAAATTTGATATAATATATTAAAATGATAGATTGTGGTTGAAACAAATGAAATAATACAAATAAATAAATTAAATTAAACTAATAAATAATATTAAAAGAATAAGGATCATCAAATAATAAGTTCTAAAAACATATCATATTGAAAATAAGAATAAAAATATATACATATGTTTCAGTTTTGAAAAGTCAATCCGAAATGCGTTTCAAATTGAGCGTTTTTTACAAAATAACATCCAAACACATCCAATAATATTAGTTTTTTTTTGCGATTTTCGATTTTTTAAGATCAATTTACGGTTTTTATTTGGATCGGTTTGACTTTGAACAACCTTAATAAATATAATCTATTCGAACAAACTTAAGCCTATCAATAATAATAAACTTGAAATATTAATTCTGATTTGTGTAGAAAGAATAGATCCAACATTTAAAATTCATGATGAGTGGTATTAAAATTGTTATCTTATAAATAAATAGATTAGGTCTCCTTTACTACTTACATTAACAAAGAAACAAACTAGCTTTCATCATACAATTTTATCATCTGCATACAGTGGAAGAACTTGCTACTCGATAATGTCTTGGTGAAAATATCAACATCAATGTCATCAGTCGAAACCTTCAACACTTGGACTTCTCCATAATCGACTATCTATCTGAAGAAATGGAGCCTCACATCGATGTACTTGGTTCGCTCATAATAGGCTGAATTCTTAGACAAGTGTTTTGCACCTTGACTATCACATTAACATTGATTGTTTGACCTTGAAGTTTCAGCTCCTTAGCAAAACCTTCAAGCCACAATGTTTCTTTCACAGCTTCAGTTAGGGCAATATACTATGCTTCAGGGATTGATAAGGCAACAACCTTTTGAAGTGTTGATTTCTAACTGATTGTTGTGTCAAACATAGTGAACACATATACAGAAATAGATTTTCTAGACTCTATACAACCTGCATAATCGGAGTCGATAAATCCTTTGATTTGGACTTTTATATCATCACCACAAGCTCCACGATAAATCAGGACTCTACTTAGAGACCAATTTATCTACCTTAGAATCCACTTTAATGCTCGCCAGTGCGCCTTCCCAAGATTGTCCATATAGGCTATATCTGGGCTCGTACATAACATATCATACATCAAAGAACCTACTATACTAGCATATGGAATGATATTCATATAGGCTCTTTCGACTTCAGCACTAGGACTTTGAGTCATACTCAGCTTGAACTGAGGATTAGCTGATGTTAGAACATGCTTTGAATTTGACATACCAAACTTATCGAGAATCTTCTTCAGATATGTCTCTTGAGATAAGAATAATCTCAACTGTTTTCTATCTCTCCGGATGTCAATCCTAAGAATCTTGGAGGCATCTCTTAGATCCTTCATGTCAAACTCCTTATCGAGTTCATCCTTCACCTTCATAACCTCCTTGACATTGTTGCTTGATATGAGGATGTCATCCACAAAATTACAAGTGAATTTCCATGTCAAAATTTGAAGCAAACACATTGGTCAAACTGGCTCATTGTGAAACCTATGTGTTCCATGAACTTGTCGAATCTCATATTCCATTGTCGAGGAGATTATTTCACGGCATATAGCGACCTATTCAACTTGTACACATAATCTTCCTTTCCTTTTTCTACATACCCTACAACTTTCGAATGGATATAAGCTTTACAACAGGTGAGAACACATCATTGAAGTTAACACCTTCTTTCTGAGTGAACCCCCTAGCAACCAACCTTGTCTTAAATATCTTCGACATCACTCCTTCGATTCCTTTCTTAACCTTGAAAATCCACTTACGACTGACTAACCTGGACCCTGCAGGTTTCTCGATTAGCTCCAAAGTGGTATTATCATGAAGAAATTTCATCTCATCATCCATGGATTTCATCCACTCAGTCTTGTTTTGACTCCTCACAACTTCCTTGTAGTCTCTAGGTTCTTCATAAAGAACCCCACTTGCAGAGATTAAGGCGAATGCTATGAGATCTGCATAACTAAGTCTCTGAGGTGGCTTGATGACTCTTTTCGACCTCTCTCTTGCCAGCAGGTAGTCATTATCAATCTCCTCATCTTCATCAGCAACTTATGCACCTTCTTCGACTTCATCTAGGTTATGCAACTCAACATCACTATGCTCCACCTCAGCAGGAATCTCTTCCCGTTCCAGCTCCTCTTTAGAGATCTTGGTACTTTGACCAACGTCATCCATTTTCTTGAAATCCATCTCAGCTTCAATGAAAACTACATCTCGACTTATGATACACCTCCTGTGACCTGGCTCTAGGCACCATAACCTATAAGCTTTGACTCCTTTAGGGTATCTAAGAAACATACATCTTAGAGCTCTAGGTTCGACATTGTCTTGCCTAATGTGAGCATATGCTACACAACTAAATACTTTTAGTTTGTCTAGGTCTAGTGGATGATCTAACCAAACTTCTTCAAGTGTCTTCATCCCCAAAGCAGTCGAGGGACACCTGTTTATTAGGTAAACTGCAGTCATGACTACCTCAGCTCAAAAAATCTTCTTTAATCCCACACTAACCAATATGCACCTCACTCTTTTCATAATGGTTCAATTAAACCTTTAATCCAAACCATTTTTTTGGGGAGTGTCATACCCCAAATTTTCCCCTAATTCAGTAAATCAATACACTCATCATGAGTTTCACATCATCTGCACATCATAACATGCATTTCATATTGCATAATGCATGAAATATCAAACAGAATAAATTTTTGGATTTATGAAAAAACCGGCCGAATTGATCCTCAAATGTACGTAAAATTAGCGGGCTAAAATTTTCAAGATCGATCTTGCAGACGTCAATTTTATTAATTTACGATTCACGTAGTTTAACCTGACGTGCTCGTTTTAATTTTTTTGACTACTTTTTCGGTCGCATTTTGAACAGCTTGAGCCTTTTAATCGGTCATTTTTTATTTCAAAATTTGATTAAAACCTGTATTTTTCTGAGAGGTTTATTTCGCGCTAGTCATTTTGGGGCATTCAGTTTAATTTTTTGAGCACTTTTGCGTCTGACTTTTGTTCATTTTGAGTCGGTTTATTTTTCTTTTTTGTCAAAATATCCGAAATAAATAAATAAATTTTTCTATACTTTTTTTTCAAATTAATTTTGATTATATAAACTAATATAATTTTATTCGATTTAACTTGTTTCCAATTCATTTGACACCTTAAAAGTATCAAAAGGGCAGTTTTGGAATTTATAAAAAAATAAAACCCTAAGTTGAACTACAAGTACCAACACTTGGCATTGAAAGAGGGACTAAAAAAACCTAGACCACCAATCAGCGACACATTATTTTTTCCTCTCTCCATTTGAAGAGCTATAAACAAAAAAATAGTCTTCTTTAAAGACCAATAGCAACCGTCCCATCCTAGGGGAGACTTTCTCTCAGTATCCACTTCAAATTGAAAACAAAAATGAATGAATGAAAAAAACCTCATCCACCCTCATATTTCTCTCATGTTCAACACCATTCAACTTTTCTCCACATAGCATGAAACCTTCTTTACCATTTCTCATCTTTTTAAAACACACATCATATACACATAAAACCAACTACATATTACTACAACCATGTTACCACAACTTCACCACTATGTTATGAACCTTCCACTCTCCCTTTTAAATATCACATAATCCGTCCTCCATTTTCCATGAACAAAACACCACCCCACAACATAACAAAATTGAAAAAGAAAAAAAGAAATGAAGAAGAAGTGTGAAGTCACGCAACTTCATTTTCGAGCACCGCCAAGCGAACCAAGACCATCCTGGAAGCACTCTATCGATCCTCTTTTCTTCTTTGTTTGCTTACTATACTATTCATGCATTTTGTTTGTGTTGTTTTAAGATTTGGAAAATGTTTTTATTTTGTTATTTTTCTTTTTTGTCAAAATATCCGAAATAAATAAATAAATTTTTCTATACTTTTGTTTCAAATTAATTTTGATTATATAAACTAATATAATTTCATTCGATTTAACTTGTTTCTAATTCATTTTACACCTTAGAAGTATCAAAAGGGCAGTTTTGGAATTTATAAAAAAATAAAATCCTAAGTTGAACGATAAGTACCAACACTTGGCATTGAAAGAGGGACTAAAAAAACCTAGACCACCCATCAGCGATACATTATTTTTTTCTCTCTCCATTTGAAGAGCTATAACAAAAAAAAATAGTCTTCTTCTTTAAAGACCAATAGCAACCGTCCCACCCTAGGGGAGACTTTCTCTCAGTATCCACTTCAAATTAAAAACAAAAATGAATGAATGAAAAAAACCTCATCCACCCTCATATTTCTCTCATGTTCAACACCATTCAACTTTTCTCCACATAGCATGAAACCTTTACCATTTCTCATCTTTTTAAAACACACATTATATACACATAAAACCAACTACATATTACTACAACAATGTTACTACAACTTCACCACTATGTTATGAATCTTCCACTCTCCCTTTTAAATATCACATACTCCATCCTCCATTTTCCATGAACAAAACACCGCCCCATAACATAACAAAATTGAAAAAGAAAAAAAGAAATGAAGAAGAAGGGTGAAGTCACGCAACTTCATTTTCGAGCACCGCCAAGCGAACCAAGACCATGCTGGAAGCACTTTATCGGTCCTCTTTTCTTCTTTGTTTGTTTACTATATTATTCATGCATTTTGTTTGTGTTGTTTTAAGATTTGGAATCTTTTTTTATTTTGTTATTGTTATGAAGTAGAGAGAAAGCAAATATTGAAAATGAGGTTACGTTAATAAACTTTATCTGTTAAAAAAATATATAAATATTATTGTAAAAAGTATTATTTAAAAAAGTCAAGGAGAGAGTTTTTATTATGAATATTTTTTTAGAAAAAAGAAGAAGAAAAAAAGGTTAAATATTTTTTTGTTACTGAAAGAAGAGCAAGCCAAGAAATAGTAAGAGAGAGGGCGCCTCTCATATTTGTTTTTTTTTTTTTTTTTTTAATTATTTTTTTTATTGTTTGTTTTGTCATTATTTATTAAGTTTTGATTTAAATTAGGGTTATGGTATTTTAGATGGGCTAGGTCCAATTGAGTTTTGTTGAACACTCCTATGTTTATATTTACACATCTCTTATATTTAATTTTACTCTTTATATTTTCTTCTTTTAATTTTATTTATTTAATATTTTTTTGATTGAATTAATTATATAAATTAGTAGTTAATTAATTGTTTAAATTTCTATTTGATTAAACAAGTAGATTTTAATTATTTATTTGCTCTCTTCATTACTAAGTGGATTGTTGAAATATTTGTTTAGTTGATTTCAATGTGTCTTAGTCATTTTGTTAGGTGATCCATGTTAATATCCTCGTATTGTAAATAATCATGCTCGACATCTTACTAACGTTTCAACTTCACACAAACTTCACTAACACGTCTATTTATTTTCAAAAACAATTTCAATCAATTTCATTTTGACAATTTCAATAATCAAATCATAATTCTACACAACCAAACTACTTTTTAAATCAAATGCAAATATTCAAATATTTTTAAACAAATAACTAGAAAGAAGAGGGTCATTGGAATCTAGTATTCCGGTGGGAACCCTCGAATGATCGGTCCCGAGCCTCACGTTTTGGGTTAACCGTTCATTCTTTTCTTTCGTCCCTAAAACACTTTAATTAACTTGGACAAAATAAGGGCCGTTGGGATCAAGCATTCAGGCGCAACTCTTTGAACAATTGATTCTTATCAAGCGTTCGCTGTCCATCAAACAATTTTCTCAATTAATTCTAATGAAAAAAGACCATTGGAATCTAGCATTCCGGTGGAACCCCAAATGATTAATCTCGAGGCTTATGTCTCGTTCTCATCAAATGTTTGTCATTCACTTATAAAATACATGCAATACATCAAAATTCTTTTTCTCGCCACCGTGTAATTAATCAAAAACCTTTTCGAAACGAAAGACATCTTGTCTTAAGATGATGCAAGGCAATGCTTCATCCACAATTATTGAGTTGAGATAAGTGATGTTTTCCCGAAGGTTGATTTGTAAATCCATTCGATGTGATGTATACGTCTGCTCCTCACCTGTTTTGAGTAAAACAATGTTTATCATTGATTAATACAAGATAACTTTTACTAAAATTAACCAACAAATAAACATTTTCTATCTGGAACTACGTAAGCCTTAAATTCTCTATTGTACCCGGAGATCGTAGGAGCATGATTGTGAAATCTTGTCAGACCTATTAATAAAAAATCTTTTTTTAGTTCTTTGCCCTCTATTTATAAAAACCATTTTAGGTCCTCTCTCATTAATAAAATTCAAAAATATTTCTCTGATCTCTTTTTATATCCCACATAAGTAGAAGATTAGAAACTAACACAAGTTAACATTCAAATCGAAACTAACTAAACGGTTCTCGTTGAGTACAACGAATATGAGGGGTGCTAATACGTTCCCCCCGTGTAACAGACTCCCGAACCTTGATATTGGTTGTGATGACCATATCTTATCTTTTCTTTTAGGGGTTTTATCGATATTTTCCCTTCCCCTCTTTGGGAATAAATAAAGTTCGGTGGCGACTCTGTTCAGTCCATCATGCGAGTGTGCGTTTGCACTTTGCTAGGCCGTGTTCTCATTTTTCAAGGTGTGGCAGATGGAAACTCTTCTGGTGACAAGAACATCTCCTAAGTGAGTCAAACCTAGTTTAGTTAGGTTTTTGTATGTGTGTTAGTTTTTTTTTAATCTTCTTTGTTATATGCTTTCTTTATCTTTGATTTATTGCATTTTGCTATATATATTTGTATATATCTATGTGTGGGATTTGAGATTTGATATCATGAATAAAGCTCTACACCCGAGCTTTGGAAAAAGAAGAGAGAACACACAACTTATAATTGGAAGTTGTGTAGTGTTAGTCCCCAAGGGCCACTCCTTGCGTGTCTAGCATGAAGACTCCCCTAGAGTAGACCTGTATGTAGATCTCGTTATAAGATAGCTAGCTTGTCGCATGACGTTGGTTCATGAAGGGTCCATGATTCTAGGAGCCCCTTTTAGAACCGGTTTCTGCTTTGGTGGTTGCGTAATGTTGGACTCCAAGGGCCTCTCCTTTTAGCACCCAACATGAAAACCCCGCTCAAAAGAGACCTTTTGTCACTCTGGTCATAAAGCGGAAAGCCCGTTGCATGACGTTGATACGATTATGATCCATGACTCTGGGAACCTTATCAAAAATGTAGAAACTATCCTGTGAGTGGGTTTATGGGTAGAAAGCCTATAATTATATGTTAAGGAGCCTACCTAGTAGGGTGTTCTATGTTACTCATGTTATCCCAGATCCTAACTGCCTGCATTGCATTTTATTTGCATACCAAAATACAAAAAAATGCATCGCATCCATTCATATACCATTGCATCTGCATTCGTCATCATGCATTGCATATCATTTTTTGAAAATACCAAAAAAAACTCATCCATCCTTTGTCCATGATCAACAAAGTGATTCTCAACACGCATTTATAATAAAGAACCATGTCTCAAGAGATGATGGACGAGCTAAGGAAAAGCCAAGAAGCATTGAAGGAGGAACTCAATCTTTTGAAGAGCCAAATGGGATGGGTCTTGGAAACCCTTCAAGCCTTGTTGAGAAAATAGGGTCACACCGTACACATTGCTGCAACAGAGGGAGCTACTGCTCCACATCTATCCGATGTTACACCAAGTCAAGGTCAATTCTATGTGGCAATTCCTCATCTACCGACATATGGCCCTCCCTCAGGATGTCACCATCAACATCCTTTGGCTATTCCTCTTTAAAATCACCGAAGTCAGGTTTGGAACAAAAATCAAAATCAGAACATGGGGAACAAAGATCACAATGACTCGATTCTGATTCCATATAGCAAACTCCGCAGCTGATCCAGAATGCTTTGGTGACTCCTCGAGCTCTCACACCCACATCACCATACCTGCCATGGTACAATCTAAATGCACTATGTGAATTCCATAAAGGGGCAGTGGGACATGACATGGATTCTTGCTTAGCGCTGAAAGCCTTGGTACGAGAACTGATTAACAAAAAGAGCTCAGTGTTTGAAGAAGACCACCTGAAGGTCAAATGTGGATACCATACTGGAACAATAGGGAACTCCATCGAGAATGCAATATTTTTAAGCTCAAACTACAAAGATTGATTGACATAAGGCCACCCATGCTCAAGGAGGAAGGCTCAGGTACATATATCTTGATTTCTGGACCAGGTAATGAGAAAGGAAAAGGACCTCTGAAACCCCTTAAGGTTTTGTACCACAAGGAAGAGGTCATAGATGAGCCACAAAGGGACAAACCCTTTTCATGCTTTTAAGCTGCTCGAGAAAACTCTGTCATACGTCAACAAATCTCGAGACAAGTGCCTAGAAATCATGCTAGCATAATCCATTAATCCTCCAAAAGGATCCCGTTGGCTAAGTCGCGGTTGTCAAGTTTGATAGAATTATCCATTGATAACATCTATCATGAAATATTTGGTTGAGTTCTCGGTGTTAAGGAACCATGATCTTAATAAAAAGCCTTTACAAACTCTCAGTCCACTTAACTGTTAGCATATGCATATCATGATCATTCATATATCATGCATAAAAGCAAATTCAAATCATGCATAGCTAAATGTACTTCACGCTCATTTTGCATTGACCCAAGTCTTGTTATTGTTTCTATATCCTGTGACCTCTAATTCCAGTTTGTCTCTGGCACACATAAACAATCGTCCAATTTTTGTAGTTATTTTCAAGTCCAACTCAGTTGGCACCTATCAAAACATTTTTGTTCATGAGGTTCAAGTTCTTTTGGATTATCCGATGAATTTCCAGATTACTCCTTTGTCTCTCTGATGTATTTCCAGACCGAGTCTTGAATTCTGATGTATTTCCAAAATTTCCCTAATGTATTATCGGATGTGTCTGTTATCTGATGTATCTCCGGATATTCCCTGGTTATCTGATGTATTTCCAAAATTCATTTCTTTTACCACCTGATGTATTTCCAGATATTCACCTGTAATTCTGATGCATTTCTAGATTTCGCTTCTTTTACTCTCTGATGAATTCCGGATATGTCATTTTTGTTCTGACGCACTTCCAGAACCCCTATGTCAGTCCCTAGCATTATTTCAAGGCTCCTTGGTGTCTCCTAAAATTTAGTTGTCACTAGCATTATTCCAAGCTCAGTTGTTACTATAACTCATTTTAAACCCAATTTTCGTTGGCGTCATTGTCACTCTGTTTGTAAATACAATCATAATTGGTATCTGAAGTTTGGTTGTCGCCAACATCATTTCAAGTTCAGTTGTTGTTGGCAAACTCCATTGTAGTCGGTAATTGTTTTACTAATGCCTTTGGTTAAGTCCAATTGTTGTTGGCAAAATCCATTAAAAGCTGGTTATAATTCATTGCTTACGATCAAAGTCCAATTGTTGGAAAAATCCGTTAAAAGATGGTTGTAATCCATTGCTTACGGTCAAAGTCCAATTATTATTGGCACTTATCCATTAAAAGTTGGTTGTAATCCATTGCTTACGATCAAAGTCCAGTTGTTGTTGGCACGTGCAGAGAGTTTGATTATCCTGTCTTTCCTGACAGTTCCGTGAAAGTCATGTATGAATTATCATCTTGAGGATTTCCCAGAAGCTTGGAGGTTTTTCGTGTTAGAAAACTCCAATGATGTTGGTTTTGTTTGATTTCTTTGTAAAGAATTATCGTAGCCTTTTACATGGATGATCTACTTATAAGAAGACTCATGTTTATCTTTGTTTTGCATAAATTTCCAGATAGGAATCTCCAAAATATTTGATCTGATGAATTTCTTGTGAGAAATCTCCAAAACTGTCAGATGTATTCTAAACTGTCAGGTCATGTATGAACCTGTTGATGAAACTTGTTTGGTATGTTTTCCAATATTGTCAGGTCATGTATGAACCTGTTGTAAAATTTTTCTTTGGGTTTTCTAGTGTTGTTAGGTCACGTCTGAACCTGTTGTTAAAATCTATTTGAAACCTCTAGAATTGTCAGGTTATATATGAACCTATGGATATACTTTCTTTGAATTATTCAGTGTCGTCAAGTCATGTATGAACCTGTTAATAAAACTTCCTTTGTTTTTTACCAAGTGTTGTCAAGTCATGTCTGAACTTGTGGGTGAACTTTCTTTGAATATCCTAATGTTGAGGTCATGTATGAACCTATTGATTAAACTTTCCTTGATTTTCTAGTATTGTCAGGTCATGTCTGAACGTGTTGTTGAAACACTTTGAATTTTCCAATCCTCTCAGGTCATGTATGAGCCCGTTGAAGAAAATTTCTTTGTATATTTTCCAATGTTGTCAGGTTATGTTTTAATCTATTGATGGAACCTTTTGATATCCCCCATCATTGTCAGATCATGTTTGAACCTATTATTGAAACTCTTTGAATATTCCAAATGGCCAGGTCATGTATGAACCTATTGATGGAATTCTTTGATTTTTTTTCAGTGTTGTCAGATCATGTATGAACCTGCTGACTAAACCTTCCTTGATATCCAGGCTGTTATCAGGTCAATGTATGAACCTGTTGTTCAAACATTCTTTGTATGTTCCCTAATACTTCTAGGTCAATGTATGAACTTGTTGTTTAAACATTCTTTGTATGTTCCCTAATGCTGCTAGGTCATGTTTGAACCTGTGACTTGAGCACTCTTTGAATAGTCAAGTGTTGTCAGGTCATATTTCAACCTGTTGTTGAGAATTCTTTGAACACTTCTAGTGTTTTCATGTCATGTATGAACCTGTTAATAAAATCTCTTTGCATATTCCCCCGTTGTCTTTCAACCAGCAAGATTGTTATCCCCATCAAATTTTCACCTTCATTTTTGTTTCCTATGGGCCACCATTATAACATGTCTCCTCATTCTCCACATGTTCATTTGTCATTCTTCATCCATCACAAAATATCCAGTTAGGGTTCATCTCATATCATATCCCTAGAAAATAAAATAAAAAACTTCAAGCATTCATAGCATTTCATATCATCCGCGTTTAGGGACAAAATTAGAGTCTTTTTAGTATTTAACTATCTCACACCACGATCATATGAAGATTAACATTCTTCATACTCTCTAGTTTAAGATATTTAAATAGGGGCAACTGTCATACCCCAATTTCCCCCTAATTCAGTAAATCGATACACTCATCACGAGTTTCGCATCATCTGCACATCATAGCATGCGTTTCATATTGCATAATGCGTGAAATGTCAACCTGAATAAATTTTAGGATTTATGGACAAACCGGTCGAACTGATCCTCAAATTTACGTAAAATTAGAGGGCTAAAATTTTCAAGATCGATCTTGCAGACGTCAATTTTATTAATCTACGATCCGTGTAGTTTAACCTGACGTGCTCGTTTTAATTTTTTGACTATTTTTTCGGTCGCATTTTGAACAACTTGAGCCTTTTAATCGGTCATTTTTTATTTCAAAAATTGATCAAAACCTGTACTATTATGAGAGGTTTATTTTGCGCTAGTCATTTTGGTGCATTCGGTTTAATTTTTTGAGCACTTTTGCGTCTGACTTTTGTTCATTTTGAGTCGATTTATTTTTCTTTTTTGTCAAAATATCAGAAACAAATAAATAGATTTTTCTATACTTTTGTTTTGAATTAATTTTGATTATATAAACTAATATAATTTTATTTGATTTAACTTGTTTCCAATTCATTTTACACCTTAAAAGTATCAAAAGGGCAACTTTGAAATTTATAAAAAAATAAAACCCTAAGTTGAACTATAATTACCAACACTTGGCATTGAAAGAGGGACTAAAAACAACCTAGACCACCAATCAGCGACACATTATTTTTTCCTCTCTCCATTTGAAGAGCTATAACCAAAAAAATGGTCTTCTTCTTTAAAGACCAATAACAACCGTCCCACCCTAGGGGAGGCTTTCTCTCAGTATCCACTTCAAATTGAAAACAAAAATAAATGAATAAAAAAAACCTCATCCACCCTCATATTTCTCTCATGTTCAACACCATTTTACTTTTCTCCACAAAATAGTAAACCTTCTTCAGCATTTTCTCATCTTTTTAAAACACACATCATATACACATAAAATTAACTACATATTACTACAACCATGTTACTACAACTTCACCGCTATGTTATGAACCTTCCACTCTCCCTTTTAAAAATCACATACTCCATCCTCCATTTTCCACGAACAAAATACCACCCCACAACATAACAAAATTGAAAAAGAAAAAAGAAATAAAGAAGAAGGGTGGAGTCACGCAACTCCATTTTCGAGCACCGCCAAGCAAACCAAGACCATACCGGAAGCACTCTATCTGTCCTCTTTTCTTCTTTATTTGCTTACTATACTATTTATGCCTTTTGTTTGTGTTGTTTTAAGATTTGGAAATGAGGTTACATTAATAAACTTTATCTGTTAAAAAAATACATAAATATTATTGTAAAAAGTATTATTTGAAAAAGTCAAGGAAAGAGTTTTTATTATGAATATTTTTTTAGAAAAAAAAGAAGAAAAAAGGTTAAATATTTTTTTTTATTGAAAGAAGAGCAAGCCAAGGAATAGTAACAGAGAGTGCGCCTCTTATATATGTCTTTAATTTTTTTATTTTTTTTCTTCAATTTTTTATTTATTTATTGCTTGTTTGTTTTGTCATTATTTATTTATTTATTTATTAAGTTTTGATTTAAATTAGGATTATAGTATTTTAGTTGGGCTAGGTCCAATTGAATTTTGTTGAACACTCCTATGTTTATATTTACACCTCTCTTATGTTTTATTTTATTCTTTATATTTTCTTCTTTTAATTTTATTTATTTTACATTTTTTGATTGAGTTAATTATATAAATCAGTAGTTAATTAATTGTTTAAATTTCTATTTGATTAAACAAGTAGATTTTAATTATTTATTTGCTCTCTTAATTACTAAGTGGATTGTTGGAATAATTGCTTTGTTGATTTCAATGTGTCTTAGTCATTTTGTTAGGTGATCCATGTTTATATCCTCGTATTGTAAAGAATCATGCTCGACATCTTACTAATGTTTTAACTTCACACTAACACTTCTATTTATTTTCAAAAACAATTTCAATCAATTTACTTTCGACAATTTCAATAATCAAATTATAATTCTACACAATCAAATTATTTTTTAAATCAAATGCAAATATTCAAATATTTTTATCCAAATAACTAGAAAGAAGAGGGTCATTGGAATCTAGCATTCAGGTGGGAACCCTCGAATGATCGGTCCCGAGCCTCGTGTTTTGGGTTAACCGTTCATTCTTTTCTTTCGTCCCTAAAACACTTTAATTAACTTGGACAAAATAAGGACCGTTGGGATCAAGCATTCAGGCGCAACTCTTTGAACAATTGATTCTTATTAAGCGTTCATTGTCCATCAAACAATTTTCTTAATTAATTCAAATGAAAAAGGACCATTGGAATCTAGCATTCCGGTGGAACCCCGAATGATTGATCTCGAGGCTTATGTCTCGTTCTCATCAAATGTTCGTCATTTACCTATAAAATATATCCAACACATTAAACTTATTTTTCTTGCCATTGTGCAATTAATCAAAAACCTTTTCAAAACGAAAGACATCTTATCTTAAGATGATGCAAGGCAATGCTTCATCCATAATTATTAAGTTGAAATAAGTGACGTTTTTCTGAAGGTTGATTTGTAAATCCATTCGTTGTGATATATATGTCTGCTCCTCACCTGTTCTGGATAAAACAATGTTTATCGTTGATTAATACAAGATAGGTTTCACTAAAATTAACCAACAAATAAACATTTTCTACCCAGAACTACGTAAGCCTTGAATTCTCTATTGCACCCGGAGATACGTAGGAGCAGGACTGTGAAATCTTGTCAGACCCATTAATAAAAAATATTTTTTTTAGTTCTTTGCCCCCTATTAATAAAAACCTTATTAGGTCCTCTCTCATTAATAAAATTCAAAAATATTTCTCTTCTCTCTCTTTTTCTATCCCAAATAAGTAGAAGATTAGAAACTAACACAAGCTAACATTCAAATCGAAACTAACTAAACGGTTTCCGTTGAGTACAACGAACGTGAGGGGTGCT
Source organism: Lathyrus oleraceus (assembly GCF_024323335.1). Classification (NCBI taxonomy): domain Eukaryota; kingdom Viridiplantae; phylum Streptophyta; class Magnoliopsida; order Fabales; family Fabaceae; genus Lathyrus; species Lathyrus oleraceus. Next base: position 432,077,022 of record NC_066584.1, read on the forward strand.
AATACCTCCCCCTTACGTAACCGACTCCTGAACCTTGATATTGGTTGCGATGACCATATCTTATCCTTTCTTTTAGGGGTTTTATCAATATTTTCCCTTCCCCTCTTTGGGAATAAATAAAGTTCGGTGGCGACTCTGTTCATTCCATCATGCGAGCGTGCGTTTGCGCTTTGCTAGGTCACGTTCTCATTTTTCAAGGTGCGACAAGGAGTATCTGCAGTAGTTATGTGCCTTGCAATACCAAACGCAACACAATAGTTATCTAAAGTCTCATTGCAAAATTCAAGACCGTTGTCGGTCATCAACCTCTTAACCTTCCTTCTAGTTTGATTTTCGACCAATGCCTTTCAACTTTTGAAATTTTCAAATTTTCATCCTTAGCTTTCTGAATGAATACCCACAACTTTCGAAAGTAATCATCAACTATGGATAAAAAATATCTTGCAGCTGAGTGTGAAGGATTTCTTGCAGGCCCCCAAATATCAACATGGGTATAATCAAGGGATCTATGTGTTCTTTGTTTAGCTTTGTTAAACTTCACCCTATAAGATTTACCAAATACACAAGGTTCATAAAACTCTAGTTTTTCGTCCTTTTCACCATATAAAAGATTTTGTTTCAACAATTTGACCATACCTATTTCACGAACATTACCTTATTGACTCATCATGGAGCTTGAATATAACAGATCCAATTATTCTAATCTTGAATGCTTTGTTGTTTCCTAGTATCACTGATCTACCATCTTGATCACATAATTCCTCAAACACATCTTTGTTTGGAGTCATGTTCCAAGTACAACCTGAACTCATAATCCATTCTTTGCTAGAGTCGTTGCTTTAAACCACCAAGACATCAGATGATTCATAATCATCTTACAAAATGGATGCATTACCATTATCCTTTCCACCATGATTATTCATACGTTCAAGGCACATCTTTCTTGTATGACTCTCCTTCTGACAATGACAACACCTAATATCAGGAGCATTACCACCATAAGAATTTTGTTGAACCTTACCCATTTTCTTGTCAAACCTACAAGATTTCTTCAAGAATTTCCCCTTAAAGGACAAACCTTCACCAACATAAGATGGCTTGTGCTCGTTTTGTTTATTCAAACCCTTAGAGTACAAGGCTGATTAAACTTATTCAAAGGTCAATGAATCTCTTCCATACAAGAGAGTTTCTTTGAAATGAGCACGAGAATTAGGTAAAGCACACAACAACAACAATGCTTGATCTTCATCATCAATCTTGACCTCAATATTCTCAAGATTAAGAATCAACTTCTTGAACATATCCAGTTGCTCAGCCAAGACTTTGTCTTCACTCATCTTGAATGAATACAATGATTGCTTCAGGTAGAGGCGATTGACCAAGCATTTGGTCATATACAAACCCCCGAGTTTGCTCCACACACCCGTTTCCGTCTTCTCCCTTGAGACATGCCAGAGAACCTTATCACTAAATATTAATATGATTACACCATGGACTTTCTCGATCATCATCATTTTCTACATCTTCATTAACACATCATCCATCTTCTCTGATCCTTTAAATGGTTCTAACAAACCCTATTGAACCACTAGGGCTTACATCTTCTGTTAAAACAAGATTTGTTTATTCCGTTAAAAGGTTTTGATGATAACAAAATATTTAAAGAACAATAGGGTTTACTAACATGTTGTTTAAGTGTGCAGGATCACAAGTAATGAACTAATCCTGATTGTTAGCATATGTGAAGAAGTAATTTAAAGTCTGATTATGATTGGTCAGAATCTGAACTAGTTCATCACCTATGAAGGCATCAAGTTCTGGCCTCATGACCCAACTTCTGATGACATCTCAGACTCTGAAGGTGTAGAGAGCAGTTGATCCGTACACTTAATCAAAACAGTCTTGTCTAATCAAAGCCCCAAATTTCTGGATAAAGTCAACTAGGGTTTTAGCTTTGTAAGGATCAAGAAAAAGAGATGTGACATCTTTAGATTCTTATACTTTTTGGTAGATACCTAGTACGATTAATGATACTGAGAGCAACGCTATTATTCAATGGATAAAACTTCAGACTAGATGCAAGTCTCCAACATCTCTCTTGACGTACTTCTTTACTAAGTTTGTATGTTATGTTCAAATCTTCCAACGACTCTTTTTCAGTCTATATAAAAGGAAGTTGAAGACTCAAAGTAAGGTTACAACATCACAATGCATTATAAGATTTTTTCTATAACTCTGACATGTTATTTATGTAACTATTATAGCTAAAATATCATAAGATTTATTTTCTTTGATTATCTTAGAAATCTTAGAAAGGTTGAAAACCTTTGTGATTGTTGCACAACTGTTATACTTGTGATTATGTATCAAAGTATAATTGTTATCTTATCTACTAAACTACTGTTTAAAATAGAGGAAGTCTCTTGCCTACATGCTTAAGCGAGGAAGTCTCTTTCTAGGTTGATTAAGCAAGGAAGTCTCTTGTCTAAGGACTTGATCAAGGAAGCATCTTTCTAGGTTGATTTAGCAAGGAAGTCCCTTTCTAGGCTGATTGAGCAAGGAAGTCTCTTGTTTGAGGACTTGAGCGAAAGTCTCTTTCTAGGGTGATTGAGCAATGAAATCTCTTGTAAGTGTGCTTGAGCAATTTGTAACTTGTTTGGTTATAGTGAAAATCTCTTGTTGCGACAAGGGGACTGGACTACTCTCAAATGAGGAGAGGAACCAGGATAATCTTTGTGTATTGCTTACTTTTTCTTCTGAATTTTATATTTTCGTTTTTGTGTTTAATTATGTTATCAGAGTGTGGTCATTGTTCAGAATCTGAACATACTGGTTCAGAAGAAAAATAAGTTTTTAAGTATACACAATTCAATCTCCATATTCTTGTGTATTTTTTTCACCTTCAGTTAGCATCAGAGCACAGTATGTACTAAATAGTTAACCGTGGTACATAAAAGATATTGAGAAAAATACTTTATTCATCATGGTTGAAAGTTTTAGTGTTACTAGCCCTGGTGAAGAACCCTCTCGTGGTAATAACGACCATGATCAAAGTACATATGGTCAAAACACCTATACTTCTAGACCACCAACATTCAGTGGAGACTCCACTAAATTTAAATAGTGGAAAATCAAGATGTACACTCACATCATTGATTTAGATGATGAGTTATGGGATATATTAGAAGATGGCATAAACTTTCATGTTGATGGTTGTGGAATGGTTTTTGATAAAAAGTATCTCACTACTGATCAAAAAAATATTTATAGACAGCATCATAGAGTGAGAGGTATTCTTGTTTATGCTTTACCTCATTTTGAGTACATAAAGATTATTGATAAGTCTACTACAAAGACTATCTTTAGATCTCTATGTGCTACCTATGGAGGTAATAAACAGGTTCAAGAAGCCAAAGCCAATCTTTTGATTCAACAATATGAGCTGTTCAAGATGAAGAATGATGAGAATATTGAATCTATGTTTTCAATATTCCAGGTTCTTATGTATGGACTTCATGTCTTGAACAAGATTTATACAACTGTGGATCATATCAAGAAGATTCTTAGGAGTTCTCCTGTCAAATTCAGACCCAAAGTGACTGCTATTCAAGAAGCTAAATACTTAAACTCCTTAAGTCTTGAAGGTCTTATTAGCAATCTCCAAATTCATGAATTAGAACTAAATTGAGACGAGTCTGAAAAGCAGGTTGACACCATGGCTTTAAAATCTATGAGGGGATCTGAGAAATCCTCTCAAAAGCTCAAAGAAGCTACTCATGATGAAGCTTCTGATAAAGAATATTATGATGATGAACTAGCGTTTATAATCAAAATATTTAAATATTTGGCTAGAAAGAAGAAGAAACTCTATGGTAAGAGAGACATATTCAAAGGGTCAAGTTCTGGTAGTAAAGATTAGGATGACTATTACAACTGTAAGAGTCCTGGTTGTTTCATTGCTGAATGTCTTGATCTTCAAAATGACAAGAGCAAGAATGAGAGCTTCCAGAAGAATAACTTCAAAAGCAATTTCAAGAAAATTCTCACGACAACATGGGAAGAACTTGAAAATGAAGGAGAAAATGAAGAAGCCAATCTGGCTTTGATGGCCTCAACCTTCTCAAACTCAGAATCTGAAGCTGATTCTGACTCTGAGTCAAAAGACATAAAACATGTATTTTCTAATCTCTCCAAATCTGATTTAAGTACTCTATTTCATGACCTTATGGAAAGATGCCAGCAGAAAGGCAAACATATAAAAACATTGAAGAAGCAATGTGATTTTTTAAAAGATGAACTAAAAATTTCTAAAGAAAAATTGAAATGATTGAAAAAGAACAAATTCCTTCAATGAAGAATATGCCTGACAAATCTCTAAACAAAAATGAATTAGCTCTTCGATACTTTATTATATCTAGTTATGATAGAACCAAACTTGCCTCCATAATTTATGGAGTAAGTAAGAGCAAAGGGGAAGGTCTTGGTTATCACCAGAAACCTTACAATCCAAGGTTTAATGTCTTGGTGAAACCATCAAATCTTTCTTCTTCAAGCATTGCTCAAAAGGGGCTGAATGCTTACTTTTTTCCTGTTGCTAAAAAAGTTAAAATTCTTAACCAATTAGAACTTGTGATAAGTAACTCACAAATTCTGAAGGATTCAGAACCTAAATTTATTATATATAAAGTTCCTAAAGGTTAAGAAGTCAAGGTCATGACTTACTCTAGACAAGTGTCAATAGAGAAAAATTCTGGAATGAATCTAAACCCTACTATAAGGCTAAGGCACAAAGTAATAAGAATCCCTATAAAACTAACCTCAAAGGACCCATAAGAGTATGGGTACAAAATAATGAGATTATTTTTGCTGCAGGTGAGCTAAAAGGAAAGAACAAAGCAATAATTTCTCCAAGACAATGGTTGCTCACAACCTTCAATAAGAAGAAAGCTTACATCCCAAATCCTAACTCTGAAAGAGGAAGGAGATGTAGAATCAGGAAGAAACCAATAAGACAAGCTTACTCGTACTGAGAAGATTAAAGTCTTCTACTATGGACTGCTGCATCAGATTCTTGATTATGCAAATGAAGTTTATCTAGTTGTTTTGAGAAGTCTAAAATGACTTCTGACGATTCATTTAAATAACATTGTTGAAACTAATATGTTCCTCTTAGACAATCTCTATAGTTGTACTGCAAAGAAAGGTATGTTTGTGTTTTTATTAGATAGTTTATGATCCTAACATTTTCTAAATGCTTGTCATAAGATTTCATATCTATGAAAGGAGAATTACATCTTACAGTGATAATTCAACTTTTATTAGTTGGGAAAAAATCTCATTCTATATCAGAATCTGATAATGTTTAGAAGCTTTGAATCAGCTTCTGATGAATAAATTGTCTATGATATGCACGCAAGTGGATACCCTTTGGAATATGTCTTTGGCATCTATCCTCTTACGTGTCATAAAATCGAAATTTATTTTGACACGTGGGTTGTAACTATTAAGTAAAAACTCCTTTGTTCTTGGTAGTTTGTATTTACTTCCTTGTTGTCTATTCTTTTATGCATTTATGTTGTGTGTTGTTTGAAATTCCGATTTTCACTCAAAACACTTTTTATATTAGAATCACACACCTCACTAATTCACTACCTACACTTTTGCTTTTTCTGGCCTTCTTTGAAAAAAAAACCTTTTTAAAAACAACCCTAAAAACCCTAAACCTCCATTCTTCAATGGCATAATCCTCAAAAGTTCAAAATGCATACATGATCGTCAACTTTGGCAAAAGTATGACAATTAAGCCTAAGACCATGCAATTGAATCAAAATGATCTGAAGCTTTTGGTATAACAAATTATCGACTTTGAATCATTTAGTCAAAATGGGTATAATCTCTGGAGATTTTTTAGAGTCCAAGAGTAGTTTTCATTCCTTGATATGTTGAATGGTCCAACCTATCCTTATCTTGTGAAATATTTACGGGTTAAGGAATTTTTTTTTGATGAATCTGTTGCACGTGAATAAATGAGACTTCTGGTTAATAATGACAATTCCTTAAAAGGGAAGACAAGGAAAGATGTATGATTGAAGGAGTTTGAAGAGGTTGAAATTGGATATGCTGTTATGGGTATTGATGTGGTCATCACTTAGAAAACATTTGCTAAAGTTTTAAGTACCTAAACTCTGGTAGGTTTGTTGTGGGAACCAAATATAATAGTCCTTAAGCTGATGCAATCAAATGGTGTTTGTTTGAAGATTGTGATCATCTATGCTCCGTTGACTTTGGAAAGGTCAAGAAAATGAAGGATGATTTCAGGCTTCTGTTCGAAATTCTAATTAATTTCCTGATTCCAAGGGAAGGAAGTTATGATCATAGTTCTTGGGATCACAAAAATTTCATTTTCTACTTGAAGAATGAGGACAAGATAAATCTATCAGCTTATATTTTCAATCATCTTTGTGAAGCTATAAAGGATAGCACAAAGCTTCGTAAGAAGAATGTGCCTAATGCTAGATTGTTGTCATAACTGTTCTTTTAGGATCATCTAATTGATGCCCTTAAAAGCTTTCCCGATAATGAAGATCTAGAGGAGATTTATGGAAATATCCTATCAGCTTCTATTTTGGCTAATATGAATATGGCGAAGAAATGTGAAATTGTTGCTTCAAAGATTCCTCTCTCTATTAGATGTACTAATTATGTTTATCTTGAGGATTATCCTGTCATCGCTAACATGGATAACCTTGAAGTAATCATAAATTTCATCATATAGTCATTCAAGGAAAGGAATAACATCAGATTCAAAGATACCTATTGATATTTATTCTTCTAAGAAGAGGAAGCAAAAAGCTTCAGTTGTTCGGAAGGATGTTCAGAAATCTTCTAAGAGAAGAGTTATTGAGAAGCAAGTTGAAGAAGTGGTTGCTAGCACTATAATAATTGCTTCTAAGACTAGAAGTGGTAAATCTCTCAAGAAGGTTGCTTCTATGTCTGCTATCTCAGTAACACCTTTAAGAAAGAGAAGGCTAAAGAAGTTGTTTGACATTAAGGAAGAAGATGAAGAAAATGTGTCCTTAATTAGGAAGAAGAAAAGTGCAGATGGATCTGTTCAGAAGAAAGAAATTGAGCCTTCTCTTAAGATTGCTCAACTCTTAGCATCGGCCATCTTGGATCAGTCAGAAAAGCATCAAAAATCATATGTGTCTAAGGATCAAGAAGTTGTTGTTGGTGTTTTGGAAGTTATGACTTGTTTAAAAGTTATGGAAGCATCTGCTAATTCTGAAGAAGTTATCCCAGAAATTGCTGCTTCAGATGCTCTGATTTATGGTGAAACATGTATAAATCTAAATTTAATCTCCGAGGATGATTTTGATTACACCACCCTTAAACTCATCTCACCAAACCCCTCACCAATTTCCTCACCGAAACACACATCACTCCCTATCAATGAACCCACTAATGTTCAGAATCAACTTGTTGAATATTCTGTAGCTGAACCCCGATAGATATTTCTAGTGGGAAAGCTAGATCTTCTTGTTATGAGTCAGAATATGATGCATCTAGATTTGAAGCTTATTTTGACCTCAAATATTCAAAATTTTCACCTGACATAAACCCTATCACTGCTATTCCCATCCACGTTTTTCCTGCTTCACCTCAACCCTCTAACCAAATATGTTCTACTTCTGAAGCAGAGCATGTAATTCATGTCCAACCAGAAATCACTATTTCATCTAAAACCCAACAATCATCTCAACAATCTGAGCCCGTTCCTACATCCCCTATTAGATAACCTAGTCTTCTTCAGAATCAACTCTTAAATCAAGTTACATCTGAACTTCATATTAGATCTAAACAAGTTGTTCATGATCTATCTCTAGTTCAAATTGCTTCTGAATCTACAGTTGAGTTTAAAAAGATTCCTTTTGGCCCACTTCACCCTGAAATCAATTTAAATCCACCTCACGTTTTAAATCATTCATCTGAGTATGGATCCTCAAATTCAAATAACTCATCCCTCTCTCAAACTGTCTAAACTAACATGTGTGTAATCAGAAATATTATCTTGGATAAAATGCAGAGTCTGATTGATGAGAGACCCTTTACATCCGACCCAGTAGCATATGCTCCTAGGTGGAATTCTCTCAAGACATTTATTGCATCAATGATTCAGAATCTGAAGGAAGCCACTTCAGAGTTTGTTGCCTCATCTTGTTCTAGGCAAGATGTTTTAGAGGAAATTTTGGCGTTTGACTCTACTGCTCAGCAAGCCACGGTTGTCAAACAAGTTGAAATGGATAAGTGGATGAATTTTATGGATTCCAGGCAAGACATCATGGGTGCATACCTGCGAGCGATTTTGGATCTTTTGAAGAACCCTAGTTTTAGGATCTGAAACATTGTTTTTATCTTAAACCGTTTCCTTTTATAAAATCTTATATTTTCATCTCTATTTGTTTTGCATGTCTTATTATTTGGCTTACATTTTTTTACATTAATCTATATACTTTTGGAAATTATGATCGTTCTTCTGATAACTATTTTATAATGTCTTTGCTTGGTTATTTTTTGGATGAATTTTTCTTTCCCGTTATTTTCTTGATGTTCAAACGAATTCAAAGGAGAATCAAAACATGCAGAGTAAATATCACTGCAAAAAGGGGGGAGAAAATTTAATTTATAAACTGGGAAGATTACAATAGACACAGGTTTACGTTAATTTGTTCAAATCAGAACAATAATCCCTAGCTGCTACATAATCATCCCAATCAGGCACCCGTTCCTCACTCCCCTCATCAGAGTCGTAGAATTACATTCTTATGGGCACTATTTTCTTCCTTTTATTCTTGTTCTTCTTGGGTTTCCTCACCCTTAATGCATCCCTTGTGATGGTCGACCTAGATGCCTGGGTGCTCCTCAATGGAGGTAATAAACAGGTTCAAGAAGCCATAAAGATTATTGATAAGTCTACTACAAAGACTATCTTTAGATCTCTATGTGCTACCTATGGAGGTAATAAACATGTTCAAGAAGCCAAAACCAATCTTTTTATTCAACAATATGAGCTATTCAAGATGAAGAATGATGAGAATATTGAATCTATGTTTTCAATATTCCAGGTTCTTATGTATGGACTTCAGGTCTTGAACAAGAGTTATACAACTGTGGATCATATCAAGAAGATTCTTAGGAGTTCTCCTGTCAAATTCAGACCCAAAGTGACTGCTATTCAAGAAGCTAAATACTTAAACTCCTTAAGTCTTGAAGGTCTTATTAGCAATCTCCAAATTCATGAATTAGAACTAAATTGAGACGAGTCTGAAAAGCAGGTTGACACCATGGCTTTAAAATCTATGAGGGGATCTGAGAAATCCTCTCAAAAGCTCAAAGAAGCTACTCATGATGAAGCTTATGATAAAGAATATTATGATGATGAACTAGCGTTTATAATCAAAATATTTAAATATCATTATGATGAATAGTTTATTTTATCTACTAATCTGTTGTTTAAAGTAGAGGACGTCTCTTTCCATGTGCTTGAGCAAGAAAGTCTCTTTCTAGGTTGATTGAGAAAAGAAGTGTCTTGTCTGAGGACTTGAGCAAGGAACTCTCTTTCTAGGTTGATTGAGCAAGGAAGTCTCTTGTCTGAGGACTTGAGCAAGGAAGTCTCTTGTCCGAGGACTTGAGCAAGGAAGTCTCTTTTTAGGTTGATTGAGAAAGAAAGTCTCTTGTCTGAGGACTTAAGTGGAATCTCTTTCTAGGGTGATTGAGCATTAAAGTCTCTTGCAAGTGTGCTTAAGCAATTTGTTACTTGTTTGGTTATAGTGAAAAGCTATTGTTGCGGCAAATGGATTGGACTACTCTCAGTTGAGGAGATGAACCATGATAATCTTTGTGTGTTGCTTGCATTTACTTCTGAACTTTATATTTTCGCTGGTGTGTTTAATTATGTTATTAGAGTTTGAACATTATTCAGAATCTGAGCATACTGGTTCAGAAGAAAAACAAGTTCTTAAGTATTACACAATTCAACCCCCCTTCCTTTGTATTTTTCTCACCTTCATCTTCAAGTGCCATAAATCGAAATCATTCACACCGATGTATTTCTCAATCTCATACTTTATTGATGACATCTTCTCCTCCACCCTTACCATCCTAATTTATTGTGAAATCGACTAAAAAATAGAGTATGATCGGTTTCTTGATTAACAAGAAAGCCACAAAGGAAAAGAAAAGAGAGAAGAGAAGAGAAAAAACAATCAAAGTGGTTAAAGACTGGACTATTTCAATTACGCATTAAGGAACAATGTTTACAATTGAATCTCAACCATATCACTTTCTCCCTCTGATTAGGATTATCGGGGATTGATGGAGAAGTGAGAACTAATATGCTATTTATAAGAAAACTAAACCCTATCTTTCAACTAACATATTAAACAATTGACCCAACAGACTGACATAATTCAATATGCTAACTTAAACAACAAATTAACATATTTCTACATGCAAGAACGAAATTCAACTACAACATGCATATTTTCGCCTACTTGTCAAACCATAAAACTGACATTATCAAAACTAGAGTTCGATCCAAATACCTCAATCCTCATAGATGACTTATTTGTTAAATTTATGATTATATACATGTAACTATATCCACGGTAGGGTATTGGCATTGGTATTGGTTATTGACTTCTAATTTTACAAGAGTTCTATCTACTTTTTCATTTAATATACAATTTTTAATTCACACTTAACAAATCAATACTAACACACTCCTCTCCATATAGATATTATGTATTTAAATTTCAACTATTTTTTTAATGGCAAATTTCAACTAATAAAACAACGTGGGATGAAAATAATGTGTTGATATGACTAATTAATACTCTAAATAATAAGTTTTTATCAAGGAATTATTAGTACCATTCAAAAGTTGGAAAAAATGTTGGAGTGCCATATTAAAATTGGTTCCCTTATATATATATATATATATATATATATATATATATATATATATATATATATATATATATATATATATATATATATATATATATATATATATATATATATATATATATATATATATACACACAAATTTTTAATAGACAATTCCAATCCCAAACTGTTGCTTGCTTGTTTGTTGTTATAGGATTGGATGTTTACGAATAATCTAGTTTGTGTTCATATTGAGGAAATTGAGACTTGAGAGTGTAAGCTTCTAAATTGAATTTCGTTTTTATTTTTTATGTATTGTTTGATTGGGTCAAGTATTTTGTGCGTATATTATAAGTTTTAGTCAATGACATTGATATAAAATATGAAACACATAGAAAACTGTCAAGAATTGACATAATTTTTGAAGTTTTTCCCTTAAAATAATATTAATGTCAATTTCATATTTATTTCACAAAGCAGCCTGCATACTAGCTGGTTTCTCTTGCTCTTATACTGTCTAATACCATTAGACTACAATTATTAAGATAGAAAATATTATTTAAACGTATCTGCCGTCTCACATCAGATGATATATTTGAGTTGTGGATGGTCTTTAAAAAATCAATAATTTAATTGATTTTAATGGTAAAATATTTTTAATAAATAATTCTTATTATTAGTAGTTAGTAGATTAGTTAAGTGGAGAGAATTTTAACATATGAATGTCTATTATTCAAAATATTTTGTTGATATTTTTAAGTGATAATTATTTGGTTTAATTATAATTATAATAATTTTTCCATTTTAAATTTTTCTGGAAATTAATAAACCTAACACATTTCCATTTAATACATATTTTTAATAACGTGTGTTGGTTGTAAAATATAACAAGTTATTATATAAAATATTTTTGTAAAATATGATTAGAAGTAATTTTCAATTCTTTTAAATATCTCCGAAAGATATTTCAAATTTCAAGGATATTAGTACTAAGTTTCCTATATGATTGTCACTTCTTTCCTCGGTTTTTTATAAAATATTTTAAAAATTTATAAGGACAAAAATGACAGACATATATAATTATAAGTTATAATTGTTAAGTCTAACAAATTCTTAACGATCCAAAAACACGACCTATTATCAAACAAACATGTGAACCAAAATAACCAAGCGCGATACACGTAAATTGACTAAATTGAATTCGATCTCGATGAATTCGAATTGTTGCTAAACCTGCATCTCCATCCGCAGGACCCGCGCCGCCGATCTTTATCGCACCGCCAGACCATGTATGATGCATACCTTCACGCCACTAGCTTTGATGCCGACCATCGAACTGTGCTAACTCGGCTATTGACGCTGCAAACGCCACTGACTTTTGATCAACCACTAAACCGTTGTCTCCATGGATTTTGGCTTTGGTATATTCTGCCGATTCTTTTGACTTTTTTATTTCTGTTAACTTTGAACCATATTTTCTTTCTATTCGTCATTGAAAGTTTTAATGCATACTTCTACAAAAAAATTTGATGCAAATTGATTTATATTATAAAAATTATAAATTTTAATAAAAAACTTATCAAGACACTACATTAATATTCAATTTATATAGTTTAAAATATTTTTTTAAATTAATTTTCAATATTAGTTTACATCAATTAAAATTTAGAGTACTAGTATTGCAATTAGTGTATGAGAAAAAACTCAATAGATTTATTTGAATATAATTGCGGACATTAAATACATATGTTAATTTATAAATATTAACAACTTATTCATATTAATACATAAGGGATGATGTGAGCTCTCTGGATGTGAGAGTTGTGCAGGGAGGGATATTGGTGAATGCGATTAATTCTAAGAAGAAGGCTAATTCAGATCTTTGGTTCATGATTTGGATTAAAGATGCATAACTTTTTCAGAGATCTATAATCAAGTGGCTTAAGAAAGATGATGCTAACACTAGTTTCTTTCATGATTGTATTAAGAGTAGGTCTAGAAGAAATGCAGTTTTATCTCTTATGATTGTCGATGCTTGGGTGGAGGGGGTATATGAGATTCGTCAGAAGGTGATTAATCATTTTCCAATCATTTAAGAGAATCTCTTCTTGATCGGCCTAGGTTGGATGAGGTTTTTTCTCCATCTATATCGGAGGAGGACTGTATCAGTCTTACCACCCCTTTTCTCTCTTTTGAGATTGATCAACATGTTGCTTTATGTGATGTGAATAAGAGTCCTGACCCTGACAGGTTCAATTTCTCCTTTTTAGGAGGTTTTGGCCCCTTTTTAGGGATGTGATTGAGATTATGTTTCATAAATTTCATCAGTTTTCTTCTCTATCTCATGGTTTTTCTTCTTTCTTTGTGACCTTAATCCCTAAGGTAGACTCTCCTTCTCAAATAGGATATTTCAGCTTATTTCTTTGGTAGGATAACTTTATAAGTTCATAGATAAAGTTTTGTGGGGAGGTTCTATGGTGTTATGGAAAAAGCTTATCTCTTTTAACCAATCATCCTTCCTTAAGGGTAGGTTTCTAGTTAATGGGGTTGTTGTTATGAAAGAGTTGGTGGACCTAGCTAAGAAGAGCAAAAAATATTTTTTCATTTTTAAAGTGGACTTCGATAAATCATATGACTCGGTTAGTTGGACCTTTATGGATTATACGAGCTCTAATTTTGGTTTTAATGATAAGTGGAAAGGTTGGATTTATGCCTTTTTTCTTGGGTAATCTTGCAGTCTTAGTTAATGGTTTTCTGACCTAACAAATGATCATCCAAATGGGGTTTGAAGCAAGGTGACACTCTGACTCCTTTAATTTTTCTCTTGGTAGATGAATGTCTAAGTGGGTTGTTCTCTAGGGCTGTAGACCATCTACTGTTCACTAGTCTCCAAGTGGGTTCCTCTGAGTTGCTGGTCTCCCATCTTTAATATGCGGATGACACATTATTCCAATGGATGCCTCTTTTCATAACCTCTGGTTCATCAAGGTTATCCTCTTTGTGTTTGAGCTAACCTCCTACATTCAGGTGAGTTTTTAAGCGTAATCTCATTGGAGTGAATTCTGATCCTTCCTTCCTTGACCTAGCATACGACTTCCTTCAATGTCAACAAGGTTTTATCCCGTTTAAGTATCTTGATATCCTGGAAGAGGAGAATCTACGTTTGTCTTCTATGTGAGAACACTTAGTTAGTCTCATTTCTAGGCGGCTCCACTCGTGGAGGCATAGGTATGTGTATATAGGATGGCATTGGGTTCTTCTTAATTCTGTTCTTAATGCAATTCCTATATTCTTTTTTTTTTCTTAAAATGTCTATTAAGGTTTGGAAGAAGATTGTGAAAATTCAAAGAAGGTTTCTGTGGGATGTGTTATAAAGGGGCCTAAGATCTCTTAAACTAGATAGTCTAATGTTTGTAAGCCCAAGAAGTTTGGGGGGCCTTGGTGTCTGTGACCTTCAGTTGGTTAACTTAGTTCTATTGGATTAGTGGAGGCGGCGATTGCTCACGAGAGACTATGAGGTTTAGATAGATATTTTGTTTGCTATATATGTAGTTATTTCGACGTCTTCTACATCAAGAGGTAGAGCTTCATGCCTTCGCTTTGTGTCTCCCGAATGGAGATGGTTTACTTTCTTGATGCCAAAGAGGAGGTTTCCTTATAATGGGTTTAGGATAATATAGTTAAGAAAATTGGTTATGGTATTCTCACTAAGTTCTAGAAAGACCATTGGGTTGAGGATACTCCTCCTAGAGCTAGGTTTTGTTAGTTTTTTTCTATCTCTGATCATAAGAATTATTTTGTGAAAGAGATTTGTAAGTGGAAGGGGCATACTTGGGTTTGGGATCTTAGGTGGAGAAGATCTCACATTTTTTAACATGAGAAAAATTTGATATCTAATCTCCTCTTACTAGTTAGGGATTTTATCCCTTCCTCCCAGCCTGATAAGTGGTGGTAGAGTCACTCTAAAGATGGTTCTTATTTCGTGGCTTTTGCGTACTCTTTTATTCTCTCTCATGAGTTTCATGGAGATCGTCAGGTGTCGTTAGTGGAGTCGGTTTCTATAGTATATGGAGTAGTTAAGCTCTCTCTAAAGTAAGATTTTTCTCCTAGCAACTTCGGTAGGAAATGATTCCTACCATAAGTAACTTACTTAAGAGGGAATCACTGTTGGTTCAGAGGGTGTCTCTTACCCTTTTTGTTTGAGGTTTCTGATTGTGATTTTGTGGTCCGATCGATTTGGAAATCTTGAAATGATATTGTGTTCCTAGAAATATTGATGACAACGAGGAACGTGGAAGATATGAGCATTCTTTTGACTTGAAATGATGTCTTGGGTAGGTTTGTGGGAAACTCCTATGCTTTCTCGACCTTCCTCGAGAATCCTATCTAACATATGAGTCAATATTAACATGTGTGTCTTTGGCCTCCTTTAAAAGTTTTTTTCTACTAAGTGATGATTGATGTCGTCTTTTGTAGGTCTTTAGTTGGCTAGCTAGTGATCATTTTTTATGCTCTTGATTTTTGCCTCCCATGGTGTCATTCCTTTGTAGTGGTTTTATTTTTCATATTTTAGTTGGCTTCTCTTGATGTTCTACTTTTTTATTGGTGTTTAGATTTTCATGGTTTTTGGTTGTTATTTCTTGTGTCACTTCTAAATTTAGTGTGATGTACTCTAATGCTTTGTTATATTTATATATATTTTTATTTATTTAAAAATATATATTAAATTTTATATAAATATTCGTTTAACTTAACTAACACATACCCGTTGATAAATACACATTTTAGATATTTTAGTATCGTTAATTCTATAAATAAGTTAATTTTATAAATATGATGAGCAATATTTTTTTTCTCAATTTTTTTACGTATTTTATTAATAAAAAATATAAGTTATTAACCACACTTATAATATATCATATTAATTATTTTCACAATTTAATTAACTAATAAAATATAAGAAATTGATTATTTATTTTTCTTAATTATAAAATAATAAAACTATATAGATCTGGAGACAAACAAATAAAAACTAAAAAAAAAAGAATATTTACAGAATCTATCATAATCACATAATTGGTTGTGTATATCGGCGAATCAAATATAAAATTTAAATTTAAATGAGACAATAATTATCTAACAAATTAGAAAAAAAAGTATCTATCTTTTTAATTATGATAATGTATGCCTTAAAAGTCAATATTAATGATCATTATTATTTATTAAAACTAAAATTTTAATAAGTTGATATAAGAGTGATATTATTTATAACTTTTCAAAACAATGTTAATAAAATAGTAGTTCCGGGGCTATGAAGTCTTTCTCCCAACTAATTTTCATTATAAATAAATAATTTTTTTAATATTAATTTACCAATTATTATATTCGAACGTGTCATTAATCCAAATATCTTATTAATTATATATGCCTCTCACATATCTAATTCTTAGAGAATTACAAATCGCATATCCGAATTCATACCAAATATCAAAACGAATTGTAAAATATATATATATATATATATATATATATATATATATATATATATATATATATATATATATATATATATATATATATATATATATATATATATATATATTTATTTATTTGATGTCCTATTTTGTGTTTACATAACACAACTGCAAACTTAACATGATAAATCAATCTTTCAGAAGAAGCATGCGTAACCATTCGATCTATTTAATTTCAAATATTTCTTTAGGATAATTAACAACTTAGAATCCTCTACAACAGTGCAATGGTGCAACATTTATTTTAAGGATAGCATATTTATTTCAGAAAAGTCAACTTTTGACATTTGGCATACCATATGAGTCACAGAATGTGGCAATCGTCACTAATGTCTATTTATATTTCAAATTTGCTTATTTTCCATTATTATAGCTTTTAGTGTAGACTCATGAACCATTCCTCTAGACCTATATAGGCTAATATCGCTATATTCTAGAACAACTTTTTTCTTCTTCACAAATATGGTTGTTCCTAAATCTTCAACTATATTCCTGCTTCTCATGATTCTCCTGTCTGTAATGCAAGGTTCCATGTCTCGTAACTTGGAAAAGAGATCCGAAAGAAAGCTTTCTTCCATGTTTACACAGAGTTATTCTGCTATTCTCTCTTCTTTGAGTACTAGAAAGGGTAAGTTCAATCAAATCCATGCAGTTTCTCATCATGTAGTTCCTACTGGACCAAACCCTCTGCATAATTAATTTATACTTTTGCTTGGTCAAGTTCTTTGGTGAATTAGTTACATGTATATAATATATATAATAGATGAATAAATAGAAAATCCTAGCTTTCAAGTTTATATTGTATTTTTGGTTATGGTATCTGATTTAACATATCTTTCTAATCATACTCTAGTTTTAAATTACTATATCTTAGTGTTAAATCATTCAATAATCTATGTGTTTTTTTTATGTATCATTCAGTAATCCTTAGCTCACCAACCGAGCTATTAATATTAGATCTTTATGTGTGTTTCCAATTGTTGAACACTTGTTTTTTAGATGGAAGAGAAAGCTCAAACTATTTAATCTAACATAACATTTGAAAATCGTAAAAGAAACTGTTTTATAAAAGAAGTATAAATTTTTTAATTTTCTCCAGATTTAATCCCTATTTTAAAATATGCAATCTTAATCTTCTATTTATTTATAACAAAAAGTCAATAATGGTTGGCTTCAATTGGTGCAAGCAATGGATGCTATTTATATCAATTCCACATATCGAATATGACATGATTTAAGTTTTTGCCAGTTAAATCCCATTTTGCAGTCAATATTAAAGAAAAATTGCACGAAAATTAATTAACTCTCTTAGTACTATCGAATCAAATAAGTACAGGATTACTTGATTCCACCAGAAGACATAACTAGTTTACTTTGTACTGTGAAAACGGCTAGTTAATCTTATTTTTAATCAGTTGCTTTCGCGGAGACATAGATATGTTAGTTTGGAGAGCATGTCTTCTTACTTAATTCGTTTCTCATCGCCATTCCTATTTTATTCTTCTTGTCTTTCCTAAAATTATATGTTAAAATTTGAAATTAGATTGTTAGGATTCAAAGAAAATTCTTTTAAGGGAGAGTGCAAGTAATTCTAAGATTTCTTAGATTAAGTAGTCTTATATATGCAAACTTAAATTTGGCACAATTGGACAAATTGTAGTTAAGACTAATCCCAGGTGCATTTGATGTGATATCCTTCATGGTACGGTTTCATTGAGAAAACTCAACGAAACCGAATTAAATAATAATAAAAGTTCATTCGAATTGAACCGAACCGTTTTAATTTATTTAGAGTTGAATCGAATCAAAATTATTGATTTGGTATAATGTTTAAAAATTTTGAACCGTTTTAAACTTTTAGAAGACAATTTTTTCCAAACCAAACCATTTATTAAAGAATCGTACCGTTAAATTATTTTTCAATTAAAAAAAATTGTTTTTATTATTTTCATTTTCAGTTTCGGTTCGATTCAGTTTCGATACGGTTGTAGAATTGTTTTGTGTAATATGGTTTGGTTTACTAACCAAACATAACGGTTCAATTATTTTAATTTCAGTTCGATTCGATTCGACGGTTCGATTCAGTTCATAATTTTTTTTAACAACCATCATCCTATCCTCTAAATATAAAGTTCATGTTGTTTCCTCCTTGATAGGCTAGGTCGTCTACTCATATTATGTCCAACTGGTTGAAATGTTGTCTCTTCTTAGATTCAAAGCATATGATTCCTCTAATTAGTATGTGAAAGTCTCCGCGCTTCTTTTTTATTCAATCCTTTGGTTGGATTCACCTCCCTCAAAGTTATGTTCATTAGACTCTTTTGCATCTTAACCAACACTATCATTTTGGGGTGAGATCGAGTTGTGGGAGGATGAGGCTCTAGTTTTGAATAGGAGATGGTTTCAACCTAAGTTTAGTCATTCAATGATCTCTTTTCTCTAGATAGTGATATGAAGTGAATGCATGCTAAGGATGAAGGATTTTTTGTAGCCTCGTCTTATTCTGCCATCCCGGAGAAAAAACATCCCACTAGTTGCTCTTCTCATATTACAAAATGATTTTTCGTCTCATGTGAGTCAGATGAATTTCCTCTACAGTGGTTGTGTTCTCTTAATAATTTCTACAAGATAAGATCCAAACGATAGAGAATTTGTTTAAGCACATGGTTTTAGTTGATCTAGTTGTTGTCTTTTGTGTCGTGTAAAAGATGTCGGTAGAGTCAGTTTCTCATCTCGTTTGACTTGTACCATTTGTGATTAAATCTCTGATGGCAATGTCGTTGACAATTTTTTTAACGAATAATCAGAGAAATATTCTTAAACTTTTTTATTTTCGTCAGCCTAGATTCAGAAATCAGAAAGAAAAAAAAATCACTTTCTCCAATTTCGTTTGATCTTACATCAATTACATTATTGATTGTTTGATAGAAATTATCACCACCATTTATAGATCATCTTGATTGATTTGTTTGAAACAAATTTATTTTATTTTGTCTATGGTTGCAAAATAAACATCTTCATCTTGATTGGCGACTCAAACAAAGTCATAACCATTAAGGTTATGCTCCATCTTTATGATCGAAATCAAAATCTTCAACAAAAGCTTCATATACATCCATTGGGTATTTATGATATCATTGTGATATCATATTATGAAGTATAAAATCAAAGAGATGAAGATTGACTTCATATGAGAAATAAGTCAAAAAGTTTGATAAAAACGAAAAAAATCTTAGAAATGAATTATATTGAAAAAGAAGATAAATGATTAAATGAGATACTTGACATATAGAGCTTATAAGACATTAAAAAACTAACCAATTTATAATAAACTCTAACATTATTTGAAAGTTGTTGAATAAAAAATATCAACGACTTGATCATAAACTTGTCATACCCTTAAATTTGCCTTAGCCTATATCATCTTCTTGAGCCCTAAACCTTAAGCAGACATCCCATACATACATGTCATATGCATTTATACTTAATGGTCCACAAGCCCAAGGCATGAGATTAATCTACAAATCCCCAAGATCCTATGGTCGTGTTGAGGTGTGCCCAAGCCATCTCAACTCTAATCTCATCCTCAAGCATTCCACAAAGCTTGAAGGACCACTCAAGACATCTCACTCACTCCCCAAGTCCAATTTGGATGGTGAGTCCCCTTTGAAGAAACTTCAAGATTCACCTGATCACCCAACCACTAAAACCCTAACTCTTGACCCTTCTCCTGGATTGAGCAATTCATGACTCACCATTTATCTTGACCATGCCATTAAGGATCCTTCAAATCCAAAGTTTGTTCATGCTTTAACATCTCAATTGGATCCCTACAACTCAAACCCTAATTCATCTGACCGTGATTCTTGATGAAACTTATGGCTCAAGAAACCCTAATTTGGGGGCTCCTTGACCATTGAGCTTGATCATTTTTGGCCATCCAATCACCTACCATTCATACAAAATCATTTCATGTCCATTACAATCCAAATCAACCATTCAATACATGTTACAAGTAGTTGACTCATACATGATTTTTCAACTTTCCATGACTTGTTCCACCCACCAATTTGACCTAAAATCATTCCACAAAGGTCCCAACTTAATTTCCCATCATTATATGATCATTTAAGGTCAAAACTTCCATCATTGTGGCTTGAAAAGCAAGAAATCATAAAAACCCTAAAACTAGGTCATGTTGGTTGGTCACCTTTTGGCAAGAATGGCCCATGGGAAGTTCCGAAGATCGTAAATTCTTCATTTTTCAAGATTTTTAAATTACACTTCGAGCAAAATATCCTAAATAATTCCCTCTCCAACTTTGTTTCAAGGTCCAAGACCTAATTCATTGAGGAAGGGGTTCAATTTTTCTATTGGCCAAGCTGGTCCGACATGCCTACCATGCCCTAAAATCATGTCATGACCCCTACTTTGACATGTTTCCATTTCCAAACCGTAAACCCTTTTGACCTGGTTCTTTTTGCAATAATCAAGTTCATGGCAAGGAACAAATGACCTAAAATTGAAGCAAAGTGCACAAGCTAATTTCATATGGCCTTGGTTCAAACATGGGTGACCATCTTGATCAGCATACCAGACCAATTCAATCAGAATTTGCAAATGGATGCATCAAGTGTCCAAACCCTCTCAATCTGTTTTCAATGGTCCCCAAACATGTTACATATGACAGTATTATGTAGTAGGAATTTAACTTGCAAGCAAAAGCTCCTCACATTGCAAAACTCAACCCCATGTGCAAATGTTGACTTTTCCAAAAATGGCAAAAAGCAATTTACATAGAATGCCATTTCTTTGCTTGTGTTTGTTCCTAATTGATGCAAGGGACCAAGAAAAAGTAGTTTGAGGTGAAAATAAGGTATGAACATAACCACCATTGTCCCCCATTGATCATCCAAAGCATGCTTCGACCCTCACCTACTTTCTGAGTAAACCTCCATCTCATTCCTTCCAAACCATCCACACACCTTCCCTATAAATAGGGGAAGTTGTCTCCTTCATTTTACACGCTGAAAAAGGCCTATAACCCCTGCTTCATATTTCCCCTAAAGCTTCAAAAATAGAAATCGTGTTTCTGAGTTTCAATCCAAAATAACCACCCAAAAACCTTCACTCAAGCTATTCCAATCCGTAACTCATCCTCTCCAAGCCTCATCTGAGTTGAGCTCAGTCTTCAGAATCCCTCCTTGAATCGATCCCGACCAAGTACTTCACTTAAACCATGCCGAAATATTTCACTGATCATTAACCCCAAACTTTTGGCTTCGATTTCTCCATTTCCATCATTTAATTTTTTAATTAGGTTAAGTCTGCTTTTCTGTTTCGTTCATAAGAACTCCACACTCAGAGCCAATCCATGGCTCATGAGTATGGAGGTTAATTTGTTTTTGATTGGGGAAGATTCAAGGTTGAAGATGACCGTTGCCGCATTTTTTTAAATTTGAAAACTTTGTTTGTCACATGCTGATTGGTTGGTTTGCGCGCGTATCCCATTTATTTTATGTTTTTATTTTTTATTCATCTGAGCGCGTTTGGTTAACCCAACTGGGACATTGGCCCAATGGATGAAGGGATGGTCTCCCCAATGACCCCAAGATCAGGGGTTCAAGCCATGCTTACGCACCCTGACCATTTTCCTTTTTTCATTTTTCCATTTTATTTATTTTATTCACTTTATTTTTCTCTTTTGATTTATTTTTTAACCCCCTTACTTTTATTATTTTGAAAAAATATTGAACATTAACCCCCCATATTTTTTCCTCTATAATTTAATGGTGATTTTATTTATTTTATTTGGATCATTTATGATAGATTTTTGGAGTCTTGAAATGAAGGACTAATGAAAATAATTTAAGTCATGATGTGCTTGGTTTAGGGTTGATAAAAACCTTCCACACTTCAAATCTACCATTGGATGACCATGAGTTCATCCATGGTACTTTGAAGAATGGATAGTTTGACTTGTGGTTAAAGGTGAAATTTTGTTAAGTTGGATTCATCTGATACATTTCCTTTCCATTTGATTTATGCTAACCCACTAACCTTTCTATATTTATCATTTTGAATTGTTCATACTAACTCTCTAACTTGTTACTATTATAACTTGTTAATATAACTTGTAAGCAACTAAAATCAACCATTCAATTTTGGGTTGTATAATCTTCTTTTTGTCAATCTATTGATAGATGGACTTGAGGTTGAACAAATTTCATTGTTGCAAATCTAGGGTAAGTTGATCCATAAATCATCTTCCTTAATTTGCATCAGTGATAAGTTATCCCTCAATACGCCATATTTTGAATCTATTGACCTAAAGATAGATAATCCCCAAAAGTTGTCCATAATCCTAACTTTAACCTTACTAGCTTTGATCATTACTAACATTTGTTATTGTTATTATCATTATTCTTATCCATTGTTATTTACTTATTGTGTCATTTACATTTAAGTCATCATTATCATCATCATTGTATAAATTCATCATACACATCTCACTATTGTCATAATTCCAAAACAACCAAAATATGATAAATAAAAAAGTCCAAAAATAACCCACTTTACTTAATCACCTGGACTTAGAGGATATCATCCTAGGACCTTTATTTGGAGGCCTTTCCCATACTCTTTTGTGATACATTGTTGTAAATACTTGAGTTTCATCTGTAACTTACATAACTGTTATAAGAATGACATCATGACACCACCTTAAGGGGACATGTTTGTAAAACCATTATCATTTGTTTAGCATAGGTCACACTGTTGCACACACAAGACTTTCTCCTGGGCTACCTTACAATGAGATCCATTTATTTCCTTGTCGGTCACTTTATATTCCTGTTGCATAAGCCAAATTTCATAATCAAATAAGCAAATCCTTGATTCAATGTCAAACGGCTTTTTCATAATAAAACTCAACATACTTAATAACTACGATTAATATTGTGCGCCACGAGCCTTAAGTGGTGGAGAATAAGTGAGAATGGAACATTCCTACCCTCACTCTGATTATTTTGTATTCAAGACGCTTGGCTTGTTATCTAGAATAATCACCTCCGCCCATAAACTTTAGTGCAATCAAATCACAAGCTTTTTTCATAAACCCTTGTTTAAGGTAAAATCAACACAACCCATCAAACTTAATCTTTGGTGCCGTAGGGAACCCATCCCGAAACCCTTTTCTCAAAGGTAAAATCAACCAAGCACACCAACATTTTCTACTACGAACTACGAAGCTCTGATTCCTCATCCCCAAATGAGTGATACGTAGACACAAGGGTCCCAATCCTTGGCGAGCATTATAGTAATAAAAAACCCCTTTTTGACACATGTTCTTTTAAAGAATAAAGCAATAACAGATAAATTCACATGTACGTAAATAAACCCAAATGGTTCCCATGGAATACCATGGACGTGAGGGGTGCTAATACCTTCCCCTCGTGTAACCGACTCCTGAACCCTAATCTCGGTTGCGAGACCAATTCCCTATCCTTTCCTTTGGCACTTCCCGTGCGTTTATCTTCTTGATGGTTTTATCAATTATTTCCACACGCCTTCTCTGTGGAGGCTTAGAAAATAAAATTCGGTGGCGACTCTTCTGACCTTTTTATTCAGTTAGTTTGGTTCTCATTATCCGAAACCCCGATGGCGACAGCTGGCGACTCTGCTGGGGATCCGGTTTTCCCTAAGCGAGTCTAGCCTCGTTTGGGTTTGTTTATTTTATGTACATGGATATTTATCCATCATTTATTTTTTCTGTATATATTTATTTTTATTACTAACATGCATATATTTCTCTTTGTTTATTTGTTGATTCGAATCCTTGGTTCCGCGACGAAGAATTTGGAAGCAATAATGATTGAAAATAAAACCTTGTTTGAAAGACTCTCCACCCGAGTCAGAGAGTTTTTCTCGAGATAAGAGAGGATGAGTAGTATTGTCAAGCGGCTTTTTCATAATAAAACTCAACATACTTAATAACTACGATTAGTATTGTGTGCCACGAGCCTTAAGTGGTGGAGAATAAGTGAGATTGGAACATTCCTACCCTCACTCTGATTATTTTGTATTCAAGACGCTTGGCTTGTTATCTAGAATAATCACCTCCGCCCATAGACTTTAGTGCAATCAAATCACAAGCTTTTTTCATAAACCCTTGTTTAAGGTAAAATCAACACAACCCATCAAACTTAATCTTTGGTGTCGTAGGGCATCCATCCCGAAACCCTTTTCTCAAAGGTAAAATCAACCAAGCACACCAACATTTTCTACTCCAAACTACGAAGCTCTGATTCCTCATCCCCAAATGAGTGATACGTAGACACAAGGGTCCCAATCCTTGGCGAGCATTATAGTAATAAAAAACCCCTTTTTGACACATATTCTTTTAAAGAATAAAGCAATAACAGATAAATTCACATGTACGTAAATAAACCCAAATGGTTCCCATGGAATACCATGGACGTGAGGGGTGCTAATACCTTCCCCTCGTGTAACCGACTCCTGAACCCTAATCTCGGTTGCGAGACCAATTCCCTATCCTTTCCTTTGGCACTTCCCGTGCGTTTATCTTCTTGATGGTTTTATCAATTATTTCCACGCGCCTTCTCTGGTGGAGGCTTAGAAAATAAAATTCGGTGGCGACTCTTCTGACCTTTTTATTCAGTTAGTTTGGTTCTTGTTATCCGAAACCCCGATGGCGACAGCTGGCGACTCTGCTGGGGATCCGGTTTTCCCTAAGCGAGTCTAGCCTCGTTTGGGTTTGTTTATTTTATGTACATGGATATTTATCCATCATTTATTTTTTCTGTATATATTTATTTTTATTACTAACATGCATATATTTTTCTTTGTTTGTTTGTTGATTCGAATCCTTGGTTCCGTGACGAAGAATTTGGAAGCAATAATGATTGAAAATAAAACCTTGTGTGAAAGACTCTCCACCCGAGTCAGAGAGTTTTTCTCGAGATAAGAGAGGATGAGTAGTATTGGTCTGCGAGGTGCCTTCCTCGTTAGGGTCGTACGAGAACGTCACTTAGTGGTAGATTCTCTTAAGGGGATTGATGACCGTCGTGCTTTTGGCGTAAGCATCCTTTCCTTTACTAGAGTCAGTGACCATAAGACCCTTTTTGTAGAACCTTTAACTATGGCCAACCTAGACCGATGGTCGCATAGTATAGGCCACCGAGGTGCCTTCCTCGTAAGGGTCGATACGAAGATCTCACTTAGAGTAGATGACCTTGATGGAGCATTCGCCTGGCAAGTAAATTGACATAAGAGATTGATAGTCAAGGGAGTCCATGACTTTAGGGGCAGTGTCTTACACCCAATTTTCCAAAATGCCCTAGATCATACAAAGCGAGAACCCTGGTTTTCAAACAAGTCATTATTAAACTCCATGCTTCGTCACGATGGTCTGAAACCTTGAACCCATGCGTAAAACCCGTGGAATTAAGAAAAAAAATCATTCAGTCATACATACATTCATCATCAAAATAATAAGCAAAGCTCTTAAAGATTTTCGTTTGTTCAAACGAAGAATTACAAGACCCTTTCCCGACATAATTATGGATATTTCAACAAGGAAAAACACCTCTACCTTCTGATTCAAGAGTCTTGACATCAGCTCATTGAAGGTCCTCGGCTTAAAGGTGACAACCCTCAAGGACAACAAGTTTAGAGCCAATTTTGGGAACATCATAGATCTTCTAACCGAGAAGATTGACTATGGTGCTATCACTACAATGGCCCAATACTATGACGTCCCCTTAAGATGCTTCACTTTCTCTGACTTCTAAATCTCTCCAACCTTGGAATACCTTGAGAAACTCCTCAACTGATCAATCAAAGAATACAACCCATTTCCCAAACTGGAAGAAGGTTTCTGTTTGACCGAGCTCTCACTCGCCTTGGGTATCAATGCCAACAAACTAGTGGCCAATTGGGGCATTAAAGGATCCGTCAAGGGTTTAACCCAAAAGTTCCTCGAAGCACATGCTTGGGAAATGCTAAAGGAAGAAAGACCTGACTTATGTAGTGCAACCTTGGCACTCCTGATTCATGGAATTGTTCTCTTCCCAAATATGGGAAAATTTGTGGATCACTTGGCAGTTGAAGTCTTTCTAACAAAGAATCTGGTACTTTTTCTACTCATCGAATTCTATCATACCTTTCATACAAGGCATGAGAATAAGGGAAATACTTTCCTCTGTTGTGCTCCCCTGTTACATCTATGGATGAGGGCCCGCATGCCTTTAAGTGGACCATTTGCTCAAAGCAATTTGACATGGTCTCAGAAGTTCGTATCTCTCTCCACCAGCTCGATTTTATGGTACAAGAAAGAATGGGATACGAAAGACGTCATTACAAGATGTGGAGGGTTCCCTAACGTACCCTTAATAGGAACGCAAGGTTGCATCAACTACAACCTTGCTTTACTCAAAATACAACTATGGTACGCCATATCGAGTCCTCCCGAGGAAAGAGACTTCATTCCCTTCGTCATCAATACCGTTGATCTGCTCAATTCAAATGCAAAAAGAGTGCAAAAATCTTGGACGAACATAGTCCACATTGACCAAGAATGGGGAAGAAAAACATCCTAGCCAAGGAACCCTACTATGTGTGGGTAAAAGAAAGGGCTATGGTTGTTAATATTCCTTTTATGTTTGACCCATCATCATTCACGTTGATGCCCGAGCCCGAGCCTATCCTACAAGAAGACATGGACAAGCTTACTAACCAAATCAAAGAGCTTGAGTTGGAGAGCACTCAATTACGAGTCCAACTCAATCGTGCCAAGGAAAATAACCATGTTTTGGAAGATAAGGGTAAGCAAATTTGTGAAAAGTTCAAGGATAGTAAGAAGAGGCTCCGAACAGCTGAGGGACAAAGAGTTTGGGTTGGTGGAGATCTAAAAGAAGCTAATTCTGAGCTAGACTTCCGTAACAAAAAGTTGGATCAAGTGTTATGAGTCATCAAGGACCTTGAGAAAACTGTCGAGAGGTTCAATGCTATGAAGAAAGAATCGAGGGAAAACTATGTAGCCTAGATTCTTGAGCTAAGGATCACTCTCAAGGAGTGTAAGGACCTCTTAGCTAAGGACAAACTAGAGAGAAAAAAGATTCACCGAAGCTTCTTGCACGAGCAGTTTAACCTTGGAAGAGCTTGTGAGCATATCAAGAACCTGAAGAGGGGGATCTATGAATAAGCCTATGTGGAGTTGCAAAACAACTGTAGACACTGGGAGGAGCGTTGCCATAGAGTCGAAGATGCCATTGCTCAAAGAGATGGAATCATCCATAATCTCCAAACCCTTTACAATGAGTGGAAGGACAAATATGCCAACATGGCGGTACTAACTAACTATGCCCTTCAAGACTTTCCCGATAATACTCCTGAGGAGGTCTATCACTTCGCCAAATTCTGCAAGAAGACGATGGTCGAACTCATTACCAACATTGAGGCTCTCCGCAAGTCTCAAGGGGTCAATTTTAGGGTTGACATATAGATAATTTATTTGTTTCCACTACTTTTACTCTGCAACTTCCATATATTGTAACTTGTTTTCCCTTCAAAGTGAATAAAAGATTGGTGATTCTCTCTATTATGTTTTCCTTTATCTATGATTGTGAACGTAAATCGTTAAGTAGTTCTTGCAACAAATAAAACGCGAATAACTATAAAAGCTTTGCTTTAACATTAAAAACAAAAAAATTCATGCATCATTTTGCATCTTTCAAAACATAAAAACATAAAAACTCATCTGTCTACCCTTTTTTTGACCAGAACCCCACTCCCAAAGCTGACATTTCGGTATAATACTCGAAGACACCAACAAACAGTCATGGAACAACTTCAACAAAACCAAGTTGCACTTCAGGAAGAGGTATCCCTGGTGCGGTCCCAAATGGGGCAACTTATGGAAACAATCCAAGCAGTCGCGAAGGGCCAAGAAATTATGGCAAAGATGCAAGATGACATGAACCAATGTGCTAATGCTGTTAATCCTCTCATTCCTCCAGTGGTCAAGACTTCGATTCCTCTTC
The DNA here is from genome assembly GCF_024323335.1 of Lathyrus oleraceus. Classification (NCBI taxonomy): domain Eukaryota; kingdom Viridiplantae; phylum Streptophyta; class Magnoliopsida; order Fabales; family Fabaceae; genus Lathyrus; species Lathyrus oleraceus. The sequence goes on from NC_066584.1 coordinate 432,105,562, forward strand.
CTCCTCAAGTTGAACCTCCAGTCCACATTGGCGCACCCGGTGGTGTTCCACATGTAAATCTTCATCCTCCTGTCATTGAAATAGACAATTAGCACAATGCTTTCTTCAGCCCGATGGCTTCCTCTCAGTATGATGCTTACTGTTCGACCACCAGTGAGGTGGAGAAGAAGGTAAAGGCTATTGAGGAGAAGCTCAAAGCAATGGAGAGTACCTATGCATTGGGTCTTGACGCAGCAGAAATGTGCCTAGTTCCTGGTGTCATCATTCCGGCCAAGTTCAAAGTCCCAGACTTCGAAAAATATAAAGGGAACAGTGACCCTATGACTCACATCAGGGCATATTGCCGAAAAATGGATGCCTATTCTAGTGACGATCGACTATTAATGCATTTTTTCCAAGATTCCCTCAGTGGGGCATCCTTGGATTGGTATATGTAACTCGAGGGAACTCATATTCGCACTTGGAGGGAGATGGTCGAGGCATTCCTCAAGAATTATCAGTACAATACTGATATGGCACCTAACCACACACAGTTGCAAAATTTGATTCAAAAGTCAAAGGAATCCTCCAAAGAGTACGCTTAGAGATGAAGGGAACTACCCGCCCGAGTACAACCTCCATTGTTGGAAAGAGAGCTGATAGACATGTTTATGGGTAACCTACAAGGCCCATACTTTGATAGAATGGTGGGGAGCACTTCCTCGGGTTTTTTGACCTAGTCTTAGCCAGCGAAAGGATCGAAAATATGACCAAGATGGGTAAGATCCAAAACTCTTGAAGTGCATCCGGTGCAGCAAAGAAGCCATTTGTTCCTTATGGTAAAAATAGAGAAGGAGAGACCAGTGTCGCAACAATCATTCGAACTAGGAATCCAACATATCAACAAGTAGTCGACGTGGCTCCCATTCAACAACAACAACAAACTCTTGTTATTACCATTCAATAACAACAACAACAAACTCTTATTATTCCCATTCAACAACCACAACATCAACAACAATATCAACCACGTCAACAACCACAGCAAAATCAACAATGTTATTAGCCGCAACAACAACGTCAACAACAACTATATCAACCGCAACAACAAAGATTAAGGAGATATGAAAGGAGGTTTGACCCAGCCCCAATGCCATATAGCCATATTTTTCCATACCTTCTACAATTGAGAGAGTTAGGACCCCTACCAGGGGTTCTTCCTCCCGGTCACGATGTAAATGCCCGCTATGAGTTCCATTATGGCGCTCCTAGGCACTCAATTTAAAATTGTAAAGCATTGAAATACAAAGTCCAAGATTTGATTGACTCTAAGGCAATTATGTTCGCGCCAAATGGCCCGAACATAAACAACAACCATATGCCTCCCCTTTGTCAATGATTTGAAGATCCCACTTGTGGAAATCAAGATGTTCTATTGAGAAGCTACGCATTCTCCATTTGTGCTCAGACTTGTGAATATTGTTCAAAGGACCCACAACAATGTGATGTTTTGAAGGCTTTTATTCAAACTCTAATGAACCAAGAAATGTTGATAATTGATCGACCCTCCACTATCAAAGATGTCTCAACCCTCGAAATTTTGTACGACGAAGTTCCTCCCTTGCAAATACCATATAATCTTTCTCAATTGACTCTTTCAACGATCTCTGTTAATCCAATGATCATAACAGTTCCAATACTGTTCCCGTACAACGATACTAGAGCAGACCCCTGGATGTATGACGCACCAGTCTACATCCACGGCCAAAGAATACAAGAAGAACCAATAAAGTCTGATGACCCATTGATAAGTATCATCGGAACTAGAGGTGTAACTATAAGAGATGGGATCTTTGCACCAGCGCTACCTCTGATCAAGAATGGTGGTCCCTCAGCCCATGATAAGGGCAAGCAAGTTGATAATACCCCACCAAGGCAAGACCCTCTGACAACCAGTGAAGTAGATGAGTTTCTGCGTATCATCTAAAGGAGTGACTACCGAGTGGTTGAGCAACTCAACCAGACGCCATCAAAACTCTCGATGTTGTCCTTACTGATGTGCTCGGAAGCACATAGAGATGCTCTGATAAAGTTTCTAAAGGCTGCCCATGTACCCCAAGAAATCTCGGTCTATCAATTTGAAGTAGTAGTCAATAATATAGCCACCAACTTGAGTTTGGGATTTAATGACACAGAGCTCCCCGTTGAGGGAAGAAACCACAACAAGACTCTTTACATCTCTATTGAGTGTATGGACACAGTTCTATCCAGAGTATTGGTGGACACTGGTTCCTCCCTCACTGTGATGCCAAAAGGCTCTTTAACTAAGCTGACTATTGAAGGACTCGTCATGAAACCAACTGAGCTTGTGGTAAGAGCGTTTGATGGGTCAAGAAGGACCTTAATCGGTGAAGTGGACTTACCTATGAATATTGGTCCCAAAATTTTCTTCATCACCTTTTATGTCATGGATATCCTTCTAGCCTGCAGTTGTCTACTTGGGAGGCCGTGGATTCATTCAGCCGGTGTTGTTACCTCAACACTCACCAAAGGATGAAATTTGTAGTAAACAAAAAACTGGTGGTGGTAGAAGAGGAAGAATATTTTCTGGAAAGTCATTTGGAGTCGTTCCTCTATATTGAAGGAGATAGGGAGGTAAAGGAAATCCCATTTTAGTCGTTTGAGGTAGTCAATGTTGAAATGGTTTTCCCGATTAGGGACGATCCCAAGAATGCCAAATTTCTGATGACCTCTCTCAAGGACACCATGACAATTATAAAGGATGGACACCCCCAAGGATGGGGAAGGATGCTCTAGCTACCTCCCAACAAGGACCGTGCCGGTTTAGGATCCAACTCGCAGAATTTGAAGAAGCCTGCGTCGATAGCTACAAATGGATCAGTGCTCCCGCTATCCGAATACTTCTTTAGTGCTGGTTACCTTGATGAAGATCGTATCTGTACTATGGAAGAAGACAAAGAAGAAGGTGCTGGATTGATCTTCACGAATACTGATGGATGGGGTGCCACCAAGTGGACCGAGATTGAGATACCAAAAGTAATTCTGATTAAAATGTAATCTCCTATGTTTGTTTTCCCTTGTTTTTATCAAAATAAAAAAGAACCTATGTCAAGCCTAAGGCACAGGGGAACCATTTGTATGCCTCATCATACTTCCTTATTTATCATTAATGGAAAAGATCCACGTTTCACAGTCAATTTTGAAATCCTTGTCTTTCATTTATTTGTTTCACTTTTCAAAACAAATGACAATTTTCAATTTTCTTAAGATTCTTGTTCAAAATCATTTTTCTTCTTTTCATTTCAATAAAAGCATGAACCCTAAATCATGCAGATCACCCTCGACAACCACCAATGAGAATTCAGCTATAGTCTCACATGACTTTGATAACCCGATTAATCAAGCCGGTAAAGATTATGGAGATGCCGAGCTCCTCAAAGAATTGGCAAGACTTCTCAAGCAAGAGGAAAAGGTCATCCAGTCGCATGAAGAATAAGTGGAAGTGGTTAACCTTAGAATAAACGAGGAAGCAAAAGAGGTCCGAGGCGGCTCAACTCTACAAGATGAGGTGAAGAAAAAATTGATCAAACTCTTGAAAGAGTGCATGGATGTATTTGCATGGTCGTACCAAGACATGCCCAACCTCGATAATGACATCATAGTACACCATTTGCCTCTTAAAGAAGAATTCCCTCCAGTAAAGAAAAATCTACGAAGGACCCGTCCTGATATGGCTATGAAAATCAAGGAGGAGGTACAAAAACAGCTCAACACCGGTTTCCTAGCGGTCTCCATTTATCCCTAATGGATAGGCAACATTGTTCCCATGCCCAAGAAGGACGGAAAAGTAAGAATGTGTGTAGATTATAGAGTTCTAAATAGAGAAAGTCCCAAAGACGACTTTCCACTACCTCACATTGACGTGTTAGTGGACAACACTGCTTAGTTCTCTGTCTTCTCCTTTATGAATGGTTTCTCCAGTTACAACCAGATCCGAATGACTCAATAAGACATGGAGAAAACCACTTTCATAACCCCATGGGGAACCTTCAGCTACAAAGTTATGCCTTTTGGATTGAAGAACGCCGGTGCTACATACCAACGAACCATGGTCACTCTCTTTCACGACATGATTCATAGAGAGATCGAGGTCTACGTTGACGATATGATAGCCAAATCTCAAATCGAAGAGAAATATCTCGTCAATCTAGAAAAGCTATTTGAGAAGCTAAGGAAGTTCAAATTGAGACTTAATCCCAACAAATACACATTTGGGGTAAGATCCAACAAATTGCTAGGTTTTATCGTCAGCCAACGTGGCATTGAGGTAGATCCTGAGAAAGTGAAGGCCATACAAGATATGCCTCTGCCCAAAACTGAAAAGGAAGTATGAGGATTCTTAGGTAGATTGAACTACATTGCTAGGTTCACATCTCCCACTTGTGAGCCGATCTTCAAACTTCTATGAAAGGATCAAGCTGTCATTTGGAATGACGATTGCCAAAGAGCTTTTGAAAAGATCAAGGAGTACTTGCAAGAACCTCCTATTTTAACGCCTCTTGTACCTGATAAACCATTGATCATGTACCTTGTTATCCTCGAGGGATCCATGGGATGCATCCTTGGCCAACATGACGAAACTGGTAGAAAAGAACACGCAATATACTACTTAAGCAATAAGTTCACCGATTGCGAGAGTAAATATTCAATGCTTAAGAAGACCTGCTGCGCACTAGCATGGGCTGCCAAATGCTTAAGACAGTACATGGTCACTCATACGACATTGTTGATCTCTAATATGGACCCCGTCAAGTATATCTTTGAGAAGCCTTCTCTAACTGGAAGAGTAGCCTGATGGAAAATGGCATTAACCGAGTACGATATCCAACACATCACTCAAAAGGCCATAAAAGGAAGTATACTATCCGACTATCTTGCAAAACATCCCTTGAAAGACTACCAGTCTATGCATTTTGAATTTCCAGATGAGGATATTATGTTGATTAGGGATTGTAACATCCCCGACTCTGAGGAGGGACCTGAGTTTGGGTCCCGTTGGACCTTGGTTTTTGATGGAGCTTCTAACACTCACGACAATGGCATTGGGGCAATTATCAACTCCCCGACTAATTTCCACCTCCTCTTCACTACAAGGTTGTGTTTTGAATGCACAAATAATATGGTGGAATATGAGTCCTATATCTTCGGTATTGAAGATACTATTGACCTTAGGATCAAAATCCTTGAAGTTTATGGAGATTCAACCTTGGTAATTAGCCAAATCAAAGGAGATAGGGAAACTAGAGACCACAAGCTCATTCTTTACAAAGATCATGTCTTGAAACTAGTCCCCTACTTTGATAAGATCACATTCCACCACATCCCTCGAGAAGAGAATCAGCTAGCTGACGCCTTGGCAACTTTTGCGTCCATGTTTAAGGTCAAGTGGAAGAATGAAGTGTCATCCTTTCACCTTAACTACTTGGATGAGCCTGCTTACTGTTTGGCGGCCGAAGACGAAGTCGATGGCTATCGTTGGTACTATGACATCATGAGATTATTAGAGTGCCAAGAATACCCTAAGGACACATCCATTACTGACAAGAAGTATCTTCGGAAATTGTCTTCTAAGTTCTTCTTAAGTGGACGGGTACTGTACAAAAGGAATTATGATTCGGTTTTGCTAAGATGTGTAAACAAGCAAGAAGAAAACCAAATCATAATGGAAATCCATGAAGGCTCCTTTGGGACACATGTCAGTGGACACACTATGGTGAATAAAATCTTGAGGGTCGACTATTATTGGATGACCATGGAGTTTGACTGTCACTGCCACATCCAAACATGCCATAAATGTCAGATTTATGCTGACAAGATCCATTTACCGCCAATGCCACTCAATGTCTTATCATCTTCTTGGCCTGTTGCCATGCAGGGCATTGGCGTAATCAGACGCATAAATCCAACTACCTCAAATGGACATCGCTTCATCCTTATAGCCATTGACTATTTCACAAAATGGGTAGAAGCAGTCTCATACATAGACGTTACTAGAAAAGTGGTGGCTCGGTTCGATAGAAAAGAAATCATTTGTCGTTATGGCGTCCCCAACAAGATCATTATTGATAATGGATCTAACCTTAATAAAAATATGATGAAAGATCTATGCTGAAGCTTTAAAATTGACCACCAAAACTCATCACATTATAGGCCTAATATGAATGACGTTGTTGAGGCAGCTAACAAAAATATTAAGAAGATGTGCAAAAGATGGTGGAAACCTACAAAGATTGGCACAAAATTCTCCCGTTTTCATTAATGGCTATCGTACTTCAGTACGTACTTCCACTAGGGCAACTCCCTTCTCTCTTGTGTATGGCATGGATGCAGTATTTCCTGTTGAAGTAGAGATTCCTTCCTTAAGGATTTTGACAGACGTCAAGCTTGATGAAACCGAGTGGGTAGAAGCCCGATTTAACCAGCTGAAACTCATTGATGAGAAGTGCTTGACAACCATCTGCCACGACCAAATTTATCAAAAGCGCATCAAGAGGGAACATGATAAGAAGTTCTTCCCCCGCAGCCTCGAGGTTAGATATCTTATATTGAAGAAGATTATGCCCACACACATCGATCCAAGGGGCAAGTGGACGCCGAACTACGAAGGCCCATATGTTGTGAGAAAGGTCTTCTTTGAAAGAGCCTTAATCCTTGCAACTGTGGATGGTGAAACCTTCCATCTCCTGTGAATGAGGATGCAATAAAACATACTACGCTTAACAAAATGATGAAAAATCCTGATAAGTTGAAAACCCAAAAGGGTAACTTATGAAAAAATGGGTATCCCGGTAGACTGAAAACCCGAAAGGGCGTTCTAGGAAAAAATCATGGATTTAAAAGCGAGAGGCTACATCCCGCAAGGAATATTTCTTCACTCCCCGACGAGTCAATCATGTGGCTTCCCCAGCTAACCAGTCCTGTCACTCTCCTTCTGAAAGCAAGATCAAAGGACGACCAAAGGCATAGAGAATATATCAAAATTGGAATTTGGTGGAAACCCGAGATGTTTCATTGCCATTACAGTTTTTAGTTTCTTTTTGCAATGACCTCTTTTAGGAATTGCTTCATTGTACAAAATCACCCATTTTTGGGGCCATTTATTAATAAAAGTAGTTCTCTCATACATGCTCAATATTTTACTTTTCCTGCTTTGTCTGCGAAATGCGACTTTTTCTCAAAATGATATTACATTAGAAATTTCTTGATGAAAACACCCTTTATCAAATAAAAACTTTAAGGTAATCAACATCGAATTACATTTCTCTCAAATTGATAAAGGTAACCAAAAACGCATTTGGTATCCTCAACCTAAAAGTGTCATACAGTCCCGTGGACTTGGCCAACATTTCTTCCCCAGCAGGAATCCATAGCCATTACACTAAGTGTTTGCTTGGATATCAAGTTCCAATTTCCCAAGTACCGGAAAGTCAGCTCATTTTCCCCATTCACTCTTTTAAGCCCAATCACCATTGGCACCTCTCAGATATATTCCCCGTAGAATCCAATCATACTTGGCGTAACTTGCAAACCCCACATCCGTATAATTCCCCAACAACAATCCAAACATGCATTAACATTTTGCATACATAACATCGCATCATAAGTATCTCCTAAAAACTTATACTCAATTGATTCGCCGAAATTTGAAATTTCCCAACCATTGTTAGGAATTTCCCCCAATAGAGTCAATTTTCAATGTATCCCCAAGCAGAGTAGGGTAATTTTAGCCGTTGCTAGGAATCGTCATTGAGCTGCCATTTTCCCCCTCATTTGGTTTCCCTAGAAGAGTTAGGTATTCTTAGCCATTGTTAAAGGAATCGTTACTATACTCCTTCTATCCCCAAAGAGTCGTCATAACATTTTCATCCCCACTGAGTCAAGTATTCTTAGTCGTTGTTAAGAATCATCCTTGAAATCTCCCCTTCTTTAAACACGAGGTATTTTGGTCTCATTCCCAAGCTGAGTCAATATTTTATAGTAGTGGCTAGAAATCACTTTTGAAATTCCCTCCCCGACGCGAGTCAGGTTTTCTGATCTTCATAAGGAATCATCACTGACATGTTCCTTCTCCCCAACAGATGTCAGGTATTCCAACCATTACTGGGAATCATCACTGAGCTTTTGTATTTTCCTCAACTGAGTAAGATATTCTAGTCGTCGCTAAAGAATCGCCATTGTACCTTTCTGAGAAGTTTATCTCCAATCAAGTCAAGTATTCCAGCTGTCGCTAGGAATCGTCACTGAATGACTTCTTTCCCCCATAAAGTCGAATATTCTAGCCATCGCTAAGAATCGTCACCATACTTTTTTTTATCTCCAGCTAAGTCAGGTCTTCCAGCTGTTGCTAGGAATCGTCACTGAACCTAGTTGTTTATCCCCCTCTGAGTCGAGTATTCTAGTCGTCACTAAGAATCATCACTGAACTCACTTGGGCTAGTCCCTAGTAGATGTCAGATACTCCAACTGTTTCTAGGAATTGTCACTGAATCTATATTTCCCCATCAGGGTTAGGTATTCCATCCATTGCTCAGGATTACCTTCTTTTCCTCCCCAGCCATCGCTAGGGGAAATCGTCTTTTCTTTTATATCTGATATTCTTATTCCCCTAAACGGAGTTTCTCCATCCGTCTTCTTGGAATTTTAATGTCAAGGAGATACTTAGGTTGCATACATCATAGTACATGCATAATCATCATAACCATGCACAATCAATTCATATCACCATTATCCCCAGCAAAGCAAATTTTCAGTTTCTCTTAATAGTATTTAATCCCTTCCTACCATGAATGCATTGGAAGTCGTCGTTATCCATACCTTCAGGTCCGAGATGATTAAGTAGGGGAAACTGTCATACCCGCAAATTTTTCCTACCCCATATCATCTTCTTGAGCCATAAACCTTAAGCATACATACATCTCATATGCATTTATACTGAATGGTCCACAAGCCCAAGGCATGAGATTCATCTACAAAGCCCTAAGATCCTCTAGTCATGTTGAGATGTGCCCAAGCCCTCTCAGATCTAATCTCATCCTAAAGAATCCCACAAAGCTTGAAGAACCACTCAAGACATCTCACTCACTCCCCAAGTCCAATTTTGGTGGTGAGTCCCCTTTGAAGAAACTTCAAGATTCACCTAGTCACCCAACAACTTAAACCCCAACTCTTGACCCTCCTCTTAGCTTGAGTAGTTCATGACTCACCATGTATCTTGACCATGCCATTGATGATCCCTCAAATCCAAAGTTTGTTCATGCCCCCATGACCTTTAAACATCTCATTTGGATCCCTACAACTCAAACCCTAATTCATCTGACCATGATTCTTGATGAAACTTATGGCTCACGAAACCCTAATTTGGGGCTCCTTGACCATTGAGTATGATCATTTTTTGCCATAAAATTACCCTACCATTCATACAACATCATTTCATTTCCATTACAATCCAAATCAACCATTCAAACATTCATCCATTCCATGTTACAAGTAGTTGGTTCATACATGATTTTTCAACTTTCCATGACTTTATCCACCCACCAATTTTACCTAAAATCATTCCACAAAGGTCCCAACTTCATTTACCATCATGATATGATCATTTTAGATCACAATATCCATCATTATGGCTTGAAAAGCAAGAAATCACAAAACCCTAAAACTAGGCCATGTTGGTTGGTCACCTTTGGGCAAGAATGGCCTATGGGAAGTTCCAAAGACCATAAATTTTTCATTTTTCAAGATTTTTAAATTCTAGTTCGAGATAAATGTCCTAAATAAATTCCTCTCTAACTTTATTTCATGCTACAAGATCTAATTCATTGAGTAAGGGGTTCAATTTTGCTATTGGCTAAGATGGTCCAACATGCCTACCATGCCCTAAAATCATGTCATGACCACTACTTTGACATGTTGCCATTTCAAAACCACAAGCCCTTTTGACCTGGTTCTTTTTGCATTCAATAAATTTCGATGCAAGGAACAAATGGCCCAAAATTGAAGCAAAGGGCACAAGCTAATTTCATTTGGCCTTGGTTCAAACTTGGGTGACCATCATGATCAGCATATTAGACCAATTCAGACAGAATTTGCAAATGGATGCATCAAGTATCCAAACTCTCTCAATATGATTCCAATGGTCCCCAAACATGTTACATATGAAAATATGGTGTAGTAGGAGGTCAACTTGCAAGCAAAAGCTCCTTACATAGCAAAACTCGACCCCATGGGCAAATGCTGACTTTTCCAAAAATGGCAAAAAGAAATTTGCATAGTAGGCCATTTATTTGCTTGTGTTTGTTCCTAATTGATGCAAGGGATCAAGACAAAGTAGTCCAAGGTGAAAATAAGGTCTGAACACATCCACCCTTGTCCCCCATTGATTTCCAAAGCATGCTTCGACCCTCACCTACTTTCTGAGCAAACCTTCATCTCCTTCCCTCCAAACCATCCACATGCATTCCCTATAAATAGGGGAAGGTGTCTCTTTCATTTTACACGCTGAAAAAGGCCCCTAACCCCTGCTGCACATTTCACCCAAAGCCTTAAAAATAGAAATCGTGTTTCTGAGTTTCAATCCAAAATAATCACCCCGAAACCTTCACTAATCTTCACTTAAGTTATTCCAATCCCTAACTCACCCTCCCCAAGCCTCACCTGAGCTGAGCTCAGTTGTTATAATCCCTCATTGAACCGATCCCGACCAGGTAGAAATACTCATCTCCTTCATTCAAACAAGTTACCCTCTTGCTAAAAATCTTTCACTGATCATTAACCCCAAACTTTTGGTTTCGATTGCTCTATTTCCATCATTTAATTTTTGAGTTAAGTTAAGTCTTATTTTCTGTTTTGCTCATAAGAGCTCTGCACTCATAGCCAATCAATGTCTCATGAGTGTGGAGGTTAGTTTGTTTTTGATTGGGGAAGATGATTCCATGGAAAACTTTGAAAACTTTGTTTTGGAGGTTTGATTTTGGGATGATTCGAGGTTGAAGACGATCTTGTCGCGTTTTTTTTTAAATTTGAAAACTTTGTTTGTCACATGTTGATCGGTTGGTTTGCGCGCGTATCCCATTTATTTTATGTTTTTATTATTTATTCATATGAGCGTCGTTGGTTAACACAACTGGGCCATTGGCCCAGTGGGTGAAGGGATGGTCTACCCAATTCCCCCAAGGTCAGGGGTTCGAGCCATGCTTGTGTACCCTGACCATTTTCCTTTTTTCCTTTTGCCATTTTATTTATTTTATTCACTTTATTTTTATCTTTTGATTTATTTTTTAACCCCCTTATATTTATTATTTTCGAAAAATGTTGAACATTAACCCCTCTTATTTTTTCCTCTAGAATTTAATGGTGATTTTATTTATTTTATTTGGATAATTTATGATATACTTTTGGAGTATTGAAATGAAGGACTAATGAAAATCATTTAAGTCATGATGTGTTTGGTTTAGGGTTGATAAAAACTTTCCACACTTCAAACCTACCATTGGATGACCATGAGTTCATCCATGGTGCTTTGAAGAATGGATAGATTGCCCATATTTCAAGCAACTTGATCATTTGACTTGTGGTTGAAGTTCAAATTTTGTTAAGTTGGATTCATCTGATACATTTCCTTTTCATTTGATTTATGCTAACCCCCTAACCTTTCTATATTTATCATTTTGACTTGTTCATACTAACTCTATAACTTGTTACTATTACAACTTGTTAATATAACTTGTAAGCAACTAAAATCAACCATTCAATTTTGGGTTGTATAGTCTTCTTTTTGTCAATCTATTGATAGATGGCCTTGAGGTTGAACAACTCTCATTGTTGCAAATCTAGGGTAAGTTGATCCATTTATCATCTTTCTTACTTTGCATCAGTGATAAGTTATCCCTCGATGCGTCATATTTTGAATCTATTAACCTAAAGATAGACAATCTCCAAAAGTTTTCCATAACCCTAACGTTAACCTTACTAACTTTGATCATTACTAACCTTTGTTATTGTTAATATCATTGTTCTTATCAATTGTTATTTACTTATTCCGTCATTTAAAATTAAGTCATCATTATTATCATCATTGTACAAATTCATTAATATTGTCATCATTCAAAAACAACCAAAACACGATAAAATTAAAAGACAAAAAATATTCCACTTTACTTAATCACTTGGACTTAGAGGATCTCATCCTAGGATATTTTCTTGGAGGCCTTTGCCATACTCTTTTGTGATACTTTTTTATAAGCACTTGGGTTTCATCTGTAACTTACATACCTGTTGTAAGAATGGCATCACGACACCACCTTAGAGGGACATGTTTGTAAGACCATTATCCTTTATTTAGCATAGGTCACACTGTTGCACACACAAGGCTTTCTCTTGAGATACCTGTTTACTGTGGAAATTGGTAAACAACCGCTAGTCCTCCCTAGGGCTTAAAACTTATGGGTTACTTGCAGGATCGACCAGTTGATCCTAAGACATGTGCTAGTACAAATGTGGCTTATTCAATTCGACGGAACGACTTTGTGAAGAACGGCTCCTGACAAAGTATTGAACAAGCGCAGGTTTTTTCCACACGAAAGGTTTAAACGATGTTATAGCCTATGGGTGACTCGTGACCAACAACACTACAACATTCAAAAGACATACACGACGAACACGCTTTTGGTGAACTCTATTATCGTAATAGAATCAAAGTCGACAGCGTAGACGACAACGTAAAGTGATAACTCAAAAGTAAGTGAAATTAAAATAAAATGTTCAACGGGAACAATTGAAAAGTAAGGAAGTTGCATTGAAATAAATGTGGTGATTCACATACATAGCACTCTTAAAAACTCTTGCTTCCTCGCGTTGGGAATGAGAAGTTTTTACAACTGATTTTTAGTACAAGGTGAACACCTCGAGCCCCTCGTGGGATATCCTATTTATACTAAACTAAAGAAACTGCCTACAGGCCAAAAACTCCTAGAAAATAGCAGATGTTGTGCCACACGATCTGCAATCTGCTCCATATTCTGGCGCTTTATTCTTCTTGTAACTGCTAGTCATTTTCAATTTTAAACTTCTCCCGCCCAGGTATTTAGGGCGACGCTGTCTTCTATGTGTTTGGCACAACCCAAAATTCCTTAAGTCCCAATCTTCATTTCAGTCGACGGAATGTATTTTCGACCAAACGTGCTTCTTCTGTCGGTTTCATCCCTTGATGACTTATGTTTTTCTCAACACTTGCTTATCTCAGGCACATCTCCACCCCTTGATGGGGTCTAAACCTTAAATTCATAAGACCCTTTCATTAATTACGCCTTCAACATGCCTTAGAGATTTCTTGTGGTAACAAAATGCCCCCCAAAGATGCCATTTTCGAATGTCGACGTTTGTGAGATAATGTCATCTTTGAGATGTCGACTTGCTCCTTACTACTTCCACTTCTACTTAGTGGGACACCTGTTTTCCCCACACTGATGACGTCATCTAATCATGACGAACATTTCCTTTTTTCCTCGAGACGCATAAAATCATATCTCCATCACTTCACGTCTTTATGACTGAAACATGCTTACCGTCATAACTGCCTTCTCTCCTCCACATGTCTGCGGACGTGGGAACATGTGTATACGTGTCGAAATAGAAGATCAAACGTTCACTCTTCCTTTTCCCAAGGTTTAACCCTTATAAAACCCTTATTCCTTCTTCTTCTTTTCTTTTTTCGCCCTTTGCTTCTGTAAACGATAATCACCTGCACTCTGTTTTAGTAAAAAGAACAACCCTTCTTCTCTAAAAAACTTCAACTTCTTCCATGGCTAGCTCAAGTAAAAGTATAGCATTTCCCTCCGCTGCTAAGCTCGCACATCCTCTCACCATTGATGGTAAGGAGTACGTTCCTGAACCTCCATTTGCAGAAGAGAAGGCAAAAATCTGGCATTCTCAGGTATTGACCCCTTTCTCCTCGGCTGATGAACCTTTAGCGTTTTTAGGTTCTCTTCCAGAAAATCGTCGCCCTGAGATAACCAAAACAAATTCCCTTTTCCCCACCAGTCATCTCTCTGAACCTTTGGTTTCTTCCCAAAAGCCCCTTTCCCTTTGTTATGTCGACATGAATTTTAGGACCGCTCCTCCCAATAACTGTCCTAAGTTTTGCGCCTGGATGGATCGATTAGAAACAGAGAAAATCGACCTTTGGAAAAGGACAGGTATTTACACTCTTCTACAGATTGCCCGTTGTGGCCCTCCTCAATCTTGTGGCATGTTACTGGCTGCCCTCCAATTTTGGGATAGTTTGACCAATTCTTTTCATACCAAGCGTGGCATGATTACACCGACACTCTTGGACGTTGCTGCCATCACTGGCTTAAAACCGACTGGCGAAGTCTTTGACTGCGAAGCCGTAGCACCAATCCCTCTGTGATTTGACGTTGGTGACTCTCGCAAGCCGACCTACAACAATTTTATTGATCACCATGCCACCTCTTCAGGCCCTGTGACCGCTGAAGAACACGTGGCTTTTTTGACTATGTGGCTATCTCGCTTCGTTTTCTGCTCTAGATCTATGCAGATAGCCAAATATTTTGCTCTCCTGGCAATCCAACTGCACCAAGAGCGCGACATCGCTCTGGGCCAATTAATTTTGGCCTCTCTTTATGAATCTCTTTCTGAAGTCATTTGTCAAATCAAGCTCTTTGACCCTAAGAATTCAAAGAAGAAAAATGTTTTGGTCCATGGACCCTTTTGGCTCTTACAACTGTGGCTCAACGCCACTTTCTCTAAAGACATAGCACCCTATGGGATGAGGAGGGTTGCGTGTCCCCCAGAAGAACGACACCTCATTTGGAAGCGACTGATCCCTTTGACGCCCATCGACAAAACTTTTCCTGACGTCAAGGTATTCCGCCTCTTGTTCACCAGCATGCTGACCCGCGCCGACTTTCTTCCTTCTATGGCCCCTTTCAGCCGTCGAACTGAAGGTCCTGCATGGCTCACCATAGCTTTTCCTCCGACCGAAGATGAGCATAGAAACGAAACCTTCCTCATCTGGAGACGCCTTCTGGTCTCTCGATTTCGGTCGGTTGAAACCTCCGGTAGCAACCCTGGCCTAGTTGCTTACCAACCTAACTTGGTAGCCAGACAATTTAGCCTTTGTCAATTTATTCCCAAGTCCCTATATTCTTTTCCTGAATTACTCACAAATATCCTTTGTGATCAACCCTGGAGTATGATCCAGGAAGATCTTGAGACCCTCTGGGAAAACCGACCAAAGCTCCACTCCACTCCCTTTCGACCAACCTTCTTCTACACCAAAGAGTTTGATGATTGGTGGCAGTCGTATATTGCTGTTTACATTGGCGCTCCTGAGGCCAAATTATCTGAACTAACTCAGGCTTTTGTTTATTTGCAGGCGAAATCGACCAAGTGTAAGGCTCTCCATGTCAAACAAATTCGTGCTTTTCAGAACTATTTCCAAGTTGTGCATCGACCTGATAATCTTCGTCGGACCATCTTTGAGGCCGCGTCCGAATTAAAGGAGAAGGTAGCCGACAGGCTCCCAAAACTCAAAATCCCTGGTTACACGAAAGACAAGTATCTTTACGCCCTTCATTTTGGAAACATCAAGTTCCCTCCTTTGCCATCTAGCCCATTGGGTTTGGCCTTTGGCAATTCGGTTCTAGAGTGGTTTTATTGTCCCGTTTCACACGTACAAAATGCTTATAAGAAAAAGGCCGACAGAGTGGTACCGACGAAGCATTATCTGCCATACTACTCAGGACCGCTTCATATTGATCCTCAATATGTTAGCGTGTTCGAATCCACCCAACTTGGTAACATTTTTCTGGAAAGCTAACACCTCCTTTTAGTTGGATTTCGCCGCTTACTTGCTTTTTTATGTTTCTTAACAGCGATCCCTCTAGACCATGTGGATCACGTTCCTGCCAATAAACCCACCCCTTCGACACAAGAGACTCAGGTTCGACTCTGGCTGAATTGTTGTTGTCTTTTACCTCGGTTTTTTATTCTTAACCGTCATTTCCTCTCTTGCAGGCTGCTCTTAAGAATTCCTCTGATGATGATGGGCGACCTATTACCCAAGTTTTGAAAAAACCCAGTTCTTCGGTATGCCTCTATATGAAGCACTCTCACTCAACCTTGTGATATCTCTAAGGAAAACAATACGTGGTCTCTAACTTCTTACTTATGTGCAGGGTCAACCACGTTTGACGGACCCAATTGTCTCCTCTCACTCCAAGAAATCCAAAAAACACAAACGCTCTGCTGTCACAGGATCTGAGGTATTTCTTATTGGCTTGTCTGATCTTCTGACTCAAATATCTGCTTATAACATTTCTTCATGTCTTCAGCCGACTCCCCAACCGACTCAACCATCTTCTCAACACTCCCACAAATCCAAAGGCCATCAGGGCCACAAAAGGAAAAAGCACGATTCTCCCTCCAGGAGTGGTGAAGCCAAGAAAAAGAAACATTACAAAGTGCTCACTCCAGAGGCTCCTGCTTTAGATGCTGACACTATTATGGTTGACACTTCCATCCTTAAGAAAGCCCATGGTCCAGCTGTGGGGGCTTCGCAGTCGACCAACACCCCCGCTGCTACTATCTTAGGGGAAGAAAATCCAAATGTTGTTTCCCCTACATCGACACAGGTAATCACTTGTTTTACTACCTTTTTTCCTTGAATCACTGGACTCTTCTTACAGGCATCTCTTTCTCTTACAACAGGCTGATGCTTCTGGTGAGCCATCTCGCCCCGTCGCCGACTATACTCCCTCGTTGTTGGCTTCTTCTCCAACTCACCCAATACACTCTGTCGACACTGCTGGTGAGTTCATTGGCTTCCCTATCCAGATTAGTGATAGTGACTCTAATTCAATCACTAGTCCTGCAACGCACACGAATTCCAGTTCGACTAGTTCTGACTCTAGTCTTTCTTCAGCTTCCTTGCCTTTGCAGGATTCAAGGGAACCATTGGATGTCGGCACCACCAAAAACCAACCTTCTCAAACTACTCCTTTGTCAGCTACTTCTCCTTCATCTTCCCAGGGGCTGGCGATAAAGCCTTCTACCCTAGAAGCAATTGCTAGGCTTCGTAACCTGGTGAAATCGCGTGATGCTTCTTCTGACTCTGAGCAGCTTCACCACTCTGGAAAAATGGGTTTTGAGGCGACGAAAACCAAGGTTTAAATGGACAAGGTTCGTTTTCACGCCTTGAATCCAGACCTCCCTTTTGTGCTTATGCATGAACCTGCTGTCGGCCTAGAGATCTTGCACGTGCTTGCCCAACTTAAAGATCTTCAGCTTTTAGAATATGCTAAGCGTGCAACGACCGCTTTAGAATAACTTCTGGTTCCCATGCTGCTCCATCTCGACAACGTTAGGGAAAATGAACGCCAGATTGTATCTACTGAGGCCTTTGTGAAGGAGAAATGGGAGTTGGTGATGAATGCCGACGCAGAGGTCACCAAATTACTGGGGACGATTGAGGAGAAGAAAAAAGAATTGGCCTCCAAACAAACAAGGGCTGCTGAGATATGCCAGCAAATTGATGAACTTCGGCGTCAAATTACTGTGTTGGACATTGAATTGGAGTGAGTTGCTGAGGAGGAGTCGAGTATTATCGACCAGGTTATAAAACCTGCCCAAGCCACTATGGAGCAGACCACCAGCGATGCCTTGGCGGTAGCTGAAGAACTTTCCACTGTTGAAAAGAAGCTTGCACAACTTAAAGTCCAAGCCGACACCTTGGAACCTACGTCTCTCCATTACAACTTTGAGTTTCAATCCTTTCAATCCAAATTCGCCCAACTTTGATCGATTTTTGTGTGTGTGTAATATTTGAACAATGGCTTTTCTTGCCAATTTTTATGTCATCATTTTATTTCAGCACTGTGTATATTTATTTTCTGTGCCTTTATAGCTGGTTTCAAACATAGTTTTCTCCAACCTAGTTTATTCGCCAGTCATTTAGTCTGTCAAAATCTTGACCTCTTGAAGGAGAGGTCTATACCTTTTCAAGTATTTTCCATTTACCCTCAAGATTCTCCTATCTGGTGCCAACTCTTCGACCTCGTAGGCGTTATTAGAGAAAACCTGCAAAACCTTGAATGGTCCTTCCTAATTTGGGGACCATTTACCCAAAACTCTATCATTTCTATCCATAGGCAAGATCACTCTCCAAACTAAATCGTCGACAACGAACATTTTGCCTTTCATCTTCTTATTGTAGGCTCTGACGACTTTTTCTTTCTGCCTTTGTAGTGAATCCAAGGCTAACATTCTCTCCTCATCTAAATCGACCAGTTAGTCCGTCATCATGCTCCAATAATCTTCAGAAGGTATTTCATATTGCATTTGGGTTCTGACTGCCTGAACCTAAATCTCTACTGGTAACACTGCATCGTGCCCATATACCAATCGAAATGGAGTTGTTCTAGTTGCTTCTTTCGGCGACGTTCGACATGCCCACAAAGCTTGATCTAATGTCTTATGCCAATTTCTTGGCTTCTTTCATATATGTTTCTTTATTAGGCTAATGATCACTTTATTGGCCGCTTCGACTTGGCCATTTTCTTGTGTGTAATAGGGGGTAAACGTCAGTAATTTGATTCCCATTTCTTTTGCAAAATATTGCACTTTTCGACCAGTAAAAACTGACCCCTGGTCGGTTGTGATTGTTTCTGGGATGCCAAATCTGCAGATGATATGACTTTGGACAAAGTCTATCACATCCTCTTGGTCTACATTTGTCAATGCTACGGCTTCGACCCATTTTGTGAAATAGTCGATATCGACCAAAACATACCTTTGTTGTTTCGACGAAGCTGGTTTTATTTCTCCAATAACATCCAAGGCCCACCCTCGGAAAGTCAGGGCTTCACAATTGTATGCAACTCGCTTGTAGGCACATGTTGTATGCCCCCATGCAATTGGCATTCCTAACAGCTTTTAGCAAATTCAATGCAATCTTTCAACATTAAAGGCCAATAAACTCCTGAGCGCATCAAGAGCCATTTCATCTTCAGTCCCGCTTGATGCGCCCCACACGCTCCACTATGTACACTAGACACAGCTACATATGCCTCACTTTCTCCTAGGCATTTTCGTAAAACTCCTTCAACTGTCTTTTTGAATAGTTCATCATTCACCAAGACGTAGCTAAGGGCCCTATATTTCACCTTTCGATATGTCGACCCTATAGGATTACGTAAATAATCGACTAGCGGTTTACGCCAATCACTTCCTCCTTCGTCGTCAACGGTCAGAATTTCAAAATGATATTTATCCACAGCTCCCAACTTTATAATCGACAAATCTAATGGTGATAACAATGTCGCTCGTACCTTCTCTCTTACTTGGACCTCTTCTTCATCCTGGCCTTTCGACGCTTTGTATCCTGAAGCCTCCTACACCAAATCGTTTGCTCTCTAGAACTCTTTCCGTGGTATATGCTGGAGGTTGACTTGCTCAAACCTCTTGAGTAATCTGATGGTAACCACAAAATACATGATTAAATTTTCTTTAACACACCTGTATTCTTTTGATACCTGCTTAATTACTAACTCAGAGTCTCCCAGATCCATGCTTATGCCTTGAACCGTCGAAATATAATCTCCATGGCACTATGTCTACGTAATTTTGCGCCATTTCGACCATTGAATGGTCGATAAGGAAATCTGCCACTACTTTCCATTTCATTGCTTTCAAAGGCATGTATGTTAGAGAGTACTTAGTTAACGCTAAAGCCCATTTACCAATTCGACTATGCAAAATTGGTTTAGATAACATGTATTTAATAATATCAAAGTGAGAAGATACATACACATCAACAGGCTTAATATATTGCTTTAGTTTCATACAAGAGAAATACAGGCATAGACATAGTTTTTATATATCACTATACCTAGTTTCAGGATCATTAAGCATTCGACTAAGGTAATACACAGGTCTTTCGACACATTTTTCGTCCTCTTAGACTAACATACTTCCTATAGTCGATTCTGAGGCGACAATATACAACCTCATGAGGCCTATTCCTAATAGGAGGGGCCAGTACTGGAGGCTTAGTCAAATACTCTTTAATTTTGTCGAAAGCCTCTTGGTGCTCTTCTTGCCACTTAGAGTCTTCATTCTTCAGTCAAAGTAGTGGTGAAAAGGCTTTAGTTTTGCCACTTAAATTTGATATAAATCTTCTAAGAAAATTGATTTTGCCCAACAAGGATTGCAGTTCCTTTTTGATCGACAGAGGCTTGACGTCCATAATGGCTTTTGTTTTGCTTTGGTTTACTTTGATACCTTTTTTATGCACCACAAAGCCAAGGAAATCACCCGCCTGCACACAAAAAGCACACTTTAATGGATTCATTTTCACCACATTTCCTCATCCTTAAAAAGGCCTTTCGGAGATGTTCGACGTGAGTGAGTCGACCATTTGATTTTATCACAATATCATCAATGTATACTTGCATGAAATCTTCAATAAAATCATGGAACATTGAGTTCATTACCCTCTGATATGTTGCTCCTTGGTTTTTCAAGCCGAATGGCATGACAACCCACTCATACGTTCCTAAGGCTCCTGGGCATCGAAACGCCGTCTTCGGCACATCTTCTTCTGCAATAAAAATTTGGTTATATCCAGCATAACCATCTAACATACTTAAATATTCAAAACCAGCGGCCAAATCGACCAGCATTTCCGCTATGGGCATCGCATACTCATCTTTGGGGGTAGCAACATTTAGATCTCTAAAGTCAATACATACTCTTAAAGACCCATTTTTCTTAATTACTGGCACAATATTGGCCAACCATTCGACATACCTTGCAGTTTGTATAAACTTGCTTTTTAGGAGCCTTTCTACTTCCGCTTTTATCTTTGCCATGATCTCTAGTGCGAAACGCCTGGTGCCTGCTTTACTCGCTTTCTTCCAGTTTTTATTGGCAGTTTTAGTTCGACCAAATCCCTACTTAAACCAGTCATTTCATTATAATCCCAAGCAAAACGATCTTTAAATTCTTTAAGTAGAGATATTACCTCAGATTTTAACTCTTTATCGATGTTAGCGCTGATGTATGTTGGCCTTTTGTCGCCAATTTCGCCAAGGTCGACTACTTCTAAGGGGTCTTTTGGTCGCATTTTTTGGCGCCTTTGGGTCTTTTTCAAACCCTAAAGGTTTATCGTCATAAATACAGTCCAAACGCTGCATGTTGACGTTTTCCTTAGCCAAAACTGGCTTATTCGGAGACTCTGGCTCAATAGCCAAATTACCTTCTTTCTTTAACACATAGGCTTCGACAGCTATGTTTTCTTCAGCCTCTAGAGCCGATTTTATTTTGTTCCCGGCAACGTATGCCGAAATCCTTTTTAGAGCTTCTAGCTCAGTCATCATTAATGACATCTCCCCAGCCTGTCGGCCGGATACCTGTATAGGGTGGATCATCCAAACGTTCCACATCCCAAATGAAACCATGAGTCTCGTGTAGAGTTAGAGAAACAAAAGTTTCACTCAGATTAGCATACACATCCTCAGCTGGAAAACAAGGAGAAATGTTGGCCAACTTTCTCTCGAATTCCTTCTTGCCGACATTATTCACGCCAGCCATGAAGTATCCTTGGTCGACTTCAATATTTTTGAACACTCCATCTTCTCTCCAAATCACCAATCTTTGATGTGTTGAAGATGGCACGACTCTGACACCATGGAGCCATTCTCTGCCAAATAACAAGTTGTAACTTGGCTTGGCATCTATCACCATAAACAGTGTCGGTCTAGTTATTGAACCAACAATGATATTCACCATAATCACACCCATGGTACTTTTCGTTTTGCCCCCGTAGTCAGACAAGACCACGCTGTTGGATCTGATGTCAGTATCATACTTGCCAATCTTCCTCAGAATATGGTGTGGCATGATGTTGACAGTGGCGCCACAATCTACCAACACTTTGTTGACAGTTACGCCTTCCACTTTGGCCCTAATCAGCAACGGTTTCAAATGATTTTTCATAGTCATCGTGGGCCTTTCGAAAACTTCTTCTTGGCTCTCAGCAGAACCATCGTTTAACACAAAATAGCATCTTGGCTGGTGTAAAGCCATGTCTTCAGCGTCGGCATCGTCTACCGACTCCTCCATCTCAGTCACACAATTATATTCTTGTGGTAGAATTGATACCACGTTGACCAAAATGTCCAGACTTGCTTCAGATTCTGAATTGAAGTCATCAGTAACTTCATCAGAACATTTCTCAGTTGGTCGACGAACATATTCTCTGATCCATTCTTTTGCTGCGGTGTCGACCTTCACAACAACCTTCTATCCAGCATTTGCCCCGCTAGCCATGCCTCTTCCAACTATTCCTCTAGCAGCCTCTTTTTCGGCCTACTTACGCCTCTGAAAGCGTCTTCATTGAGTCCTCGACATGGGATTCTTCCCCAAATAATTTTCAGAGACATGAGTCCTTTTCTCAGGCTTGAACTCACGCCTGTAATTAATTGCTAGACCTCCTCTAGCAGCAGCAGCCCCTTGTGGGGTTTCTTGTTTTTCCTGAGGCTTGACCCAAGTGCCCCTAGGGACACTTGCCGACGGTACGAAGCTTTTGGGCCTCGCCTGAGCACTTTCCACATCCTTCTTTGAGCCTCTTTCATTCTGGCGCTCTCTGTTCAGCCCGTTTCTTTTGCTTTTGCCCAACTGTAGCTTCTGGAAATTTTCAGCAACTATTTTGTCGGTGACAACACCATATCTAGGGCACATGCAAACTTGTGAACCCTTATTCTTGCAGCGATACAGGAAATCTACCAAGTCTTCATCAGCCATTAGGTAAACTTCAGCTATGTTGATATCCGGGCTTTCACCAGTTTTCTCCAGCATGTCGGCCTCATTGTATTCGGTGATCTCGACCATGTTGATTTCGACTGGCTCCACGAATAGAGCTTCCTCCTGGTGGAGAGGGTCAGCGTCGATCTTCATTCTGCGGCCAGCAAATTTCAGCCTGCCTTCTTGAATCGCTTTTTGAACCAGATCCCTGAAAAGGTAACAATTAGTGGTATTATGACCAAGATAATTATGATACTTACAAAATCCTCTTTTCTGTCTTTGTTCTAATGGTGGTATTTTAGTACCAGGTGGCACCACCATTTGACCATCTGTGACTAACAGATCAAAGATTTCCTCACACTTCGTCACATCAAAAGTATAAGTTTTCGAAGGGAATTTTGGATTGTTTTCGAAGGGAATTTTGGATTGTTTTCGACAGGATTTTTTCCTTGCGCGGGAAGTAATGATCTACACTCATAGGCAGATCCTAGATTTAACTCAGCCACGTCAATTTCTAATTCAGCCGATGAGGCATAATCAGCCTGATATATTGGATATGTCGCATCATAGTCGACAAACGCTACTTTTTCTTTCTTAGCTTTATTGTGTCTAACCTTTTCTAACCTTAGCCGTTCGAGATGTCAAACTCTATCGGCCAATTGTGACATACTTTTCACAAAAGTTGGGTCTATTTTCTTCCTAATGGAATAATCTAACCCCCCAACAGCCATCTGAACAAGTTCATGTTCTGGTACTTGCGTAAAGCACCTGGCCTTTAATGATCTGAATCGATTCAGATAATCGTCGATGCTCTCAACAAACCTTCTCTTGATACTAGACAATTCTGCCAATATAATTTTGGAGTGTCCTTCATAAAACTGTTCATGGAACTTCTTTTCTAATTTGGCCCACGAGTCAATTGAATTTGGGGCCAAAGAAGTGAACCATGTGAAGGCAACCTTAGTCAGAGAGGAGGGAAAGTTCTTCACTCTCAAACACTCATTATGAGCTAAATCTCCTGACTCTGTTAGATATCTGGCAACATGCTCTATTGTCGACTCACCAGATTCTCCCCCAAACTTAGTGTACTTAGGCACTTTCATTCCCCTAGGTGCCTCGGTTTGGAGATTAAATTCAGCCAACGGGGAGGCGTACAGTGGCCTTTACAATGTGGCACCCATACCATTTCTAGCCATAATCCTTTCGATAATAGTTGTCAAATTATTTTCTACTGCTAAGTATTCTTGTTGATGTTGATCGACAATTTGATCAGCATCTTGGTGTCGGTTAACCAATACTATATGGTTACGTCCTACGACTCCTGATTCAACGCCCTGATTTTTTTAGGGTCTAAGGATTTGTCCCTCGTGGACTGTCTTATCTTCTGCTGCCCCTATCTCCATCTGAATAGGAACAGTTTGCCTAACCACTTGTGCCATCTGTCGAGTCGGTGCCCCCAGAAAATTACACAAGCGCGTCAATTGATTCGCCACCTGCCTATTTGTTTCTGCAGATTCCTGTATCACTAGATTAAAAACTGTACCCATTTGATTGGTTAACATATTAACCAACTCATGGTTACTATCATCCATTTGCTGCCTCAACACCGCTATTGAAGTGTTCGACAGCGGCATGGTTCTGTTCTGAGTATTATTCCTAACATTGCCCCTTTGCGCTGATCCTTGCAAGGAGGGATTCGTGTTTGGAATGTTGTCTGGAAACAATGTTGCACTTGATGTCGACTGATATCCTGGCATTAAGGAATACGGCATTCCATAAAGAGGATCTGTGGTGCCAAAGCGAGGCACATAAGGTCTGAACGTCGTTATCGTTGATCCTAAACCCCCCGGTGGAGGTAAAGGGATTGATCTTCCAACCGCACCCGTAGTCGACATCGTTGAGGTTGCACTTGTCATCGGCGGAAAAGTGGCAACCTGTGAGATTACTGTTTCCGTAGTGGATAAAGTCCCTTGTGGAACTTCATATGTATTGGAATTTGACATTTTCAAAGTTTCTCGTGGCTTACTATATAGTTTGCCACTTCTAAGTTTCATGCAATTTCAAAACTGCACTAGCACTATCCCACTGGGCGTGCCATTTTGTTTACTGTGGAAATTGGTAAACAACCGCTGGTCCTCCCTAGGGCTTAAAACTTAAGGGTCACTTGCAGGATCGACCAGTTGATCCTAAGACATGTGCTAGTACAAATGTGGCTTATTCAATTCGACGGAACGACTTCGTGAGGAACGGCTCCTGACAAAGTATTGAACAAGCGCATGTTTTTTCCACACGAAAGGTTTAAACGATGCTATAGCCTATGGGTGACTCGTGACCGACAACACTACAACATTCAAAAGACGTACACGACGAACACGCTTTTGGTGAACTCTATTATCGTAATAGAATCAGTGTCGACAACGTAGACGATAACGTAAAGTGATAACTCAAAAGTAAATGAAATTAAAATAAAATGTTCAACGGGAACAATTGAAAACTAAGGAAGTTGCATTGAAATAAATGTGGAGATTCACGTACATAGCACTCTTAAAAACTCTTGCTTCCTCGCGCTGGAAATGAGAAGTTTTTACAAGTGATTTTTAGTACAAGGTGAACACCTCGAGCCCCTCATGGGATATCCTATTTATACTAAACTAAAGAAACTGCCTACAGGCCAAAAACTCCTAGAAAATAGCAGATGTCATGCCACACGATCTGCAAACTGCTCTATACACGTTCTGCAAACTGCTCTATATTCTGGCGCTTTATTCTTCTTGTAACTGCTAGTCATTTTCAATTTCAAACTTCTCCCACCCAGGTATTTAGGGCGACGCTGTCTTCTATGTGTTTGGCACAACTCAAAATTCCTTAAGTCCCAATCTTCATTTCAATCGACGGAATGGATTTTCGACCAAACATGCTTCTTCTGTTGGTTTCATCCCTTGATGACTTATGTTTTTCTCAACACTTGCTTATCTCAGACACATCTCTACCCCTTGATGGGGCCTAAACCTTAAATTTATAAGACCCTTTCATTAATTACGCCTTCAACATGCCTTAGAGATTTCTTGTGGTAACACTACCTTACAATGAGACCCATTTATTTCCTTGTTGATTACTTTGCATTCATGTTGCATAAGCCAAATTTCATAATCAAATAAACAAACCCTTGATTCAACGTCAAACGGATTTTTCATAATCAACCTCAACATACTTAATAACTACGATTAGTATTGTGTGCCACGAGCCTTAAGTGGTGGAGAATGAGTGAGAATGGAGAATTCATACCCTCACTCTAATTATTTTGGATGCATGACACTTGACTTGTTATCTAGAATAATCACCTCTACCCATAGACTTTAGCGCAATCAAATCAAAAAATCTTTTCATAAACCCTTGTTTAAGGTAAAATCAACACAACCCATCAAACTTAATCTGTTGTGCCTTAGGGAAGCCATCCTGAAACCCTTTTCTCAAAGGTTAAATCAACCAAACACACCAATATTTTCTACTCTGAGAGCTATGATTCCTCATCCCCAAATGAGTGATACGTAGGCACAAAGGCCTCAGTCTTTGGCGAGCAGTATAGTAATAAAACCCCCTCTTTCACACATGTTCTTTTATAAAATAAAGCAATGACAGATAAATTCCCGTGTACGTAAATAAAACCAAACGGATCCCATAGAATACCATGGACGTGAGTGGTGATAATACCTTCCCCTCGCGTAAGTGACTCCCTAACCCTAATCTCAATTGCGAGATCGGTTCCCTATCCTTTTCTTTGGCACTTCCCGTGCGCTTATCTTATTGAGGGTTTTATCGATTATTTCCCCTCGCCTTCTCCGATGGAGGGATATAAAATAAAATTTGGTCGCGACTCTTCTAACCTTTTTGTTCAGTCAGTCCGATTCTCGTTATCCGAAACCTCGGTGGCGACAAAACTCTAACATTGTTTAAAATTTATTGAATAAAAAATATCAACAACTTGATTAGATTAATATATATATATATATATATATATATATATATATATATATATATATATATATATATATATATATATATATATATATATATATATATATATATATATATATATATATATATATATATATATATATGAGCTACCCCACCTATCATATAATAAACTATAAATAACTAACCGATCAATCTAATCTACTTTTATATTTTATTATACAACACTTGATAGTGTTTGTTTACGTCATTTTTTTAACAAAAATATATTTTTAAAATTAGAATATAAAGTTATATATTCACCATTTTTACTATATTAATCACAAAAATATATGTTATCAACTATTTGTTTGCATATATCTCTTTAACTACTTTTACTAATTTTTAACCTACTAAAAATAAACTTTGGTCAATCTTCGGTTAAAGCTATCAACATTTTTGAAGGACGTTTAGTAGCGTGGAATCTATCATCAGGTTTTCTTAAACTCTTCCATTGGAAAACAAATTTTACTCCTTACTTGCAGCATAACAACACTGCACATGTATAATTTCAATTCTATGGCTTAGCTAAGGAATATTGGACACCTAATATCCTTTTTGTTATAGCTAGGTAGTCTAGGAACTCCCATATGTTCAGATATTACTTCTACCACATCTTAGATTGATAGATCTTTCGGTCACTTTGTTAGATTCCTAGTAGATATGGATGTTGTTCCGTTCGAGAACCAAAAGTGGATGTTCCAGCTTCACGAAGTAATAAAAAATGATGAGCGTTAGATATCTATCGATCTTGAACGGTGGCTCTGATCTCCTTTACGGTGGCGCAGGGTGGACATGCATGGTTAACACTCCAACGTCTAAGTAAGTTCAAGATTCATGATGAGTATAGTAAAATTAGAGATCAGAGATTGTATACCTTCTCATAGTGTGTGAACTGTTTTTATATATTGGGTTGAATAGAGTGGGCTTGAGATTGATTTGGCTTTGATCAATTGGATCCTTTGGCCAGTCCAGAACAGTTGCCTCCAAGGCTTTTCCAGGAACTGAAGGAGCCGAACGAGACATTAAGTAAGGGTGTTCATGG
Source organism: Lathyrus oleraceus (assembly GCF_024323335.1). Classification (NCBI taxonomy): domain Eukaryota; kingdom Viridiplantae; phylum Streptophyta; class Magnoliopsida; order Fabales; family Fabaceae; genus Lathyrus; species Lathyrus oleraceus. The sequence continues at coordinate 432,133,499 of NC_066584.1, forward strand.
GTGTGGGTAGACCCGCGAACCCACTGACCCAAACTGAACTAACTCATAAATTATCCGAACCCATTCATTTACGGGTAAATCCAACCCAACCAACAAAAACCCGAACAATTTTGATTCGGGTATCGGGTTTGAGTTTTTCAACCCGCAGACTCATTGACCCAACCCATTGATGTGACATTAGGAATTTATTATTATTTTAAATAAAAATTTATAATTAATATCTCGCTACTAACCATAATTTTTCCAAAAAAAGTTATTCTCCATCAATAATATTATTAGACCAATTAGTCTACGTAATTCTAAGACTAAATGTTATTTCTTTTTTTTTTTCACGTCATTTCCAACTTACGTATTTTATGAAAATAATGTGTCTATTGGAACTGTTGTGAAAACGATGCCAAAACTATAAAATATAATTGGTTTTTTGATCGACACGAAACCCATAAGGGTATAAAAGAAGAAAACAATAAGAACACAATGAAATTGATTATAAACTGTTATTCTTTACTTTCTCTTTAAAACAAGATTACAAGTCTTATAGAATAGCAAATAACCTCTCTCACCCTAATTAGGATTTGCGTTCTTCAATGATAAGAGACTAGTATGCTATCTATGAGAAACCTAACATACTAAACTAATGGGCTTTTACACACAGGCCCATTACACAAGTTAACTTAGAGAGCAAGCTAACTTAAACAATTGGGCATAAAAAACAGGTCCAATTCGACATGCTAACAATCCTAGCATACTTCGACTACAACATGTGAATAGACTTCGACGACATGCTAAGGTCTTATCGAATTGTTGAACCAAGAAGCTACCCTTCGACCATACTAGAGTTCGATCCAATATCTCACAAATCTCCATCTTGGAACAAACTCTATAACATCAAAAGAACAAACTAGCTTTCTTCATGCAACTTTATCAACTGCATACAATGGAAAAAGTTGCAACTTGGTAATATCTTGACGATCATATGAGCAACATTGTGATCTGTCGAAACCTTCAGCACATGGACTTCTCCATGCTCGATTACCCCTTTGACGAAATGCAGCCTCACATCGATGTGCTTGGTCCTCTCATGATAGGCTGAATTATTCGACATGTGTATAACACTTTGACTATCTGTTTACCAGTGATTTCTGATAAACAACCGCTAGTCTTCCAAATATATATTATTTTTGGTAACTCACAGGATCGACTAGATTGATCCTAGGACATGTGTCTTAAGAATTATTATTACGGTGATTTGACTCATGATTAAGTTTGTTTCTAATTGGTGGATGACGAAAAGTGTTTAGACAGCAATTCTAAGTGAAACTTATGACTTTATGAACAAAGTAAATGATGGTAACTTGGTATTAAAAGGTTTCTTAAAGATAACGAAAAGACTTAGGAAAGGTAAAGATAAATGACTCGAAGTAAATGCTTTACGTTTTAAGAAAGTACTGGAAATGAAGACTTTGGCGAAATGTAAATGCAGAAGTAAAAGTGATGATAAACTACTGAAAAGTAAGGGCAATTCGACAGATAAAAAGGAAGTAAAATACTTTAATTTAAACAATTGGTATGAAAAATATAACATGAACGAAACTTATGGTGTTCTTCATACATACATTTTCAGCGTAAAACTCTTTTCTCTCGCTCCGGTACTTCGGGTGTATTTATGAATTTCTGTATATCTGTTTGAACCACCCCTGAATCTAAAACTAAGACCCCTATTTATAGTAATTTGACCCTAACAGCCTTTACATATATGACTGCCACGTTCGCCGTTCCCAAGCGTTGCATATCTCAGATGTTTCCACGTCTTGGCATGACGAAACGACTTTATTTAAATTTCAAATACTTCCGCTTGAAGCTTCGACTTTGTGAACACCCATGTCGAAGAGAGATTTATAAAAACCAAAAAATCTTCTAAGTTCCAGGCTTCGACAGCAAAGAATTGCTCACCCATAAAGAGAATTTAAACAGCTTCGCCACAGTCATCTTTTGCTTATCCTCAAAACATAATATTTCCAAAGACCTTCAGCTATCTGTCGAAATCCCCAGCTAACAAATTGCCCCCAAGAAATGTCTCTTTCGAATTACTGTAGAAATGGACATTTTTTGCATTTACCAGATTTCGACCAAAGACCTTTCATAGTCCTAAAAGTCCATGTTTGTCAGTTAATCATGATTAACTTTTTTAAAACGTCTCATCAGAACGTGTGTGCAGTTATATGTCATAATGAGTTTCAACTTCCAAGAAAATGAATAGTATTCCTTGTACCCTTTTCTCAGGAAAACTTCACGTAGCCCACTACCCTAATAAAGCGTAACCAATCAGCTTCATAGGTTCAGCATTATAAAAGCTCATTTGTCATTTTTCTCTCTCTTTTCACGAAAATCTCCATTTATCCTCTAAGTTTGTCTTCTTCAACCTTTCTGAAAAACGCTTCTTCTTCCCTAAACCCTAATCCTTCAAAATCTCCAAAGTCCATTACAATGTCTTCTGATAAACAACAAAAGCAATCAAAGAACATCAAAGGTGCTGGACCTTCAAAGAGTTCTACTTCCCAGAACATTCCAACCAGCACAATCATCACTGTTGGGGACCGAGAATACATCACTGCTCCAAAACATTTGAAAGAACAAAAAGCAATTTTTGATTCTCAGGTAATGGTTCCTTCCCTTATTTTTGGAAATGCTTTAGGGTTTCTAGGCCCATTAGTATCTGAAGAACATTTAGAGAAGTGTGCTCAATTTTTTCCTTGTCACCACACTACTAAACCCATAGCCAACAAAACCCTTTCTTCTAAAGACAATGAGGATTTAAACCCGAGAGAGCCTTTTCAACTGGACTTTATCACTGATAGTTTCAGACCCTTTCGGTCTTGTCCAACTCTAGACAGATCCTATCTCGCTTGGTTAACAAAAGTTGAGAAGAAGAAAGCCTGACTTTGGAAAGAATTGGGTATTTTTGACCTAATCCAGATGTCGAAGCTGTGATCCAGTTACTGTCAGCCTTTTCGACCCGAGACCTTTCATAGTCCTAAAAGTCCATGTTTGTAAGTTAATCATGATTAAGTTTTTTAAAACGTCTCATCAGAACGTGTGCGCAGTTATATGTCATCATGAGTTTCAACTTCCAAGAAAATGAATAGTATTCCCTGTACCCTTTTCTCAGGAAAATTTCCACGTGGCCCACTACCCTAGTAAAGCGTAATTAATCAGCTTCATAGGTTCAGCATTATAAAAGCTCATTTGTCATTTTTCTCTCTCTTATCACGAAAATCTCCATTTATCCTCTAAGTTTGTCTTCTTCAACCTTTCTGAAAAACGCTTCTTCTTCCCTAAACCCTAATCCTTCAAAATCTCCAAAGTCCATTACAATGTCTTCTGATAAACAACAAAAGCAATCAAAGAACATCAAATGTGTTGGACCTTCAAAGAGTTCTACTTCCCAGAACATTCCAACCAGCACAACCATCACTATTGGGGACCGAGAATACATCACTGCTCCAAAACTTTTAAAAGAACAGAAAGCAATTTTTGCTTCTCAGGTAATGGTTCCTTCCCTTCTTTTTGGAAATGCTTTAGGGTTTCTAGGCCCATTAGTATCTGAAGAACATTTAGAGAAGTGTGCTCAATTTTTTCCTTGTCACCACACTATTAAACCCATAGCCAACAAAACCATTTCTTCTAAAGACAATGAGGATTTAAACCAGAGAGAGCCTTTTCAACTGGACTTTATCACTGATAGTTTCAGACTCTTTCGGTCTTGCCCAACTCTAGAAAGATCCTATCTCGCTTGGTTAACAAAAGTTGAGAAGAAGAAAGCCTCACTTTGGAAAGAATTGGGTATTTTTTGACCTAATCCAGATGTCGAAGCTGGGATTCAGTTACTGTCAGCCTTTTCGACCATAGACCTTTCATAGTCCTAAAAGTCCATGTTTGTCAGTTAATCATGATTAACTTTTTTAAAACGTCTCATCAGAATGTGTGCGCAGTTATATGTCATCATGAGTTTCAACTTCCAAGAAAATGAATAGTATTCCCTGTACCCTTTTCTCAGGAAAACTTCCACGTGGCCTACTACCCTAGTAAAGCGTAACCAATCAGCTTCATAGGTTCAGCATTATAAAAGCTCATTTGTCATTTTTCTCTCTCTTTTCACGAAAATCTCCATTTATCCTCTAAGTTTGTCTTCTTCAACCTTTCTGAAAAACACTTCTTCTTACCTAAACCCTAATCCTTCAAAATCTCCAAAGTCCATTACAATGTCTTCTGATAAACAACAAAAGCAATCAAAGCACATCAAATGTGTTGGACCTTCAAAGAGTTCTACTTCCCAGAACATTCCAACCAGCACAACCATCACTATTGGGGACCGAGAATACATCACTGCTCCAAAACTTTTGAAAGAACAGAAAGCAATTTTTGCTTCTCAGGTAATGGTTCCTTCCCTTCTTTTTGGAAATGCTTTAGGGTTTCTAGGCCCATTAGTATCTGAAGAACATTTAGAGAAGTGTGCTCAATTTTTTCCTTGTCACCACACTATTAAATGCATAGCCAACAAAACCATTTCTTCTAAAGACAATGAGGATTTAAACCAGAGAGAGCCTTTTCAACTGGACTTTATCACTGATAGTTTCAGACCCTTTCGGTCTTGTCCAACTCTAGAAATATCCTATCTCGCTTGGTTAACAAAAGTTGAGAAGAAGAAAGCCTCACTTTGGAAAGAATTGGGTATTTTTTGACCTAATCCAGATGTCGAAGCTGGGATTCAGTTACTGTCAGCCTTTTCGACTAGAGACCTTTCATAGTCCTAAAAGTCCATGTTTGTCAGTTAATCATGATTAACTTTTTTAAACCGTCTCATCAGAATGTGTGCGCAGTTATATGTCATCATGAGTTTCAACTTCCAAGAAAATGAATAGTATTCCCTGTACCCTTTTCTCAGGAAAACTTCCACGTGGCCTACTACCTTAGTAAAGCGTAACCAATCAGCTTCATAGGTTCAGGATTATAAAAGCTCATTTATCATTTTTCTCTCTCTTTTCACGAAAATCTCCATTTATCCTCTAAGTTTGTCTTCTTCAACCTTTCTGAAAAACGCTTCTTCTTCCCTAAACCCTAATCCTTCAAAATCTCCAAAGTCCATTACAATGTCTTCTGATAAACAACAAAAGCAATCAAAGAACATCAAATGTGTTGGACCTTCAAAGAGTTCTACTTCCCAGAACATTCCAACCAACACAACCATCACTATTGGGGACCGAGAATACATCACTGCTCCAAAAGTTTTGAAAGAACAGAAAGCAATTTTTGCTTCTCAGGTAATGGTTCCTTCCCTTCTTTTTGGAAATGCTTTAGGGCTTCTAGGCCCATTAGTATCTGAAGAACATTTAGAGAAGTGTGCTCAATTTTTTCCTTGTCACCACACTATTAAACCCATAGCCAACAAAACCATTTCTTCTAAAGACAATGAGGATTTAAACCAGAGAGAGCCTTTTCAACTGGACTTTATCACTGATAGTTTCAGACCCTTTCGGTCTTGTCCAACTCTAGAAATATCCTATCTCGCTTGGTTAACAAAAGTTGAGAAGAAGAAAGCCTCACTTTGGAAAGAATTGGGTATTTTTTGACCTAATCCAGATGTCGAAGCTGGGATTCAGTTACTGTCAGCCTTTTCGACTAGAGACCTTTCATAGTCCTAAAAGTCCATGTTTGTCAGTTAATCATGATTAACTTTTTTAAAACGTCTCATCAGAATGTGTGCGCAGTTGTATGTCATCATGAGTTTCAACTTCCAAGAAAATGAATAGTATTCCCTGTACCCTTTTCTCAGGAAAATTTCCACGTGGCCCACTACCCTAGTAAAGCGTAATTAATCAGCTTCATAGGTTCAGCATTATAAAAGCTCATTTGTCATTTTTCTCTCTCTTATCACGAAAATCTCCATTTATCCTCTAAGTTTGTCTTCTTCAACCTTTCTGAAAAACGCTTCTTCTTCCCTAAACCCTAATCCTTCAAAATCTCCAAAGTCCATTACAATGTCTTTGATAAACAACAAAAGCAATCAAAGAACATCAACGGTGCTGGACCTTCAAAGAGTTCTACTTCCCAGAACATTCCAACCAGCACAACCATCACTATTGGGGACCGAGAATACATCACTGCTCCAAAACTTTTGAAAGAACAGAAAGCAATTTTTGCTTCTCAGGTAATGGTTCCTTCCCTTCTTTTTGGAAATGCTTTAGGGTTTCTAGGCCCATTAGTATCTGAAGAATATTTAGAGAAGTGTGCTCAATTTTTTCCTTATCACCACACTACTAAACCCATAGCCAACAAAACCCTTTCTTCTAAAGACAATGAGGATTTAAACCAGAGAGAGCCTTTTCAACTGGACTTTATCACTGATAGTTTCAGACCCTTTCGGTCTTGTCCAACTCTAGACAGATCCTATCTCGCTTGGTTAACAAAAGTTGAGAAGAAGAAAGCCTCACTTTGGAAAGAATTGGGTATTTTTGACCTAATCCAGATGTCGAAGCTGGGATTCAGTTACTGTCAGCCTTTACTACTATCCAGCCTATATTTCTGGGATAATACCTATAACAACTTTCATCTTCCTTGTGGAATGATGACTCCCACACTTTTCGACGTAGCTGCCATTTATGGACTTCCTCCGACAGGAGAGACCTTCGACCCCTACCAAGACTGTGAAAACTTGATTGACTTCAATGTTAAGAACGCTTCATTTAGTACTTACATTAATCTATATCACACTGATGGGGAAGACGTTTCTTATATAGAACATAGAGCATTCTTAGGTCTATGGTTGTCCAAATTCTTCTTTTGCTGCAAATCTCTACAAGTTGCTAAGAGATTTTTAATGCTCGCTAACCAATTGCATGCTGGTCAAAGAGTGTGTTTGAGTGAACTCTTATTGGCTAGTTTGTACGAAAGTCTAGGATCAGCTAGTTCTAATCTAAAGGAATACGAAGCTGGCACCAATCTATTACTATCTGGGCCTTATTGGCTTCTTCAATTGTGGCTTAATGCCACTTTCGAATCCTTTTTGCCAACACGAGGAAACGTCGAAGAAGATGCCCCAGAAATAATGAATCGAAGCATTGAGGGCACCAGACTCCTTCGACTAACTCCAGTTGATGATGTTGATAACTTACAAACTTCCCTCACCAAATCCACCTTGATATTCTCGAAGCGTCATCATTTCCTTCCTTCGATGGCTCCTTTTGCCAGTCGAACGCATGGTCCTTCCTGGTTTCCCGACTCGCTCGAAGACGCTGTGAAAAATGCCAACACAGAGATCGAAGACTTATGGCGTGCCTTTCTCCTCCCAAGGCTACTTGTCTCTAGGATTCTGCTAGTAAAGAGTCATGTGTGTCTGTTGGCCTATCAGCCTAATTTTGTCTCTCGATAATTTGGGTTGTGTCAACTTATACCTTTCTCCTTATTCAAACGAAAGCGCGAGATCTGCTGTGCAGGGACTGAATGAAGCGCTCGAGACATTGCCGTCCACAAAGAATTCCATGCCAATTTTGCCGAATTTCAATTAATAGCCTTCCAACCGTCGTTCTATTCCACCAATGGTTTCGCCACTTGGTGGACAGATTTCTATTCCAAGAATATGTTTTCGACTGCTGAAATCAAAGAACGTCTAACGAAGGCTTTTTCATCTTTGCAGGAAAATATCCCCAAGGGTAAGCTTACTCATTCTGCAGAAATCCAAGCATTCCAAAAGTACTTTGAAACTGTCTATGACCCAACGAACATTGTTGGAACCGTTTGTTATGCCGCTCCAATTTTAAAAGAAAAATTTGAAAAGCAGATTGCCAAAAGAAAATCTCTCAAAACTGTAAAACCTGAATAGAAATATGACTTGGCCTTTGAGTGCGAACCACCCAAATTTCCAAAGTTACCCAGTGCAGATTTTGCTTTGTCATTTTCCCCCTTACCCTTATTGGTTCACGTGTGGGAACATTTTTAACATACTAAAAAATGACCAACAAAAGCCTGCAAAAAGAGTAGTTGCTACCAAACATACCTTAGACAGTTTCAAAGGCTCCCTTCACTTTGATTTATCTGCAGTGAGAATCACTTCTCTGACATGTGAAGGTGTGGAATGTTTGGATTTCTTGGTTTTACAACTCCTTTTCGTTTTTTGCCAGTCTTTTAAACATTTGCATGTTTCGACTAACTCACATCCTTCTTTAGCTGTCGAAAGGAAGGTGGTGAAGAAAGAAAAACCTATGGCGAAGGCTAGTTCGATTACTGCTTCCAGGCCAACTACGTCTTCAAGCCAGGGAGTTCCTTCTGACGCCGCTCCAGAAAAAACGAAGAAGAGTTCAAAGGTATTACATCAAATAACTTCTGTCTCTTTTGAATTTCTTTCTAATTATTTATAATTTTCTTTCTTCAGGGGAGTGGCAAGCCTCCCTTGACACCCAAGAAAAGAAAAACCTCTCCTGCCAATATCATTCTTGTTGAAGATGATGAAGAGGATACTCCTCCTACTCCACTCAAGAAAAAACAGAAGAAAAATACGGCAACCTTTGCCCCTTTCCAACCAAATCAACAATAAGGTGTCGAAACCACCACTATCCCTCCTCTTCCAAAGAAAACTCCATCCCAGCCTTCTAGTGCTGCAGTGCTGGAGCATATTGGGAGCAATGCCTCCGATCTAGAGGTTCAGCAGGTATACTTCGACCTTAAGTGTTCTATCGTTCGACAAATTCATATTTTTAATCTAACATTTTATTTTCAGGACAAAGCCATCACTCCCTTCATTTCTACTGCCAATCAAAGCGATCCTTCGAGCGGCATGAATCCATCTCCTCCTCCGACAGTCAGCGGTGCTATCCAAAACAAAGGCTCTTCGACTGGAGCTCACAATCTTGAAGAAGACAATGCTCAGAACGAGGAAGAAACCTCTTCTCCTGGTGAAGATGGTAAAAGAGATTCGAAACACGTTGACGAGAAGGACTCAACAGGGAAAGAAAACTCTGAGAATACTCCTGCCAGAGTTACGTTCCCTTCAAATGATGCTGATGAGGACGATCAGGATTCAGATGAAATTGAGGGGTATTTTCGAGAAGATGAAGGCATAAACATGGGAGAAGCTGATACTGAGGGAAATCAAATTGGAACTAGTAATGCCAGCGTCGACACGGTCCCAAATCCAACTAAAGTTCGACGATCCATCACCTAGACTTCACCTATACCACTCACTGAGGAGGAGAAAAAATCTTTAAAACAAAATGATCCCCTTAAGTATGTGAGGTTAATGATGGCTCAAAGGGAATCTTCTTCAGAGCAAAGTATTTCTGGAGCTTCGACCCAGTCTGGTGCTAGTGCAAACGAAGCATCACAGGACGAACTCCTTCAGCAGGTGAAGAAGGCAGTTTTTGATGTAAATCTCTTTGACGAGCTGAGGAATAATGTGGGGGCGAGCTTTAGTATAAAGAAGCTGATAAGCAAGATTAACATCACTGCTTGCCCCACTAATGTAGGTGAAGCCCTTATTGATATTCAAAACCTCATTGACCAAGTGTGTGCTGAATATCATAGGGAGGTGGATGCCAAAGCTAAGCTTCTATCGGCTGAAAAAGATCAAGCCATTGAGTTCGACAATGCCCTTCGAACTTCACAAGCTTCTGAGGAGTTAGCCGCTTCCAAAAAATCAGCCCAAGCAGAGTTCGACACTTACACGGCTTCGATACGTCTCTGGGAATCTCATATTGCAGAATTGCAGCAAAAGATTTCTGATGCTAAGGCGAAGCAGGCTGCTATCCGAGGCTTGGATAGTACTGAAGCTGATGATCTGACGAAGCAAAGCGTGGACCACGTCGAAAAAGCTATGGCTATGAACGAAGATATTGCAGGCCTCAGAGGAGTTCAAGCGGCTGTTCAGTATAAGATTGGCTTGGCGAAGAAGAAATATGATCGGATGAGGGCTACTATTCCTTTTTGATTTCCTCTTGTATTTGCTTTATTCGACTCTTGTTTACTTGTAACTTGATTAAGACGAAAACCATTTTGGCACATATTTTGAGTTTAAATATCTTCACCATTTTGGCCATGATAGTTTTTTTTTACTTACTATGCTGTTATGATTCTAACTTCGTGCATAAATGGTTTATACTTCTTTAAGTATTTTCCATTTACTTTTAGGATTCTTCGATCCTCTGCTAGTTCTTCTATTTCGTATGCATAGTTTGAAAAGGCTTTAAGAATTCGAAAAGGACCTTCCCAATGTGGAGACTATTTTCCTAATGCCTTATTCTTTCGATCCATAGGCAATATGACTTTCCACACTAGATCATTCATAGTAAAGGTTTTACCTTTGACCCTCTTATTGTATGCCCTTGCTACCCTCTCCTTCTGTCTTCTTAATGCTTCTAACGCATGTAACCTTTCTTCGTCCAAATCCACTAGCTCATTTATCACCATTTCCCAGTATAAGTCATATGGAATTTCTCCTTGTCTTTGGATTCTTACTGATTGCAAGTAGACTTCGACAGGTAGTACTGCATTGTGTCCAAATGTAAGCTGGAAAGGTGTAGTGTTAGTGGCTTCTTTAGGGGAGGTTCAACAAGCCCAGAGTGCTTGGTCTAAAGTTTTGTGCCAATTTTTTGGCTTTTTCCCTACATGCTTTTTGATTAGCCCAATTATTACTTTGTTGGCTGCTTCAACTTGCCCATTGGCTTGAGCATAATAGGGTGTGGATGTTAACAATTTGAACCCCATTTCCTTTGCAAATCCTTGCATCTTTCGACCAGTAAAAATTGATCCTTGATCTGTTGTTATACTTTCTGGGATTCCAAATCTGTATAAAATTTGCCTTTGAATGAATTCGATAACAGTTTCTTGATCCACATTTACCAAAGGTACTGCTTCTACCCATTTAGTGAAATAGTCAATTCCCACAAGTATGTATCTTTGACCTTTGGATGAATTGGGTCTAATTTCCCCAATTATATCTAATGCCCAACCTCTGAAGGGCCAAGGCTTAATAATTGTATGAAGTTCACTTGCAGGAGCATGTTGAATTCCTGCATGTATTTGACATTCTTGGCAACCCTTAGCAAACTCTATACAATCTTTTAACATGGTGGGCCAATACATTCCATATCTGAAAAGCAACCATTTCATCTTATGGCCTGCCTGATGTGCTCCACAAGCTTCACTATGTACACTAGATAATGCCAAGTAAGCTTCGCTTTCTCCTAAGCATTTCAACAGGATCCCTTCAGGGGTTTTCTTGAATAATTCATTCCCTATCAATACATAAGATAAAGCCATGTACTTGGTTTTTCTTTCTGTGTCTGTCGAAGGGTCCTTGAGATAATTAATAATTGGATTCCTCCAATCTGCATCTATCAAGGTATCGATGGCCAATACTTCAAACTCCTCTTTGTTAACATATCCTAACTTGGTGCTTTCCAAATCTGTCGAAGATAATCTGGCAGCCATTGCCTTTCCTCTTACTTCGACAAGTTCTTCTAGCTTCTCTTTTGAAATTATATACCCTGAGGCTATTTGTGCTAAGTCATTAGCCTCTTGGTTTTTTTTCTAGGGACATGTTTTATGTCGATGTATTCGAATTTTTTGAGTAACCTATTTGCAATGACGAAGTACATAATCAAATTTTCTTTTATACATTTGTACTCCTTCGTCAGTTGCTTGATTACTAATTCTGAATCTCCTTTAATTTCGACCCTAGTTGCCCCCAATTGAGACAAAGCCTCAAGTCCTGCAATAAGGGCTTCATATTCTGCTTCGTTGTTGGAACAAAGGGGACCTTCAATTCTATATTTGAGTTTTGTTGGAATTTTGTCAAGAGAAATTAACATTATCCCAACCCCACTTCCATTCTTATGAGTGGAACCGTCGAAGAATAATTTCCAAGGTTTCAACTCAACTTGAAATTGAGGATTTTCGACCAGTGCATGGTCTACAATAAAGTCTGATACTATTTGTCCCTTCATTGCCTTTAAAGGCATAAAGGTTAAAGAGTATTCAGTGAGCGCTAAAGCCCATTTGCCAATTCGACTGTGCATTATTGGCTTAGATAACATATACTTGATGACATCAAAATGCGAAGAGACGTATAAATCAATAGGTTTTATATAATATTTGAGTTTAGTACAAGAGAAATGCAAACAAAGACACAACTTTTCTATTGAAGTGTATCTAGTTTCTGCATCATTTAAAACCCTACTAAGGTAATAAATGGCTCTTTCGACGCCATCTTCATTCTCTTGCGCCAACATGCTACCTATGGTAGTGTCGGAAGCTGATATATACAGTCTCATAGGCTTCTTTCCACATGGTGGTGCTAAGATAGGAGGATTCGTCAGATAATGTTTGATCTTGTCGAATTCCTTTTGGTGTTCGTCATTCCATTCGAACTTCCCTTGTTTCAGGCGCAGAAGGGGAGAGAAGGCTTGAGTTCGACCACTTAAATTCGAGATGAATCTTCTAAGGAAGTTTATCTTTCCTAGTAATGATTGTGTAAAACCCCAATTTTGTCCCTAAGATCCCTCATGGCATCATATCATATCATTTCATTGCCTCAAGGATCATTGTGCACTTTGCTTGCTTTCTTGTGGGTGGGTTATCTTTTGAGAGTGGTTCTTGATCACCAAGCATTCATTGCATTCATATATCATTGCTTTTCTTTTTATCACTAACCAAAAGTACAAAAATATGTCATATAACCTTGTTACTTGCAGATGAAGCAATTACAGGTCAAGGCAGTCAATGCATTCATTGAGCTATAGATGGTGGCCATTCTGAAGAATTTGTACCCCATGATCACTAATCAAGAGTTCATATGAGCTATGATATCATTTTGAATCAAAATCACAAGTGGTAGAGGCTTGAATCTCATCAAGACATTCTTCAGTCAACTGAAGCCCTAGCCAGTCAACTGCAAAGTCAACTGTGATTTTTGGAGGTGGGAAGTGATGGGAAATACTTCATTCATGTTCAAACAAGTCTCATTTGACATTTCAAACACTCTCTTTGAAGGATTTGAGGTCCAGTCAAAATTTGCCAAAAATAGAAAGTGACCTATAATTTGAACTTTCCAAAAATGGAAAGGTTTTCATCCAACTTCAACTTCAAATTACATGACCAAAAATGCTTCAAATGAAATTTTGTTGAACATGAAAGTTGTAGATCTTTCTCTCCCATTTCCAAAATGTCCAAGAACATCAATTTCTCATTTGTGGTTGAAGAGATATGATCAAAACATGGCCAAGTGTGGATTGAACTTCAAAAGTGCATAACTTCTCAACCATTGCTCCAAATCATGTGGTTCTTTTTGCATTGATCTTGTTTTGACCTATAATTTCACAATCTTGCATAACATTGCATCATTTCTCATTTCATGATCATTTGCAAAAATCTTGATTTTTGGAGGGAATTTCTAAAATTCAAAATTGGTAATTCATTTGAATATTTTACAATTGCCAATAGCTCCAAAATGTCATTTTAAGTGAATTTGAACTAAATTCGTGCACTGTTCATGCACCATTTTCATGCAAGGGTGAAAAACCACATTTTGTCCAAACACCTTGTTTTCACTAATTTCAATTACCATTTGTTAAGCATGATTAAGAACTTGACTAATTAGGAGTATATAAGTGAAAACCTAACAGAAAACACTAACAACAATTCATTTTTCAAGATCTAGATCTAGAATACCAAAACTTTTCTCTCAAACTTTCTTCCAATTTCTTCATTTGCCATTGCATTTTCGTGTTTGATTCTTGTTATTGAGTTGATATTGAGCAGGATCCTCCATAGAATCAGTGGAATTCGAGCAGCATTGGAGCATTTGAAGCATGGATGCATCTATGGCGAATCTCAAATTCTGTTGAAACACGTGCAATTGAGCTGTGATCTTCCTTTCATTCATCTTCACAAGCATTGTATAGGAGATTTTGAGCATTGCAAAGGCATAAATCCAGCTGAATCCAGTTCTGCTTCTACAAGAGGTTACAAATTCATTCTCATATTCTTGCTTTTTATTGACATGATGTTATAGATCTTTTGATGCTGGTTATCGTGAGCTTTAAATCAAAGAATTTTGTGCCAAATTGAGTGAGAACCGATTAAATGAAGTTTGGATGCATGATTCATAATCTCTTCGATCCATGCTTGTTGTTATGATTTATGTTGAAATGATTATGGATTGTGGATGTATGTTGAATGATCTTTACAATGATGTGCGTGATTTGCATTTCTGTGCACTTTGGATTTTTTCTGGAAATCTGGAGATGCAGATCTTGAAGATCTTCATCGTGTTCATGACTGGCTGCACTTTTCCTGCGGATTTAGTTATAACCTTCATAGCGTTTCCTGCGAATTTACATGCTTGTTCTTCAACGTTTCCTGCGGATTATGAGTTTGCATGCTTAGGGTTTGAGCCAAAACGGCTGCGTTTTCACTTGGCGCGCCTGGACTTTCAAATTTCGCCTGGCTTCGATCCCTGGCTCCAGCATTATTTCAATTACTTCACATTTATTTCCTTTTCCCTCCATTTCTTCACACACTATGTCACATGCTTTTTTTTATTTTTTCTTTAACTTCTAAAAATAAAAACTAATTGAAAATACATCCAAAAAATATGAGGAATTTTGTGTTAGGTTCCATTTTCCGTCTATTATTTTTTGGTTATTTTTACTCAAATTGTGCATGGCTGAAATTAAATTGGTGCTAGAGAATGTTCACATGTATCATATTTTGTACCTTGCTTGCCATATTTGGTGTGAAATGATGAGTTCTAATCCAATGAATCTGAAAATTGACATGATGAAACTACACTCTTTGATTGATATTTTGGTGTTGAGTTTGCATTTTTATCATTTGTGGTTTCTGGTTTGTGAATTTTCTAAGTAGGTGTGACAATTTGTGTCACACCTTTGCATGTTCTTCTTATGCTATGTGTTTACCCTATCAAATGATGCTCAATTGTTCTGATTTTTTGCATGCTGATCATATGAGATGTCTTGAATATGCATGAATTTTTCCAGATTTTTGTGAATCATTTCTGATTTAATTGAGATTTATCTTTCTGTTTGATCACATGTGGACTTTAAAATTGTCTTGAACTTAGAATGATCATGAAATGCACTTGGTAAATGATATTGATGTGAGACTTTTTGCTATGTGTCAATAATTGTTTGAAGTTTCATCAAGTCAAATTTCAGCTTCTGTTTTGAATTTTTTCCTCATCTTTGACCCTAGGCTTTGACCTAGTGGTTTGCTTCTCATCTTTGAGCTTTGTTTTCAGGTTAATCACTCAAGTTCCATAGTTGTTGATGCTCCATCATTTGAGAACTTGATGTTTACCATTGTCTACTAACATTGTGTGTTTTGTAGGGTTGTTAACTCATTTGAGCTTGACTTGTGGCTTATGCCTTTGCTTATTGGGTTTGACTGTTGATATTAATGTTGTCTGTTTGTCTGAACTTTGTACTGATTTGTGTGATGTTTCCACAGGTACATTAAGTTGCTTAAGTTCACTTTGAACTTGCTTTTGCTTGGTTGCTTAACCAATTAGGTATAACCTCTCTTCTTCATGTAGTCTGGAAGACCTGGCCTGTTATATGGCCAGGCACCTGTCTGAAGCCCTCCTTAAGAGGCAATGTCTTTGTGTGTTTATTTTTTGTGCTAAGCAGGAAAAGTCCTTTGATAAGGCAATTGGCAGACAAAAGAGATGTGTAGTCCATCTCCTGCTACTCAGTGTGTCACTCACCTTGCTCACACCACATGTGTTGATGCATAGTGAGTAAAAGCCCAAGATCTATAGAGTCTAATCTTTGTGGAGAAGAGTTCCAACTTTCTGAACTCCCACACCTTCTATTATTCAAATGCTCTCCCTGACCAGGGATAAGAGCTATGAGGCACACCCCTCATCTCCATTTCATCTGCTTCACCTTAACTCTCAATGTTAAGGTTAAGAGCACAACTTACCCCATTCCAGTTGACTGTAAAGTCTAACCTTGCTTGAGCCTAATTGCTTGTATATAGTGTGTGCTAATTGACTTGTTTGTCTGATTGCTTGATTCATCTGTGCATACTTGCTTATGTGTGCCTTTGTGCATTTATCATCATTAATTGCTCATTATTGCATGATCTTTGTTCATATCTGTTATGACATCTTTGATTGTCCATTGAGGAATCAATTGTAAGTCCATTCATTGGCCTTTGTTCCTATGATTTGGTAAGAGTCGAGTGTAAGACCAGTTATTGGCAACTTGTTTCCTTTTGCTTATTGCATGTTTGTTTGTGTGTTGTATGTGAGGAATCAATTGTAAGTCCATTTATTGGCATTTGTTTCCCATGATCATTTCTGTGGAGATTAGAATAAGTCCAGATAGATTGGCATCTGATATCCATGTTTTGTTTTGCTTTAGGAGACTAGTATAAGTCTAGATAGATTGGCATCTGGTATCCTTGTTTGTTTATTTTAGGAGATTGGTGTAAATCCATTTATTGGTATCCGGTATCCAGTTTGTTTTGTGAGATTGGTATAAGTCCAGATAGATTGGCATCTGATATCCATGTTTTGTTTTTGCTTTAGGAGACTAGTATAAGTCCATTGAGTGGCATCTGGTATCCATCTTTGTTTTAGGAGATTGGTAAAAGTCTAGTGATTGGCATCCGGTATCCACCTTTGTTACCTTTGCCTGATACTTTGTTTACCTGTTATTTGCTCATTGCCTATTCCAAAGGAATCACTTGAATCATCTTCCATATGATTTCAAGAGGTGAACACCTAAGAAGTTTTACTTCCTCACCCTTCCATTTTTGTGTGTGTTTTCAAAACTCTTTTCACATGATAATTCAAAAACTTTGACATCTATTGTGCAAACATTTTGACATGTCTCAAATTAGAAACCTAGGCTTTAGGCCTTTGATTTTTTCAAACTTCATTTTCTTAATACTTCTTCTGAATTGAATTCTAATCATACTTTGACCACTTTTTTTGTGAATAAATCCTAATTGGTTAATTTCACTCATTCAATTGTTTTGTGGCTTTGTCCATTCTTGATAAGTTTTCATGCATTAGCCATAGGTTCGATTTATCCTAGTTGGTTGATGTAAATCTCACCTTTTGTCCTTAGTGATTGAATTGTAAGACTTCCTTGCTTATTATAGGGTTAACCCCTCACTAGCAAGTTGAAGCTTTTCTCACATGGTGGACTTGTTGTTTGTATAAGGTTGAGTTTTCTCCCGTGGATAACGAAAGACCTTAGGGCTTTTGTTTTAAAATGAACCCACTCATATTTTGGAAATCTTTTAGCCGAACTATGGCGTTTTGATCCTTACCTTCCATGGAAAGGTACGTAGGCAACGGGTTCATCCGTTCAAACACAAAAACAATAAAAATTGTATATTCTTTTCTCATCCCTTCAATCATTGTTTGCACAATATGTCATAAACAAATAAACCTTTCATACAACAAGTGTGAAAAGAGGTTCCCTAGGAGTACCTAGGACGTTTTGGGTGCCTAACACCTTCCCATTGCGTAATTAACCCCTTACCCAGATCTCTGACCTTTTCATTAGTTTTATATGTGTAAAACTTCTTAGGCTTTTGTTCGCTTTTTAGCCAATCCTTTGGATAAATAAAAGTACGGTGGCGACTCTATCTTTGTATGCTTTGCTTTTGGTTTAATCGATAAATCATAAAGTGACGAATACACCGCTACAGATTGCAATTCTTTTTTGGTTGATGATGCTTTGGTCTCCATAATAGCCTTCGTCTTGTTCTGATTGACCTCTATCCCCTTTTTGTGGACCACAAAGCCTAGAATATCTCCAGCCTGCACAAAGAATGCACACTTAAGAGGATTCATTTTTAAGCCATGTTTTCTCATTCTTTCGAATGATTGGCTGAGATGGGATAAATGATCTTCATCTGACGTAGATTTTATCATAATGTCATCTATGTATACTTGCATGAATGTTTCTATATAATCATGAAATGTAGAATTCATTGCTCGCTGGTATGTTGCCCCGACGTTTTTTAGGCCAAAAAGGCATGACTATCCATTCATAAGTGCCTATTGCCCCTGGACATCGAAAAGCTGTTTTAGAAACATCTTCTTCTGCGATGAAAATCTGGTTATAGCCAGAATATCCATCAAGCATGCTGTGATATTCATATCTTGCGGCTGAGTCGACCAACATCTCTGCCACAAGCATTGGATACTCATCCTTAGGGGTTGTTGCATTTAGATCACGAAAATCTATACATACTCGCAAAGAGCCATTTTTCTTGATAACAAAGACAATATTAGCAATCCAATCGACATACCTTGTGGTCCTGATGAAATTGCAACGAAGAAATCTTTCGACCTCTTTTTTGATCTTTGTGAGGATTTCTGGGGCGAATCTTCTTGGAGTCTGCTTGATGGGCTTCTTGCCATCCTTTATAGGAAGTTTTAATTCGACCAGGTCCCTCTTCAAACCAGGCATCTCGTCATAGTCCCAAGCGAAGCAATCTTTGTTCTTCTTTAGTAATTCAGTAACTCTCACTTTCAACTTGGGGTCCAATTTGGCGCTGATGTAGGTAATTCTTTTTGCACTTCCATCTCCGAGATCAATCTCTTCGAGAGGATCTTGCGCTAACATCTTTGCACTTGACGTTACTGGATCTTTTTCAAATCCCAGAGGCTCTTCGTAGTAGATGGCGTCCAACCTCTGTTCTGCTGGTTCCACAGGTACTTGTTCGTCAGGGGGTTTTGGTTTAAAGAACTCCCTTGGTCCTGTATTACAGATTTCACTATATGTGGCTTTGTTAGCCATGTTTGTTATCTCAGCTTCGAGAGCCGCTTGTCTTTTGTTCTTAGCCATGTAGGCCGAAATCTTTTCGAAGAAAGAAGACATAGTCATAGTACAGGTCTTCATCCCAGCCTGTTGGCCGTATTTCAAATGATTCTCCTATTTTTGGGTCTCCCATAATCTCCCTATCCCACTGAAAGCCATTTGGGTGGAGAGTCAAGAAGTACAAGGCATTCTTATTTGGGGCGTAGCCTTCTTCCGCTGGATAACATGGTCCTATGTGCGCCAAATTTCTGTCGAAGTTTCTCTTGTCCACATGGTTTACTTTTGTCCTAAAGTAACTTTGGTCAGCTTCGACATTCTCTACCATGCCATCTTCTCTCCAGATAGATATTCTTTGATGCATGGTCGAAGGGACCACTCCTATTCCATGTATCCATTCTCTCCTCAGTAGTAAATTGTAATTTGCTTTTGCGGGTATTACCATAAACATCGTTGGTCTTGTGATTGACCCGACAGTTAGGTCCACTTGTATGACGCCCAGCGTTTGTCCTATCTTACCTTCATAATTTGACAGTACCATGTTGTGAGGTTTGACGTCAGTGTCGAACATCCCTATCTTTTTCAACATGAATTGGGGCATCAAATTGACGGCTGCTCCTCCTTCCACCAAGACTTTATTCACTCCCACCAGTCCAACTTTGGCCCTAATGTATAGGGGTTTGAGGTGACTCTGCATCCCCTGGTGGGGCCTTTCGAAAATAGCATTCTGTTCTTCGACAACACCACTGTTCAGAACATAATAACACACTGGTTGATGCTTCGCCATCTCCGCCACGTACGCTTCCTCATTATCTTCGACCTCTGTTTCCTGGTTATACTCGTACGGCAGGACTGAGACTACGTTGCAATTCATATTCATAGAAGACACTCCGTCGGACTCGAAATCGTCTGTGAGCATTTCCTCTTCTCTTCCTTGTTCCTTCTGAACCTTCTGAGCTATGTTTTCATCTGGAAATAACTTTCTTCCTACGGGTGGTTTGGTCGAATCCATGATATTTAGGGGATTCTTGACGCTGCTGGATTCTCCAGTTTCTTTTAGATTCATTTCTCTTTCTGTTTTCCTCATCCTTTGATGTCTTCTCCATTAGGATCTTGACATAGGATTCTTTCCTTTGTAATTTTCTAGCCTGATAGCCTCTCTTTTGGACGCCTGAAACTGTTTTCTATATGCCCACAAGGTTCTTCCTCCAACTTCGAAATTCCTCCACTTTCCTTTCTTTGGTCCCCCCTGAGTCAACTTGTTCTCAGGGACTTCTGCTGGCAATTTAAACATGACTCTCTTCGGCCTTGGGTGAGGGCTATCTGGCCTCTTGTCGAAGCTATACATGTTTGGATTACCTCCATGTCCGTCCCAACCTTGGTCATATGGGATTCTTTCGAATGCTTCGGCTAATTCTCTATTGTACACTGCCCTACACCTGGGACACATCAAACATTCCGTTTCATATTTGTAGCAGCGCACAATGAAACCCATAAGGCTTTCTCCTGGTGTGGGATACACCTTCTGCAATAGGCTTTCTTTCCTCCAGTTTCTCTCGGTCTTTGATCGTTGCCATCTCTCGTAATCCTCAGCCACTCTTCGAGATATTCTGATGCTGCATCTTGGGCACAGCAACATGTCAGCATTCTTTTTGTGACATCTCCAGAGATACTCACGTAGGCTTTGGGATAGCCAAACTTCATCCCTTCTTGCTCCATTTTCAAGCATTCCTCCATTTCCTCCATTTCTGGGGGGGGGGGGGGGGTTGCTTTAGATCTACCATGTTGACACCTAGACTGGCGTCATCAGTGATTGAAATTTATTCGAACTTCTTTCTTAGGCCCTCAGTAGCCTCGGTTGTTTTTCCTTTGAGACCTTCAGTGGCCCTTGGTTCGATGTTAGCAACCTGTTTACCTTTGACAGAGATTCCAAAGGAAACATCGTTACTTAGGCCATCAGTAGCCTGCTTTCCATCCAACGTGTAGCCTCCAGTTCCTGTTGCTTTTACAGCCTTCACTTCCCTTACGTCAACCATGTTGATTTCGACAAGTTCAACATAGCTGGTCTCAGCAATGTTAAGGGGATCAGTATCAACTTTCATTTGGTTTTTTCCTTTGTCGGCGAACTTGAGGCGGCCATCTCTGATTGTGTTCTGAATAAGATCCCTGAAAAGAAAGCATTGTGAAGTTTTATGGCCCAAAAAACTGTGATATTTACAAAAACCTCGTTTCTTTCGTTGTTCTAACGGAGGAACCTTGGTATTAGGATGCACTATCATTTGGCCATCTTTTACTAATAGATCGAAGATCTCGTCACATTTGGTAACATCAAATGTGTAAGTCTTTTTGGGAAATCTCTCGTTCTTTTCGGTTTCGACAGGATTTCTGCCATTCGACGGTGTAAGTAATTTGCAGGCTAGGGTGGTGCTTCTTTTAATTCTGCCAAATCTACTTCGAATTCCTCAAGACCATAGGGGTCTTCAGCAATTTCAGACTCTTCGTCTTCGAATTCGACATAAGCAACCCTCTCTTTCTTATAATTCTTATTCGCTCTGACCTTTTCATATTTTAAGCGTTCGACCTGTCGAACCCTATCTGCTAATTGCCATGTCTCTTAGATGCTGGGTATCTAACTTTTTCCTGATGGAATAGTCCAGACCTCCAGCGGCCATTTCGACCAACTTGTGTTCAGGCACTATTGTAAAGCATCTATACTTCAACAAACGGAACCTATTCAGATAATCATCTATAGATTCGGTGAATTTTCTCTTGATGCTGGCTAATTCCTTAAGGCTTATCTTAGTTTGGCCCGTGTAGAATTGTTCATGAAACAATCTTTCTAACTGGGCCAAGCATCTGTGGAATTCGGTGGCAAAGTCGTAAACCATGTGAAGGCGTTATTTGTTAAAGAACTAGGGAAATATTTTATCCTCAAGTTCTCACTGTTCGCCAAATCCCCTACCTCAGTCATGTATTTGGCTATATGCTCTATAGTGGATTCACTAGTATCCCATGAGAATTTGGTGAACTTAGGGATTTTACAACCCCTTGGTAATTCTGTTTGCAGGACATATTCTGATAGAGGAGAAGAATAATTTGGCCGTCGAAGTCCTGTGTTTAGACCATTCTGGGCCATGATTCTCTCTATCATACTGGTTAGGTCATTTTCCATCATGTTTTCCCGCCTGACCCTATGAACTACTTCGTCTGCGTCCTGATCTCTATTAACCATTATCACTCTCCTAGGTTGTTCTTCAGGGACTTCCCGTCGAATTGGCTGTTGTTCCAATCTTGCCCCCATGACTCTTTCGTCAGGGGCTTGCCTTTATGGTCGAACCTGATCTATCGTTGGTTCCTCTCCCTAGATTATAACCTGGTTTGGCCTGCATCGAACAACAGGTTGTGGGGCGCCTAGAAAATCTGCTATACGTCCCATCTATGCTGACAATTGTTGGTATGTTTGGGCATTGTTAGTATTAGTCCTATTCACATTCTGTATTAAAGGAGAGAAAATGGTATTCATTTCTCTGGCTAGAATTCCTACCATATCATGGTTACTGGCATCCATTTGTTGTCTAAAGGCTGCCTGATTATTTGTTGTAAGGGTAGGTAGTAGGGTGGGGATTCCTTGTGATTGGTTATTTCGACCTATATGGTTCATGCCAGATCCAAAATTTTGAATTGGAGAAATAACCGTATTATGTGATTGAGTATATATGGAAGAATTATTTTGAAGCCTTGCCATGGCGGTAGATGGCATTCCATATGGGTAATCTCTCACAGGCCTAAAGTTTTCGAATCTTGGTGGCCTAGGGGTTGAAACTGCAGGAGTATCTGCTGCGCCTGATATGATAGGTATTGCTGTCGAATTATGCAAGACCATGGATCCAGACGTTGGTATGGCCTGTGCATTTGGGATTTCAGTGGATACGTTAATCGAATTCGCTCCGATTGTGCCCGTTCCCTGGGGGGAGAATTGTTCCCCTTGAATGGTTGTATTAACCATCTTTTTTGCGTTTTTTCTGTTGGTTATAGGTTGTGAATTGTTGGCTATCCTTCCACTTCTAAGGATCATATAACACTAATTTTTAAACCAAAAGAATAACAACAATTTTGCAAATTGTAAAAACAAACTATTGAAATCAACAATTCTTTTGACACTGTCCCACCGGGTGTGCCAATTTGTTTACCAGTGATTTCTGATAAACAACCTCTAGTCTTCCAAATATATATTATTTTTTGGTAACTCACAGGATCGACTAGATTGATCCTAGGACATGTGTCTTAAGAATTATTATTACGGTGATTTGACTCATGGTTAAGTTTGTTTCTAATTGGTGGATGACGAAAAGTGTTTAGACAACAATTCTAAGTGAAACTTATGACTTTATGAACAAAGTAAATGATGGTAACTTGGTATTAAAAGGTTTCTTGAAGATAACGAAAAGACTTAGGAAAGGTAAAGATAAATGACTCGAAGTAAATGCTTTACGTTTTAAGAAAGTACTGGAAATGAAGACTTTGGCGAAATATAAATGCAGAAGTAAAAGTGATGATAAACTACTGAAAAGTAAGGGCAATTCGACAGATAAAAAGGCAGTAAAATACT
Organism: Lathyrus oleraceus; assembly: GCF_024323335.1. Taxonomy (NCBI): domain Eukaryota; kingdom Viridiplantae; phylum Streptophyta; class Magnoliopsida; order Fabales; family Fabaceae; genus Lathyrus; species Lathyrus oleraceus. Next base: position 432,156,959 of record NC_066584.1, read on the forward strand.
TTAATTTAAACAATTGGTATAAAAAATATAACATGAACGAAACTTATGGTGTTCTTCATACATACATTTTCAGCGTAAAACTCTTTTCTCTCGCTCTGGTACTTCGAGTGTATTTGTGAATTTCTGTATATCTGTTTGAACCACCCCTGAATCTAAAACTAAGACCCCTATTTATAGTAATTTGACCCTAACGGCCTTTACATATATGACTGCCACGTTCGCCATTCCCAAGTGTTGCATATCTCAGATGTTTCCACGTGTTGGCCTGACGAAACGACTTTATTTAAATTTCAAATACTTCCGCTTGAAGCTTCGACTTTGTGAACACCCATGTCGAAGAGAGCTTTATAAAAACCAAAAAATCTTCTAAGTTCCAGGCTTCGACAACAAAGAATTGCTCACCCACAAATAGAATTTAAACAGCTTCGCCACAATCATCTTTTGCTTATCCTCAAAACATAATATTTCCAAAGACCTTCAGCTATCTGTCGAAATCCCCAGCTAACACTATCATATTTAAAAGTGATAAATCGACCTTGAAGTTTTAGTTCCTTAGCAAAACCTTCAAGCCATAATGCTTCTTTCACAGCTTTAGTGAGGGGGATATATTCCGCTTCATTGGTTGATAGGGCAACAACCTTCTGACGTGTTGCTTTCAAACTGATTGTTATGCTAAACATAGTGAACATATATCCAGAAATAGGTTTTCTGGAGTCCAGACAACCTACATAATCAGAGTCAACATACCCTTCGATTTCTGCTTTACTATTTTCACCACATGCTCCACCATAAATAAGTACTCTGTTCAGAGACTCGTTTATGTACCTTAGAATCCACTTCAATACTTACTAGTGAGCCTTAAGTAGGGGTGTTCATGGGTGCGGGTAGACCCGCGAACCCACTGACCCAAACTGAACTAACCCATAAATTATCCGAACTCATCCATTTACGGGTATATCCAACCCAACCCGCAAAAACTTGAACAATTTTGATTCGGGTATCGGGTTTGCGTTTTTCAACCCGCAGACCCATTAACCAGACTCATTGATGTGACATTAGTAATTTATTATTATTTTAAATAAAAATATATAATTAATATCTCACTACTAACCATAATTTTTCCAAAAAAAAGTTATTCTCCACCAATAATATTATTAGGCCCATTAGTCTAAGTAATTCTAAGACTAAATGTTATTTCTTATTTTTTTTCACGTCATTTTCAACTTACGTATTTTATGAAAATAATGTGTCTATTGGAACTGTTGTGAAAACGATGCCAGAATTACAAAATATAATTGTTTTCTTGATCGGTAACAAACCCACAAGGGTAGAAAAGAAGAAAACAATAAGAACACAATGAAATTGATTATAAAAGGCTATTCTTTACTTTCTCTTTGAAATGAGATTACAAGTGTTATAGAATAGCAAATAACCTCTCTCACCCTAATTAGGATTTGTGTTCTTCAATGATAAGAGACTACTATGCTATCTATTAGAAAACTAACATACTAAACTAATGAGCTTTTACCCACATGCCCATTACACAAGTTAACTTAGAGAACAAGATAACTTAAATAATTGGGTATAACAAACAAGCCTAATTTGACATGCTAACAATCCTAGCATACTTCGATTATAACATGTGAATAGACTTCGACGACATGTTAAGGTCTTGTCGAATTGTCGAACCAAGAAGCTACCCTTCGAGCATACTAGAGTTCGATCCAATATCTCACAAATCTCCACCTTGGAACAAACTCTATAATATCAAAGTAACAAACTAGCTTTCTTCATGTAGCTTTATCAACTGCATACAATGGAAAAATTTGCAACTTGGTAATGTCTTGATGATCATATGAGCAACATTGTGATCTGCCGAAACCTTCAGCACATGGACTTCTCCATGCTCGGTTACCCCTCTGACGAAATGCAGCCTCACATCGATGTTCTTGGTTCTCTCATGATATGCTGAATTATTCGACAGGTGTATAGAACTTTGACTATCACATTTAACAGTGATAACTCGACCTTGAAGTTTTAGTTCCTTAGCAAAACCTTCAAGCCATAATGCTTCTTTCACAACTTCAATGAGGGGGATATATTCCGCTTCATTGGTTGATAGGGCAACAACCTTCTGGCATGTTGCTTTTCAACTAATTGTTGTGCCAAACATGGTGAACACATATCTAGAAATAGGTTTTCTGGAATCCAGACAAACTGCATAATCAGAGTCGACATACCCTTTGATTTCCTCTTTACTATTTTCACCACATGCTCCACCATAAATAAGTACTCTGTTCAGAGACCCATTTATGTACCTTAGAATCCACTTCAATGCTTACTAATGAGCCTTTCCAGGATTCGCCATGTACCTTCTTACAAGACTTACTGCATATGTTTTGTCAGGTCTAGTACAAACCATAATATACATCAAATAACTTACTATGTTATCATATGGGATGCTATTCATATAAGCTCTTTCAACCTCAATATTGGGAGACTAGTATATACTCAACTTGAATTGAGGGTTTAATGGAGTCACAACAGGATTTGAATTCGACATACCAAACTTGTCAAGAATCTTCCGTAGGTATGTCTCTTTATAAGCATAATTTTGACTACTTTTTGTCTCTTCGGATGTCAATCCCAAGAATCCTGGATGCAAATCCCAGATCCTTCCCAACAAACTCCTTATTGATTTCAACCTTCACCTTCATTACATCCTCGACATTGTTGCTTTCTATGAGAATATCATCCACATAAAGCAATAAAATAAAAAAAAATGAATTTTTAGGTCGAAGTCTGAAGTAAACACATTGGTCGAACTGACTTCTAATGAAACCTTTGTGTGCCATGAACTTGTCGAATCTCCTATTCCACCATCGAGGAGATTGTTTCAGTCTATATAAAGATCTATTCAGCTTGCACACATAATCTTTCTTACCCTTTTCTGCATACCATCCAGGTTGCCTCATCAGGATTGTTTCATCTAGATCTCCATAGAAGAAAGCAGTCTTCACATCCATGTGTTCCAGTTCTAGGTCGATATGTGCCACTATGGAAAGTAACATTCAAATGGACCTGTGCTTCACAACAGGAGAGAACACATCATTAAAGTTGACACCTTCTTTCCGAGTGAAACCCCTTGTGACCAATCTTTCCTTGTATCTCATCGACGTCCCTCCTTCGATTCCTTCCTTAACTTTGAAAATCAACTTACATTCGACTAACCTGGCTCCAGCAGGTTTCTTGATCAATTACCAAGTGTGTTTATTATGAAGAGACTTCATCTCATCATCCATAGCCTTCAATCATTCAGTCAAATTTCGAATCCTCATAACTTCTTTATAGTCTCTAGGTTCTTCATCTAGAACCTCACTTGCAGAGATTAAGGCATAAGCTATAAGATCTGTGTACCCAAGTCTTTGAGGTGGATTTATGACTCTTCTCGGCCTATCTCTTTCCAACAGGTATTCATTGACAGTTTCCTTAACTTCCTCAATATCTTCAGTATCTTATCCTTCTTCTTCAACTTCATCTGAGATACACAATTCAGCATCGACATGCTCCATGATCTTTCAGGCGTTCAGGGCACACTTTTTTCAGGCGTTCAGGGAACACTTGTTTTGTATGGCACTCTTACAATAATAACATTGAATACCAAATGCATCACCATTATAAGACTTCTGCTAACTTTTACCCTTCTTCTTGTCAAACTTGCCATCTCTCTTTGTGAATTTTGCCTTAACCGATAGACCTTCACCAGTCGAAGATGGCATGTGCTCCTTTCGTTCGTTCAAAACCTTAGAGTATAAGGATGATTGAATTTCTTCAAAGGTCAGAGACTCTCTTCCATACAAGAGAGTTTCTTTGAAGTGAGCATGTGTTCTGGGAAAAGCACACAACAGTTACAACGCTTGATCTTCATCCTCGATTTTTACATCGATATTTTCAAGATCAAGAATCAGCTTGTTGAACATATCCAACTGCTCAGCCAAAACTTTGTCTTTACTCATATTGAATGAATACATAGCTTGCTTCAAGTAGAGGTGATTGACTAATGATTTGGTCATTTACAAACTTTCGAGTTTCTCCCAAAGACCCGATGTCGTCGTCTCCTTCGAAACCTATCGAAGAACCTTATCACCAAGGCTCAATAAGATGACGATGTGGGATTTATCTACCATAGTCATTTTTTCTTTATCCTTTAACGCATCGTCCATGGTTGTGTCTCCCTTCAACGCTTCTAAACAAATGTGTTGAACTAGTAGGGCTTTCATCTTCAAGCGTCACAGACCGAAATCGTTCACTCCGGTGAAATTTTCAATCTCATACTTTGTTGAAGGAATCTTCTCCATTCTCACTGCCTTAATTTATTGTGAAAACAATGTCAGAATTACAAAGTATAATTGGTTTCTTGATCGGTAAGAAACCCACAAGGGTAGAAAAGAAGAAAACAATAAGAACACAATGAAATTGGTTATAAACTGTTATTCTTTAATTTTATTTGAAATATGATTACAAGTGTTACATAATAGAAAATGACCTCTCTCACCCTAATTAGGATTTGAGTTCTTCAATGATGAGACACTAGTATGTTATTTATAAGAAAATTAACATACTAAACTAATGGGCTTTTACACACAAGCCCATTACACAAGTTAACTTAGAGAACAAACTAACTTAAAAAATTGGGCATAAAAAACAAGCCCAATTCGACATGCTAACAATCCTAGCATACTTTGACTATAGCATGTGAACATACTTCGACGACATGCTAAGGTCCTATCGAATTTTCGAACCAAGAAGCTACCTTTCGACCATACTAGAGTTCGATCCAATATCTCACATGAATCTTATACTATTATCAAGTGTTATGCCGTGTTGATGAATTTTGTTAGACATTATATCATGTGTTTCATCCAATTTGAGTTATGTTAAATTTGTTTGTATCGAAAAAAAAAATTAATTTTTTTTTTATTTAAAATACAACTTGCGAACCCAATCCAACCGTACTCATAAATGAAGGGTCAGTTCAGGTCGGTTTTAAAAATGAAAATATGGGTTGGACCATGAACCCAACCCATTAAAATTTAAACGGGTTGGGTAATGGGTTAGGCCAAACTCGGCCCAAGTCAACCCATGTACACCCCTAGCCTTAAGTAATTTGGGTCGTCCTTTAAGACGGGGTTCGGTGTGAAATAGAATTGGAATACTTCGAAATATTTTAAAAGAGTAGTGAGAAACTAGAGCATTAAATGATTTCTTGTCTTAAGAACACTTTGATACCACTACCATCACATCAGCCTAATGATTTAGTATAAAGAATGGTTTCTCTGTTTAGGGCATTGAAGTGTTTTTTCATTGAGTGGCATGTCTATTGCCCTTGGATTGATATTATAAGTTAATATAAACTGTAAATATTTTATAGATTTCCTATATAAATTTTTGGTTTCATCTCCTTTTCTTAATTTGCCTTTTTCGTGATTGTCTTTCTGCGTCATTAAATATTATCTCCTTTGTTTAATCTAACCATTTGCATCATGACCCTACTTCGTATTATCCAAGTATGTCGTTGAAGCTTTTAGTGTTCCCTTTTGTCATTTACATGATGCGTCTTTTATTGTAGACATGTCGATAATGACCCATCAGATCTACTTGTATGCAGAGGCGAAGATGCCATCGATATGGTCGAAAGCAATGTTAAAGATTATTCATGGGTAGATCCTTAGTATTTAAGGATCCCTTTATAGCATGTTGAAAAGCACAAGAGGATACAACTTTCTTTTGAATTTGGGTATTCTTAGGGCTAGATAAGGGGATATTCCATATGTTCGAGGGGTTCTCATTCCCCTTTTACTCTTGCATATTTAAGAGGTTAGGGGTACGACTTTCCATAACTTATTTTGAAAACGGGGTATTGGATCAACTTCACATTCCCCTATCGCAGCTTCATCCCTGTGCATGGACTTTTGTGAGGATATTCTAATACTAGTATGAATATCAGGGAAAAATAGACCTGACTTCTCTAAATCTCTTCTTCCATCTTTTTGAAGTTAATCCCTTTCTAAGAGAAAAGGAAGTGGGTTTGTTTATTTTATCCATTTTGGAAATGAGATCTTCTATGTTTATATCGATAATTAGGAGAGTTTCAAAGAGCACTATTTCTTGGTTTCCTCTATCTCCCATTTTGCCCATAATGAATTTTGCACGGTTTCTTCTTCTTCTTTGGCACCGACAGTCAGTTATGAACAGAGGAGGAGATTTTGGTCCTCATATCACTTTATTCTAAAAGCTACAAATTACTATGTTTCTTTTAAGTCTCTAATCGATGCAGAAAAGGAGATGAAAAAGACATTACTTTCCTTTTCTGATTCAGAAATATACGACCATGACATTGGTGAGGCAAAGTCTTTGGATGAGAGGAAAAAAAAAAGTATGTATCATTTATTCTCTTATATTCCATAAATAAATGCTTTTGCTTATTGTATTACTAGTTAAATACCTATTTTTCGCAGATGATCTAAAAAAGAAAGACCCATCGGTTGGCGACATTGCTCTTGTGTTAGATTATGGAGCTCATTTAGTTTCTTCCGCATCTTCAGAAAAGTTGGAGTAAGAAGAATCACGTTTGTTCTGCTAACAAGGGTCGGGGGAAAGCAGTCATATAGGGAAGTTCTGCAAAGAAGAAAAAGTTAAAGCAATTTGGTTCTATATCTGATATTTGTATGGAGGATAATCTGATCCCTTGGCCTCCCTGATGATTGGTTGTTTGCCACAAAATGCAATGGAGATGAAGAAGTGTGTACCAGTTGATGACTATAAGAATATTCTTCAGCTTTCCTTTATTGGAATATATAGTTTGCTGGATAAATCGACCTATTAAGTTATTTGGGTTGTTCCTCTTTTGAATCATCTCGTTGTAGGTTATACCGATCTTCCGTTTCCTTGTTATCCTTCTCAAGAGATTGAGGGTTCAAAAACTAGTTATAATTTGTTTGAGGTGGTGGTGGTTAGCTTTGAGAGGGAATGTTCCGAGTTGTGCGCCCGCTTGAGCAAAGTTTATCTTATTTTGGATGAGGTGAAACAATTTAGGTCCCTAGTTGTCATGGGTGACTGCATAACAGAACCCGATAAGCTATTTGAATAGAAGGACCAAGATGCCCTCCAGAAAGAAGTTGAGTTGGAAGCTTTGTCTTTTGTAGCTCGAAGGCTCATATGAATGTTTGAGGATAAGAAAGTTGACCTAGTTGAAGTTCTAGATGCTCTTCGGGGAGAATGGGTCACCTTAAGTAACCAACCGCATGCTATTTCTGACAACGACTTGAAAGAGGTTGTCTTTAATAATGTTTTTGGTCATCTAGAGTCTCTAGTGCCTGGCCTTAGGGCTTTTCATGACTCCATTTCCTTAATGCAATTCTTTGTAATATGTAACTTCGATATTTTTATGCATTAGATAGCTTTTGTTTCATCATTCATTCTGATTTTACTATCATGCTCTATTAGTGCATTGCTTTTTAAACATTTTTGGATGTCGTTGGATCTAGTAGTGGGGTTTGGGTTCACAAAGATGTGGTCGTGCCTTTGATTGTGCTCTGTAATAACCAAAATTCGATTAAATTATTTAATTAAATTATTTGAATTTATTTTATTTAATTAATTAATGTTGATGTGATTTAAAATAAATTACTTGATCATGTGTTGTTGGGGTGTGGTAGAAATAGTAGGGTGTGGTGAGAAGATAGAGTAAATTAGAAAATAATTATAATAATTAGAATTTTAATTATTATCATTGATAAAATATGAAATTGGAGAAAATAGGAGTTTGGGTTAATTGTGGAATTTGAGGAGAGTTTGTGGTAAGAAGAGAGACGCTAGAGTAAAATTGGGCAAAAATAATAGTTAAGCAAAAGTAAGGAGGTTACTATATATTTTAAAAGTTGGGAGAAAAGGTAATTTTTAGGGAGAATTTGTCAGTACATGAAATATGAGAAAAGAGGCAAAAGGAGATAAATAGCTTTTGGAAAGAAGAAGAGAAAAAACTAGGGTTTTGAAGAGAGAAGCCAGAAAAGTTACTTGATTCATCATCATTTGCTAGAAATACAAAGTAGGGGGACTATTAATTAGGTGAATTTCATGATGGGGTAGACAGGAGGAGTCATTAACCTCATTAGGGTTCTTAGGTTTTTCTTCTTATGAATTATTTATGATGAATTTTTGAAAGTTGGTTGCTGATCTTGAATATATATGTGATTTTATGATTGAATAGATGTTTGAATGATCATAATCATGTATCTATAATTTTCTGCCATGGATGAATGCTTGGATGTTGAGTTCATTCATGAATTGATGAAATTTGTTGTTAAATTTGATGATGGAATTGCCATGGATCATGATAAAATAGGTGATGTATATAGTGTTGATTATGAGGATATGTTTCACTGTTAGTTCATGTTTTTTGGTATACTCAAATTGGATGAATTGATTAGAATGATGAGGGGAAGTTAGGGGATGAAGAGGATACTGAATGTACGTTAAAATTGGGTTTCTATGCAATTTCAGCGTAGACCAATCGATTGGCTTCCTTGAGAAATCAATTGGTTCTGTGAAAATTATAAAAAAAATCTGAAGTCAGTGAGTTGAGATAATATATTGTTCCCCTTGGAGAAATCGATTGGCTTCTGTTTTGGATAGTTGACCCCTTTGTTGATTTTGGTCGTAACTTCTGTTCTGTAAGTCCAAATGAGACGCCGTTAGAAGTGTTGGAAAGCTAACACGTAGGGCTACCTCATGGTGGTGCTTGGTGAACTATTTGAGTTATAATCTTGTGCCTACTGTAACAATGTTTATGATGACTTGTATGATCGATTAGCGAACCATTGTGTTTATCCCATGATGTATTCTTGTTCTGGTGAATTAAAATGAGTAAATGTCTATGAATTTTCATTTATTGAGCTGGTTCTATTTTGTGATGGTTATGTTTATTGATGTCGTAACATTGGATAATTGTTGCGTATGATGAATGATATGGTTCATAAATTAGTGAGATGTGCATGATGATTCTTTTGGTGAACCTTTAAGTGAAAATGCATGTTATTGAGAGTCATGCATCATGGTGTACAAACTTCGGTTCAATTTTGGTGTGCTCTGGTCTGGTGGTATGGATCGGGAGAGAGTAGCTAATTATAATGAAGGATTAGTGAAGCGTTACATATGGTGATGGTAACGAACTTTAGTGTGCTCTGGTCCTATGGTGGGGGCCGAGAGTGAGATGAACCTGAGTGTCCATGAATGGTAGTGCATGCATAATGAGTCAGTTACGGAGTACATTTACATACATGGTTGTATATGTAGTGTATTGTTCATGATTATGATGATTGGATGTGAATGTGTACATGTTGTTGTGAAGGGTGTGAGACTATGTGGTTATTGATTTTTGTAATTGAATGTGTGTTTTGTGATGTGTTCTCTACCTTAGCATTCTTTACACTTTTTATATTGGTTTGTTATTTCTCGCCCCCTTTTGCTTTCATGTTGTCCACCATGGACATCTTGCAGATACTCAGGAGTAGAGTTTGTTGTTGTAAGTGAAAGTTAGCTCCTGGAGTTACTTCGTTTAGTTCATCATTATTTTAGAAGTCTTGTTATGATCCAGTAACATTGTGTTTGTGCTAATCGAGAGTTGTATGTTATACTTTTGACGTTGAGCTTATGTTATAGTAGAGACTTTTTCCATATTGTTTTAATTTAAATAAATTATTTTAATGAGACTTAATTATTATGAAGCATGCTTATTTGATGATTTTCGATGTGATAATACTCTAAGTGAAGGTCAGCATGCGATGACAAATGTTTTTTTTTTATGATGAGTGACATTTTAAACGTGTGTGCTATGATAAATAATTGAATTATTATATGATTTAACTGTTTAGGGGTTTAGGGTGTTACATGCTCCATGTCACAGAGGATTGTTCCTCGCCCAAGGGTAGGATCCCCGTCCCTACCCTCGAGGTATGACTCAGGCCAATGTGGTTGTCTTCGAGCTCAACCACCTAACACCCTTGGATTTGGTAGATCCAAAGGGGGTGCGCCAGCTACGCATCGATGTGTGTAATTCATTTTAAGTCATAGCAAATATGTAATAATGAGCATAGTTTGTATAAGATACGCAAGAATGTGTGTAATGTGTTTAGTTTGTATCGGATATGCAAGAATGTGCATAATGCATTTTAAGCCATATTACATATGCAATATTGCGTTTATCCTGTATCGAATACACAAGGACTCAAATGACTTTGTATTTTGTTATGATGTGACATGACAAACAGGAAAGGTTGAAATATCAAGCAAATATTGGTATTCTTATTGGATTCAGTTAGTTATACATAAATGGATGGCTTAATTGCATCTTTGGTACCCCTTATTTTACTTTTTTTTATGGGTTTTGATCCCCTTATTTTAAAAACCACAGTTTTGGTCCCTCTTTTAAGTTTTTGGGTTGGATTTTAGTCCCCAAAAGGGACCAAAAATTTAACACAAAACTTTAAAAAGGGACCAAAATCGTGGTTTTTTAAAATGGAGGGACTAAAATTCAAAAAAACACAAAATAGAGGGACCAAAATTATAATTAATCCTAAATGGAATTAAGATAACTTATTAACTGTAATACAATGGAATTAACACAATTTCTTAACTGTAATACCACTTTAGTTTATCAATGTTCCATATCCTCGGTATTTGTTCTCCTTCGAGCGATTCTAGGGGATAAGCTCCTCTCCCGGTGCCAACTCATACGTGGTAGGGTCCTTCCTAATTAGCGGCTAGCTTCCCATCTTGATCATTCTTCTTTCCAATGTATTCCCACCTTAGTACTAGATCCTTTATATGGAATTCCCGGGACCGAACACAATGATTGTACACCGAAGCCATTCTTCGCTTAACGATTGCGCTGGTTGATAAGTGGCAAAATATGGTACATAGACACATGGAAATCATTGCCCTTATTAAATTGTTTCACAAGTTAATAGTATGAAAAATCCCATCTTTGATGTAAATTCTAGTTATGTTAGGATAACAGTTGACTGATGTAATTTTCACCTAATTCCAAATTATTGTGTAGGTAATTGTCCAAAGCAAGAAAGTGGAAGGTAAAACAAAGAAGACAAATTTCAACATGCACACTAAGCGAGCTCCTAGCAAGCAAGACAAAGAAAAAATTAGATGGTGGCACTTCTAGCATGCTTGAAGCGGGAAAAGAAGGAAAATCTAGAGAGTTTCGCTTCTAGCGCGCTTCAAGTGAGAGAACTTGCAAAGTTCAGAGATTTATGCCTCAAGCATGCTTGAAGCGAGAGAAAAAAAGAAAAAATGTATAATTTTTCATAAGCATGGTGCGATTAGCATGGTTGTAGTGAGAGCTTGCTTAGCCTGACTTTTTAAGGCTAAGCGAGATAAGGTGGTTTAAGATGCTGACATGTCAAATTGATTCATGGCGAAGAAAGGTTGTTTCGCTTAGCGCAACTGGACGGGGCTTAGCGCAAGGTTATTTCAATAGGAGTATATATACCACTTAGAACATAAAAATTATCACCCTTTTTACATCTATTACTTCTTTTATCATATTTTCTGGAGGAGAAATACTTGATTAGAGAGAAAAAGTTAGATTTGGAAGAAATGAAGGTGGATATGCATAAATCATCGAGAAATAAAGATTGATTCTCATTCATCTTTATTATTCTAACTTGTACCGAGCTACCATGAGTAGATAGCACATCTCTTATTGGGATTAGACGTATTTAAACGTAATCATATGCATTTTTTCTAATCAACTAGTTATGAAATGATATTGATGTTATCTTCATTTACATGTTATTTCTATGGATTTAAATCGTTATTGATAAATACTTTTCAAATCCCGATTGTAGCGGTAAATTCATGATCATCAAGCTATGGATAAGCTAGACATCAAATAAACAAGAGTCGCCACCGCGCTTTTATTGTTTCCAAGGGAAAAGGGAAAAGTACGAACAAAACCCAAAAAATAAGAAGTTTTCAAATCAAAACTAATAAAATGCCAGAGATTACAGGTAAGGGGGTTGGTTACACAGAGGGAGGGCGTTAGCACCCAAAGTGTCCTAGGTACTCCTAGGGAGCCCTTGTTTGTGTGCATATGTGTTTTTGTACAAATGATGTTGCAAATAAAAAGAGTGTGGGGATGAGAAAAGAATTCATTAATTATATTTTTGTGTTTGACAAGACCCTCGGACTTGTGCCTACGTACCAACATAAAAATAAGGGATCAAAACTTCGTAGTTCGTGGTATCAATTTCAAAGTGAGTGCATTGCTTTTAACAAAAATTTAAGTTTGAAAGGCACAAAGGCCTAACAGTTTTTTGAATGAATGTTAGTTCTTTTTGGATTTTTAAATTTTAACTCAAGTATAGTTAAGTTTATTTAAAAGTTTGATTAAGAAAAAGTTTGAAAATGCAATGGCATAAGGCCAAAGTTTCTAATTTGCAAAAGTGGTCAAAGTTTAGAAATCAACAAACATAAGAAAAGAAGTTTTTTAAAAGGAGGGAGAGATTTTAAAATTAAAGAATTGGGGAGGAGATGAAGAGACTAATCCTAAGCATAAATTTAAAAATTGAGAGTTGAAAAGATTTAACCAATGGGCTGCAATCCAATAGACAAGAATGTCATATAGAAACCCAAATTTCCCCTGGACTTTTGAATCAAGCAACAAACAATGGACAAAATATCAACTTGAAGAGAAAGACATCAAATAAAGATAACCCTCATCCAAGCTTAGCAACTCCATGATCTTCTTCAAATTTGCCCATGTAGCAGATGAATTCCACAATGCATAAATCACATGTTCAAAATAACAGTTTCACAATGATTATGTTGCAGATGAACTCAGATGGATCTTCAATGATGTATCAGATGAAGTTTCAAATTACAAGCACTAGGTTTCATGAAAGTTGGCATTGGCCAAGTCTTTTGCATAGGGAATGTTTCCTAAATTCTAAGTCCAATTGTCTCAGATCAAACCAACAGCCCACACAAGATATTTTTTAGGGTTTTTGTTCTTATTATGTGCATTAATGGTCAAAGACCACACAAACAAATACAATATACAAAAACAAAATATATCACAAAATATGGTCCAAATGGACAAAGTGAAAATGACATTAACATAAACAATTAGAATGGTATGAATAATGGCAAATGAATAAAGCTCAAAAATTAAATTGCATTAAAAGTAAATGACTTGAAATTAAATGTTAGTTGTTAATGAGTTAGAAGTTAGTTTTGCTTTTTCTTTTCTTTTGTTTAAGTCATTCTTTGGAGAACACTTAACCCACTTATCACAAGCATGAATCCTTGAACCAAAACATCTTTCAAAGGAAGGAAAAAAGACCAAGTTTCCACACAATACCATGAAAGAGGGGAGACTTACAATCTCACTAACTAGAATACTATGCCTTTTATGTCAAAATTTAGCGTTATGTTAAGCAATCGTAATTGGACTTATGTAGAAGTCGCAACTATTTGAGGTCGGGCAATATAATTTTGGTGTTAATGCATGTTAGAGACATAGTATGATGAACTATGCTCATGAAACATACCACACACAAAAAGAATATGCAAAGTGGGGGACCTAATCTCATCCATACATGTGTTGATTTTGTAATCAACTAACCTTAAGATATAGAGATATCATAGGTCCATGACATGAATGCATAAAGAAGGGAAATGAGATGAAGAGTGAGAGGAAATGTATCAAACACAAATTGGACAAAGGAGGACTTTTACCAAGTTAAGATCATTCATTCATTTTTGGAGATGGAATGTACATTCCATCAATCCCCTAAATCCCATTATCTTAACATAACAAAGTCAAATGAACCTTTACCAAGGCCCAACAACACAAGTCAAACTCACAAAGGCAATTAAAATGGCTCAACACAAATTAATTTGGCATTTAAACAATTAAAAATATTAAAAATAATGCATTAAATTAAATATGGTTGGTCAATTTCCTAAAACCTCATCAAAACACCAAAGAAATGGCCATGAGATTTATCATAGGTCAAACAAGGTCAAAGGACCCTGGAGGAAAAAATTCAAAATTTTTGGAAACTTAAAAATATATTTAAACAATTAAAAATAATCACAAAATCAATTAAATCATGAAAAATATTAATAATGATCCAAAAAATAATTTTAATTCAGAAAATGTAAGAGGATTTTATTTAAATTTTTTTGGTGAAACTCTCATATTTTTTGGATCAATGTTCAAATTAATATGAATTAATGAAAATCAAAGGAATAAAAATAAAAATCAGATAATCAAAAAACGTGGACCACTTGATCTCCCTCATTAATTGAGGTGGCAGAACAAGTGGTGGAGAGTGTGTGTTCCATGATGCGCTTGAGTCAACTAATCACACGCTGGGTAATCACAATGTACGCTCCTGATTAAAACATTTTGAACTCATCTAATGGCTCTGAACACTTCCAGTGCATCGTCGGAGCCAAAGGCCGATCATCTTCTCCGATGACCCTGGTCGGACTGGTTCAATCATCACCACATCATAAATAAATAAAAAAGAGGACATGATCTTAAAGAAAAAATGGCGTAGATCATGAATATCACCTCAATTTTAACTAACTCCAAATATATATAGAGCTACGTGAAGTTGAATTTTGAGGTGTGTCAACTGAGTTGCTTCGATTTGACCTTAAAGCAACTCAATCTTCTTGCCTACATTGGTAGGACTTTAGACAACCAAGGATCTAAGAGAATTGATGAGAATTGAGAGAGAATCAAAGAGAAGGAAAATCTGGAAAAATACCTTCAATGCTGTGTAGAAATGGATTTCTCTTGCTTCAGTTTGTGCTTGATCTTGCTTATGAAGCTTATCGAAGTAGGTTCAGAGTAATACAAAGCTTTGGATCCTGGAGTTTTTGAATCTCTAAACAGTGAGATTTATACTCAAATTTCAATTGAAATTTCTCAGGTTTTCCTTTGAATTGAGAGGGTTTGAAGAGTTGGGGGCAAAGCTAGCGTGCAAGGTCCTTTGAACTGAGGCATTGGACCTCTATTTATAGCAATGAGAAGTGTTATTTGCACACTTGAAAAATTCTCCAAAATTGGTAATGCAATGCACATGCTTGCATGGGCGTGTGCAGGCTCATGAAGCAATCCAATTAGGTCCACAATCAACTGAAATGAGGTCTGCATGAAGCTCGGATGGCAAGGCAAAGTTATTTGAACATTTGAAGCATGACCCATCAAACTTTGTCCAAAATGAGTAAATTAAGACTCTTTGTAAAGCTTAGATCTAGAGGAACAACTCTTATGTTGAACACTTTTCCATTTGGAACTTGTATCATGGTGAATTTTGAGGTGGAAGTTTGGAAATTTCAACATGTCAAAATATTTTCTAAGTGTCAAGTGACATATTCAATTATTCCACCTTGCCTAACTTTTTATGTGAGCTGCAAATGAGAAAAGTGTATTTATCAAAGTTGTAGATCTTTCAAACTCCTTTAAAATGGTAACCAATTTGACATCATTTAGATTTAGGATGAGTGAGTTATGCATTTTTGAAGTTGAGGAAAATCACTTGTTCAATGGCATTGGTCCAAAATGACCTATAATGTATCCTCATATCACATACTCATAAAAGTTGATTTAGCTCTCACTCCAAACATCAAAGTTGAAGTAGACATATTGAATTTGATTGTGAAATTTGTAAATATTTCATCTCATAAAAAATGAACAAGTTATGGCCTTGGGAATTTGACTTTGAAATTAGGGTTTAGACAAAATGACCTATAATGTTTCAACGTAGAAAATGACTTTCCAAGCAAAATTAGCTCTAGACCTCAACATGAAAGTTTTTTGGAATGTCATTTAGAGTAACGTTTCTCTTGGAATCATTTTCATATAATGAAAATTGTAGCAGATAGGGTCTAGGGAGACCCAAGTTTGATCAGATGAATCCATCTGGCCAACCACCATCAACCAACTTGCTAACTTGCAATTTTATTGAATTTTTAGGCTTATGGTAGCTCATATATGCATAAGATAATTAAATTTGAAGTGCCCCTTGAGAAATTTGATCAATTGGTGGAGAAGCTTGTTGAAGAAGTTACTCAAGATACCCAGGTGAACTAGGGTTTCCAAGGTAAACCAACTCCAAACTCTTGAAGAATGCTTGATTAAAATAACATGTTGTTAGCTGGAGATTTCGACCATTAAGTTGAAGTTCTTTGAAAATATAATGTTTTGGAGAATAATATAAAAATGGCTTCGTCGAAGCTATTTTATTAAATCCTTTTCTTGGAGAAAGGACCTTTCTGTCGAAGCTTAATACTTAGAAGATTTTTGATCTCCACAAGTTCTATTCGACAGCGGCATTGGCACTTTCGAAGCTTCGAGCGAGAAGGATTTGAAATTCAAACAAAGTAGTTTCGTAAGGAAAACGCGTGGAAGCATCTGAGACACGCAACGTTTGAAAATGTCGAACGTGGCAATCATCTGTGTAGAGACCGCTAGGGTCGAATTGTTATAAATAGGAGTCTTTGTTTTCAGATTTGGTGTGTTCAAACTAATATACAAAATTCACTAAAAATAGTCAAAGTACCGGAGCGAGAGAAACGAGTCTTTGCTGAAAATGTATGTATGAAGAACACCATGATTACATTTCATGTTATCTTTTTTATGCAAGTTATTTAAACTAAAACCATTTAATGTCTTTTCTTCTATCGAATTGCCCTTATTTTCAGTATTTCATCATTACTTTTACCTTTGCATTTACATTTCGCCAAACCTTCATTTCCAGCACTTTCTCAAGCTTAAAACTTTTACTTCAAGTTATTTATCTTTACTTTTTGCCAATTACCTTTGTGATCTTAAAAGAACCTTTTTACAAAAGTACTACCATTTATCCTTTGTCTTTAAAGTCATAAATTTCGTTTAGAGTTATTGTCGAAACACCTTTTACCATTCATAAACCAGAGACAAACTCAATCATGAGTCAAATCACCATAATACTAGTTCTTGAGACACATGTCCTAGGATCAATCTAGTCGATCCTGTAAGTTACCAAGATTCATAATATTGGAGGACTAGCGGTTGTTTGTCAGAAATTACTGGTAAACACATGTATTGATCCTTGGGACTCATACATAATGCCGAAAGCCATTATGGATCATTCCTTGGTTGTGCTCTTAAGCAATGAGGGTTTTAAACCCTAGATGTGAACTTAATAGATCAAGGGTGATCATGCCCTACCTACAAAAGAGTTAGGCAAATGCAAAGACATATTTTTGGTATTTTTGTTAGTAAAATGATCAAATACAAGTATGATACAACCACATGGTGCTTGGTGATCTCTCCCAAAGCAAACTCAATGAAAGAGGGGTAAGGAGGATGCCAAGGTATGATCCTAATGCTAATGCATATGATGATATTGCATGAGAGATCTTAGGGTCAAAATTAGGGTCTTACAGCTGCCCCTATTTAAGGAAATTCTAACTGAGGAGGTGAAGATTAAAGTCTTCGTATTGACTCAGTAGAATGGGCTTAAATAAAAGCATATAGAAACAAAATTTGGTCCCTAAGAGACCTCATGATGCATATGATATGAATGTAAAAGCAAACTCTCTGTGGGGAAATGTTGCCACAAAGGAAAAGAAAATTAGAGAGACCGAAGGTCCACAAGAGCATGATGAATTCTAGAAGGGAAAACTCACTGGGGAGATAAAGACTCTGAGGGGATAAAAGAGGTTATGCGTAGGGAAACAAAAGACACCTGCAAGGGAAACGGGTAGATCAGAATAAAACTGAAATACTCGAATCGTGCAGGAAAAGCGATTTCACTAAGGAAATACACACTCAACTCAACTAGGGAAGAAATAAACTTCAACACAGGAGGAGCATAAATTTTATTATCCACTACTTGTTACTGGGTAAGGAGATAATACAATCTGATCAGAGAGGACACCCGTTACCGGTTAGGGTAAACATATCAAGGATGACTCACTGAGGCCCGCTAGGAAGTGCATTCATTACCATTTACTGGGTAAGAATAGACTTGCTGGGGAAAAACTACAGGAAATAGGATTTACAACTACCGGTTACTGGGCAGAAGACCAAATATGAGAATATCCGTCACCGGTTAAAGTGAACATATCAAGGATAGACTCAAAGGAAAGAGAACCCTTCATCGGTTAAGATGAACATATCAAGGATAATCTTTCCTGGGAATTGTTAAGGGGGATACCCGTCATCGGTTAGGATGAACATATCAAGGATAAACCACGTGAACAAAAAGTAGGAATTACATTTATTGAATGCTGGATAGAATACCACAGAGAGGATATCTGTCACCGATTAAAGTGATCATATCAAGGATAAGCTATGCAAAGGGAGAAAAGCAGGATTTACAATTATCGGTTACTGGGCAGAAGGCCGCAAAAAGAAGGAAACCCGTCATGGATCAGGATGAACATATCAACGATTAACTCTCTAGGGAACAACTAGGGATCATAACTACCTTTTTACTGGGTAGAATACCAAAGATGAGAATATTCGTCATCGGTTAGGATGAACATATCAAGGATAGACTCAAAACAGGGGAAGAAAATATTTGTCATCGGTTAGGATGAACATATCAAAGATATACTTCCTGGGGAAACATAAAAATGAATCCGCTGGGGAGAAAAAAAAGGTTACTTTTGTCGGGTGTTAGGCAAGAAGTAGCGAACTGCAACCTAAGAAGAACATTACCAGTTATTGGGTAATAAACTCTTAGGGGACCTGAAGCATCGATCTAGGTAAGATCTAGAAAGAAAATAGTCAATCAAGACTCAACCCAATGAGGGTATAACTCAAGGGGAGTGGTTCCATCCAGATAATCAACTAGGGAGGAAGCTGAAACAAAAATCATCCATGAGGAAATAACTCAGTGGGGAAGGGAGAAAGATTAAAGTCTTTCTGCTTAGGGGGGCTGGCACTCTATACTTGAAGGAGGACATACACCAAACTTGTATGGGGATAAAGTACCACCGTAATGATGCGGTTGTTTCGCAAGTATACGAACGCGTCAGAGTAATATAAAAGATTGTCGAATCCACAGAGACCAAGTGTCAATCTATTGTTATCTATTGTTATGGTGTTTATCAAAGGCAATCGAAATAGGTGTTTTTGGAGTGTGAAATGAAAAGTAAAGTGTTGAATAAAGATTAATTAATAAAGACAGGGTCGAATGTAATTCACGTAATCAATTAATAATCCAAGTACTTGCTAATAGGGCTACTTATGGGCAATGTTTCCTACTTTGAAAAGAACTAATTTAACAGGAACTGTCGCTTTCGCGTATTCAGAACCGAGTTGTACTCCCTAATCAAACCCTCTTATTGTCACTTATAAAAAGGCGCGCATTGCATTAGAGTAGTAAACCTATTTTTAAGAAATATAGTATCTTGACTAAGTTGAAAAGTATTATAACCTGGATTTCTTAACCAAAAGAGGTTCTTACGAACCAGACTCTAAACTTATAAACGCGTCCGAAAATAGTTTTAAAATCTCTTTTCTTCTCAAATTAAAAACTCCTAATGAACTAAACAAAGCGCTTTCGCTGTTTTTGAAATAGTTAAAAACAATTAAGTTTAGATAGACGTTGGACGGCTTTCGATCTTACCCAACGGAATTGAAGTGCGGGAAAACTTAAGTTGAAAGTTAAAATAGCCCTTAAGTACTACTACGAACAATTGTACGGATTATCTGTTCAATTACGATCCTTACATTCTAACCTTATAAATTTAGTTAGACATGGTAAAGTAAAAGTGAATTAATTTAAATAAAAGTAGTGCGAGTGCGGAAAGTAAATAAAAGTAGTGCGAGTGTGGAAAGTAAATAAAAGTAGTGCGAGTGCGGAAAATAAATAAAAGTAGTGCGAGTGCGAGGAAATAAATAATTTAAAGCGAGTGCGAGAAATAAATAATTTAAAGCGAGTGCGAGGAAATAAACAATTTAAAGCGAGTGCGAGAAATAAATAAAGTAAAGCGAGTGCGAGGAAATAAACAATTTAAAGCGAGTGCGAGAAATAAATAAAGTAAAGCGAGTGCGAGGAAATAAATAAGATAAAGACAAGTAATAAAAACCTGCTCCAATCGGAGGGTTAAATAAATTGCAAAGCGGAAATGAAAATGGCGGCAGGATTAACTTCCTTCCAAAGTGCTCCAAACTCGATTACAGACTCTATCACAGACTTGATTACACGATTGTGGTAACACTCAAATGCGAAGCGATTACCACTTTAAAATACTGAATATATGCCTAAGTGAAACAAAGTTGCTCTGAGTTTCCCTCTGTTCTAAGTTTGGATGATTGTAAAAGTGATTTCGAGTTTCTGTTTATAAGCAAGTAAAAAGATGGAAATGACAAGGATGCCCTTCAACTTGAAAATGGGAGGGAAACTTTTTTCCTCTTGTGGTGCCCGCCACAAGGCTATGGCGCCCGCCACAAGGCCATTTTGAGGCGCCTTAGTGGAAGTAGTGGAGAACGTGGCAGTTGAGGGAAGTTGAGCTTGGACACGTCATGGCAGGGTCTATGGCGCCAGCCATGGGGTAGGCCACAAGTGCAAAATGCTGAATTTTAGGGTTTTTAGCTCTTTTTCACTCCTTTTCTCGATCGGGGCTCCGATTAAAGTAAAAACCTAAAAACAAAGGAAAACATAGCAATAACACAAACAAAATAACAATAAAACAACTAGAATGCATGTGAAATCGGAGTCGAAAATACGGTAAATTTCAGTGTTATCACGTAACAGAGAATCAAAATCACAAGAATGAATCAACAAGTGCGATGATGCAATAATGAAATTATATGAGAGTATATGTATATGTATATATGATGATTATGTTAACAAAACGAGCATAAAGGATACAAAGATGTCGCATATTTGAATCATCGATACAATTCTCGGCCAATCCACAAAAGAGGGAAACAACTGCTGGAGAAAAATGAAATCAATATCCCGAAGGCTCAACCCTAGATGGGGAAACAAAGGAGATATGTTGAGGAAAACCATTGTCAAGTCCGCGGGGAATTTTAGGTCAACACCATATTAAATAGGAGACAGCCATGCAGGGGATAAACACAAATACTTGCTCATAAACCAGGAGGAAACTCTGACTGGGAGCGAATCTGATGGCGACTGATGGAGAAACCAAAGTTCTGCCGGAAACAAAATATAAAATCGGCTGGGGAATAAATACGAAACTCCGCAGGGGATCAGTCGACCAAATCAGATGGAGACTTCACTAGGGAAATGGCGAACAATAATCTTCTGGAGAAATCAAGAAACACCGAGTGCTGAACAATGTTGTCGGGGATGAAAGAGAAAATGCACCTTCTGCTTGGGGAGAACCAATAATGCTCCACACTTAGGGTTTACTGCTTTCGAACCACTATTGATATTCCCTTTAATTGAAATCGATTGCTTCATGCTTTTATATGTTTAAGAAAAATGATTTTGATTTTAAAAATTAATTTTCAAAAAATGATCATAATAAAATGTAAAATTATTTGGCTGAAATAAATAAGAGTATAAACAATTGGATAAAAGCTCAACTTTATTTAATGGAATGGTAGTCTGTAAGTGACAAGACTCCATGGATCTTTACAAAGCTGAAAATGGTAATTTACATGGAAAAGGGTTACATTGAATACAATGATCACTAATCCTTCTACCAACTCTTGATATCCACTGTGCTCTTGACTGCTGCTATTAGGGATCAGAACCCAACCGTTGTGCTCAAGAAAGTCTTCAAAACTGAAGTTGGGATGCAGTTACTTGCCATAATCCCTAATTTTTTTGCATAAATTGCCCCAAGATGGGGTACTCAATTTATCGGGATGATTTTTTTCTGTTTTATGTCTCTAATTTTTTCCTGGATCACCCTTTCGGGTTTTCAATCCACCGAGATGCTCTTTTTTGCCTAAGTCTCCCTTTCGGGTTTTCAACTTAGCGAGCTGCTCTTTTATTTTTAGGCAAAGTATTTCTTAACTGCATCTGTGTTCATAGGACGAGTGAACTCTTCACCATCCATAGTTGTAAGAATCAAAGCTCCACCCGAAAAGGATCTCTTAACAACATATGGGCCTTCATAATTAGGAGTCCATTTTCCCCCTAGAATCTAGTTTGAAAGATAAAATCTTGAGCACAAGGTCACCTTCTCTGAACACGCGAGGTCTGACCTTCTTATCAAAAGCTTTCTTCATTCTCTGTTGGTACAACTGACCATGACACATGGCAGTCAACCTCTTTTCTTCTATCAAATTCAGCCGATCATACCTGGCCTGACACCATTAAGCCTTAGTCAACTTGGCTTCCATGAGCACATGCAGTGATGGGATCTCAACCTCTACTGGGAGCACAACTTCCATACCATATACAAGAGAGAAAAGGGTTTCCCCTATTGAAGTGCGGATGGATGTACGATACTCGTGCAAAGCAAATGGGAACATCTCATGCCAATCTTTATATGTTACAACCATCTTCTGGATAATCTTCTTGATGTTCTTGTTTGCAGCTTCAACAACCCCATTCATCTTAGGTTTGTAGGTAGAAGAATTATGATGTGAAATCTTGAAGTCTTTGCAAAGAGCTTCCATCATATTATTATTCAAGTTTGATCCATTGTCAGTAATGATCTTACTGGGCACACCATAATAGCATATGATCTGATTCTTGATAAACCTCACAACAACTTGCTTGGTTACATTCGCATACGATGCTGCTTCAACCCATTTCGTGAAGTAGTCAATAGCCACCAAAATGAAACGATGTCCATTCAAAGCTTTGGGCTCAATCATGACAATCATATCAATTTCCCACATGGAGAATGTCCATGGAGAGGAAATGACGTTTAATAGTGTCGGGGGAACATGAATCTTATCTGCATAAATTTGACACTTGTGGCATTTCTTCACAAACTTGCAACAGTCAGATTCCATTGTCAACCAATAGTAACCTGCTCGCAATATCTTCTTCGCCATTGCATGTCCATTGGAATGAGTACCAAAGGAACCTTCATGGACTTCAGCCATCAATAGGTCTGTTTCGTGTCTATCCACGCAACTGAGCAGAACCATATCAAAGTTTCTCTTATAAAGCACATCACCCTTCAGGTAGAAGTTGCCAGTTAATCTCCTCAAAGTCTTCTTATCTTTAAACGATGCCCTGGACGGGTAAATCTGACTTTGGAGGAAACACTTGATATCATAATACCACAGCTTTTCGTCTTTGACCTCTTCAACAACAAACATATGAGTTGTCCTATTAAGACGCATCACAGTCAAATTGGGAACCTCATTCTAATATTTCACCACAATCATGGAAGCCAATATTGCGAGAGCATCTGCCATCCGGTTTTCATCTCGAGGGATATGATGAAACTCAAACTTTGTAATGAAAGTTGAAATCCTCCTCGCATAATCTCTATATGGTATCAAACTGGGTTGATTCGTTTCCCATTCACCTTTGATTTGATTCACAACCAAAGCCGAATCTCCATAGACGTCCAAATACTTGATTCTGAGATCGATGGCCTCTTCAAGCCCCATAATGCAAGCTTCATATTCTACCATATTGTTTGTACACTTGAAAGTCAATCTAGCTGTAAATGGAAAATGTGTGCCTTGAGAAGTAATGATTACTGCCCCAATGCCATTACCATACTGATTAACAGCTCCATCAAATGCCATGCCCCAACAGGAACCAGGTTCTGGCCCTTCTTCAAGCAATGGTTTATCACAATCTTTCATTTTTAAGTACAAGATCTCTTCATCAGGAAAATCATACTGCACTGACTAGTAATCTTCTATCGGTTGATGAGACAAATGGTTAGCCAAGACACTACCTTTGATTGCTTTCTGAGATCAGTATTCAATATCATACTCTGATAACAACATCTGCCAACGGGAAATCCTCCCAGTTAAAGCAGGCTTCTCAAATATATACTTGATTGGATCCATTTTGGATATCAACCAAGTGGTATGATTCAACATATATTGACGCAGACGCTTAGTAGCCTAAGCCAATGTGTAACAAGTCTTCTCTAGCATAGAATACCGAGTCTTACAGTCGGTGAACTTCTTACTGAGGTAGTAAATTGCAAATTCTTTCTTTCCAGTCTCATCTTGCTGACCAAGAACATAACCCATACTTTCTTCAAGCACAGTCAAATACATGATCAATGGTCTTCCTTCAACTGGTGGAGACAAAATCGGAGGTTCAAGCAGATATTCCTTGATACTGTCAAAAGCTTTCTGGAAGTCTTCGGTCCAATCACAAGGCTGATCTTTTCGAAGAAGCTTGAATATAGGCGCACATGTGGCAGTCATGTGTGAAATGAATCTTGAGATATAATTCAAGCGGCCGAGAAAACCTCTGACTTGTTTCTTAGTTTTGGGCGCAAGCATCTCTCGTATTCCTTTTACCTTGGCAGGATCTGTAACACCCCTTTTTCTACCCCAAATTATTTTGCATATAATCAGAGTAAATAAGCACGCATATAAAGAAAAGGGCGTCACATCGACGTTTTCGAAACTTAAAACTTTCAAAAACCAACAATACACCTGGTCATTCAAAATAACACATTTCACTCAACATGAATATTCAAGCAATATGCGTTCGCAGCGGAAAATAAAGAATACTCATGTAATTCATAATATGATCCATGTCCCATACCATGATCATCTCTCAATAATCACTTCAAATTCAGATAAAACAATTAATGACATAAAGCATATCAAAATAAGATATGAGTTCAATACCACTAATCTACCCAGTGTTACATGACCAGAGCATTGACTCATTACCTAATTTCAAACTAAATACGGAAACTCTCCAGCTATTCTTGAGCGAGCTACCGTCCACCTACTCCAGCAATACTACTCTGTAATATCTGCACGATACCCATGTAAAGGTAACATTCAAACAGAAAGGGTGAGAATTCCAATCATTATGAAATAGCATAATAAGGCACAATGAATTAAAACAATAAATTAAGAATTCATCACACTTGGTATAATCACGTCAATGATATTAACCAACAATCATCTCACATATTTCAAACATGCATCGTATCCCCATCAACACACGCATTCAATGATCACATAACTATAGACGACTCAATGCAAGACAATGTGACTCTATGCATGTGGTACCTCAATGTGAACTCCAAGTTTCACCGCTTTCCGATTCAATATCTAGAATTCAAGCCACGCTTCCGATCCGGACAAGACCAAAGCCCTACGTTTGTTTCCAATAAAGGATCACCGCTTAATACTACGCCTAATCCCAATTAAGGATTAACGTCTGCTACGTTTGTTTCCAATGAAGGATCACCGCTTAATACTACGCCTAATCCCAATTAAGGATTAACGTCTGCTACGTCTGTTTCCAATGAAGGATCATCGCTTAACCACTTCCACAATGAAGCCAACCATGCTATGAATGAATGCACACATACCAACACATATGCAATTAAGACCATCTATATACCGTCTTAACATCCCACATATCACCATGACTCACAATTGGTACATATACACATTCATCATAACACATCAATTACGATTACATATACACATCCATAACCATAAATCATTCACAATTCAATAATGGTATACATACACATTCATGCAATATATTATTCACCAATATAGGCCAATCATCAAATATGTACACATAGATCTCATTCCAAAACGCACACAACATTTAAATATCAATTTTTCACTTTTCAAACAGTGTTAACCGGTTAACGCCCTGGGTTAATCGGTTAACGCAAAACAGAATGCGCTTCTTGGCAATTTTTAACAGTGTTAACCGGTTAACGCCTTGGGTTAACCGGTTAACGCAAGACAGAATGTAATTTTTTTCAATATCGTAACAGTGTTAACCGGTTAACGCCCTGGGTTAACCGGTTAACGCAAAACAGAAAGCTGTTCCTGCGCTAACACGAAAACAGAATGCAGATTTCCCCGCATTTTTCATCGTTGGAGGACTTCCGGACCTCCGATTTCGATTCCGTAAAAAATTATACGTTCAGAAAATCATGACTCATCCAATTATATATTCATTCACAGTTTTAGCATAATTTAATCATCACAATTCAAGAGTATTTATCAATACCTAATAATTCCAAAACCATGCCAATTAAGGATTTCAACCTAAATCATGTTCCTACCCATTGACCCAATTATACCAACCCATAATAATAAGGATTTCCCCCCTTACCTTGTCAATTTGATGGAAACCTTGACTCCTCTTTACTTTTCCTCTCCTCTTTCTCTATTGCTTTCAGTGCTCAAGTGAGTTATAATTCTCACTTCCTTCACTCTTACTATTTATAATAGTATTCTAGTTGGGCTTAAATCATCTAATTTAATCACTAAGCCCAATAATACCTAATATTTAAATACCTCTATTTAAATTTAAATAATTAATCACTCACTATGCAACCAATTTAATTAATTAATTCTATTATTTAATTATTTCTCATATCCACTAGATAATGAATTAATACACCAATTAATTAATTAACACTCCACATAATTAAATTAAATTATAATAATAATAGTATAATAATTCAATACTAAAAAAAAATGGACTATTACAACTCTCCCCCACTTAAAGATTTTCGTCCTCGAAAATTCACCTCAAACGAACAATTCCGGATATGATTCCCTCATCTTATCCTCGAGTTCCCACGTAATATTTCCATTGGCGACTCCGCCCCATATCACTTTTACCAAAGCAATCTCCTTACCACGAAGCTTCTTCACTTCTCGATCTTCAATCCGCACAGGTGATGTATCAACCGTCAAATTATCCCGTACTTGCACATCATCTAATGGAACAACATGCGATGGATCCGCAATGTACTTCCTCAATTGAGACACATGGAATACATCATGAAGATTAGAAAGAGATGGTGGTAATGCAATCCGATATGCCACTTCACCTATCCTCTCGGAAATCTGATAAGGACCAATGAAACGCGGCGTCAACTTACGCGACTTCAAAGCTCTACCAACACCCGTTATCGGCGTAACTCGAAGAAACACATGCTCGTCTTTCTCAAACTCAAGAGCTTTCCTCCTCTTATCATGATAACTCTTTTGACGACTCTGAGAAGCCTTCATCTTCCCTTGAATCATCTTAATCTTATCTGTAGTCTCTTGAATCAACTCGGGTCCAACCACAACACTCTCTCCCGATTCGTACCAACATAAAGGAGTTCTACACCTTCTGCCATAAAAGGCCTCAAACGGTGCCATTCCAATACTCGAATGGAAACTGTTATTATATGTAAACTCGATTAAAGGCAAGAAACTATCCCAATTTCCTCCTTGTTCCAAGACACAAGACCTCAAAAGATCTTCCAGTGACTGAATAGTCCTCTCCGTTTGACCATCAGTTTGCGGATGATATGTTGAACTCAAACGCAACTTCGTGCCCAAAGCACTTTGCAAACCTTCCCAAAATCTCGAAGTGAACCTTGGATCTCTATCCGAAACAATACTCGACGGTATACCATGCAAACACACAATCCTCTCGATATACAACTTAGCAAGTCTCTCCATCGAATAATCCATTCTCATCGGAATAAAATGAGCACACTTCGTCAGCCTGTCCACAATGACCCAAATCGCCTCACAATTACTCGATGTTCTTGGTAAGCCCGAAACAAAATCCATAGAGATACTATCCCACTTCCACTCGGGGATAGATAATGATTGCATCAAACCAGACGGCTTTTGATGTTCAATCTTTGACTTTTGACAAGTCAAACATGAATACACAAATTCCGCTACATCCTTCTTCATACCTTGCCACCAAAACATCTTCCTCAAGTCTTGATACATCTTAGTAGCACCAGGATGAATACTCAGACCACTTCTATGCCCTTCCTCAAGAATCCTCTTTCTCAAATCCATAACATTCGGAACACACACTCGATCACGACACCTCATGATACCATTCTCATCAATCCGAAAGTCACCACCTTTACCTTGGTTAATCAATTTCATAACATCGACTAACTTCAAATCTGACCTCTGACCCTCTCTAATCTCGTCAAGAATGTCACACGTAAGCTTCAACGTCCCAAGCTTAACACACGAAGACGTCGCTTCGTAAACCAAACTCAAATCCCTAAATTGCTCCAACAATTCAAACTCTCGCATCATCAACATAGACATATGCAATGACTTCCTACTCAATGCATCGACTACCACATTCGCCTTCCCAGGATGATAATTTAAACCAAAATCATAATCCTTCAAGAATTCCAACCATTTCCTTTGCCTCATATTCAATTCTTTCTGATCGAACAAGTACTTCAAACTCTTGTGATCACTAAACATATCAAACCTCGATCCAAACAAGTAATGTCTCCAAAGCTTCAACACAAACACAACGGCGGCCAACTCTAAATCATGCGTCGGATAATTCTTCTCATGAACCTTGAGTTGCCTTGAAGCATAAGCTACCACTTGCCCCTTTTGCATCAGAACACCTCCCAAACCCGACAAAGAAGCATCGCAATACACCACGAAGGTTTCTAACGGATCCGGTAAAATCAAAATAGGAGCCGTAGTCAATCTTCTCTTAAGCTCTTGAAAATTTGCTTCACACTGCGAAGTCCAAATGAAAGCTTGACCCTTCCTAGTCAACTGCGTCAACGGTAACGACAACTTAGAAAATCCCTCAATGAACTTCCTATAATAACCCGCCAAACCAAGGAAACTTCGAATCTCAGCAACAGACTTAGGAGCTTCCCACTAAGATACAGCTTCGATCTTCGTAGGATCCACAGAAATCCCACCGCTCGAAATCACATGTCCAAGAAAACTTACTTCACTCAACCAAAATTCACATTTAGAGAGTTTAGCAAACAACTTCCTCTCTTTCAACACCGATAACACAACCTTCAAATGCTCTGCATGATCCTCTTCGCCCTTGGAATAAATCAATATATCATCGATGAACACAACTACAAACTTATCCAGATAATCATGAAAGATTCTATTCATATACTCCATAAATACACCAGGTGCATTCGTCACCCCAAAAGGCATCACGGAGTACTCGTAGTGACCATACCTTGTCCTAAAAGCAGTCTTTTGAATATCCTCAACCTTTACACGAATCTGATGATACCCAGACCTCAAATCAATTTTGCTAAACACACAAGCTCCAACCAGCTGATCCATCAGATCGTCAATCCTCGGAAGTGGATACTTGTTCTTAATCCTCACTTTATTCAGTTGTCTATAATCAACACATAATCTCATAGAACCTTCTTTCTTCTTGACCAATAGCACAGGTGCACCCCACGGCGACACACTAGAACGAATAAACTTCTTCTCGAGTAAGTCTTCAAGTTGACTCTTCAACTCTTTCAACTCAGAAGCGGACATTCGATAGGGAGTCATTGATACAGGACTAGTTCCAGGAACTAAATCAATCGAAAACTCGACCTCTCGTTCCGGCGGTAAATCACTTATATCTTTCGGAAATACCTCCGCAAATTCACAAACTATTTGCAGTTCTTCGATCGTCCTCTTCTCCCAAATATCCAAAGTTGCCAACAACATAAACAACTCGGCACCATCTTGCATCGATTCCTCAACTTGCTTAGCAGACACACACCAATCTTCCTTAGCATCAACCTCAGGAAAAATGACCGTCTTCTCGAAACAGTTGATATACACCCGATTAACTTCTAACCAATTCATACCCAAAATCACGTCAAGTTGCTCTAACGGAAGACAAACTAAATCAATTCTAAAATCCCTACCAAATATACTCAACGGACAATTCAAACACACATGGGAAGTAGAAACAGAACCCATAGCAGGTGTATCAATAATCATACTTCTACGCATATCAGATAATATGAGATTCAGCCTCTTAGCACAATCCAAAGAAATGAAAGAATGTGTTGCACCGGTATCAATAATGGCAATCAAAGGTGTACCATTAATAAAGCACGTACCTTGGATTAGTCTATCATCGGTAGTGGTCTCTGCACCAGACAATGCAAACACCTTTCCTTTCACTTGCTCCTTCTTCGGCTTATCACATTGCGAACTAATGTGACCTTTCTCACCATAATTGAAACAAGTTACGTTCGAACCAACTCTACACTGAAGGAGCAAGTGAAACACTTCCCAGAATCTCTACTACACTCCGTAGCACGATGGCCTTCCACATCACATTTGAAGCACTTAAGTGGAATAGAAGATACTCCTTCACTTGGCTTCTTGCCAACACCAAATTGTCTCCTCTTGTCATCATATGGTTTTCCCCGATCTTGGTTTTTCCCCTTCAGACTCTTGTAGACAGACGCACTCTCCCTACTATCCTCGTCATAAATTCGGCTCTTGTTAACCAATTCTGTAAAACGAGTAATCTGTTGGTAAGCAATGGCCTTCTTGATATCATGTCTCAAGCCATTCACAAACATCAAACATTTAGATCTCTCCGCATTAGCGGTATTGTAATGAGGACAATACTTGATAAGCTCCTGAAATCTAGCAGCATAATCAGCAACGGTACCATTTCCTTGCTTCAATTCGAGGAACTCCACCTCTTTCTTCCCACGACAATCTTCTGGGAAATAGTTCTCCAAGAAGGTATCACGGAAAAGAGTCCAAGTAACTTCAATGTTGTCTTCTTCGAATCTCTGAAGAGTGTTATTCCACCAATCTTCAGCTTCCTTCTCAAGCATATGGGTACCAAACTGCACTTTCTGAGCATCAGTACAGTTCATGACTCTGAAGATCTTCTCAATTGCTTTCAGCCAAGCTTGAGCTTTCTCAGGTGCATGCTCACCCTCAAAGATAGGAGGATTGTTCCGCTGGAATCTCCCCAAAGCACGGAACTCATCATCATCTCCCTTTTGGTTACCGGTATTCGCATTCGCTTGATGGGCATTCGCTTGATGGATCTGACCCATGGATTCCGCCAGCATCCTCAGCGCCTCAGCAATAGCATCGTCATTCCTGCCTGCAACCATTGTCCTGAACAACCCGTAACATCAAACAAACAGTATCATTCGTGTTAGATACACAAATCAAATACTACGGAAAACCTACTACTATTGACCAACTGGTCAACCAGGCTCTGATACCACTAATGTACCACCCCTTTTTCTACCCCAAATTATTTTGCATATAATCAGAGTAAATAAGCACGCATATAAAGAAAAGGGCATCACATCGACGTTTTCGAAACTTAAAACTTTCAAAAACCAACAATACACCTGGTCATTCAAAATAACACATTTCACTCAACATGAATATTCAAGCAATATGCGTTCGCAGCAGAAAATAAAGAATACTCATGTAATTCATAATATGATCCATGTCCCATACCATGATCATCTCTCAATAATCACTTCAAATTCAGATAAAACAATTAATGACATAAAGCATATCAAAATAAGATATGAGTTCAATACCACTAATCTACCCAGTGTTGACCAGAGCATTAACTCATTACCTAATTTCAAACTAAATACGGAAACTCTCCAGCTATTCTTGAGCGAGCTACCGTCCACCTACTCCAGCAATACTACTTTGTAGTATCTGCACGATACCCATGTAAAGGTAACATTCAAACAGAAAGGGTGAGAATTCCAATCATTATGAAATAGCATAATAAGGCACAATGAATTAAAACAATAAATTAAGAATTCATCACACTTGGTATAATCACGTCAATGATATTAACCAACAATCATCTCACATATTTCAAACATGCATCGCATCCCCATCAACACACGCATTCAATGATCACATAACTATAGACGACTCAATGCAAGACAATGTGACTCTATGCATGTGGTACCTCAATGTGAACTCCAAGTTTCACCGCTTTCCGATTCAATATCTAGAATTCAAGCCACGCTTCCGATCCGGACAAGACCAAAGCCCTACGTATGTTTCCAATAAAGGATCACCGCTTAATACTACGCTTAATCCCAATTAAGGATTAACGTCTGCTACGTCTGTTTCCAATGAAGGATCACCGCTTAATACTACGCCTAATCCCAATTAAGGATTAAGGTCTGCTACGTCTGTTTCCAATGAAGGATCACCGCTTAACCACTTCCACAATGAAGCCAACCATTCTATGAATGAATGCACACATACCAACACATATGCAATTAAGACCATCTATATACCGTCTTAACATCCCACATATCACCATGACTCACAATTGGTACATATACACATTCATCACAACACATCAATTACGATTACATATACACATCCATAACCATAAATCATTCACAATTCAATAATGGTATACATACACATTCATGCAATATATTATTCACCAATATAGGCCAATCATCAAATATGTACACATAGATCTCATTCCAAAACGCACACAACATTTAAGTATCAATTTTTCACTTTTCAAACAGTGTTAGTCGGTTAACGCCCTGGGTTAATCGGTTAACGCAAAATAGAATGCGCTTCTTGGCAATTTTTAACAGTGTTAACCGGTTAACGCCCTGGGTTTACCGGTTAACGCAAGACAGAATGTAATTTTTTCAATATCGTAACAGTGTTAACCGGTTAACGCCCTGGGTTAACCGGTTAACGCAAAACAGAAAGTTGTTCCTGCGCTAACACGAAAACAAAATGCAGATTTCCCCGCATTTTTCATCGTTGGAGGACTTCCGGACCTCCGATTTCGATTCCGTAAAAAGCTATACGTTCAAAAAATCATGACTCATCCAATTATATATTCATTCACAGTTTTAGCATAATTTAATCATCACAATTCAAGAGTATTTATCAATACCTAATAATTCCAAAACCATGCCAATTAAGGATTTCAACCTAAATCATGTTCCTACCCATTGACCCAATTATACCAACCCATAATAATAAGGATTTCCCCCCTTACCTTGTCAATTTGATGGAAACCTTGACTCCTCTTTACTTTTCCTCTCCTCTTTCTCTATTGCTTTCAGTGCTCAAGTGAGTTATAATTCTCACTTCCTTCACTCTTACTATTTATAATAGTATTCTAGTTGGGCTTAAATCATCTAATTTAATCACTAGGCCCAATGATACCTAATATTTAAATACCTCTATTTAAATTTAAATAATTAACCACTCACTATGCAACCAATTTAATTAATTAATTCTATTATTTAATTATTTCTCATATCCACTAGATAATGAATTAATACACCAATTAATTAATTAACACTCCACATAATTAAATTAAATTATAATAATAATAGTATAATAATTCAATACTAAAAAACAAATGGACTGTTACAGGATCAACTTCAATACCCTTCTTGTTGACAATAATGCCCAACAACTTACCAGAACGAACACCAAAAGTACATTTATTGGGATTCAAGCGGAGTTTATACTTCCTCAAACGCTGTAATAGCTTCAACAAATGCTCAACATGTTCCTCTTCATCAATAGATTTCGCAATCATGTAATCGATATAAACTTCGATCTCTTTATGCATCATATCATGAAAAAGAGTAGTCATTGCTCTTTGGTAAGTTTCACCAGCATTCTTTAAACCGAAAGGCGTCACTCTATAACAGAATGTTCCCCAAGGTGTAATAAATGTGGTCTTCTCCATATCTTCGGGTGCCATTTTGATCCGATTATATTCGGAAAATCCGTCCACAAACGAAAAGACTTTGAAATTAGCTGTATTGTCCACTAACATATCAATGTGTGACAGAGGGAAATCATCTTTCGGATTGGCTTTGTTCAAATCTCTATAAGTGACACACTTACGGACTTTTCCATCCTTCTTTGGAACAGGCACAATATTGGCCACCCACTACGGATATTCAGCAGTTACAAGGAAACCGATATCAATATGCTTTTGCACTTTTTCTTCAATCTTCACTGCCATATCAGGGTGAGTTCTCCTCAACTTCTTCTTGACTGGAGGGCACTCTGGCTTCAACGAAAATCTATGCTCCACTATCTCAGAATCCAACCCAGGCATGTCCTGATAGGACCAAGCAAACACATCTGAATATTCTCGGAGAAGATCAATCAACCCCTTCTTCACTTCAGGACACAGTCGAGATCCAATCTTGACTTCCTTCACATCATCCTCGGAACCCAAGTTGACTAACTCAATCTGCTCTTCGAATTGCTGAATGGCTTTTTCCTCGTGCTCAAAAAGACGAGACAATTCGTCATTCACTTCTTCATCACTTTCCTCCTCAACCTCAAACACAGGGAATTCAAAATTTGGAGAAGGAGAAGGATCATTGTATTCAATGGGGTTAGAAACCAACCTGCATAATGATTTGATATTTTGATTTTAGAGAAGTGAATTTGTGACCAAATATTATGCAGATGGACAATTATATTATTTATTTATGTTTTTTGTGATTACCATTTTCAGAATAAAGCAAAAACAAAACATCATAGATGTGGATGAATAGAATTATATTTTATTAATGATCAAATTGAAAATGCTTAAACAATGTTGCTTCTCCCTTAGGCATAGGAGAAGGATTTTCAAAAAACAAATAAAATCAATTACTTAGATCGATGCATAATAATAGGAATATCGACAACAGTCCAATTGTTGCAAGCTTTTCCATGTGTCACAAAATTGGTGCAGTCTTCCTCTTCGTCATCCTCTAGCACAGCAACTAAGTGTTGTTCATTGCCATGAATGAACCCTCCACTACGGAAGTTGAGTTTCACATCATCAGATCTAACAGCTGACGAACCTTGCTGGAAACCCAAACCGATCCTGTTCTTGTTATCGGAGACCTCTACCATTTTCCCCCATTGATCAACATTTCCATCTTCGACAATCTTTCTTGCATATTTGAATGAGGACATAGGTGCCCCAACTCTCTTTTCAACAACAATAGATAAGGCTTGGAACGGATTTCTAACCCCATCCTCAGCTTCAACATAAGATAAAGATGACAGGTGGCTGACTAACAGTGCCTTCTCCCCGCCAACAATGACTAACTTCCCATTCTTAAAAAACTTGAGCTTCTGATGCAACATGGAGGTAACAACTCATGCCTCGTGGATCCATGGCCTTCCCAACAGACAACTGTAGGCCGGGTGGATATCCATTACTTGAAAAGTAACCTGGAAGTCACTTGGACCTATCTTCACCGAAAAGTCCACTTCACCAACCACCATCTTGCGTGAACCGTCAAAAGCCTTGACGAGCACGCTGTTATATCTCATAGGCCCTCCTTGGTATGACAGCTTCGACAATGTTGACTTCGGCAACACATTCAACGAATATCCGGTGTCAACTAGCATATTTGACAAAGCGTCATCTTTGCAATTCATGGAGATATGCAAAGCCAAGTTATGATTCCTACCCTCCTCGGGGAGTTCTTCATCACAAAAATTGAGATTATTGTAGGATGTAATGTTAGATACAATATGATCAAATTGATCCACCGTAACATCATGTTCCACATACGCTTTCTTAAGAACTTTCTGCAATGCTTCTCTGTGCGCTTCTGAGTTCATCAACATAGATAATACTGAAATCTTTGAGGGGGTTTGGAGCAACTGCTCCACCATATTGAACTCACTCTTCTCAATCAGCCTGAGTACCTCATCATCGTCATTAGGCTTCAAGCTGCTAGATTCACCAGACTGACACCTTGGAGCACTAACTGATTCCACAACAGGCACCTCCACCTTCTTACTGACAGTCGAATCGTCCATGTTCTTTGGGAACACCGGCCCAAACACACAACCACTACGGGTCACCTTAGTAACATCAGCAATGCTCATGACAAAACTGGTCATAGGCCAAGGAACCTCTTGACCGTATTTCACCATAGTTGCATTATACTGATAAGGAACAGCTTTATTGGATGCGTACGGGACTGAACCCGCCAACCGTATAACCAACGACGATACCGATCTCTTGTTGACATTATTACTGTTGTTGCTATCATACTGAATAACCACTCTCTAAGGATTCTTGAAAACTGGTACTATAACATTGACATCGTCATCTAGGTGACGGGACTGAACAATCTGAATCAAACCTTCATCTATCAACCTTTGGATGTCCCTCTTCACAACCATACATCCTCTAGGATTGACACTGCAGATAGCATAACCATCATGATCATGCTCATAATCACTAACCAAGAAAATATCCTTGTGCATCCTCACCAAGGACCTCCTAATGAAGCGTACATTTAATACCTTGAACTCGCCTGGACAACCGTCCACCATATTAACAAAAGAATTTCCATGGGCAGGCAGTGGATTAGCTTTAACATTTAGCGCACGGTCCTCAAAGGACACCATTCCACTCTTAACCAGCTTCTGAACTTCATATTTGAGTGAGTAACAGTTCTCTATGTCATGTCCGGGAGCTCCTTGATGGAAAGCACAACGGAGTTCTGGTTTGTACCACTAGGGAAGTGGTTCAGGTGTTTGCGGAGGATTTCTTGGTTGTAGTAGGTTCTTGAGAACCAAAGAGGGATATAATTCTGCATATGTCATCGAAATTGGGTCGAAAGAGACCTTCTTCCTCTTAAAAGTTTGTTGCTGATGATTGTCGGTATTGTCGTTGTTGTAGGTGTTTGTTCGTTGTTGAGGTTGTTGTTGTTGATGTTGTTGTTACTGAACTGGTGCTGATTGATTTGTAGAAAACACATGAATAACTAAAGATACTTGATGATGATGTTGACAGGGTGGTTGATTTCTTCTTATCTAAGGCCTCATTTGCCTCCCAATTGAAACTGCATTGGTCTCGTTCTCTTTCTTCTTGCTGAAACTGTTCCCATACCTCTTGTTGGATGACACCTCCTCTCTAGACAACCGTCCTTCTCGAACACCTTCTTCTAGCCTCATCCCCATGTTTACCATTTTGGTAAAGTCACCGGGGGCACTGGCAATCATCCGCTCATAATAAAATGAGCTCAGGGTCTTGAGGAAGATCTTAGTCATCTCCTCTTCCTCTAAAGGAGGGGTAATCTGAGCATACTCCTTGAATGTCTCCTTGGCCTTCTGAGACAATGATCTCAACTGATCCCTATCGGGAGCCATATCAACATTATATTTATACTGCTTCACAAATGATTCGCCCAAATCGTTGAACGTGTGGATGCTCGCACTATCCAACCCCATGTACCACCTCAGAGCGGCACCGGTCAGACTGTCTTGAAAATAATGGATCAACAATTGATCATTATCGGTTTGAGTATACATCTTTCTAGCATACATCACCAAGTGGCTGAGTGAACATGTATTCCCATTGTATTTTTCAAAGTCAGGAACTTTGAATTTCACCCGAATCTTTACATTTGGAACCAAACATAGTTCCGCAACACTCTTCCCAAACAAGTCTTTACCCCTCAAAGTTTTCAATTCCTAACGCAGCTCAAGAAATTGATCTTTCATCTCATCCATATTCTCATACACATCCGAGCCCTCAGACGGCTCGAAGTGATAGATGATGTCTTCTACACGAGGCAGGGTATGCACAACAGGCGGCGACAAAGACATGATCGGGCTAGATGCCGACATAGAAGCAAATGTAGGCGCAAAACCTTCGGACACAAATTTTGGAGGCATTCCCCACGGGAATCCGACAGGCATGTTGGGTGCGAAGTGAGAAGCAGTTGTGAGAATGGTAGAGGTATCCACCTCTGAAATGACGGTCCTCTAAGGAAGAGGAGTTGCAGGCGTTGGAGAAGAATGGCTCTGAGCAGCTAATACTGACTCCATCATGGCAGTCAGGCGGGCGATCTCCTCTTTCAAGTCTCTATTCTCTTGCTCAAGATGTTCCATGATTCTGGAGTGATTGGCGCGAGTATTGTATCGATGAGTCAGCTTGGCTGAAGCACAGAAGAAACACCAATAAGACATCTGGCGAAAGGGAAACCTGCTTATGCAAATGATGCATGAAGTGCAATGCTTGATTATTTTTATTTTCAAGGAACTTACTATATTATTTGCAAAATCATACTTTTAACAATAATTGCAGTAATTTGATATGGCCATAAAAATCTCTTTTATTTATATAATTGGAAGGATTACACTGACTGTAATTTCAGAAACCAAATGAAAAATACAAGAGAAAAGGAGACTAGTCATCTTAAGGATCCCTAGCAACAATGTCAGAAGATCTGGCTATAGGCGCGTACTTCCTTCGAATGCGTCAGATCTCGGTCACAAAAGAAGCCTTCATCTGAGTCTTCTCGAGGACAAGCTGATCAACAATCTTATTCCAAGCAACGGAAGGCTGAGGCATACTAGAGGAAGATGAAACCTCCAAATCTCTCTGTCTCTTTGTCACTCGGTCTTTAAGTAGCTCAATAAGTGCATCTTTGTCCTTAGACTCAAGCTGCAACTCTTCATGCTTTCTGCTCAAAGCATGGAGACACTCTTCCCACATATCTTTCTCTTGTTTCATCTTGGCGAGTGCGTCTTCCAACTCCTCTACATCTTGGTTAGGGAGAGTTAATGGCTCAACCACAACCATAGACATAGGTCTCTCACAAGGATAAGGCATCTTCAACTCCATAGCTCTCTTCTTCACCCAAAGAGTGTAAGCTTCCAAAGTTACACAATTGCACGGACCAAGCTCGGATCTTTCTTTCCTACGTACATTATGCCAAGCATGCACAATCTTCTGAGTCAAATGTTGGGGATCTTTACCCTCTTGATAGAAAAGACCTTCTAAGAAAGTGTTATTAGGTTTGTTTCTCAAGGGGAACCCAAGTTGACGACGAGCCAAATCAGGGTTGTAGTTAATTCCTCCTTGCGTACCAATGAGAGGCACATTAGAGAATTCACCACAACAATCAATAATCTCCAAACATCTCAAAGAAGGATCATACCAAACTATATCATCATTAGTGAGAGACATAAGTCTCCGAGACCACCGTAGACATTGTTTGTTCTCCACAAAAGCAGGTGTCTGAGGCAAGT
Source organism: Lathyrus oleraceus (assembly GCF_024323335.1). NCBI lineage: Eukaryota > Viridiplantae > Streptophyta > Magnoliopsida > Fabales > Fabaceae > Lathyrus > Lathyrus oleraceus. The sequence continues at coordinate 432,195,996 of NC_066584.1, forward strand.
GAGAAATAAACCACTTGTACAGAAGAGGAATGCAACAGACAATAGTTTCACCACCTTTAAAATTCCTTAGATGCAAAGAAAAGTACATATCTCCTAACAGAGTAGGCACAAGATTCCCAATCAAGAAAAATCTGATGGCGTTAACATTAACAAAACCGTCAATGTTAGGGAACAAAGCTAATCCCATAGATGAGCAACACAAAGATAGCTTCAAAAGCGTCCACACTACCGGCTTGAGCAAAGGCAGTAGCTTCCTTGATGAGGAAATCAGAAGGCAACCCAAATAATCCTCCTTTCTTCACCCAATGAGCCTCTATCTCAAACTTCTTCAAGTGAAGAGCTTCGGCGATAAGATGAGATCTGGGAATCTCTTCCAATCCGCTAAAAGTCACTTTGCTAGAAACATGTATTCCCAAAAGATGGGCATACTCCTCCAACGTAGGCACAAACTGATAATATGGAAAAGTGAAGCAATGGTAGAGGGGGTCATAGAACTGCACTAATACACTCAAAAGTCCTTCAAACACATCAGCAGACAAGATAGCCAGAAGCTTCCCATGACGTTGTTTGAAGTCCAAGGAATCTAATACAAAAGATGCTAGCTTCCTTAACTCTTTCAAGTCGGGACATTTGAAACTGTACTTCTTAGTGTTCCTTCGTCCACAATCCATGGTCTAAAAATATTTGCAAATAACACCTCGGTTCCTTGAAATTTTTTTATGTGATGAATGATTTTATGATGCACATGAATGCATGAATGCAACAATCACAAATACGGGATCACACACAAGGGAAACAAACAAAGGTCAAGGGATGAATCAAGTTATTGTCAAGATCAATCATCCATTTTAGTGGATTATGGTTTACACCTTATCAACACCCAAGTTCCATTGATATTGACAAGACTTGATTGGATCAACCAAGAATCAAGGGTTTGTTGTAAGTCACGAGCATGGAGTCTGGGTAAGAATCATCCCAAAGGAGTGAACTAAGGATAAAACATGTAGATCATGTTCTAAAAAGTTCCCAGAGTCTTAATTCCATCTATCGGATATTACAGGTTAGGATGACTGACTCATCAACCCATAATATTCTCAAGAGAAACTCGTCTGAGTGTAGTATCACGTAACAACTGTTATCAAGTCTACACTTGAACAGTCTCCGCACTACATTCTAAATAAGCCAAGAGGGGTTAAATGTTCTACGGTCCTCAGCTTCTCGGACCCTAAATTAGAGATAGTAATGCCTAAACACAAATACTTGTGTGACATTCCCAAATCCAAAAGGGTCTCCACTGAGTAGATGGGTCTCAAGCCAACTTATTAGAGACTACTCCACACAAGTCGAACATGACTATACCATCCTCCTATCTTAATTGCACTCAAGTTCAGGTTAGAACTTATCTCACCAAATATACATACATCAAATATACAATTATATACACACAAAAAAGTAGGCTAAACCCACTGGAGACTACTCCCCAGCAGAGACGCCACTTAATTTCTGCAGCGGTAAATTCATGATCATCAAGTTATGGATAATCTATGTTGGTTCTAAGTGTTGGCAGCAATTTTGGTAAAACAAAGAGTGTTCACAAGATGTTACATATGATGTCTTAACATAAGATGTCTTGTACCTGCTGGAGGTTTAAAATATAATTATGCAGGATTGTTTCAGGATGTCATACCCGATGTCATGACATCTAATTGAATGTATCTACTGGATATTTAAAATGGAATTATGCAGGATTGTTCCAGTATGTCAGACCCGATGTCATGACATCTGTTCACAGAACATTCAGTCTGAATGTTACGTGTTACGTGATTGCGCTTTTAATGGCAATCTATGTTTGACTGATGAGTTAATTGCAAACGCAATGAATCAATGATTACATCGTGGTTTAACTTATTTTCCAAAGAGATCTAACCAACTGTCATAAGAAGATTTGAATGGAAAATAGTATTAGGGTTTTATGATGTCCAAGCCCAGCTGAAAGCTTCTATAAAAAGGACATAGAAAACCTGATTTGATACACAAGAAATACATAGCGAAATATTAAGAGAGAATAAGGGTGTAAGTCTTGTGTGGTCGTGTGACTTGTAAGCCATTCAATTCATCCATAGATGATTGAATTGGTCTGATTTTTGAGTTGTAATTTGTCACTCACAGCTTTTAAGCATGAGTGTGTGTCTACTTGATTGAAGCTGCTAAGTAAGATCAAGTGTGTGTCTTTGAAGAGTGTCTTTGTTTCATCAGTAATTCTTGTTTAATATCACTGGTGTGATTGAGGGAAAGTGAGATGGGATCTCATATCTAAGAGTTCTTAGGTAGAAGTCATACGGGTAGCGATTAGGTGAAAAAGACTGTAACTTGTGTTGTTTACTGAGAGTCTTTGAACTGATTCTATTTAGTGGATTTCCTTCCTGGCTTGGTAGCCCCCAGACGTAGGTGAGTTGCACCGAACTGGGTTAACAATTGTTTGTGTCTCTTGCATTACTATTCTTTATCTTTATCCTGTTTGTATTGTTCAGATATTAGTGTCGTGTCATTACCTTCGACATCTCATATCTGATACCAGAATTTCAATTGGTATCAGAGCAGGCATCCTGCTCTGGTTCTGGGTGAGATCTAGGGACGATACTTTCTGGTACAATGGAGAGAGATGGAGGATCTGTTCACAGGCCACCTATTTTGGATGGATCCAACTATGACTACTGGAAACCTCGAATGGTAGCCTTCCTAAAATCTCTGGATAATAAGGCTTGGAAGGTTGTGTTAACAGGCTGGGAACATCCAGTAGTTGCTAAGGAAGGAGAAGTTACAACTAATAAAAAGCCTGAAGAACAATGGACCAAGGAGGAGGATGATCTAGACCTTGGAAATTCTAAAGCATTGAATGCTATATTCAATGGAGTAGACAAGAATATCTTCAGATTGATAAACACATGTGAGGTGGCTAAAGATGCTTGGGACATTCTCAAAACCACTCATGAAGGCACCTTTAGAGTGAAGATGTCTATACTACAGCTGCTCACCACCAAGTTTGAAAATTTAAGGATGAAAGAAGATGAAAATATTCATGAATTTCGTATGAGTATCCTTGAAATTGCCAATGCCTCAGGAGCCCTGGGAGAGAAGATGTCGGATGAAAAATTAGTAAGGAAAATACTCAGGTCACTCCCTAAGAGATTTGCTATGAAGGTGACAACCATAGAAGAGTCTCAAGACATCTCCAATATGAGAGTTGATGAGCTAATTGGCTCCCTCCAAACATTTGAGATGGGAATGTGTGATGGATCTGAAAAGAAAGCCAAAAGCATAGCCTTCATGTCAAACACTGAGGAGGAAGAGGAGGAAAGTGGTCAGGATGTTGATGAAGACCTGGAAAATGATGTAGCAATGCTCGGAAGACAGTTCAACAGACTTCTGAAAAAGATGGATGTAAGATCCAAGGCAAATGTCAAGAACATCTCATCTGACATCAGTAAATCCAACAATGCTAGAAGAAGAACAAGGTCAGATGAAAATCCCAAAGAAGGAAAAGGAGTTCAGTGCCATGAATGTGATGGGTATGGACACATTAGAACTAAATGTGGAACCTACCTCAAGAAATAGAAGAGGAGTCTTGCTGCCACTTGGTCTGATGAAAGTGAAACAGAAGAGTCTGCTAATCTGGTGACTGCCTTGACTGGAAGATGGGGTTCTGATGAAGACTCAAGTGATGATGAAGTAACCTTTGAATAGTTGGCCACTACCTACAGAAAGTTGTGTCACAGAAGTGCTGAAGTGTGTAAACAGGTTGAAAACCAGAAGAAGGTGATAACTCAACTGGAGAATGAGAAGGTAGAACACTTGGAAACCATCTCTAAATTAAAAACTGAAGCAGCGTTACTAAATGCCAAACTAGATGAGAGTCAACAAGTTTATAGCCAGAAGAAAGTGATAGCACAGCTGGAGAATGAAAAGGCAGAACATGTGGAAACCATCTCCAAGTTAAAGACTGAAGTTGTTTTCCTGAATTCTAAACTGGAAGAAATGACCAAGTATGTAAGAATGTTAAACAATGGATCTGAATCCTTAGACAAGATTCTCCAGACTGGACAAATAACAGGAGACAAATCTGGCATTGGGTTCAATGAATCTAAGCCTAAATGAAGTTACACTAGTGGCAAACCTAAATCCAAACCTAAGTACAACCATATTAAAAACAAATCTGAGATGTCACATCATATGTCACAACATCGGAAGGGAAGACAGCAGAAAGGGAAACACCAAAGATGGAGATGCCATTACTGTGGAAAATTGGCCACCTAAAGCCCTTCTGTTATAAGTTGTATGGTTATCCTAGCCCTGTTCATCATCAGACTCACTATCAACCTAGACGTAAACATCACAGGCCTGTCAACAAAAAGCAATGGGTTCCTAAGACTAATGTTACAAGTCTAATAGCTCACACTTCCTTCAGAGTTTCAGCCAAAGAAGATTGGTATTTTGACAGTGGGTGCTCCAGACACATGACTGGAAACAAAAACCTGCTAACTGGCCTTCATCCTCATGCCACGACCTATGTAACCTTTGGTGATGGATCAAAGGGTGAAGTCAAGGGGATTGGTAAGCTTGATTACCCTGAAGTTCCTGATCTTGACAATGTCCTACTTGTTGAGGGCTTGACTGCAAATCTATTAAGCATCAGTCAACTGTGTGACCAAGGTCTAAATGTTAACTTCACTAAAACCGAATGTCTAATTACTAACAAAGAAAGTAAAGTGATCATGAAAGGAGTCAGGTCCAAAGACAACTGTTACATGTGGAGTTCTCAAATTGGTTACTCTTTAAAGTGTACCTTAGTCAAAGAAGAAGGAGTGAAGACATGGCATCAAAGTTTGAGCCATCTGCAACTTAAAGGGATGAAGATGATTATATCTGTTGAAGCTGTTAGAGGAACTCCCAAATTGAAGATTGATGAAAGAAAAGTCTGTGGGAAATGTCAGACAAGGATGTCACACCAGAAACTCAGACAAGACATCACTTCCAAAGATTTAAAACTCCTCCATATGGATTTGATGGGACCCATGCAGGTGGAAAGCCTTGATGGGAAGGAGTATGCATATGTAGTGGTGGATGACTTCTCCAGATACATCTGGATCAACTTTATAAGAAACAAATCTGATGTGTTTGAAGTCTTCAAAGATTTTTGTCTAAAACTTCAAGGAGAAAAGGAAAGTCAAGTTATCAAAATTAGAAGTGAACAAAGAAGGAAGATGGATCCCAAGAGTAATGAAAGATTATTTCTGGGCTACATCAGAGCATATAGAGTCTTTAATTCCAGAACCAAAGTAATGATGGAATCTATTAATGGTGTGGGTGATGACCAAAAGACTGATGTCACAGACGATGTTGAGACATCTCTGAATGATCCCCCAGCTGATTTCTCAGACAAGGAGAATGAACCTCCTCTAGCTGAACCTGACAAAATCAACAAGGGACCCTTCATCAGAGTTCAGAAGGATCATCCCAAAGATCTCATTTGAAAAGATCCAAGTAAAAGGGTCACAACTAGATCAAGGGAAGTGATCTCAAATGGCTACTTGAAAGAGGAAGTATATGTTGAACAACCTAAAAGGCATGTGTACAGATTGAAGAAAGCCCTCTATGATGTGAAGCAAGCTCCTAGGGCTTGGTATGAGAGACTCATAATGTTCCTCACTAACAATGGGTACAAGAGGGGAGGTATTGACAAGATCCTATCTGTGAGAGAAAAGCTCATGGTGGTTCAAATAGATGTGGATAATATTGGTGGGAGGTCAGATCAGAGGGTAAAACATGTTGTTAGACAAATGCAGTCTAAGGATTAGATGAGCCTTGTTGGACTTGGGCTACAAGTCAAGCAGATAGAAGAGTCTATTTTTCTATCTCAAAGCAAATATGCCAAAAACAAGGTTAAGAAGGTTGGCATGGAAAATGCAGATCATAAAAGGACACCTGCTCCTACACATTTGAAAGATGAAAATGGTGTTTGTGCTATATACCAAGATGAATACATAACAGCTGGAAGTAGTTGTTCTCAACAAGGTTGGTTGAAACAAATGTTGACTAAACACACAGTCACGCAAGATGTCATGACATTGTACTATGACAACCTGAGTGCTATAACTATTTCCAAAAATCCTATTCAGCACAACAGGACTAAGCATATTGATATTTGTCAACACTTCATTAGAGAATTTGTGGAAGAGAAAATCATAGCACTGAAGCATGAAATGCAATTAGCTGACAAATTTACAAAGGCTTGGGATGCTAATAAGTTTGAATGTTTAAGAGGGAAATTGGGGATTTGTATTCATGAGAATTTATAGCAATTAAAGTGGAGTGGAAAAGGTAATAAAAATATTGTCTGCCCACTTAAAAGAAAGTGCCTCATTTATGGTAAATCATTACCTAGTATTCGAACTAATATCTATACCATTTCCACACGCTACCTCAACACAACCATTTCCATCTTCATCCAACTTCTCAGACAACCTCTGCTAGGGAAAAAAGATTTTTCTCAAAAGTTCAACAAAATTTCACAACATCCCTCATCCTCAGGATCAAAACCCACTCACAAAGCAAGGACTCCCTCCATGGAGTTTCTGGATGAAGATATTTTGGAGGTTATTCCTCTTTCTATAATCCCAGGCGACGCCCCTGGTCCTTCTTCCACAACTGGAAGTAATCAAGGTAACATTCCTGATAACCCTCCTCATAAGGATGACATGCACTATACAGATCGTGTCATTAGGAACCTGGTAACTAGGATTCTTAACGAAGGGCATGCAGTCAAGGGTGTTTCGACCCCTCTGTCTAGAAGGGACTCCTCACCTGAGGTGGAACCCCAAACTGAGAAAGATGATGATTCATCTAGATCAGAGAAAGACATGGCTGTTGAGGGACTATGCTCTCTAGGTAAAACCTTTCCTAGTAAGAAACCAGTAGATGTGTCTCATGCAACTACTGAGAAGGTTATTGATTTGGAGGAAGAGAGTTCAGAAGAGGAAGATGACACCTTGGTTCATCATGTGAAACCAAGTATTGCAAAGAAACTTAAGACAAGGTAAGGGAAAACTGTGGCTGAGATGTTGACAGCCAGAACAAGTAAGAAGGTTACTGGTGTAGGACCGTCTAAATCATGGAGTAAAGTAGAGGTGAAGAAGAGGAAGATTAGAGAAAGCTCTGATTCTGAAGATGATGTCGAAGACGATGTCCCAGACATCTCTCCTGCTAAAAGGAAGACTGTTAAGAAGTCTCCAGCCAAGGTTGCAGTTGTGCACTTGAACAACATTTCCTTCCATCTGGAAGATGGTGCTGCCAAATGGAAGTTTGTCATACAGATAAGAGTTGTTGTGGAGAGGGAACTTGGGAAAGATGTTGTGGAAGTGAAAGAAGTTATGGAGTTGATCAAATCTGCAGGCTTAATGAAAAGAGTTGTTGCTTTGCCCCAATGTTTTGAAGGGTTAGTGAAGGAGTTTGTGGTGAATATCCCAGAGGATATTTATGACAAGAATAACAAGGAATTTTGCAAGGTGTTTGTGAGAGGAAGATGTGTAAGGTTCTCCCCAACTATAATCAATAAGTTCCTAGGGAGAGGAACTGAAGGAGGTGTGGAGTTAGAGGCTACAGACAATGAAGTCTGTAGGACAATCACTGTTGGCCAAGTCAAGGAATGTCCAAGCAAAAAGCATTTATCAGCTGGCAAATTAACTGTTAAGTATGCCATCTTGCATAAGATTGGTTCAGCCAACTGGGTGCCAACAAACCATATCTCAACCATCTCTAATGGTCTTGGAAGAATCATCCATGCTATTGGAACCAGGCTTAACTTTGATTTTGGAAGGTTCATGTTTGAACAAATTGTTAGACATGCCTCCACTAATGCAGTAAAGCTGCCTATTGCCTTTCCATCTATCATTTGTGGAATTATTTTAAGCCAGCAACCTGGTATTCTAAACACAAGTGATATTCCCAGCAGAAGGAAGCCTCCATTGTCCATTCACTACAAGTTATTTGAAGGAAGCCATGTCAATGATGTTGTCATGACATCTGCAAGGAAGGAGCCATCCTCTCAAGGTGGCTTGATTGCTCAATTGAAGGAAACTTGTAAGGAGCTGGAAACTAGGATTAGGGTTGCCAAGGATAGGAAAGAGGCTTTAGAGGTTCTCATTAGTAGCTTGGAGCAGGAAGAGATGGATAAGGTTGGTGAAACCAAGGATTCAGATGCCAATACCTCAAGTGAGAGGTCTAATTCTCAATCTAGTGGCAGTTCTGAATCTGAAGGTGAAGAAGAGGCTACTTCCTCAGACTAAATTGTAATGGCCCCCCCTGCTATGAAGGCTGTGTTGTTCTGGATGCTGTTATGGATGTTTTGGAAGCTTGGATGTTTTATTGTTTTTCTGTTTGAATGTTTGTAATTTTTGGCAGTCCTTTTTGATGCCATGATGTAATATTTGGGCTCTTTATGAGTTCCATGGATTTCTGATTATCTCAGCTATTACATTTGTGAATAAATATGGTTTATATCTCCTGACATTTATGTTTTAACATTTTATATGTTATAACATCTCTTGTGACATTCTCTGCTAGGCTGATTGACATTTATTTTGTCTAATTGGTCACCTTTGGTCTATTTTGACTAAAAAGGGGGAGAAGGTATTTTGTGGAGAACTGTAGAGTGTGTTAATTATGTGGAGTTGTGTATGGAGAACTACATTGTGATAAACAGATGAACAACTGATGATGTTGAAGGAGATGTTTGATGTGGAACAGAATGATGTTTTGTTCTGAGAAGTTGGAGGAGATGTCTGATGTTCTATGATGTTTTGTTCTGTGATGTTAGAGGAGATGTCTGATGGTGTGATGGTGAACAGAATAATGTGTTGCACAGGTGATGTTAAAGGAGATGTCAGAGGGTGACTCTGAATGTTACAAGTGTTGTTGTTAAAAGAGATGTTGGTGTTGAACAGACTTAGGGGGAGAAGAAGTGCCCATGTGCACATGTGTGTTTTACTAGTTGCTATTATAGCTAGTAATTCTGTTTGCTTCTGCTGCTGCTTAAACGCCGTTATGCTGTTTAATTGTTGGTGTGTTTTTTTCTTGTGAACAAAATGGACAGATATATGTTTTAGCCAAAATTTGCCAAATGGGGAGTTTGTTGGTTCTAAGTGTTGGCAGCAATTTTGGTAAAACAAAGAGTGTTCACAAGATGTTACATATGATGTCTTAACATAAGATGTCTTGTACCTGCTGGAGATTTAAAATATAATTATCAGGATTGTTTCAGGATGTCATACCCGATGTCATGACATCTAATTGAATGTACCTACTAGATATTTAAAATGGAATTATGCAGGATTGTTCCAGGATGTCAGACCCGATGTCATGACATTTGTTCACAGAACATTCAGTCTGAATGTTATGTGTTATGTGATTGCGCTTTTAATGGCAATCTATGTTTGACTGATGAGTTAATTGCAAACGCAATCAATCAATGATTACAACGTGATTTAACTTATTTTCCAAAGAGATCTAACCGACTGTCATAAGAAGATTTGAATGGAAAATAGTTTTAGGGTTTTATGATGTCCAAGCCCAGCTGAAAGCTTCTATAAAAAGGACATAGAAAACCTGATTTGATACACAAGAAATACAGAGCGAAATATTGAGAGAGAATAAGGGTGTAAGTCTTGTGTGGTCGTGTGACTTGTAAGCCATTCAATTCATCCATAGATGATTGAATTGGTCTGATTTTTGAGTTGTAATTTGTCACTCAAAGCTTTTAAGCATGAGTGTCTGTCTACTTGATTGAAGCTGCTAAGTAAGATCAAGTGTGTGTCTTTGAAGAGTGTCTTCGTTTCATAAGTAATTCTTGTTTAATATCACTGATGTGATTGAGGGGGAGTGAGATGGGATCTCATATCTAAGAGTTCTTAGGTAGAAGTCATACGGGTAGAGATTAGGTGAAAAAGACTGTAACTTGTGTTGTTTACTGAGAGTCTTTGAACTGATTCTATTTAGTGGATTTCCTTCCTGGCATGGTAGCCCCCAGACGTAGGTGAGTTGCACCGAACTGGGTTAACAATTGCTTGTGTCTCTTGCATTACTATTCTTTATCTTTATCCTGTTTGTATTGTTCATATATTAGTGTCGTGACATTACCTTCGACATCTCATATCTGATACCAGAATTTCAAGCTAGACATCAGATGAACAAGATTCGCCACCGCGCTTTTATTGTTTCCAAGGGAAAAGGGAAAAGTACGAACAAAACCTAAAAAATAAGAATTTTTCAAATCAAAACTAATAAAATGTCAGAGATTACAGGTAAGGGGGTTGGTTACATAGAGGGAAGGTGTTAGCACCCAAAGTGCCCCAGGTACTTCCAGAGAGCCCTTTTTTGTGTGCATATGTGTTTTTGTACAAATGATGTTGCAAATAAAGAGAGTGCGGGGATGAGAAAAGAATTCATTAATTACACTTTTGTGTTTGACAAGACCTTCGGACTTGTGCCTACGTACCAACATAAAAATGAGGTATCAATTTCAAAGTGAGTGCATTGCTTTTAACAAAAATTTAAGTTTGAAAGGCACAAAGGCCTAAGAATGTTTTGAACGAATGTTAGTTATTTTTGGCTTTTGAAATTTTAAGTCAAGTATAGTTAAGTTTATTTACAAGTTTAATTAAGAAAAAGTTTGAAAATGCAATGGCATAAGGCCAAAGTTTCTAATTTGCAAAAGTGGTCAAAGTTTAGAAATCAACAAACACAAGCAAAGAAGTTTTTTAAAAGGAGGGAGAGATTTTAATATTAAATAAGCGGGGAGGACATGAAGAGACTAATCCTAAGCATAAATTTAAAAGTTGAGAGTTGAAAAGATCTGACCAATGAGCTGCAATCCAATAGACAAGAATGTTATATAGAAACCCAAATTTCCCTTAGACTTTTGAATCAAGCAACAAACAATGCAAAAAATATCAACTTGAAGAGCAAGACATCAAATAAAGATATCCCTCATCCAAGCTTAGAAACTCCATGATCTTCTTCAAATTTGCCCATGTAGCAGATGAATTCTATAATGCATAAATCACAGGTTCAAAATAACAGCTTCACAATGATCATGTTGCAGATGAACTCAGATGGATCTTCAATGATGTATCAGATGAAGTTTCAAATTACAAGCACTTGGTTTCATGAAAGTTGGTATTGGCCAAGTCCTTTGCATAGGGAATGTTGCCTAAATTCTAAGTCCAATTGTCTCAGATCAAACCAAAAGTCCACACAAGATACTTTTTAGGGTTTTTGTTCTTATTATGTGCATTAATGGTCAAAGGCCACACAAACAAACACAATATACACAAATAAAATATATCACAAAATATGATCAAAATGGACAAAGTGAAAATGACATTAACATAAGCAATTCGAATGGTATGAATAATGGCAAATGAATAAAGCTCAAAAATTAAATTTCATTAAAAGTAAATGACTTGAAATTAAATGTTAGTTGTTAATGAGTTAGAAGTTAGTATTGCTTTTGCTTTTCTTTTGTTTAAGTCATTCTTTGGAGAAGACTCAACCCACTTATCACAAGCATGGATCCTTGAACCAAGACATCTTCCAAAGGGAGGAAAAAAGGCCAAGTTTCTACACAATACCATGAAAGAGGGGAGACTTACAATCTCACTAACTAGAATGCTATGCCTTTTATGTCAAAATTTAGTTGTATGTTAAGCAATCATAATTGGACTTATGTAGAAGTCACAACTATTTGAGGCCGAGCAATAGAAGTTTGGTTTTAATGCATGTTAGAGACATATTATGATGAACTATGCTCATGAAACATACCACACACAAAAAGAATATGCAAAGTGGGGGATGTAATCTCATTCATACTTATGTTGATTTTGCAATCAACTAGCCTTGGGATATAGAGATATCATAGGTCCATGACATGAATGCACAAAGAAGGGGAATGAGATGAAGAGGGAGGGGAAATGGATCAAACACAAATTGGACAAAGTAGGATTTTTACCAAGTTAAGATCATTCATTCATTTTGGGAGATGGAATGTGCATTCCATCAATCCCCTAAATCCAATGATCTTAACCTAACAAAGTCCAATCAACCTCGACCAAGGCCCAACAACACAAGTCAAACTCACAAAGGAAATTAAAATGGCTCAACACAAATTAATTTGGCATTTAAACAATTAAAAATATTAAAAATAATGCATTAAATTAAATATGGTTGGCCAATTTCCTAAAACCTCATCAAAACACCAAAGAAATGGTCATGAGATTTCTCATAGGTCAAACAAGGTCAAAGGACCTTGGAGGAAAAATTTCAGAATTTTTGGAAACTTAAAAATATTTTTAAACAATTAAAAATAATCACAAAATCAATTAAATCATGAAAAATATTAATAATGATCCAAAAAATAATTTTAATTCAGAAAATGAAAGAGGATTTTATTTTTTAAAAATTGGTAAAACTCTCATATTTTTTGTATAAATATTAAAATTAATATGAATTAATGAAAATCAAAGGAATAAAAATAAAAGTCAGATAATTAAAAAACGTGGACCACTTGATCTCCCTCATTAATTGAGGTGGCATATCAAGTGGTGGAGAGCGCACGTTCCATGATGCGCTTGAGTCAACTGATCACACACCGGGTAATCACAATGTACGCTCCTGATTAAAACATTTTGAACTCATCTAATGGCTCTGAACACTTCTAGCGCATCGCCGGAGCCAAAGGCCGGTCATCTTCTCCGATGACCCTGGCCGGACTGGTTCAATCATGACCACATCATAAATGAAAAAAGACGACATGATCTTAAATAAAAAATGGCATAGATCACGAATATCACCTCAATTTTAACTAACTCCAAATATGTAGAGAGATACGTGGAGTTGAATTTTGAGGTGTGTCAACTGAGTTGCTTCGATTTGACCTCAAAGCAACTCAATCTTCTTGCCTACATTGGTAGGACTTTATACAACCAAGGATCCAAGAGAATTAATAAGAATTGAGAAAGAATCGAAGAGAAGAAAAATATGGAAAAATACCTTCAATGGTGTGCAGAAATGGATCTCTCTTGTTTCAATTCGTGCTTGATCTTGCTTATGGAGCTTGTGGAAGTAGTTTAAGAGTAATACAAAGCTTTGGATCCTGGAGCTTTTGAATCTCCAAACAGTGAGATTCAAACTCAAATTTCAATTGAAATTTCTCAGGTTTTCCTTTGAATTGAGAGAATTTGAAGAGTTGGGGGGAAAGCTGGCGCGCAGGGTCCTTTGAACTGAGGAATTAGACCTCTATTTATAGCAATGAGAAGTGTTATTTGCCCACTTGAAAAATTCTCCAAAATTGGCAATGCAATGCACATGCTTGCATGGGCGTGTGCAGGCCCGTGACGCAATCCAATTAGGCCCACAATCAACTGAAATGAGGTATGCATGAAGTTTGGATGGCAAGGCAAAGTTATTTGAACATTTGAAGCATGAATCTTGCCAACTAATACAGGCCTGTTTAAGCCATGCGTAAACCCATCAAACTTTTTCCAAAATGAGTGAATTATGACTCTTTGGAAAGCTTAGATCAAGAGGAACAACTCTTATGTTTAACACTTTTCCATTTCAAACGTGTATCATGGTGAATTTTGAGGTGGAAGTTTGGAATTTTCAACATGTCAAAATATTTTCCAAGTGTCAAGTCACATATTCAATTATTCCACCTTACCTAACTTTTTATGTGAGATCCAAATCAGACAAGTGTCTTCATCAAAGTTGTATCTCTTTCAAAAAACTTCAAAATGGTAACCAATTTGACATCATTTGGATTTAGTATGAGTGAGTTATGCATTTTTGAAGTTGAGGAAAATCACGTGTTCAATGGCATTGGTCCAAAATGACCTATAATATATCCTCATATCACATGCTCATAAAAGTTGATTTAGCTCTCACTCCAAACATAAAAGTTGAAGTAGACATCTTGAATTTGATTTTTAAATTTGTAAATATTTCATCTCATAAAAAATGAACAAGTTATGGCCTTGGGAAGTTGACTTTCAAATTAGGGTTTAGACAAAATGACCTATAATGTTTCAACATAGAAAATAACTTTCCAAGCAAAATCAGCTCTAGACATCAACATGAAAGTGTCATACCCCGATTTTGCTCCTGAATCTGTTATGTTCGTTTAGCATGCTTGGCCTAACCTTACTTTGGTTTTATATGAGGATTGGTCTTGGTCTAAAGTCATGGTGTTTGTTCATGTGATTGTTAATGCACATATGGTCTTGGTCATCTGAACAATCAAGCTTCTTGTGTTTCAAGCCACTTGCTAGTCGTGTTATTGGTTCATGGGTACTATGTCAAAACCCTGACCGTATGGTCTCATTTCATGGCCTTGTTTATGTGCATTATCAGTCAAGTTATTTTTCAAAAGTCAAACATTCAAGTCATGATTAAACCAATTGTGAAACCAACTTCAAACCATTTTATTAATCCATTTCAATTTTATTTCATTACATTTGATTCCATACAAAAAATACACAAAAATTGACATTTTGACCAATTGTTGACTTTGGTCAACAGTTGACTTTTTGGTCAACTTTGACCAAAGTCAACCCAAATTCCCTAAACCCAAAAATTTCCCCATAATAATTGATTCATTATCCATTTACACAAGAAAATACAAAAAATGCATTTTTGACCAATTGTTGACTTTGGTCAACAGTTGACTTTTTGGTCAACTTTGACCAAGGTCAACCCAATCCTAAAAAACCCTAAAATCCCTAATCCTTGACCTTGATCTCCCATATTCCATTTTGATCTTGTATTGGCCAAGTAAGCATAATGCTTCATGATTCTTGTTGGTGTCATGAAAATTTGTTTGTCCAACACATGAAGCCATAACCTGCATGAGCGGCAAAAGGAAACAAGGAAGTAACCCACAACCTGAAGTGAGCCAGTACGGTTGCACAACCATATCAAACACTTCCTACTGCAGCAGATGACAGAACACCATCCTCAAATTTGTTCAAGTTAAAATCACCATGTATCCCTGTATCAGACTTGCAGGTACCGCCTGCGCAAGTTCCATGATGTCCAATAATACCATTGCTAGTTATTGCTCCTTGGTTAAATAATCCAACATGTGTGAACTCTGCATAAAATGCCAACTCATGACCTCAAGACACAAATTAAACATACAATACAAAACAAGCTTCACCGTAATGCAGGTCCTGAAGACTTGGTTGCTACAGAAGCTATGCTTGCTAAAATCACAAAGAACCCTGGAGAATATAGTGAAACATTTGTAGAACAGTTCAAGATATTTCATCGGGAACTCAAAGACTTCTTTAATGCTGGCAGTCTTGCCGAATAGCTAGAATCAATTTATGAATCTCTGGATGAATATGGCATGTCAGCACTTGATTCATTTTTTGAGTGCAAAAAGAATATGGATGCTACAGCAGAATCAACAACTTCAAAAGAACAAGGAGTTAAACTTTTATTTAAAACCATGGAGTCTTTGAATGCTTTGAGAGATACTATTGTGAAGGATCTTGAAAGTGGCCTCAGAAATGATGCTCCAGATTCTGCAATAGCCATGCGTCAAAAGTGGCGGCTCTGTGAGATTGGGCTTGAGGATTACTCATTTGTTCTTCTGAGCAGGCTTCTCAATGTGCTTGAAGTTATGGGAGGTGCTTCTTGGCTAGCTTCAAATTTGGAGTCAAAAAATGTTAACTCTTGGAATGATCCACTCGGAGCCCTTATTATTGGAGTTCACCAGCTGAAATTATCTAACTGGAAACCAGAAGAATGTGGTACTATCGAAAATGAGCTTATTGCCTGGAGCACAAGAGTTCTTTGAGGAGGCAAAATTTCTGGTGCAGACTCGTCCGATGCCAGCTGCTAGTATTGCTCATCGGGGAGGATATATAGATTCACAAAAAGAGGAAGGTCCTGCTCCCCTGCTATGGAGATTTTCAGACTTCTTGAAATGGACAGAGTTCACTCATTGCAGAAGTTACACCCTGCTAAAGTGGAAGTCTCTAATTTGATATCTCCTTTGGAAAATGTTTGCTTATCCAAAGTGCAATTCAACCCTGTCAAGAAAAAGATGAATAATTTCAAAAAAAAGTTGAAGTCTTTGAGAAGTACTTTGAGTCATATTACAGAAACTAATGATGAGGTAAAATCAAATGAGACATCAGAGACTATAAGCAACAAGACTCATCAGAAATATTTGCTGAATGACTTGTCGAACACCGGAAAGCATTCTGATATTAGTTCTGAGTTTATCAACAGAGAAACCAAGTATTCGGGCATAGCATCTTCGCCGGTTCACCTGCGTGGTAATCTCAAGTTGGAAAGCAAACAACATGATACCCCTTCATCAATCCACACCATGAGATGTACCTCAACATGGCTCCCATCATGACTTGTACTACAACAATGCCATTTTATGTGTTGTGCTGCACCAACTGAACCTGCAAAAACACATGCAACACACTTGCTCTAATGCTATGAATCAAATGCAACACAAAACCTGTTGCCACTTGAGTGAGTTCCTAAATCCTGCTAACAAGGCAACTGGAAACCATCTTCATACCTGTAGCTGGCATCACCAATAGCACGACAATTCAGCATCTTAATTACAAGAGACCGAAACAGAAAAAGGAAAGAAATTTGGTTAAGGAATTTTACCAAACATTTGGTGTGCGAGTTGCAAAGTGGCTGATACGACACCAATTCTCCAAAAATTCTCCTACCACTATGAGATGTTCTCATTGCAAAGCCGTTGGATACTGTTACGTGTCTCCAGACTTCTCTAGTTGTTATTCATTTACACAAGCATGCTTTCTTGTAGTTCGGGTAAGCGTCAAATTAGTCACTGGAGGCAAGGTCACAAGGACGAATGTTGTTCTTTGATTACCACCACCAGGGAGGTCGACGGCGGAAATATTACCTGCAGAGCGTCGGTAGCAGAAACACAGTTTGGTCTTCATGAAATCAAAGGAAAATATGTTGAATCTTACGATGCTGCAAGAAAATCGTTTGGTGATAACTGTCATGCCACATTTACGAAACCTGTCTGTAATGATACGTGCATAGCTTCAACGGACAGTGATGAAAATGAAACTGTGTTGCCCCCCTCATCACGCTTGGAATCGAAAAGTCCTGTCAATATTGAAGTTAGGAATTCAAGTTCAATGGGTCCTAAGCAATGTTAAATCTGCCACAAAGTTCAGTCCAAGTACAAATGCCCTAAATGCTATTTACCTTATTGCTCACTGGCCTGTTTCAAAAAACCACAAAGAACTTCCATGTGTCAATCCAACAAATTCAACACCGAAAACAACTGCTTTGGAATCACACGTAGAAAAGCCATCAGTTGTGGAAAATACTGTTTTGGAAGTAGTTGTGGAAAATACTGTTTTGGAAGCAGTTGTAGAAAAACCATTACTTGTTGATAAAAGAGGCCAGGTGTTGGACCAATTCCAATTGGAGGCTATAGCTTCTTCTAGTGAGATTCGTGATGCTTTGAATAATAAATCCCTTCAAGAACTAGTTCGCCGTATTGATTATTCCCCAAATGCTGAGAATGAACTTGATAAAGCTATGGCAGATGAGGCATTTCGCGTGTTCACGGATAAGATTTTATCAACTATCAACCCCTAAGTGCGGAATGAAGAGTTTGCGGACAAAAGTCAGATATGAAACTGAAAATTCCGAAGTTATAGAGTCAGATACAACACAACTTCAGGATATACCTTCACAATTGAATGTATACGAGAACCAAAATGTGATCATAGCACAGCATATTCGTGTTCCAGAGACTGATCGCCGCCGGCTGACCTTTGGTACCGTCGGGATTGCAACGGAACTTGATTCTTTGATGCTTCAACCTCAGTTTCAATTAATAGGAGCTACTGAAAAGTCAAATGGAGAATCCACTACAAGCTTGACTGCACCCGCTTCAGAGTTATCCACCAGTAATGTTTCTGGGAGCAAGCAGGTGAATTTAAGTAATGACCATGTTAGAAGTTCCGAGTCCGAATCTTCAGCCTCTGGTGTTGCTTCTGAGCAACAGTTGCCCGATAACAAAGAATCCTCGAGCTCTCAGAATCTAGACAACTATGCCAATGTTGGATTGGTTCTCTCACCACATCAGGAGGTTTTGAACTCCCATGCTGCAAACAATGTTACCAAGTCATCCACATCTCGCAGCCAACAGGAAACCAAGTCAAAGAGCACTCTACAGCATTGTAGGATCAATTTTGAGCCTATCATGAACCTTGTAGAACCGAAACCAATGCTTCAAATTTTTGCTGCAGTAAAAAAATCAAAATAACTCAGTAAGGTGGTAAAAATTCACAAGCAACAAAAATGAAACATTTTCACAGAAGAGGTACAAGGTACATGTTACCTTTTTCAGAGCAAACACCAAAATGGGATAGACAACAGAGCAGCACAAAAAAGAAAGCACTTCCAATTCCATACTCTTTTGATCTCATCCAAACCCTAGCAATGGGATTATAAAAAGGGAGAAATCAGTGAGGGAAAAAAAACCCTAGAGAACACAGAGAGCTGGAGGCGAAAATCTGAGAAGAAACCCTAAAAATCCCAAAATCAATTACCTGGAGGCCAGCTTCTTCGTGTCCTTCACCACCACCGCCGTGACACTTTGTAAGTACTTCTCTTTCTTTCTTTTTTATCTTTCTCATGTGCTTGCTGTTGAAAATATTGTGAGAGTTGAGAGTGATTGAGAGGGGTTTGTTGAGAGCGAGAGAGGGATTCGTGTGAGAGATGGAAAGATGCGAGTGAGATGCTGAAGGTTTGAGCTCGTAAGGTGAGAGAGAGTGAGGGAGACGAGCTTCTGTTTCCATTTTCTTTTTTTCTTTTTAATTAATTCTTTTATTATTTAATTTATTTCATTTTTAACACAAAAATCAGAAAAATGTGTATGTTTTTATTTTCTTTTATTATTATTATTTACTTTTTATTTATTTAGCTTATTTTGTTTTTTAACAGAGATAATAAAAACCCATTAAAATGTTTGTTTTGTTTTTTTATTTATTTATTTTAAATCTGTTAGCCCAGTTCATATATTTATGGTAGTATCCCAATAGCAGATAGTATTGAGTGGCCTAGTGGAGAGAGTTTAGTTGCATAATATTAGGTGGAGAGGGTTCGACACTCATGTGAGGTTTTTTTTTGCTTATTATTTGATTTTATCTTCCTTTAGCATTTTTTATCCTCTTAGTATTTTATTAATATCTTCTTTTTATGTTTATTATACTCATAGTTTCATTTGTTAATAATGCAAATTTGTATTCTTTTAATTTCATCATTCATTCAAAACCGTTTCCAAACTATAAAAATCACACTTTTCTCGATTTAATATCGAGCCCATTTTTACACCCTTGTAAGTCGATTGCTTTTTAAGCATCGCCATCAACCTCACATAGCTTACTCTTGGGCTTTCTTACAATGAGACATGTTCCTTTGCACTTACACTCATACATTGTTTAATGCTTCATTATTTCATTCTTTGAGTATTTGATTCGATTATATATTTGTTTATACCTTACTTGTTTGATTAACTGTGGCCTACTTGTATGATGTATGAGGCATATATTTATATTGTTTGATTGCCATGACAACCCCCATTCATAACAAATGTATCCCTCTCCCATGAAATGTATAATATTCTTTCATTCTTTATTCATCTGTTAATACAAGAAATAAAATGAACAGCCGATAACCATTTCAAAACAAGACCAAAACCTCGATCCAACGTCGAGTAATCATTTTTCAAAACCTAACAGAACCAGCACGTATTCATCCACCCTTTTGTAAGTCGATTGCTTTATGCATCGCCATCAACCTTGTAAGTCGATTGCTTTGTGCATCGCCATCAACCTTGTAAGTCAATTGCTTCATGCATCGCCATCTACCCTTATCCCTAACCCTTCTTCTTGCTCCTTGCTCCACTCGTCAACTCTTGTTCCGATTAAGTAGCACCCATTAGATAGAACCCTTTGTATGATAACATAGGTAGAATTCCCATATTTCTCTGCATGCTAATATTAGGTAGATGTTCCCATTCGTAAATCCTAACACCTAAGTACATGTTGCATGACAACTCTAGGGCAGAGCTTCCCCACTTCTAGACCTTTTTGAGCGTCTCCGATCTTGTGGCATGTAGTCCGTTCTATTGCAAAGAGGTAACTGCCTAAGACTCGATTCAGCGAGCTGCGACACCTACTGCTAGGATGTGAACACATTGCCCACTCTCCTTTGACACAACTGGTGTCCTCCTTTGTAAGTCCATATTCAGATGGCAACCCCCCTGTTAAGGGGAACTACATCGCCCTGATCCTTGTTCCAGACGAGGTATGTAGGCAGGTGGTCGTGCGAGACCACTCCGGGCACCTTTCTTTTCTTTCTTTTTGTGTGTGTGCTTGACAGTTATAGGCTCGAGTTCCCGACTCCCTATTAACTTGTTTGGTTGTTGTGTGCTTGGAAGCTGATGTAAGACCATCGAGTGGCATTCGGGTTCCAGTGTGTGTTTGCTTGGTTCGGATGCTGATGTAAGTCCAGTGATTGGCAGTCGGGCTCCACGTTTGCCCTTTTGTGTGTGTTTTGGTTCGGATGCTGATGTAGGTCCAGTGATTGGCAGTCGGGCTCCATGTTTGCCACCTTTTTTGTGTGTAGGTGTCTTGTTTTGTTTGGCGTGCGTGTAGCCGAACTACGGCAACTCTGATTCTCATGTTCAGATGAGATACGTAGGCACAAGACGCGATGTCTTGCCGAGTTTGACTAACGACTAACAACTAATCCTTGTTTCTTTTCGCCCTCGTTGCGATCCTTTCTCTCGCCCTCGTTGCGATCAAGACCTTCCCTTTCTCTTGCCCTAGTTGCAATCGAGACCCTCATTCCCGTAGTTAGTTTGAACTACGTTTTGCTCTGATTCTCATTCCCGATGAGATACGTAGGCATAAGACGCGATGTCTTAGCGAGCACACTCCTCTTTAACCCATAGGTAGCCGAGCTACGAAGACTCTGATTCTCATTCCAGATGAGATACGTATGCAGTGGATGCGATATCTGTGCGAGTCATTTTTCTCTTGACCCTTTTAGTAAATAGTACATTAGATAAACACACACCCTTTAGACAAGAACAACAAGAGTGGATCCCGTAGAGTACTACGGATGCGTAGGGGTGCTAATACCTTCCCTTCGCATAATCGACTCCCGAACCCAAGATTTGGTTGCGAGACCTTGTCTTTTCCTTTCCTCTTTTTCAGGTTTACTTCGAGCGTTTCCTTTCCCTCCTTTGGGATAAATAACGCACGGTGGCGACTCTTCTGTCATTTTCTCTCGCCGGTTGTTTCTTCGCGTACCGTATTTTTTCGGGTTGCGACAGTTGGCGACTCTGCTGGGGAAATACATTTCCCTAAGCGAGTCCTTCCTAGCTTTTGTAGGCTTCTTGTTTGTTGGGTGTTTATTCTTTTGTACAGTTATTTATTTTCAGCATTTACCTGCTTTACCTTATTGCATTCATGTACATATGTTTGCTGTATCTGCTGCCGTTTATCTGTTTGTTGGGGTGGGGTGTTCTATGAGAGGTAAGCCCATTACCCAGGCTTGAGTGTACACACAGATTTTAGAGTGGATGTTCATGAGGCTTGCGTGGCATGTTGCTACGTTAAGTCGTTCATGAGACCCACATTCCAGACGAGGTTTCTTTTGGATATATTTTGTCCTATGGGTGTTCCATAACGACAGATATTCCTTTAGAAATCGTCGACTCTGGTGACCATTTCCCGAGAGCTCAGTCGAGGCCTCTCCTCCGAGACGCGTTTATGTTAGCTCTGGTGGGCGCATTCTCGCTGCTCAATCCGAGGACCCCGAGACTGGGAACTTGCTTTAGGATATCCTGTTGAGGGGAGTCAGCAGAGGTCTTTTATCCCGTAATAATGCCAAACCTTCAGTGGTAAACGTATTATTCTCGACTGAAGGGCTGAAGCTGACAAACTTCTGTTCTTAGAACCTACCAGTGAGGGGAGGGTTTGATCTCTACAGATACGGTTTCTACCAGTGGTGCTGTGATGGTGACTTTGGTTCAGCCAAATTTATGGACATTTATTTCTGGGACGCTGGAGTTCTGTCCGTGGTTTATCAGTGGGTTCCGTTTATTTCGGATCCCCGGGTTGAATTTGAAAGTACCTGTTCAGAGGATCTGACTGTCATCCGTTCAGTGGATGTTCCTGTGATGATAGTGATCTAATCTCCAGTTCCGTTTATTTCGGAACTCCCCAAGTCGGATTTATGGTGACTTAGTCCCGATGACTGTGACTAGTTCAGAGAATGGGTCTTCAGATGACTTGGTGGCGCAGTGACTTGCATTCATGCATTTGCATCGCATTCATCTGCATTCAACTCGTGTCTATCCGTACTCAGGGTCCACTTTTTGATTAAGATTCTGGTTGAGAGATATCCAGATGTCAGAATGTTATTGATGAAAAATTATTTGTCTCTGTGAAACCAAAATCAAAGGAATATTCCTGGTACGGATAGACATTGCATGCGTGAGTCATACTAACCCATTTGCTGTTTTGTAGGTGTTAACCGGTGCGCATAGCTCTTCCATTCAGACATACAGTCAGACTCAACAAATCCAAGCTGATGGATCTTCCCAACGCCGATATCCTTGAACTGAAAGAGATGATGAGGGGATTGTTCAGTATTGTGCAAGGGCTTGCCTTGGGACAGAAAGCCATGTCTGAGAGATTGGAAAGGATTGAGAGCTGGATGATCAAGGAGAAAGTTCAGGGAAAGGCTCCATCATCCGATGTAACAAATCCCTCTGGCTCGGTAGCAAAGAAACTCTCTGACAGTGGTCCGCTCAAAAAGGAGGTTGAGTCAAGTGGTGTGCCGGCAAAGAAAGAATGCAGTAAGGATCGTTATCATCCTTATGCTGTTGCTGTAACCACTCTTGTTGGTAACTCACCTGTACCCCCGCAACAACCACCACCTCAACAGAAGGCACCGAGAGCTAGGAACCAGGTGAAGAGAAAGAAGGAGGATCGTCAGTTTGAGGAGCCACCTGTGACCTACACCCTTCTGTTCAGGAGATTGAGGGATTTGGGGTTAGTCCAGCCAAGGATTTTGATTCCCATAGCACAACAGAAGAGGCCTGCACACTATGATGAGAATGCCAGTTGTGAATTCCATTCTGAGGCACCTGGGCACAGTGTTGAGGGTTGTAAAGCTTTCAAGCATGTCGTCCAGGACATGGTGGACTCCAAGACCATCAGCTTGGCCCAGATAATGAGTGGGGATGTCAACCCGGTACCCAGGCAGGGTCCTGTAAAAGTGAAGATGGTGAAAAAGGTCAAGAAAGGATTGGAGATGACTGAGGAAGATCAGCTAAAGGTTCCCCTGGCTGTGGTTCCAAAACCTCTGGTGCAGGATGGAGTCTTCCCTGTGGTTGATAATTGTTGTGCAGCCGTTGCCACAGAGGGGTGTGTATTGATGGGAGACACGACCCAGAAGATGAAAGAAGTAGAAATGGACATTGGAAAACTTGAAATACCCAGTCAAGCAATCGAAACCGTCCAGGTGGAGAGCGCTCTTGTTGTCGAGAAAGAGAAGAAGCTGTCCATTTCTTCTTATAAACAAGCTCTAGAGGTGGTGAAGAACCAAGAGGCCCGAGGTTGGGGCAGGATCATCGACATAGTGGTAAAGGCAGACATGTTCGGGATTGGTTATCCAGATCAAGAGTCGTCTAGACCAAACAGAGGACGTCGTCCACCGTACATCTTTGTCAGTGCAGGAATGCTGGATTCGGATCATGCTTGTTCAGTGAGTGAAGAGATCGACTGCGACCGCGAGCTCGAGTTGTGGATAAAGTCGTGCGTACCAGGCAACTAGAAGGCCTCCAAAAGCATCACTGTCGCTCATCCGGAAGTGTAGTATTTCTGTTTTTAATTCTGTTTGCATGAAAGCCATACGTTTTGCCCGAAACGTACTGGTCCATTGTAAGGGCCATCTCATGTGTTTCATTTTGCAACGTTTTGCATCAGTAATAAATGGATGTTTTTGTGATTAAAAGCGGTGTTCCCTGTTTTTCATTTTTTACAGTTTAAAAAAATAAAAAAATGGCAATGTTTTTCGTTTTCTTTTGAACTTGTCTCGTTCCAACCTCAAAAGTGATTACCCTCCTGATCTCATCGATAACAATTTGGTTACACCTTTGTATGACTTCGACAATTCGATCTATCATGCCGAAGGAGAAGGCGAAGAAGATTGTGATTTGTTGGAATTAGCCGGGTCGTTGAAACCAGAGGAGAAGGTGATTCAACCGCATGAGGAGTGCTCAGAATTGTTGCTCCAAGCACCGCCGAGGTCAGAAAGCGCATATTGAGGCCGCTTCAGAGGCAAGTCAAGAACAGGATGGTATATGTGCGCCTGGTTATATCTAGATGCACCAAGGTAGGATACCAATGTTGTGGAGGCACGAATTACCATGGAGAGAAGACTGTCCTCCAGGGAAGCGGAAACCGGTGCTGAAAGATGAGAATGTGTGTGGACTGTCGAGACGTGAGCTGAGCTAATCTGAAAGATGAATTCCCGGTACGTCACAACGAGGTATTGTTTGATTATAATGCTCAGTTTATCTTCATGGATGGCTTCTTGGCCGAGACCAGATTGAACTGTTGCCAGATGATATGACGTAAACCATGTCCGTCACACAAGGGGCACCTTCTGGTTATAAGGTGATGTCGTTCAGTATCGAGAAGGTCGGTGCCAAGTATCAGAAGTCTAGGGTGACTTTGTTTCATGATATGATTCATTGTGAAATCAAATTCCATGTTGATAACATGATGGCAAAGTCCCAAGCAGAAGAGGGGCATCCGGTGGATCAAGTTGTTTGACAGATAGAGATAACTCATACTGTTGAGTTCGAATTAGCGCACTTATGGAGTGCTGTCCAGCAAGCCGCCGAGGCATGTTGCGAATGAAGGAGGAATCGAGGTCGATCCTGAAAAAAAAAAAAAGAAAAAAAAAAAAAAAAAAAAAAAAAAAGAGAAGAGTAGCAGGAACCTCTGATTCTGATACCTTCCGGGGAAGAAACAACTGTTAATCTGGTACTTGACAGCCCTCAAGGGGTCTATGAGGTG
The DNA here is from genome assembly GCF_024323335.1 of Lathyrus oleraceus. Classification (NCBI taxonomy): domain Eukaryota; kingdom Viridiplantae; phylum Streptophyta; class Magnoliopsida; order Fabales; family Fabaceae; genus Lathyrus; species Lathyrus oleraceus. Next base: position 432,221,228 of record NC_066584.1, read on the forward strand.
TATTGGGTCAGCATGACTAGTCTTGTCGAAAAGAGCATGCAATTTACCTAAGCAAAAAGTTTATCGACTGTGAAACAATACACTCACTGCTCGAGAAAACTTGATGTACTTTGGCATAGGCTGCTCGCCGATTGAGACAGTGTATGCTGGTTCATACCACCTTGTGGATGTCCAAAATGGATCTGATCAGGTATGTGCTTGAGGAGCTAGCATCGAACAGACGGGTTGTGAGAGGGCAAGTGATGTCGACTGAATACGATATTCAGTATACCTCCTAGAAAGCAACCAAGAGGAGGGTATTGTATGGTTATCTCGCCCAACAGCCAAATGATGATTGTCAACCAAGGAAGTCTGAAGTCCCTGATGAGGACATCTCGAGGTACTCGAATCGAAAGATTGAGAGTGACCGATCCCGGAGGAGGGGCCTGACCCCGAATCCGAACGGGTTTTGATGTCTGATGGGGAGAGTTTAAAGAGAGTGAGCTAGTGCTTCCCCGATAACATGTGAACGCACCAATGATAGTGGCTGAGTACGAAGTTGGTATCCTGAGTGTCGTACTTTGGTACGTGCATCTACTGGGGCAACGCCTTCCTCACGCGGTATGGGATGGAAGTGATATTGCCTGCTGGAGGCTAGATTTCATTGTGAAGAGTCCGGATGGATGAGAAGTTAGAAAAGGGCGAGCGGATGAGGACTCGGTATAACACATTGAGCCTGATTGAGAAAAGAGGCTGACAGTACTTGTCATGGGGCAGTTGTACCCAGTAAATGAAGCGTGTTGTTAACCGAGAAATGTGACCTCGTGGGTAGCAGGGAAGAGATGTGGTGTTGAAAAGGATCCTTCCTCCTCAAGACGATCGTGGGGCAAGTGGATAAACAGTTATGAATGTCCATTCGTGGTCAAGGAGGCTTTCTCTAACAGAGCCTTGTTGTTGACGACCACGGATGATGAGGATTTCCCACACCCTGTGAATGCGGACGCAGTTAGAAAATACTTCGTGAAAGAGACCCGCTGGACAAAAAGAATAAAAGAGTCCAGGCAAAAAAAAGGGCATCCCGGCGAACCAAGGAAAAAGAAAAGGTTCGGGCAAAAGTTAGGGATAATAAAAGGAAAAAACTGTACACCCGGCAAGTCGAAAACCCTACAAGGGCGACTTGGGCAAAAAAGGGTATCCCGGTGGACTGAAACCCGAAAGGGCGGTCCAGGCAAAAGAGGGAATGAAACGAACAACTGCGTCCAGCATGATCATTTGTGCTCATGATGACTTGGAGAATCTTCGACAGAGACCGATCGGAAGCGTCTTGTTCAGAAGACAGAAAGTACGGAAAGTCTTGAGGACATATGAGGTGTAACTGAGTGGGAACCCGATGAGATCATGGTTTCACATTGCCACTAGGATAGAGTTTCTCCTGTTGTGTGCAATCACCTCTTTCCAGGGTTTGCTTCCTGTGTGTTGCTCGATTATGAGCCATCTTTTGTTCCAATCAATAAAGCGTGAGTTCGGTCAAATAAATTTTGTTTTTGTGTCATTACCGTTTTGATTATAAAAACATCCGTTTATTTTGATAAGAATATTTGCATTTTGAAACATAGAGGTCCCTTCCGATACATGCTTGTGTTGTTAGATATCTTCATTCGCTGGCAAGTAGTGATATGAAGCCTGTTGACAAAAGATCCCCACAGAGTCCAACCAGGGGCAAGGGATAGACAAACAATGAAGGGACGGTGAAGGATTACGACGACGATCCCGGAAAGCTAATCAAGAAGACTCTTCAAAGTCTAAGGACCGGGAAGTTTGTATGAATCCCAGGAATTCGATCTTCGTGGGATGAATCAGAGGAGTCTAGGCGAGTCTGGGTGTTCTCAAAAGAGGAAAGCCGACACTGTGGGTGGACAATGGATGCCGATGTTCGGCGACTCGACAGGTGTTCCGTGTCCAATAAGCTGTATTTCCCCAGTGGGTGTGAGAGGGTTACCTTCCTAACAGATTTGAGATCAGTGTCTCCTCAGCGAGCCTAAAAGTTACTGCCTTCCCAGTAGGGTTTGTGTTGATGGTTTTCCCTCAGCGAGGTCCCCAAGCGGATCGGGTTCGGAGAAAATCATCCCCAGTAGAGATAAGAACGGGTTGCCTCCCCTAGCAGGGTAATCTCCAAGCAGTTCAGGTTCGATGGAGTGCATCCTCAGCAAAGTTTGTCTTTCCCCAGCAGGGTGGAAGTTGACGTGTTTATAAGATCCTCAGCACGGTTCCTGGAGTTCCCCGGTGTTTGTCTCTGGAGGAGACGTGTGTTTATGCATTCATCATTTAGACAAGCATAGCATATTGCATCATTAGTGCATAGCATTTCCATGATCATGGGGCATTGTGTAAAACAAAAAAAACTCATGCATCAACATTGCAAACATGTCCATTAGCCCTAGGCCGTGGTGACCAGCCGAGATTGGTTTGTTGGAAAGAGTTTAGCATCGCGCCATTGGATCGGCTTCAGAATTGGGTTCATCAGCATGGTTGAAAAGTTGGTGTTTTCCCAACAAGTGACTCCTTAGTTGAGTGGGTATCCCCAGCAGTGTTACTCCCCGAAGTTGGCATCATTTTGCAAGCTTGGTTCAATTCCCCTAGCATAAGTGGGTGTGTCTGATCTCTCCATGTAGAGTTTACCCTTTAAGCAGAAAGTGTCTACCATTTCCTTCTGCGCTCCCCACTGAGTTATATCCTCGTGGATGACGGTTGTTTCTGTTCCCTCCCTAACATGAGGGGTTTTCCCTATCGAGTTCTTTCCTCACTAGGATGAGTCCTGTTTCAGTCTGCCTTTTTGGATCGATCCTAAATTGGCTTCCTGTTAGCTGTCCCCCGTGCTTCCCTGGGGCATAAATGAATAGTCGCTCGCTAACCGGCACTCATTCATCTCATCCTCAGCGGAATTTTTGGGCCTCTACCTATAAACCGGTAGTTGTAAGTCCTATCTTTGTGGTTTTCTACCTACAAGCTGGTAGTTGTAAAATCCCACTTTCACCCCCTAGCAGAGGTAACCTTTGTGGTTCATGCTGTTTGTGGGCCTCTACCTACAAACCGGTAGTTGTAAGTCCTATCTTTGTGGTTTTCTACCTACAAGCTGGTAGTTGTAAAATCCCACTTTCACCCCCTAGCAGAGGTAACCTTTGTGGTTCATGCTGTTTGTTGGCTTCTACCTACAAACCGGTAGTTGTAAGTCCTATCTTTGTGGTTTTCTACCTATTAACTGGTAGCTGTAAAATCCCACTTTCATCCCCTTGGTGGAGTTAACCCTGTGTGCTCATCCTATCGATGACTGGTTACTTTTCCGTGGTTTTCTGCCTACTAACCGGTAGATGTAATCCCCTCTTTGTGGTATTGATAGTCTTGTTCCCTTTGGATACTTGCCTTGATCAAGCAGTATTGTCCCCATTGGGTCTTCCCCTTCTTTTTGGATACTTGCTCCGAGTAAGCAACTTTATCCTCTTTTGATTGGTCATCTTTTGCATACCTAGTCTGGTACCCCGTTGCTTTTCTTTTCGGTCGTTTATCCATTTAACAACCTGCAACCCGGTTATGGATAATCTTCCATGCGAGTGTATTATCTACGTTTTGACGGCTATAGATAATATATCTCATGCACTCTTTGGTCAATCTTTCGATTGTTATCCCCAGCATAGGTCTTTGGCATGCGTGCCGGCTCACGTATCACTGTTTTGTTATCTTCGCCGATGCAGATAGACATGAAGAATTTTCCGGTGTTCAGACCGAGGCGGTATTCAGACCGAAGTGGCATTCAGGCCAGTTTTCCCGGTATCCAGACCGAAGTGGCATCCAGGCCAGTTCCCGGTATCCAGACCGAAGTGGCATTCAGGCCAGTGTTCCCGGTATCCAGACCGAAGTGGCATTCAGGCCAGTTTTCCCGGTATCCAGACCGAAGTGGCGTCCAGGCCAGTTTTCCCGGTATCCAGACCGAAGTGGCATTCAGGCCAGTTCCCGGTATCCAGACCGAAGTGGCATTCAGGCCAGTTTCCGATTTCCAGATCGAAGAAGTTCTCAACAATCAGGACGAAGAACTTATGGTATTCAGACCAGTTTTCCTGGTATCCAGACCGAAGTGGCATTCAGGCCAGTTTTCCCGGTATCCAGACCGAAGTGGCATCCAGGCCAGTTCCCGGTATCCAGACCGAAGTGGCATTCAGGCCAGTGTTCCCGGTATCCAGACCGAAGTGGCATTCAGGCCAGTTTTCCCGGTATCGAGACCGAAGTGGCGTCCAGGCCAGTTTTCCCGGTATCCAGACCGAAGTGGCATTCAGGCCAGTTCCCGGTATCCAGACCGAAGTGGCATTCAGGCCAGTTTCCGATTTCCAGATCGAAGAAGTTCTCAACAATCAGGACGAAGAACTTATGGTATTCAGATCAGTTTTCCCGGTATCCAGACCGAAATGGCATTCAGGCCAGTTTCCGATTTCCAGATCGAAGAAGTTCTCAACAATCAGGACGAAGAACTTATGGTATTCAGACCAGTTTTCCGGTATTCAGACCGAGGTGGTATTCAGACCAGTATTCCGGTGTTCAGACCGAGGCGGTATTCAGACCGAAGTGGCATTCAGGCCAGTTTCCGATTTACAGATCGAAGAAGTTTCCGACGATCAGGTCGATGTACTTATGGCATTCAGGCCAATTTTCCGGTGTTCAGACCGAGGCGGTATTCAGACCGAAGTGGCATTCAGGCCAGTGTTTCCGGTATTCAGACCGAAGTGGCATTCAGGCCAATTTTCCGGTATCCAGACCGAAGTGGCATTCAGGCCAGTTTCCGATTTTCAGATCGAAGAAGTTCTGACGATCAAGTCGATGCAACTTGGGGCATTCAGGCCAGTTTCCGGTATCCAGACCGAAGTGGTGTTCAGACCAGATTTCCGGTGATCAGACCAACATTGATACTCTCATATTCCGATGCTTAGTGCGGCGTTCAGGCCATGGGTATTCCTGTGTTACCATTTATTTTGGTATTCAGGTCAACTTCCTGTTTCGGTACTCAAACCGATTTTCACCGTACCAGACGGACTCTTCTTTCGAGATTGCTTCTTTGCCGATTCTGACAGACATTGTTAATTATTTTCATACGGATTCAGGATCAAAATCCGGGTCTTCTTAGTATTTAACCATCTCCCACTATGATCATATGAAGAACATTCTGCTTCATATTCTCCAGTTGAAGATGTTTAAATAGGGGCAACTGTCATACCCCGATTTTGCTCCTGAATCTGTTATGTTCGTTTAGCATGCTTGGCCTAACCTTACTTTGGTTTTATATGAGGATTGGTCTTGGTTTAAAGTCATGGTGTTTGTTCATGTGATTGTTAATGCACATATGGTCTTGGTCATCTGAACAATCAAGCTTCTTGTGTTTCAAGCCACTTGCTAGTCGTGTTATTGGTTCATGGGTACTATGTCAAAACCCTGACCGTATGGTCTCATTTCATGGCCTTGTTTATGTGCATTATCAGTCAAGTTATTTTTCAAAAGTCAAACATTCAAGTCATGATTAAACCAATTGTGAAACCAACTTCAAACCATTTTATTAATCCATTTCAATTTTATTTCATTACATTTGATTCCATACAAAAAATACACAAAAATTGACATTTTGACCAATTGTTGACTTTGGTCAACAGTTGACTTTTTGGTCAACTTTGACCAAAGTCAACCCAAATTCCCTAAACCCAAAAATTTCCCCATAATAATTGATTCATTATCCATTTACACAAGAAAATACAAAAAATGCATTTTTGACCAATTGTTGACTTTGGTCAACAGTTGACTTTTTGGTCAACTTTGACCAAGGTCAACCCAATCCTAAAAAACCCTAAAATCCCTAATCCTTGACCTTGATCTCCCATATTCCATTTTGATCTTGTATTGGCCAAGTAAGCATAATGCTTCATGATTCTTGTTGGTGTCATGAAAATTTGTTTGTCCAACACATGAAGCCATAACCTGCATGAGCGGCAAAAGGAAACAAGGAAGTAACCCACAACCTGAAGTGAGCCAGTACGGTTGCACAACCATATCAAACACTTCCTACTACAGCAGATTGTAAGAACAAAAAGTGTTCTACAACAGACTCCATGATTTTGATGATAACAAAGGATGAAACCAAAAATGGCACCCTAACGAAAAGTTTCTAAGTGTGTAGGGTTCTAAAGAAAGAAGAAATAAATCTGATGATGTCATCAGATGCACAACAAGATCAGATACAAATTATCAAGTATCAGAAGCATCTAAAGTGGAATCTCGTTTCAAGAAGCTCTGACTCTGGACAAAACTACAAAGTATCAGAAGCATCTGAACATAAAGTAAAGTCTAGAAGCTCTGACTCTGAACAAATGCCTTCTGTAAATTCTGAAGTTATCAGCGCCATCTGAACTTTCAAGAGATAACATCAGAAGCCAGTTTCTCCAGATACACAAAGACTCTAATAAGAATTGTTAATCATGATGAAGTAACGTTTAAGCCAAGTTAAAGTTCTGCAAATGGATTTCCTCAATTAGAAAGAGACGTTAATCTCCACTTCCAAGAGAGAAGATACTAATTGTGGTAAGTAGTCACTTCTAAGATGAAAAAGTCTACTGCAGAAGCTATTAATGGAATGGCGTAATTACATCTCAATATCCAACAGATTCAACGCTACTTCAACTCTACTTCAACTCCTATAAATAGAGAAGAAATCTCATTCAGTAAACAAGAAATCACTAGCCAAAACTATACTGAAATTATATCACGCTCAAGAAAAACATCTTTGTTCTTCAAAGAATTTCACTAAGCTTTTGCTTATCAAGTGAAAAAATTTGTTCTTAAGTTTGTAATATTTGCTTTCTTAGAAGCACTCTAGATTACACATCTTGTATCTAATTTTTATTTGATTTCCTCAAGTGACTCTTTGTAGTCTGTAGACTTGAGAGGACTAAGAGATTTTCTTCTCTCTTAGGGGTTGTTTGTAATCTTTCAAGATTAGTGGATTAAGTCCTTGTTGAAGGCGAAATCACCTTGGCCGGGTGGACTGGAGTAGCTTTGTGTTATAAGCGAACCAGTATAAAATCATTGTGTGATTTCATTTTGCAAAAGCGCTTATTTTTTTTAAACAATTCAAACCCCCCTTTCTTGTTTTTCTCACCTTCAATTGGTATCAGAGCTCCGGCTCTGTTATTGATTTTCAAATCAAACACTTAACCGTGTAGAGAGATCCAGTGCGAGAAAAACAAATGGCCCACTCAAATGAGAAAGATTCTTACAATGCCAAGCCTCCTGTTTTTGATGGAGAAAAGTTTGATTACTGGAAAGATAGAATCGAAAGTTTCTTTCTGGGTTATGATGCTGACCTCTGGGACATTGTCACAGATGGATACAAACCTCCAACCTTAAATGGAGCTGAAGTTCCCAGAAGCAAAATGTCAGAAGATCAGAAACGTGAGTTCAAAAATCATCACAAGGCCAGAACAATACTTCTAAATGCTATATCATACAACGAATACGAAAAGATCACCAACAGAGAGACGGCTAAAGATATACTTGACTCTCTGAAGATGACCCATGAAGGAAACTCCCAAGTCAAGGAGACGAAGGCTCTGGCGTTGATCCAGAAATATGAAGCCTTCAAGATGGAAGATGACGAAGCTATAGAAGCTATGTTTTCCAGATTCCAAACTCTTATTGCAGGTCTTAAAGTGCTAGACAAATGATACACGACTGCAGATCATGTTAAGAAGATAGTCAGAAGTCTGCCAAAGAAATGGAGACCAATGGTTACTGCTCTGAAGTTATCAAAGGATCTGAACAATATCAGCCTTGAAGAACTTGTTAGTTCTCTCAGAAGCCATGAGATAGAACTAGAGGAGGATGAGCCTCAGAAAAGGAACAAGTCAGTGGCGCTGAAGTCCAGACCTGAAAGACGGAAGTCAGACAGAACCAAAGCTCTCCAGGCAGAAACTGCAGATACTGACGACTCTGAACCTGAAGACTCTGATGATGAAGAAGAACTGTCCTTACTAACCAGAAGAGTTAAGCAACTCTGGAAAAGAAGGAACAACAACAACTTCAGAAGATCAAGACCCAGAGGGGATAGATCAGAGTCAACTTCAAAAGGTAAACCTAATAAAGATATTACCTGTTTTGAATGTAAAGAAACAGGTCATTATAGAAATGAATGCCCCAAGCTGAAGAAAGATAACTCTAAGAAAGAAAGCTTCAAGAAAAATGCCTTCAGAACAAAGAAGGGATTAATGGCCACCTGGGACGATAGTGAATCCGAATCATCAGAATCTGACTCTGATGAACAGGCCAACGTAGCTCTTATGGCTACCACATCCAGCAGCTCAGATGAAGAATCTGAAGAGGTATTTTCTGAACTTTCTAGATCTGACTTAGAATCATGTTTATCAGAAACTCTTACCTCTCTTCAGAAATTAAAACAAAAAGTTAAAAACATTAAAGGTCTTCTTAAAGCAAAATCTGAAGAGTGTAGTAAACTTGAGACAACAATTCTAACAAGAGATGATACAATCATATCTTTAACGTTAGAAAGAGATGAAGCTAAAACGAAAAACTTAGAATTAGAAGAAGTGTTGTCTCAAGCACCACAAACTTCAAATGAAATTATTTATAAATATGAAGAAGCCTTTCAACAATTTCTGAAGAATGGGATAAATAGGAGTATTATGGCATCCATGATTTATGGAGTAAGTCAGAATAATAAAAGGGGAATTGGGTATGATTCTGATTCTGATAAAACTTCTACCAGTAACCAGCTTAAATCTCCTTTTTCATACCACTACACACACACACAAGAACACAAATTTAAAAATGCTAGAAGACCCAAAGTTGTAAGAAACTCTGGGAAAACTAATCTGAAAGGACCCAAGAGATTCTGGGTACCGAAAGATAAGATCATCTATGTTGCAGATATCCTATGCAGCAAAGTTCAGACACCAGTCATGGTACCTGGACTCTGGATGCTCGCGACATATGACGGGAAGAAAGTCTATGTTCCAAAGCCTGGAACTTAAAGACGCTGGATTTGTAGGCTTCGGAGGAGATCAGAAAGGAAGGATCAGAGGCTCCGGAACTATTGGTAATGGTACTCTTCCCTCTATATCTGATGTTCTTTATGTAGAAGGATTAATGCATAACTTGTTATCCATAAGTCAATTAAGTGATAACGGTTATGATGTAATCTTTAATCAAAAAACGTGTAAAGCCATTAGTCAGAACGATGGCTCTGTCCTTTTCACAGGCAAGAGGAAAAACAACATTTATAAAATAAATCTTTCTGATTTAAAAGATCAAAATGTTAAATGTTTAATGTCAGTTCACGAAGAGCAATGGGTATGGCATAGACGCTTAGGCCACATTAGCATGAGGAAACTTTCTCAGCTAACTAAACTTGAGTTAGTCAGAGGCCTACCTAAACTGAAGTTTTCTTCAGATGCTCTGTGTGAAGCTTGTCAGAAAGGAAAGTTTTCAAAAACATCTTTTAAAAAGAAAAATGTTGTTTCTACCTCTAAGCCTCTGGAGCTTCTTCACATTGACTTATTTGGTCCTGTGAAAACAGCATCAGTCAATGGAAAGAAGTATGGACTTGTAATCGTTGATGATTACAGCCGCTGGACATGGGTAAAATTCCTAAGGCACAAGAGTGAGTCTCACTCTGTATTCACCAGTTTCTGTTCTAAAGTGCAAAAAGAATTTGACTCTAAAATTGTTAGAGTCAGAAGTGATCATGGTGGAGAATTTGAAAATAAAGATTTTGAAGAATTATTTGATTCTAATGGAATATCCCATGATTTCTCCTGCCCTAGAACTCCACAACAAAATGGAGTTGTAGAGAGGAAGAATAGGACACTCCAAGAAATGGCCAGAACCATGATCAATGAAACAAATGTAGCAAAGCACTTTTGGGCAGAAGCTGTAAATACAGCGTGTTACATTCAGAATAGAATCTCTATTAGACCTATTCTGGATAAGACTCCCTATGAACTGTGTAAGGGAAGAAAACCCAACATTTCATATTTTCATCCTTTTGGATGCATTTGCTTTATATTAAATACTAAAGAACATCTGAACAAGTTTGATTCCAAAGCACAGAAAGGAATCATGTTAGGATACTCAGAACGCTCTAAAGGCTATAGAGTATACAACACAGAAACCAAAATTGTGGAGGAATCAATTCATGTTAGATTTGATGATAAGCTTGACCCTGAAAAGTCAAAGCTAGTTGAAAAGTTTGCAGATTTGGAAATCACTCTCGTAGAATCTGAGAAAACTCCAGAAGCAACTGTCACTCCAGACTCTGAAGAAATTAAATCTCCAGAAATTCCAAGGAAAGTCAAGAGTCGTAGCAACGTATCTGAAGATTTGATTTTGGGAAACAAAGATGAACCTGTTAGAACCAGATCTACCTTCAGAACTTCTGAAGATATTCCTCTGGGACTAGTGTCTCTGATTGAGCCTACGTCCTGTGATGAAGCTCTTCAAGATAATGATTGGGTGGCAGCTATGCAAGAAGAGTTAGATCAATTCTCCAAGAATGATGTCTGGGATCTCGTTCCTAAACCCAGAGGCACTCATGTCATTGGAACCAGATGGGTTTTCAGAAACAAACTGAACGAGAAAGGAGAAGTTGTCAGAAACAAAGCACGACTGGTAGCTCAAGGTTATAGTCAACAAGAAGGTATTGATTATAATGAAACTTTTGCTCCAGTCGCGAGGTTAGAATCTATTCGTCTTCTTGTATCTTTTGCTATTAATCATTCTATCAAATTATACCAAATGGATGTCAAGAGTGCATTTCTTAATGGTTATATTTCAGAAGAAGTGTATGTTAATCAACCTCCAGGCTTTGAAAATTCAAACTTTCCAAAACATGTTTTCAAACTTAAGAAATCTTTATATGGACTTAAACAAGCTCCCAGAGCTTGGTATGAACGTCTGAGCAATTTTCTTCTGGAACAAAATTTTATCAGAGGGAAAGTTGATTCTACACTCTTCTGTAAAAACATTAATAATGATCTCATGATATGCCAAATTTATGTTGATGATATTATTTTTGGTTCTGCTAATATCTCTGTTTGCCAAGAATTTTCTAAGTTAATGCAGGCAGAATTTGAAATGAGTCTAATGCAAGAACTAAAGTTCTTTCTGGGAATTCAAATCAATCAAACCCCAGAAGTCACGTACATTTATCAAAGCAAGTACATTAAAGACGTTCTGAAGAAGTTTGACATGACTGAATGCAAGTCTGCAAAAACTCCTATGCATCCAACTTGCATTCTGGAGAAGGAAGAGGTAAGCAACAAGGTTTGTCAGAAGCTCTATCGAGGTATGATAGGCTCTCTTCTCTATCTGACTGCTACTCGTCCTGATATTCTCTTTAGTGTCTGTCTTTGTGCCAGATTCCAATCAGATCCTAGAGAATCTCATTTAACAGCTGTTAAGAGAATTCTTAAGTATCTGAAAGCAACTCCTAACCTGGGCCTGATGTATGAGAAAACATCAGAGTATAGGCTTTCTGGTTATTGTGATGCAGATTATGCAGGAGATAGAATAGAACGAAAAAGCACATCTGGAAATTGCCAGCTTCTGGGAAACAATCTAATCTCCTGGGCTAGCAAAAGACAGTCAACTATCGCTCTATCAACTGCAGAAGCAGAATACATCTCAGCATCACTGTGCACAACTCAGATGCTCTGGATGAAGCATCAGCTAGAAGATCTTCAGATATTTGAGAGTAACATTCCTATCCTTTGTGATAATACTGCTGCTATTTGTTTGAGTAAGAATCCTATTCTACATTCCAGAGCCAAACACATAGAAATTAAACATCATTTTATTAGAGACTATGTTCAGAAAGGAATAGTAACGCTGAAGTTCATTGATACAGAACATCAATGGGCAGATATTTTTACTAAGCCTCTAGCTGAAGATAGATTTCGTTTTATATTAGAAAATCTGAACATTAAAAATTGCCCTGAGTAAAATTTGGCTCTGAACATGTAAAATGAGAATCTGATAAAAACAAATACACTTCTGCCTCTGACTCTGATACTTCTACAAGTTAAGAAGATATCTGAGTTAGAAATCTTCAGAACCAATCTCTTGGTATTCCTGAAGATCAGATACATCAACGCGTGGAACTCTGAAGCGTCAAACTTTAGAACTTCTAGACAGCTGTCAAGAAATTCAAAAGGCAGACGTTTGAGTTTTTCCTCGAGCAGTGTGCAAACTGTGGGATTAGACATTCATTTATGAGCTGTAATCATTTTCCCCCCAAGCGTGCCTTTTTGAGTTTTGTGTCTAACGCTGGTATGTGTGTCGTTTTGCATGCGTTTTTACTTAGGTATATAAACACTTTTCTCACATTTCACACACTTATCACTCTCACTCACTCTTAAACCCTAAACCCTCTCTCGAAGTTTTCTCTGCAACCTTCTCAGTTCTTCATCTTCTTCATCAATTTTCTTCATGAATCCTCAAGAGCAAGAAGTTTTTAACTTCTCCCAACAAATGGAAGCCAGTTCCAATCCCCAAACCTCAAACACTCAAACACCCATGGTTATAGACGTTACCACGACCCCAGTCTATCAAGAACCTCACATTTTGGAACGTGAACAACACATAAACCTTTCAACTCCCTTTGAAGGTTTAGATGTACTGTGTGAATCGCTGGTAGATTTTGAGAGTTTAAGAAGAAATGGCGTTGATCTCACTAGGGAACTTCGTCAGCAAGGTTGGGAAACCTACTTCGACAGGCTTTATGGTCCAATCTATCCTCTTCTGGTGAAGGAATTCTGGAGATGTGCAGATGCTGATGACCAGTTCATTGTTTCTTTTGTTCTGGGTGTGAAGATTGTCATCACTGAAGCATCAATTGCTTCCTTGCTAAACATGGAGAAAGCTGGAGGTAAAAGGATTTACAACATTCCTCCAAGGTCCAAGCGCATCACAGAAGTCATTAACCCTACAATCTTCAAAGCAAATGTTGAAGGAAACCCCTCTAAGAACAAGGAGCTTCATCAGAACCTCCGAGTTTGGCTGAAGATTATTCTGGGAACAATCCATCATCGTCCAGCCTCCAACTCTTCAGATTACATAAATGCTGATCAGAAATGCATCCTTTACTGTATTCAGAAGGGTATCCCGATCAACCTCCCTGTTATCCTCTTCAGATATCTGAGGGATTCAGTCAGAGAAACCAGGAATAACATGAAGCCCAGATCCTACATTCCTCTGGGAAGATTGCTCTCTGACATCTTCATTGAGCATGGGCTGGTAGATGCTCTGGAGAAGACCAGATGTATGGATGATCTGGCAATTGATGTGGGAAAGCCTCTGAATGCCAAAAACCTGAGGAGCATGGGAATCATCAAAGACATTAGAGTCAAGCCCACTATGGATGTGACCTGGGAAGCTCTGAAAGATCAGAGGAAGATGCCTCATGGCCTTGAAAGGTTCTTCAAGAATGAACCCAGAGATGCCATTGCTATCTACCTTCAGGATCGTCTGGATGAAGGCATTGATATTTCTGATTTCCGCCTTGAAGACTGTCTGGACTCTGTAGAAGATTTGGTCAGATACAAAAGAGGTCTTTCTGAGAAGAAGATAGCTGAGGAAGCAAGGAAGGCAAAGAAACCCAGACTTGGAGAAACTTCTGGAACCAAAGCTCCTCTGAAAATCTCTTCTTCTGGTAAGTCTATTCCTCCTGTTACTTCTGTAATACCTATGATGGCCTCTTCTACTCCTCTCCCAACACCTCCCACATTTACAACCTCTGAAATCCCTCCTTCAACCATCAGAACCTCTCAACCTCCACCTGTTCTAAAAATTGCTCGTAATTTCACAACAACCTCTGACCCTAATCAACTATATCACCACAGCTCTTCCTCATCCTCTGAATATGAATCACCCCCTTACCTTTCCCCTTCTTCTGACCAAGAGTTTTCTGAACAAGAGTCCTCTGACCAAGAACACTCTGACCCAAACTCCCCAACAATAGCTGAAATTTATGCTAAAAATTTCGCTCCACAACCCTCAACACAATCTGAAGTAACCTCACCCCTCCAAACTTCACTTCCACCACAACAAACAACAACCTTACCCTCTGAAACTCAACCATCTGATCTCTTCACCTCTAATATCACTCCACCATTTATTCCCGCTGTACCTGGACCAGACCCTGACCCATTAGACCTAAATCCACTATATGCTTCATCCCCTAGTCTTCAACCAGACGCAGATTCTGAACTTCAAGCAGAATCTGAACCTCAACAAACTGACCCTCAACCTCTAAATCTCAGCCCTCAAAACTCTCCACCTCATTCACCTGAACCTGAACCTGAACTTACCATACCTACCCTTGAGGAGGCCATTATACAGGTTGCAGAAGCTTCAGTCCAGAAGATCAAGTCTCTGGCTAAAAACTCTGAAGTTAGTGATGATCCTAAATCTGTTAGGACACACTGGAACAGAGTCATTAGTTGGATGACCTCTGAGTCTTATAGGCTGAAAAGTATCTCTGAACAAGTCAGAAATGGCTACATCAGAGACTCTGAGGAAAGACTCCAAGAGAGACTGGCTAGAGAAGCTGAGGCTAAGAGATTAGAGGAAGAAAGGTTGGCCAGGGAAGCAGAAGAAGCCAAGAGGTTGGAAGAAGAACGACTGGCAAAGGAAGCAGAACTTCTAAGGATTCAGGAAGCTGAAGCCAAGGCTCAGGCAGATGCAGAAGCCCAAGCTGCTGCTGAAGCTGAAGCTCAGCAGGCTCTGATTCAGGGGGAGTCTTCCTCTGCGATCCCTCTGATTCTTAACACTCTGAAAGAGATAAAGCAAGATCAGCAAGAGATCAAGAAAGATCAGAATGAGCTTCGTGCCAGGATGGACAAACAAGATGCTTTGAATGAAAATATCCAGAACATGTTTGCCATGTTGCTTCAGAGACTTCCTCAACCTCCAAACCCTTAGGCACTTAGGATTTATTTTGTTTGCTCGCCTAGTCTTTTTGCTTCTGTCCTTTTTTTGTTAGCTCTGATATTCTGTTGAATCTGATGTTTTGACTGCTGTTTGCCTTTGTGCTGTTTAATGAAGTGTTTTTCTCTTTATTATTTTTTTTATTCTTTTTATTTTTTTATGCCTTTTTTGATTATGCCAAAAAGGGGGAGAAATTATTAAATAGCTCTGATGAAAATTATGTCTAAAACCTTAAGCATTCTGCAACAATTATAGAAATAGTTCTGATATAAATAGCTCTGATTAAATAATAGCTCTGATTAAATAACTCTAACATTAAAATTAAGAAATTGCAGAAAGTTTTCAGAAATCTCATTGCTTGGAAAGCTCTGGTAAGAACTTCTGAACTCCCTAGTACTAACTCAGGGGGAGTTTTTGTCTATCTGATCTAATATTTTTCATGTTTCATCTGATAATTTTATTTGTTTTGTCATCATCAAAAAGGGGGAGATTGTAAGAACAAAAAGTGTTCTACAACAGACTCCATGATTTTGATGATAACAAAGGATGAAACCAAAAATGGCACCCTAACGAAAAGTTTCTAAGTGTGTAGGGTTCTAAAGAAAGAAGAAATAAATCTGATGATGTCATCAGATGCACAACAAGATCAGATACAAATTATCAAGTATCAGAAGCATCTAAAGTGGAATCTCGTTTCAAGAAGCTCTGACTCTGGACAAAACTACAAAGTATCAGAAGCATCTGAACATAAAGTAAAGTCTAGAAGCTCTGACTCTGAACAAATGCCTTCTGTAAATTCTGAAGTTATCAGCGCCATCTGAACTTTCAAGAGATAACATCAGAAGCCAGTTTCTCCAGATACACAAAGACTCTAATCAGAATTGTTAATCATGATGAAGTAACGTTTAAGCCAAGTTAAAGTTCTGCAAATGGATTTCCTCAATTAGAAAGAGACGTTAATCTCCACTTCCAAGAGAGAAGATACTAATTGTGGTAAGTAGTCACTTCTAAGATGAAAAAGTCTACTGCAGAAGCTATTAATGGAATGGCGTAATTACATCTCAATATCCAACAGATTCAACGCTACTTCAACTCTACTTCAACTCCTATAAATAGAGAAGAAATCTCATTCAGTAAACAAGAAATCACTAGCCAAAACTATACTGAAATTATATCACGCTCAAGAAAAACATCTTTGTTCTTCAAAGAATTTCACTAAGCTTTTGCTTATCAAGTGAAAAAATTTGTTCTTAAGTTTGTAATATTTGCTTTCTTAGAAGCACTCTAGATTACACATCTTGTATCTAATTTTTATTTGATTTCCTCAAGTGACTCTTTGTAGTCTGTAGACTTGAGAGGACTAAGAGATTTTCTTCTCTCTTAGGGGTTGTTTGTAATCTTTCAAGATTAGTGGATTAAGTCCTTGTTGAAGGCGAAATCACCTTGGCCGGGTGGACTGGAGTAGCTTTGTGTTATAAGCGAACCAGTATAAAATCATTGTGTGATTTCATTTTGCAAAAGCGCTTATTTTTTTTTAAACAATTCAAACCCCCCTTTCTTGTTTTTCTCACCTTCACAGATGACAGAACACCATCCTCAAATTTGTTCAAGTTAAAATCACCATGTATCCCTGTATCAGACTTGCAGGTACCGCCTGCGCAAGTTCCATGATGTCCAATAATACCATTGCTAGTTATTGCTCCTTGGTTAAATAATCCAACATGTGTGAACTCTGCATAAAATGCCAACTCATGACCTCAAGACACAAATTAAACATACAATACAAAACAAGCTTCACCGTAATGCAGGTCCTGAAGACTTGGTTGCTACAGAAGCTATGCTTGCTAAAATCACAAAGAACCCTGGAGAATATAGTGAAACATTTGTAGAACAGTTCAAGATATTTCATCGGGAACTCAAAGACTTCTTTAATGCTGGCAGTCTTGCCGAACAGCTAGAATCAATTTATGAATCTCTGGATGAATATGGCATGTCAGCACTTGATTCATTTTTTGAGTGCAAAAAGAATATGGATGCTACAGCAGAATCAACAACTTCAAAAGAACAAGGAGTTAAACTTTTATTTAAAACCATGGAGTCTTTGAATGCTTTGAGAGATACTATTGTGAAGGATCTTGAAAGTGGCCTCAGAAATGATGCTCCAGATTCTGCAATAGCCATGCGTCAAAAGTGGCGGCTCTGTGAGATTGGGCTTGAGGATTACTCATTTGTTCTTCTGAGCAGGCTTCTCAATGTGCTTGAAGTTATGGGAGGTGCTTCTTGGCTAGCTTCAAATTTGGAGTCAAAAAATGTTAACTCTTGGAATGATCCACTCGGAGCCCTTATTATTGGAGTTCACCAGCTGAAATTATCTAACTGGAAACCAGAAGAATGTGGTACTATCGAAAATGAGCTTATTGCCTGGAGCACAAGAGTTCTTTGAGGAGGCAAAATTTCTGGTGCAGACTCGTCCGATGCCAGCTGCTAGTATTGCTCATCGGGGAGGATATATAGATTCACAAAAAGAGGAAGGTCCTGCTCCCCTGCTATGGAGATTTTCAGACTTCTTGAAATGGACAGAGTTCACTCATTGCAGAAGTTACACCCTGCTAAAGTGGAAGTCTCTAATTTGATATCTCCTTTGGAAAATGTTTGCTTATCCAAAGTGCAATTCAACCCTGTCAAGAAAAAGATGAATAATTTCAAAAAAAAGTTGAAGTCTTTGAGAAGTACTTTGAGTCATATTACAGAAACTAATGATGAGGTAAAATCAAATGAGACATCAGAGACTATAAGCAACAAGACTCATCAGAAATATTTGCTGAATGACTTGTCGAACACCGGAAAGCATTCTGATATTAGTTCTGAGTTTATCAACAGAGAAACCAAGTATTCGGGCATAGCATCTTCGCCGGTTCACCTGCGTGGTAATCTCAAGTTGGAAAGCAAACAACATGATACCCCTTCATCAATCCACACCATGAGATGTACCTCAACATGGCTCCCATCATGACTTGTACTACAACAATGCCATTTTATGTGTTGTGCTGCACCAACTGAACCTGCAAAAACACATGCAACACACTTGCTCTAATGCTATGAATCAAATGCAACACAAAACCTGTTGCCACTTGAGTGAGTTCCTAAATCCTGCTAACAAGGCAACTGGAAACCATCTTCATACCTGTAGCTGGCATCACCAATAGCACGACAATTCAGCATCTTAATTACAAGAGACCGAAACAGAAAAAGGAAAGAAATTTGGTTAAGGAATTTTACCAAACATTTGGTGTGCGAGTTGTAAAGTGGCTGATACGACACCAATTCTCCAAAAATTCTCCTACCACTATGAGATGTTCTCATTGCCAAGCCGTTGGATACTGTTACGTGTCTCCAGACTTCTCTAGTTGTTATTCATTTACACAAGCATGATTTCTTGTAGTTCGGGTAAGCGTCAAATTAGTCACTGGAGGCAAGGTCACAAGGACGAATGTTGTTCTTTGATTACCACCACCAGGGAGGTCGACGGCGGAAATATTACCTGCAGAGCGTCGGTAGCAGAAACACAGTTTGGTCTTCATGAAATCAAAGGAAAATATGTTGAATCTTACGATGCTGCAAGAAAATCGTTTGGTGATAACTGTCATGCCAC
Organism: Lathyrus oleraceus; assembly: GCF_024323335.1. Taxonomy (NCBI): domain Eukaryota; kingdom Viridiplantae; phylum Streptophyta; class Magnoliopsida; order Fabales; family Fabaceae; genus Lathyrus; species Lathyrus oleraceus. The sequence continues at coordinate 432,239,889 of NC_066584.1, forward strand.
ATTTACGAAACCTGTCTGTAATGATACGCGCATAGCTTCAACGGACAGTGATGAAAATGAAACTGTGTTGCCCCCCTCATCACGCTTGGAATCGAAAAGTCCTGTCAATATTGAAGTTAGGAATTCAAGTTCAATGGGTCCTAAGCAATGTTAAATCTGCCACAAAGTTCAGTCCAAGTACAAATGCCCTAAATGCTATTTACCTTATTGCTCACTGGCCTGTTTCAAAAAACCACAAAGAACTTCCATGTGTCAATCCAACAAATTCAACACCGAAAACAACTGCTTTGGAATCACACGTAGAAAAGCCATCAGTTGTGGAAAATACTGTTTTGGAAGTAGTTGTGGAAAATACTGTTTTGGAAGCAGTTGTTGAAAAACCATTACTTGTTGATAAAAGAGGCCAGGTGTTGGACCAATTCCAATTGGAGGCTATAGCTTCTTCTAGTGAGATTCGTGATGCTTTGAATAATAAATCCCTTCAAGAACTAGTTCGCCGTATTGATTGTTCCCCAAATGCTGAGAATGAACTTGATAAAGCTATGGCAGATGAGGCATTTCGCGTGTTCACGGACAAGATTTTATCAACTATCAACCCCTAAGTGCGGAATGAAGAGTTTGCGGACAAAAGTCAGATATGAAACTGAAAATTCCGAAGTTATAGAGTCAGATACAACACAACTTCAGGATATACCTTCACAATTGAATGTATACGAGAACCAAAATGTGATCATAGCACAGCATATTCGTGTTCCAGAGACTGATCGCCGCCGGCTGACCTTTGGTACCGTCGGGATTGCAACGGAACTTGATTCTTTGATGCTTCAACCTCAGTTTCAATTAATAGGAGCTACTGAAAAGTCAAATGGAGAATCCACTACAAGCTTGACTGCACCCGCTTCAGAGTTATCCACCAGTAATGTTTCTGGGAGCAAGCAGGTGAATTTAAGTAATGACCATGTTAGAAGTTCCGAGTCCGAATCTTCAGCCTCTGGTGTTGCTTCTGAGCAACAGTTGCCCGATAACAAAGAATCCTCGAGCTCTCAGAATCTAGACAACTATGCCAATGTTGGATTGGTTCTCTCACCACATCAGGAGGTTTTGAACTCCCATGCTGCAAACAATGTTACCAAGTCATCCACATCTCGCAGCCAACAGGAAACCAAGTCAAAGAGCACTCTACAGCATTGTAGGATCAATTTTGAGCCTATCATGAACCTTGTAGAACCGAAACCAATGCTTCAAATTTTTGCTGCAGTAAAAAAATCAAAATAACTCAGTAAGGTGGTAAAAATTCACAAGCAACAAAAATGAAACATTTTCACAGAAGAAGTACAAGGTACATGTTACCTTTTTCAGAGCAAACACCAAAATGGGATAGACAACAGAGCAGCACAAAAAAGAAAGCACTTCCAATTCCATACTCTTTTGATCTCATCCAAACCCTAGCAATGGGATTATAAAAAGGGAGAAATCAGTGAGGGAAAAAAAACCCTAGAGAACACAGAGAGCTGGAGGCGAAAATCTGAGAAGAAACCCTAAAAATCCCAAAATCAATTACCTGGAGGCCAGCTTCTTCGTGTCCTTCACCACCACCGCCGTGACACTTTGTAAGTACTTCTCTTTCTTTCTTTTTTATCTTTCTCATGTGCTTGCTGTTGAAAATATTGTGAGAGTTGAGAGTGATTGAGAGGGGTTTGTTGAGAGCGAGAGAGGGATTCGTGTGAGAGATGGAAAGATGCGAGTGAGATGCTGAAGGTTTGAGCTCGTAAGGTGAGAGAGAGTGAGGGAGACGAGCTTCTGTTTCCATTTTCTTTTTTTATTTTTAATTAATTCTTTTATTATTTAATTTATTTCATTTTTAACACAAAAATCAGAAAAATGTATATGTTTTTATTTTCTTTTATTATTATTATTTACTTTTTATTTATTTAGCTTATTTTGTTTTTTAACAGAGATAATAAAAACCCATTAAAATGTTTGTTTTGTTTTTTTATTTATTTATTTTAAATCTGTTAGCCCAGTTCATATATTTATGGTAGTATCTCAATAGCAGATAGTATTGAGTGGCCTAGTGGAGAGAGTTTAGTTGCATAATATTAGGTGGAGAGGGTTCGACACTCATGTGAGGTTTTTTTTTGCTTATTATTTGATTTTATCTTCCTTTAGCATTTTTTATCCTCTTAGTATTTTATTAATATCTTCTTTTTATGTTTATTATACTCATAGTTTCATTTGTTAATAATGCAAATTTGTATTCTTTTAATTTCATCATTCATTCAAAACCGTTTCCAAACTATAAAAATCACACTTTTCTCGATTTAATATCGAGCCCATTTTTACACCCTTGTAAGTCGATTGCTTTTTAAGCATCGCCATCAACCTCACATAGCTTACTCTTGGGCTTTCTTACAATGAGACATGTTCCTTTGCACTTACACTCATACATTGTTTAATGCTTCATTATTTCATTCTTTGAGTATTTGATTCGATTATATATTTGTTTATACCTTACTTGTTTGATTAACTGTGGCCTACTTGTATGATGTATGAGGCATATATTTATATTGTTTGATTGCCATGACAACCCCCATTCATAACAAATGTATCCCTCTCCCATGAAATGTATAATATTCTTTCATTCTTTATTCATCTGTTAATACAAGAAATAAAATGAACAGCCGATAACCATTTCAAAACAAGACCAAAACCTCGATCCAACGTCGAGTAATCATTTTTCAAAACCTAACAGAACCAGCACGTATTCATCCACCCTTTTGTAAGTCGATTGCTTTATGCATCGCCATCAACCTTGTAAGTCGATTGCTTTGTGCATCGCCATCAACCTTGTAAGTCAATTGCTTCATGCATCGCCATCTACCCTTATCCCTAACCCTTCTCCTTGCTCCTTGCTCCACTCGTCAACTCTTGTTCCGATTAAGTAGCACCCATTAGATAGAACCCTTTGTATGATAACATAGGTAGAATTCCCATATTTCTCTGCATGCTAATATTAGGTAGATGTTCCCATTCGTAAATCCTAACACCTAAGTACATATTGCATGACAACTCTAGGGCAGAGCTTCCCCACTTCTAGACCTTTCTGAGCGTCTCCGATCTTGTGGCATGTAGTCCGTTCTATTGCAAAGAGGTAACTGCCTAAGACTCGATTCAGCGAGCTGCGACACCTACTGCTAGGATGTGAACACATTGCCCACTCTCCTTTGACACAACTGGTGTCCTCCTTTGTAAGTCCATATTCAGATGGCAACCCCCCTATTAAGGGGAACTACATCGCCCTGATCCTTGTTCCAGACGAGGTATGTAGGCAGGTGGTCGTGCGAGACCACTCCGGGCACCTTTCTTTTCTTTCTTTTTGTGTGTGTGCTTGACATTTATAGGCTCGAGTTCCCGACTCCCTATTAACTTGTTTGGTTGTTGTGTGCTTGGAAGCTGATGTAAGACCATCGAGTGGCATTCGGGTTCCAGTGTGTGTTTGCATGGTTCGGATGCTGATGTAAGTCCAGTGATTGGCAGTCGGGCTCCACGTTTGCCCTTTTGTGTGTGTTTTGGTTCGGATGCTGATGTAAGTCCAGTGATTGGCAGTCGGGCTCCATGTTTGCCACCTTTTTTGTGTGTAGGTGTCTTGTTTTGTTTGGCGTGCGTGTAGCCGAACTACGGCAACTCTGATTCTCATGTTCAGATGAGATACGTAGGCACAAGACGCGATGTCTTGCCGAGTTTGACTAACGACTAACAACTAATCCTTGTTTCTTTTCGCCCTCGTTGCGATCCTTTCTCTCGCCCTCGTTGCGATCAAGACCTTCCCTTTCTCTTGCCCTAGTTGCAATCGAGACCCTCATTCCCGTAGTTAGTTTGAACTACGTTTTGCTCTGATTCTTATTCCCGATGAGATACGTAGGCATAAGACGCGATGTCTTAGCGAGCACACTCCTCTTTAACCCATAGGTAGCCGAGCTACGAAGACTCTGATTCTCATTCCAGATGAGATACGTATGCAGTGGATGCGATATCTGTGCGAGTCATTTTTCTCTTGACCCTTTTAGTAAATAGTACATTAGATAAACACACACCCTTTAGACAAGAACAACAAGAGTGGATCCCGTAGAGTACTACGGATGCGTAGGGGTGCTAATACCTTCCCTTCGCATAATCGACTCCCGAACCCAAGATTTGGTTGCGAGACCTTGTCTTTTCCTTTCCTCTTTTTCAGGTTTACTTCGAGCGTTTCCTTTCCCTCCTTTGGGATAAATAACGCACGGTGGCGACTCTTCTGTCATTTTCTCTCGCCGGTTGTTTCTTCGCATACCGTATTTTTTCGGGTTGCGACAGAAAGTTGTTTAGAATGTCATTTAGAGTAACGTTTCTCTTGGAATCATTTTCATATGATGAAAATTGTAGGAGATAGGGTCTAGGGAGACCCAGTTTCGATCAGATGAATCCATCTGGCCAACCACCATCAACCAACTTGCTAACTTGCAATTCTATTGACTTTTTAGGGTCATGGTAGCTCATATATGCATAAGATGATGAAATTTTAAGTTCCCCTTGAGAAATTTGATCAATTGGTGGAGAAGCTTGTTGAAGAAGTTACTCAAGATACCCAGGTGAACTAGGGTTTCCAAGGTAAACCAACTCCAAAATCTTGAAGAATGCTTGATCAAAATAACATGTAGAGATCCTTAGGACTCATATATAATTCCTATAGCCATTATGGATCATTCCTTGGTTGTGCTCTTAAGCAATGAGGGTCTTAAACCCTAGATGTGGACTTGATAGATCAAGGTGATCATGCCCTACCTACAAAAGAGTTAGGCAAATGCAAAGACATATTTTTGGTATTTTGGTTAGTAAAATGATAAAATACAAGTATGATAAAATCACATGGTGCTTGTTGATCTCTTCCAAAATAAACCCAATGAAAGATGGGTAAGGAGGATGCCAAGGTATGATCCCAATGCTAATGCATATGATGAAATTTCATGAGGGATCTTAGGGTCAAAATTGGGGTCTTACAATCGGATGGTTACTACAGGAAGTTCATTGAAGGTTTTTCGAAGTTAGCATTTACGTTGACTCAGTTGACTCGAAAGAGTCAAGTCTATGTTTGGGATGTGCATTGTGAAGAGAGTTTCCAAGAACTCAAGAAGAAGTTAACGTTTGCTCCAGTTTTGATTTTGAGAATCCAAGTGAGTCCTTTGTTGTATATTGTGATGCTTAGAAGAAGGGTCTGAGAGGTATGTTGATGAAGAATAGTCGGGTTATGGCTTATCCTTCGAGGCAGTTAAGAGTTCATGAAAGGAATTATCCTACGCATGATCTTGAGTTGGCAGCAATAGTATTGATGTTGAAGATTTGGAGGCACTACATGTTTGGCTCCAGATTTGAGGTGTTCAGCGATCACATGAGTTTGAAATATTTATTTGATAAGAAGGATTTAAATATAAGGAAGAGGACATGACTCAAGTATCTAAAAGATTATGATTTTGACTTAAGTTACCATATGGGTAAGGCTAACGTTGTAGCTGACACATTGAGCAAGAAGTATTTACATATGTCAATGTTGATGGTTCGAGAGTTAGAGTTGATTGAGCAATTCAGAGATATGGGTTTAGTATGTGAAGAGACCCCTAATAGTGTGAAGTTGGGTATGTTGAAGTTGATGAGTGGAATTATTGAAGAGATCAGAGAGGGTCAGAAGACCAACGTGGGATTGGTTAACTGACTTTTGTTAATCAATAAGAATAAGGGTGGTGAGTTCATAATTAATGAGAATGGCGTGATGAGGTTCAAAGACATGGTTTGTGTACCAGATATACCCGAGCTTAAGAAGAGTATTCTTGAGGAGGGTCACATGAGTGGGTTATATAAGAATAAATCTAGTATCTACAATTTATCTCTAAGATTTTGATGATAACAAAGGATGAAACAAAAATGGTACCCTAACAAAATTCATCTAAGTGTGTAGGGCTCTAATCAAAGTAGTCAGATAGACATTCATCAGATATAAATACCAGTTCAGAATAATCACTTAGAAGATACTCAGTAGAAGCTCTGACTCTGATTAAAGGAAGCGTACAAAACAACAGATAGATCAGACACTCTGAAGCAGAAGAATGCACTCTAGGATCTGAAGTTTTTACACTCTGGCGATTTCATCAGGAAGACGTCAAGAACCTCTAAAGACAGTCGGCTGCAAGCAACTATCTGAAGATATACATGCTGAACAGAAACTCTGATATTTGAACATTCTAATTCAGAAATGATCTCCAAAGAATTAGCTATGAAGCGATCCACGTATGGCAAGAAACTATTTTTGGAAGAAAGTTATAACGCCCCAAAACTGCTTTAGAAAGAACACAGAGAGTAATGACATTAATCATCCATCATTGCCAAAGATCCTGTCATACAACGGTCTCCTCATTCAACTCCTATATAAAGGATGGATCACTTCGCTAAACAACAACGGAAAACACACGAGAATACAACACTACTTTCGTATCTATTATTCATTCTTTTTCTCACACGAGTTGCTGCTCTAAAAGTGTGAACAATTATCTTGTTCTTACCTTGTGTAATCTCTTCTTACCTAGAAGCACTAAGCATTACTGTAATTCTATTTATTTGTTGAATTCTCATCAAGTGACTTGTGAAGTCTGTAAACTTAAGAGGGATAAGAGATCTTTATCCTCTTAGACGATCTTTTTATAATCTTTCAAGATTAGTGGATTAAGTCCTTATTGAAGGCGAAATCACCTTGGTCGGGTGGACTGGAGTATCTTTGAATTTTAAGCGAACCAGTATAGAAATTTAGTGTTTATATTATTTATTTTTGCGTGTGTATATTTTCCAAAAGGTTTTTATTATCCTCAAAACAATTCAAACCCCCTTTTCTTGTTTTTCTCTATCTTCAATTGGTATCAGAGCTTCGGCTCTGTTATTGATTTTCTAATTAAACACCTAACAGTGTAGAGAGATCCAGCGTGAGAAAAACATTATGGCTAACACCAACGAAAGAGATAGTTACAATGCCAAACCTCCAATCTTTGATGGAGAAAATTTTGATTACTGGAAAGACAGAATCGAAAGTTTCTTTCTGGGTTATGACGCTGATCTATAGGACATAGTTACCATTGGGTACATACCTCCTATATCTGATGCTGGTATTGCTATTGCCAGAAACAAAATGACAGATGATCATAAGCGTAACTTCAAGAACCATCACAAAGCCAGAACAATACTGCTGAATGCCATTTCCTACAATGAATATGAAAAGATCACCAACATGGAAACTGCCAAAGAAATACTTGACTCCTTGAGGATGACTCACGAAGGAAATTCACAAGTCAAAGAGACCAAGGCTCTGGCTCTAATTTAGAAGTACGAAGCTTTCAAGATGGAGGACGATGAAGCTATAGAGGTAATGTTTTCTAGATTTCAAACTCTAATTGCAGGACTTAAGGTTCTAGACAAAGGCTACACAACTGCAAATCATTTCAAAAAGATTGTCAGAAGCTTACTAAAGAAGTGGAGACCCATGGTCACCGCATTAAAATTATCAAAGGATCAGAACAACATAATCCTAGAAGAATTCGTTAGCTTCCTCAGAAGTCACGAGATAGAACTTGAGGAAGATGAGCCCCAAAAGAAGAACAAATATGTAGCCCTGAAATCCAGATCTGAAAGACGTAAACCAAAAAGGAATAAAGCCCTCCAAGTTGAAGAAGAAGGCGATGACGACTCTGAAAAGGAAGACTCTGACGATGAAGAACAATTATCCCTTTTGACCAGAAGAGTGAAACAACTATGGAGAAAAAGGAATAACAACTTCAGAAGACCAAGACCCAAGGGAGATCGCTCAGAATCATCTTCCATAAGCAAATCAAACAAAGAGGTAACATGTTATGAATGTAAAGAAACAGGTCATTACAGAAACGAATGCCTAAAGCTTAAGAAGGAAAGCTCCAGAAGAGAAAGTTTCAAGAAAAACTCCTTTAAAACTAAGAAGGGACTCATGGCCACCTGGGATGACACTGAATCTGATTCATATGAATCATACTCTGAAGAACAGGAAAATGTGGCATTCATGTCTACCACTTCTGAAAACTCATCAGATAGAGAGTCTAATACTGAAGAGGTATTTTCTGATCTTTCTCGCTCTGACCTTCAATCATGCCTTTCTGAATCTCTAAACTCAAAAACTTAAACAAAAATTTAAAGCACTAAAAAGGGTCCTTGAAGGAACCACTGAAGAATGTGATAAGCTTGAGATAACAATTTCGGAATTAAAGGATGATATTCTGACTCTGACAAAAGAAAAGGAATCCACAAATAAACAATGTCTAAAACTTGAAGAAGCTTTATCTCAAGCCCCACAAACTTCCAACATAATTATATATAAATATGAAAAAGCTTTTCAAAAGTTTCTGAAAAATGGGATAGAAAGAAGCAGAATGGCTTCTATGATTTAAGGAGTCAGTCAGAATAAGAAAAGAGGAATAGGATATGATTCTAGTGAAGACAAATCTTCTACAGATGATAAACCTAAATCCCCATTTTCTTATCATTACACACATGCACAAACACAATGTTTTACTAATGCTAGAAAACCCAAAGTCTTAAGAAACTCTGGGAGAACTAATCTCAAAGGACCCAAAAGATTCTGGGTACTGTCGCATCTCGAAAAATACGATTCCTCGCGATGGTCGCGGAAATATTTATATTCGAACAGAGTCGCCACCGAACTTTATTTATCCCATTGAAGGAATAGGAAAATATCGATAAAACCTTTTTAAAAAATGGAATAATGGTCGTCGCAACCATATTCGGGTTCGGGAGTCGATTACGCAAGGGGAAGGTATTAACATCCCTCACGTCCGTTGTACTCAACGAGAACCTTTTAGTCTAATTTGCTATTTGAATGTTAGTTAAATGTTATTTGCTTTCTTCGAGTAATTAGAGTTGATAATAGAGAGGGATGAAGACCTCAAAAGGAGAAAAGGGGAGGTTTTTTATTAGTGTGCTCGCCAAGATCTCGCAATCTCGTGCCTACGTATCCTTATAGTGCAATAAGGAAATCAGAGCATTCGTAGTTCAGGCTACTACGAATATTTGGTGTGTTTTGTTTGATGAACAACTGTGTAGGTCGGCGTTCTAACGGCTAAACGCTGGCTTGTCTACTCTCAGTGGAGGCTCTAGCACTGGTTTGTTGTGCGCATTAGAAAGGATTGATAGTGTTCTTTTTGAGAGAAGGGTTTTGGTCACGCGGGGGGTGACGAGTTGATTTGATGTGTTTGATGTTTGATTGGTTTCGATCGCTCGGGGGCGAGAAGCTAGTTTGATTTGTTTCAGATGTTTTGACGAACGACAAAAGATTGAGCAATATGGTGCACACCAATCGTCCAATTCTTTCTAGGAATAATAAGGCGAACGCCTTCTACTCCTTTTTCGTTCGAGTTATTTTGAAAGTTTGTTTGTGGATGTTGAATGTGCACGGTAGTGAGGCGTACGCCTCCTACTTGCTTATTCAAAGAATAATCAGGCGTGCACCACTTATTCCTTTATCCAAGTTTATTTAGCGTGTTTTAGTCGGAAGTCGATAATTTGAGCAATGTGGCGAGCGCCAATTATTCAAATAATCGAGAGATGGTGAGGCGAACGCCTTCCATCTTTTATCATCCGAAGTTTAAATTGTAAAAAATATTCTTAGATGTTGTATTTGAAAATAATTTGAATTTGAATCGGTAGGTTTCGAAAAGTCGATGATTTGAGCAATGTGGCGTACACCAATTATTCAAATAATCACAGAATGGCGAGGCGAACGCCTCTCATTCAATCTATTGAAGTTTAAGTTATAGTTTATCTTGTGAAATTGGGTTTGATATGAAAAGGTGATTTTGAATTTATTCATTTGTGGTTTAATTTGACGACGAGAATTCGATCAATATGGCGTACGCCAATTATTCAAATAATCGAAAGATAGTGAGGCGAACGCCTCCCATCCTTAATTATCGGAAATAATTAAAAGAATTGGGAATTTGTAGTTGATTTAAAAGAAATGATTTGAAATATTATGGTTTGATGTTTTAATTAAATGACGAAAATTCGAGCAATGTGGCGAACGCCAATTATCCGAATAATCGAGAGATAATAAAGCGGATGCTCATTATTCTCCTTTTCATTTAAAGATTAATTGAAATATTTAATCAAAAGACAAAAATCTGAGTAATATGGCGAGCGCCAATCATTCAGATATTTGAGAGATGGTGAAGCGAACGCCTACCATTCTCCTTTTCATCCGAAGTTTAATTTGCAAAAATAAAATTTTTAGGAATCATGTTGATTTGAAAATGATTTGAATTTGATTTTACATAATTAATCGGATTTAGATAGAAATACTTGGCATTGGACCCAAATTTCGTCCTAATTAGAATAAAAAAGGTAATTTATTTATCTATCAATATTTATAATTAACCACTCATTTAATCATATATCCTAACAAAATTTTAAATGAAATTATAAAAAAAAGATTAACCTCAAATTGCAACCATAATATTTTACTATTATTATTATTATTATTATTATTATTATTATTATTATTATTATTATTATTATTATTATTATTATTATCATTATTATAATTATTATCTAAGCATTTAACTAAAGTATCAAAGTAGGAAATAAATGAATGTGTGAACTCTAACAATTTAGGATGCATTTTACAGAGAATCCACACGGGTTAGGCCCTAAGTGGCCAACACCCTATAGTCCAAACCAAATCTAATATGGAATAAAACACAATGAAATATGCAGCTTCCCCACTTCATCCATAAAGCCACGCGGAAATAAGCATTGGAAAATGAAAAGAGAATCAATTCCTACTGACAATTAATGGACATAGTGATGAAAATAAAAGGTACAAAAATAGGATATGTGGAATCCAAAGGTCGCTCCCACATGTCCCTCTCGGCATGCAACTTTTGATCTTTTTCTATCTTTTCTTTTTTTGAAAAAAACAATTAATAATTAAATGCTCTTGAAGGTAATATATGTTTCCAATATTTCTTAACCATTTCAAAAGACTCTTCTGCCACATGTCAGTGAGGAAAAGGAGAGTTTCATTCATTTTAATAAACATTAAATCTAATCATGAATATGACTTTAACGATTATATCTTTTATCTTTTTATCTCCTCTCTCAATCAAGCTCGATTGAGCTCTCTTTCCCACCTCCATATCAAAAAAAAATTATGCCTTCCAATACCTTTCCCTTCTCTCCTTTCATCATGAGAACCAAAAACTCTCTTCAAAATACACACATCAGATCCGCATCTACCCTCAAAACCACAAAAGATAACCACAAATCTAATAGATCGGAAAAAGAATTATGCATTCTAACATAAAGAACCTTCTCCTAACCGATTCACAAACAAGCCAATGGAATGGGGAAATAAATGAGCAAGTGTGCGATATTGTTAATAAAACAAGAAATCAACAACAGAAAACAATGAGTAAAGACTCGACCAAAGATGAAATTTCTGGCAAGAGTACCTTTGAAGAAATTTGACTTCAAGGTGTGTCGCCTCTCTCTCTCTGTCCTCTAAATCTCTTTTATCTACTCCTTTCCTGTTTCTAGTTGTCGTCGGTTCCCTTGATGTTATCTCTGCTAGGGTAATGGTTTTGGGGTAAGTCGCGGCTTAGTTCAAGTTTGTTGAGTTTCAGTATGAAATTTCAACAAACTTCAAAAGAAAGATTAGAGCTTTAGTGATGTTTTTGCTTCTATTTCTGCAGAGTAACGGTGCTGGAAAAGGGTTTTTTTTTATGAAATATTGCTATGTTATTCTTGATGTGTGTTCTAGGTTTTTAGAAGAAATCTTTTGCTGTGCATATGCTGTTGTTTTTGTTAACCTCTCATCTGTTGTTATTATGAAGAAAGGATTAAGCCTTAAAACACTCCTGTTTCTTTTTGATTTTCTCATCCCAGATTATGTGGGATTTGATCTGTTCTTATTTAAGCCATTGTTGCAATGCCTTTTCAGATGTTCCAATTAATCCTCTGGATAAAGCTTTGAACTTAGTAATTTGATTAGTTGTTTTTTCAGTTTTTTGAGTGCTTTTTAAAAAGTACTTTTTAAATAAGCTATTTTTCTCTGCAGGTTATAGCTCTAAGATGACCTGATGGAATGGAAGGTGGCTGCTCCAAGCTTCAAGATACCCTGTTTTTGTGACTAAGTCCAAAGTGATTTCATCCTAATTGCTTGGTTTTGGTCATTAGGAACCTATTTCCATCTGTAGCAATTTTTTCACTGTAATTACTTAGTTTAGTTTTTTTTAGACAAAATGTGTGTTTGGATTATTTGGGACTTATTAAATTAAATTTTAATTATGTAATTACCTTTTAATCTTTCAAAATTTAACTCAATATTTATTTATGTTAATCATTCAACTTTTAAAAACAACAAATTTCTAACTTAAGTATAATGACTTAATTTTAAAAACAACAATTCTATTTTAAATACAAAAATCTAAATATGGGACTTTAAAAAACAACACAATTCTATTTTAAATAAATAAAAAAATCTAAATATGAAACTTTTAATTTAAAAGCGACACATACATGTTTCTAAAAAATGCAAATTTAATTTGGGAACCCATGAAGAACTTAGAACTTGGTATAAATATTTGGAATGTGTAAATGGACTAGTAAATAGTGATCATAGAAATAATAACGTGGCTCTTAGGGCCAGTTTGTTTTAGCTTTAAAAAAATTGATTTTTTCTTTGTATTTTTGAAAATGGATTTTGCATAAATATTTTTCAAAATATTACAAGTTTTTTTAAATTTACTTTTGATAAATTAAAAGATTGAATTGTTCATTGTATAACATAAACATACATTATTGAAGATCAAAACATAGTCAAAATCACAATTTTAAAAAAAAAATGTATCTCAAAAATGATTTTTAGAAAAAGCTATTTGAAATAGCTTCTAAATTAAGTGATTTTTTGAAATTTTGATATCCAAAAAAAGTTTTGATAAAATGATAAAATACCTAAAATAACATTTTAAGAATAACTATTCAAACAAAATTTTCATTTGAAGCTTTTATGAAAAGTTTCTTTGTAAATTTTTTTCACACTAAAATATATAACACTATAAAAATCATTTTTAAAAAAAGCCAAAACAAACGGGCCCTTAATACTTACTAATAGAAAAAATAGATTTTGGATTAGTAATGTAAAAAGATTCAAACCACATTTTAGATTATGAACACACTTATGCAAATGGGCATTTGAAATAAAAAGATCTCATGGGTAAACCACAAATGGCCGGACAAAATTGGGGTATGACAGGTACCAAAGGATAAGATAGTTTATGTTGCAGATATCCTATGCAGCAGAGTTAAGATACCAGTCATGGTGCCTAGACTCTAGGTGCTCGCGACACATGACGGGAAGAATGCATATGTTCGAAAGCCTGGAACTTAAGGATGTTGGCTTCGTAGGTTTCTAAGGAAATCAGAAAGGAAGAATCAGAGGCTCTGGAACTATTGGTAATGGATTTCTTCCCTCTATATCTGATGTTCTCTATGTAGAAGGATTAATGCATAACCTGTTATTAATAATCCAATTAAGTGATAACAGTTATGATATAATCTTTAATCAAAAAACATGTAAAGCAATTAATCAGAATAATGGAACAGTTCTATTCACTAGCAAGAGGGAAAACAACATTTACAAAATAAACCTTTCAGATCTAAAAGATCAAAATGTAAAATGTTTAATATTTGTACACAAAGAACAACGAAACTGTTTCACTCAAATGGAATATCCCATGATTTCTTCTGCCCTAGAAATCCACAATAAAATGGAGTTATAGAGATGAAGAATAGGACATTCCAAGAAATGGCCAGAACCATGATCAATGAAACAAATGTGGCTAAGCACTTTTGGGATGAAGTAGTAAATACAGCGTGTTATATTCATAATAGAATCTCTGTAAGACCTATTCTAGAGAAGACTCCCTATGAACTGTGCAAGGGAAGAAAACCCAACATTTCTTACTTCCATCCTTTTGGATGCTCTTGCTTTATTCTTAATACTAAAGAACATCTGAACAAGTTTGATTCAAAAGCACAAAAAGGTATTATCCTAGGATACTCAGAACACTCTAAAGGCTACAAAGTATACAACACAGAAACCAAAATTTTGTAAGAATCAATACATGTTAGATTTGATGATAAGCTTGACCCTGAAAGGTCAAAGCTAGTTGAGAAACTTGCAGATTTGGAGATAACTCTTGCAGTTTCTGACGAAAAGACTAAAACATCAGAAGAAGCTATGAAGCAAAGTCCAGAAGCAACTGAAATCTCAACTATCCAGAAAAGATCAAGAAATCTCCCAAACATCTCTGAAGAATTGATTCTGGGAAACAAGGATGAACCTGTCAGAACAAGGTCGACATTCAAAGTATCTGAAGAAACTCCTATGGGATTAGTATCTCTGATTGAGCCTACTTCTTGTGATGAGGCACTTCAAGACAATGATTGGGTTCTGTAAGACCCCAATTTTGGGCCCTAAGATCCCTCATGGCCCATATCATATCATATCATGGCCTCAAGGATCATTGCATGCCCTAGCTTCCCTCCTAGTGGGTTGGTTGCCTTGTGAGTTGGTTCTTGATCACCAAGCATACTTTGCATTTGTATATCTTTGCCTTTCATATGTTTACTAACCAAAAAGTACAAAAATATTGTCAGTTTAACCTTGTTACTTGCAGCTGAAGCAATCATCAGCCAATTAGGTCAAAGACAGTCAACAGTCAGTCAAAGCAATGGATGGTGGCCATTCTTGCAGAATTTGGGCACCATGACCCATAATCAAGAGTTCATACAACTTGGGACATCATTTGAAATCAAGTTCTCAAGGAATTAGGGTTTGGAATTCATCAGAAATGCTCCAGTCATGCAAAACCCTAGAAAAGTCAACAGAAAGTCAAACTTGGTCAACTGTGGATTTAATCAGTGATTTGATGGATGGAATTGATTTGAAGGAGCTCATTCATGCTTATACAAGCCTCATATATCATGTCCAACCTCATCATGGAAGAAAATCAAGCAAAATCAGAAATTTCCCAAAATAGAAAGCGGACCTGTAATTTTAACTGCCAAAAATGGAAACTTCTTGATCTTAAACTTACATCATGATACAAGCTTCAAATGAATTTTTGCCCAACATGAAAGTTGAAGATCTTGTTCTCCCATTTTCAAAAAGTCCAAGAACTCTCAAATCCCATGGATGGTTTGCAAGATATGATCAATTCAATTTCAAAAATTTGTGAACTTCAAAGAGCCATATCTCATGAACCATAAGGCCAAATTTGGTGGGGTTTTTTTCTACAAACCACATTTTTCCTCCTCTTTCCAAAAATATAAATTTCATCCTCCAAAACCTTGCCAATCAAAATGGCATTTTTGGCTTTGACTTTATTCATTTCAAGTTTGACCAACCATTGACTTTTTGAATTAAGGCTTTTCACACCATTTGGCCAATTGGGAAATGTTTGGTGTGTTATTTGAGACATGTTTTAAGGCCCAAATCATGCAGAACTTATACCTCCATGTGCATATTTTGAAAATTGGCAAATGATGCATTTTGGTCCTTTTAAACAAAACAAGCTTACCACTCCATAAGGAAACACAAAACAGCAAGAGTAATGGTCATTTGCAGCATGTTACAAAGCACATTTCGTGCAGACTCACACCCCATTGCCAAGTTGGTGAAAGTTAGCAAAATGACAAAAATGCTTCATTTGAACTAATCTTGTTTAGCACTTCATTAATCAACATTAAACAGATGTATATAACCTTATTTTCTGCACAACTAAACCCTAGTAGACACAGCAGCCATCACAGAAAATATCCTCATTCTCTCATTTCCCATTTTTTTGCTCGATTTACGTTTTTTGCCAAAAAACTCCAAAATACTCGAGCAGCTTTTGTTTGTTCCATGACCTAGACAATATTTGGAAGCTTTTCCAAGCACAGTTCATCACCTGCACAGCCATTTTCTTGCTCTGTTTTCTTCATGGACATGAAATGGTGAATTGAGATTTAGAGGGTTCTAAGCTTTACTGAGCTGGTTTTCTTCAAGTGTTCAACATCTCCAAGCACTGTGGACACCTGTTTGTGCCTGCATCACTCAAAACACCACTGCTTCCTCCATTTCTTCATAACCAATTTGACTTTTTCAGGTACACTTTAGTTGCTTTAGTTGCTTGCTTTGCTATTTAGCATTTGCTTTGAGGTATAAACCTTTCTTCTTCATGTAGTCTGGAGACCCGGTCTGTTATTTGACCGGGCAAACTGTCTGAAGTCCTCCTTAAGAGGCAATGCTTGTGTGTGTTTAAAATTGTCCCAAGCAGGAAAAGTCCTTCAAGTAAGGCAATTGGTGGAAGGTAGGGATAAGCAACCTATCCCCTACTATTCAGTGAGTCCTCTCTTTGCTCCCATTACATGGTTGAAGCATTGAGATAAAAACCCAAGATCTAATCGAGTCAATAATGGGGAGAGAGTTCCATCTTTCTGAACTCCCCCACATTCTATTATTTGATGTTCTCCCTGATCAGGGATAGAAGCAATGAGGCACACCCCTCATCTCCTATTCATCTGCTTCACCTTAGCCTCTCAATGGCAAGGTTAAGAGCGACATTTACCTATTACAGTGGACTTTCATAGTCAAACCCTCTTGTGTGAGCCCCCTTGTTTGGCTATAGAGTGTGCTGTTTGTTATTTATTGATTGATTGCTTGCTTCATATGCACATGTTTGCTTGTATGCTCTATGCATCTATCATCATTAATTGCTCATCAATGCATAATCCTCTCATTTGTCTTTATGACTTGTCATTTGCTGTTTACCCATTGAGGACAATTGTAAGACCATCCATTGGCCATTGCTCCTATGATATGGAAGTGAGTATAAGACCATCACCTTGGCCACTCATCCTATCTTTGCTTGATGCTTTGTATGTGAGGATACAACTGTAAGTCCCTGCAAGTTGGCATTTGTTTTCCTAGGATCATACTGTGTATGTTAGAGTAAGCCCAGACAGATTGGCATCTAACATCCATGTTTTGTTTTCTTTGTTTATGTGAGGTTGCAACTATAAGTCCCTGTAAGTTGGCATTTGCTTTCCAGTGATCATATGTTACTCTTATTCTTGTATGTGAGGATCCATTGTAAGTCCCTGTAATGTGGCATTGGTTTTCCTATGAGCATCTGTGGAGTTAACCTAAGTCCAGACAGATTGGCAGTTGACTTTCCATGTTTCATCTTTGTTTTCTTTTGAGGAGATTAGTGTAAGACCATTGAGTGGCCTCTGATATCCATTTCTGTTTTAGGAGACTGGTGTAAATCCATCTATTGGTATCCGGTATCCACCTTTTGTTTCTTTGTTTGAGGAGATTAGTGTAAGACCATTGAGTGGCATCTGATATCCAGTTTTATTTTAGGAGATTGGTATAAGCCCAGTGATTGGCATCCGATATCCGCTTTTGTTGACTTCCTTGTTTGTTTGTTATTATCCATTGCTTATTCCAAAGGACACACTTGAATCATCTGCTATATGGTCTCAAGAAGTGAACCTTCTAAGAAGTTTTACTTTCCATCTTCATCCATTCATCATTCATTATGTCCTAAACCTTTTCACACATTAGTTTTCAAACTTGGCATAGATATTGTGCAAACATCTTCATGTTTTTCTAACTAAAAACCTGGACCCCAAGTCCTTGACTTTTTCCAAACCCCATTTCATAATACTTCTTTTGAATCAATCCTAATCATATTTTGACTCCATTTTTCATAATCACAATCAATTAACTTCACACATTCAATTGTTTTGGCTTTGTCCATTGTTAATCTTTTCATGCATTAGCCATAGGTTTCAATTATCTTTGTGGTTGATGTAAATCTTGCCTATCCTTAGTGAGTCGACAGTAAGACTTCCGTACTGAAAACAGGGCTAACCCCTCTAGTACGTCGAAGCTATCCTCGCATGGTGGATGTTGTTTTTGGTCGAGTGTTCTCCCATTGATAATGAAAAGCCTCAGTGCTTGTGTTTAAAACTGAATCCACCAACCTTTTGGAAATCTTTTAGCCGAACTACGGCGTTTTGATCCTTACCTTTGATGGAAGGTACGTAGGCAGCGGGTTCATCCGTTCAAACCCAATAACCCAATAAAAATTGTATATTCTTTTCTCATCATCCCAATCATGTTTGCACAATACTTATGTCATAACAAATAACAATCTTATACAACAAGTGTGAAAAGGGCTCCCTAGGAGTACCTAGGACGTAATGGGTGCCTAACACCTTCCCATTGCGTAATTTACCCCTTACCCAGAATCTCTGATCTTTTTATTAGTTTTCTACGTGTAAAACTTCTTAGGCTTTTGTTCGCTTTTTAGCCAGTCCTTTGGATAAATAAAAGTGCGGTGGCGACTCGAAATTTCAATGTATCTCTTGCTTATGGTTTAATCGATAGATCATATAGCGACGAATACACCGCTACAGAAAAGTGGCGACTCTGCTGGGGAAAAGCTGTCGATCCTTGGTGGTATTGCCTACTTTTCACCCTTGTTGTGATATATTATTATCTGTCATTTGACATATTTTTGTACAATTTGGGATCACTGTATTGATTGTAATGTTTGAATTGCTTGATATACATTTGCTGTTTGCTTTGGTGATCTGTGAGATGAGTTCTGTACCCGAACTCGAGTGCTCTCTAGGATAGGAGAATGGCATAGTCCTGTTGACTGGTGTGGAGTATTCCTTAGCCAGTTGACTTGCGAGCCCATTCACTTGGTGGAGGTCATGTTGAATTAATAATGTCACACAAGTTATTTGTGGTTAGGCATTATTCCTTCAATCATGTTCCGCAGAAGCCAAGGACCTTAGTTTACCAAACCCATCTTGGCCTATTTTTAGGACCGTAGTGCGGAGGTCGTTCAGATGTCAGTTCTGATGCGATTGTCACGCGATACTACACTCATAAGAGTTTCTCTTGAGAATATTCTTAGAATACGAGTATTCGTTCCTCCGATAATATTCGAAAGATGGAACGATGATTATGGGAACCTCTGATAGAACATGTCTGGCAGGTTTAAACCCTAGTACACTCCCTTTGGGTGGTTCTTAACCGAGACTCCATGCTCGTGACTCTCAACAAACCCGTGATTCGTGGTTGAGTCGTTCAAACATTGTTAATATCAATGGATCCCGGATCAGGTGTAAAACCTAAAATCCACCAAAGCGGCTGGTTGATATTAAGAATGTTAGAGCCGGTTCATGTACCGTTAATATCAATGGAACTTGGGTGTCGATAAGGTGAAAACCTAAATCCACCAAAATGGATGATTGATATTAGGGATACATAGAGCTTTCCCACGACCTTTGTTTGGTGTGCTTTGCTTGATCCTTGAGTGTGTTTGTTGCATTCATGCATTCACGCATTCATCCGCATTCATGTCATCACAAAAAGAAAATTTTCAAGGAACTTAAAAAAGGGTTTATTTGCAAAATTTTCAGACATGGAAAGACCAAAGAGGCATACAAAGAAGTACAGCTTTAGACAACCCGATGTAAAAGAGTTAAGGAATCTGACATCATATGTACTAGATCCCTTGGGTTTCAAAGCTCGATATGGGAAGCTCCTACCTCTGCTCACCACTCAGGTTGACGAAGGGTTGATGAGTACTCTAGCTCAGTTCTACGATCCGTTGCATCATTGCTTCTTATTTCCGGACTTTCAGCTGTTGCCGACTTTGGAGGAATATTCTCATCTCATTGGGATTCCAATTCTGGATCAAGTGCCGTTCAGTGGCTTAGAGGATATTTCATCTGCTCGAGAGATTGCCAGCTTGTTGCATATAGATGAAGATCTGATTAGAGCTAACCTGACTACCAAAGGCGGAATTCAGGGTTTTCCTTCCGAGTTCCTCATTGCCCAAGCTACCTTTTATGGGAAGTCCATGAGTGAGGATGCCTTTGAGGCTCTATTCGTGCTGCTCATCTATGGATTAGTGCTATTTCCCAACTTCGACAAGTTCGTGGACATGAACGCCATTAGGATCTTCTCAGTTCTTAATCCAGTTCCGACCTTGTTGGGCGATGCCTATGTCTCCTTGCACCTAAGGAATATGAAGAATGGAGGAGTTATTGTCTGCTGTTTACCCCTGCTGTACAAGTGGTTTATTTCGCACTTGCCGCAGACAGTTGCTTTCAAGGAGAACAAGGGATGTCTACGGTGGTCTCAGAGACTCATGTCTCTCACCAATGATGATATCACCTGGTATGATCGCGTGTATGATACCGTCCAGATCATTGACTATTGTGGGGAATTCCCTAATGTGCCTCTTCTTGGTACATGTGGTGGGATTACCTACAATCCTATTCTTGCACGTCGTCAGCTTGGGTTCCCCCTGAAGGATAAACCTAATAACATTCTGTTAGAAGGTGTGTTCTTTCAGGAGGGTAAAGATCCCCAAGGCCTGAAATCCAGATTTGTCCGTGCTTGGCGCAGTATTCATAAGAAGAGGAGGAACGAATTGGGTCCAAAGAACTGCATTGCTTTGGAGCCATACACCTCTTGGGTCAGACAGAGAGCTGCCACTTACTTGATGCCGTATGATCATCCAAGGCCTACACCGTTGGATGTGGCTGGGCCTTCAACCCTCCCTACCCAACGTGTAGAGGAGTTGAGAGAAGAAGACCTTTCGCGTGCTTGGATCCGTGAGAGAGAGGAATTGCTGCAGCAGCTCAAGGAGAAGGACGCTATGATTGAGTTCCTCGAGCATCGAGTGATCGATGATCCGAACGACGCTTGGACTTCTCTGCTTCCTCAGTCTTCCAAATTCTGGAAAAGGAAGTACGATCGACTTGCAAAGGAGAAAGCTGACATGGAAGCGGCCTATGAGAGAGAGATCAAGAAGTTGCGCACTTCTCGTCTTCCAGCATCCCGAGCTTTTAGGGATCCATAGGATGTCATTTACCTTTTCTCTTTGTAATTTAAAATGCTGTACTTTTTGTCTTGATGTATTGAATGAAATATTTTCCATGAGGAATCAAAAATGCTTAAATTAATCAAAATATTGCAAATAATACCCTAAGGATTCCTTGAAAACAAAGCATTTGCACAAGCATTTCATGCATCATTCTTGCATAAACAGGTACCCTTTGTTTCTGGTCTTCTTGTCCTAACCTCTGTTCTTCATTTATTTTGAAGACAAGCTGATTCACCGGTATTATACACGAGTCAACTCTGCAAGAATCATGGAGCAGTTGGAACAAGAGAACAGAGAATTGAAGGAAGAGGTCGCCAGACTTGGCGCTTTGATGGAGCAACTCCTTGCCGCTCAGAATCAACCTGCTCCGACGCCTGCAACTCCTGCTCAGAGGACAGTCATTTCAGAAGTAGCTACTTCTACAGTGCCAGTCAGCACCCACGCGCCCAATGCCATGCCGCCCGGGTTTCCTTGGGGCATGCCCCCAGGTTTTATGCCAGATATTCCTGCGCCAACCTTCGCTCAAATGCCGGCGTCTAGCTCGGTCCCTATCGCCGCTCCTCCTGTCGTGCATACTATGCCAAGGGTAGACGACATCATCTATCACTCCGAGCCATCTGAGGGCACAGACGTTCATGAAAAGATGGATGCCATGAACGATCAATTCCTTGAGCTGAGAAAAGAATTGAGGACCCTCCGTGGAAAAGACCTATTCGGCAAGTCTGCAGCCGAACTCTGCCTAGTTCCCGGTGTCAAGATACCGATCAAATTCAAGGTCCCGGACTTTGAAAAATATAAAGGGAACACCTGTCCGCTTGCTCACCTGGTCATGTACGCCAGGAAAATGTCAACACAGACTGATAATGATCAGCTCCTGATTCATTATTTCCAAGACAGTCTATCCGGTGCAGCGCTCAGATGGTACATGAGCTTGGACAGCGCCAATATCAGATCCTTCAATGACCTTGGCGAAGCTTTCGTCAAGCAGTATAAGTACAACGTCGATATGGCGCCTGACCGAGATCAACTCAGGTCCATGTCGCAGAAAGACAAAGAATCGTTCAAGGAGTACGCCCAGAGATGGCGAGAGCTGGCAGCTCAAATCACTCCACCGCTGGAAGAGAAGGAAATGACCAAGATTTTCCTGAAGACTCTTGGCTCATTCTATTATGAGCGGATGGTAGCAAGCGCTCCCTCTGATTTCACCGAGATGGTGAACATGGGGATGCGTCTCGAAGAAGGTGTCCGTGAAGGACGGTTGGCTAAGGATGATAGCTCTTCCTCTAAACGATATGGGGCGTTTAAGAGGAAAGAAGGTGAAGCACATGCCGTTCAATCTCAGCCCAAACACAGAAGACCCTCTGTTCAGAGGAATCCTGCACGACATGCCAGTCATCAGCACCAGGTGGCTCACGTAGCACCTGTTTTCAAGGACAATACTCCTCAGCATCAGCAATATCAACATCAACAGTATCAGCATCAGCAACAATATCAACAACCGCAGTACCAACAACAACAATCTCGTCCACAGCAACAGGCTTACCAGCCTCGTGGGAGTACGAGTAATCAAGCAAACATGGGTTATGAAAGGAAGAAGATCAGTTTTGATCCGATTCCTATGTCGTACGCAGAGTTATATCCCTCTCTAATAGAGCGAAAGTTGGTTTCTCCGAGAGATCCTCCGGCTATACCGGTCAACCCTCAATGGTGGTATAAGCCTGACCTGCACTGTGTCTATCATTCTGGCGCTCCGGGCCATGACATAGAAAATTGTTTCCAGCTGAAGACTAAGGTGCAAGACCTTATGAGAAGTGGAATCCTGAGTTTTGAGGACTCAAGCCCGAACGTCACCAAGAACCCATTGCCTGCGCATGGGAAATCTGTCAACATGATTCAAGAATGCCTTGGGAAGTACAAGGTCAAGTATGTCAGCCACATCAGGCAGTCGTTGGTTGAATTACATCGGATGCTGTGTCAGTACAGCTACTTGGAGCATAACCACGACAAATGCCGCGTTTGCTCAATTAACCGTTTGGGTTGCGACCAGGTCCGCGAAGAACTTCAGAAGTTGTTGAATGAAGGTACCATTGAGATTCTCCAGAATCGCAATGTTGATGAAGTTGAGCCTGAAGTGAATGTCATATCACCAGTGTTCAAGCTGCCCGAGCCAGTTGTTATCCGCTATAATAGCAACAAGCCGAAGGCTTCCCCTTCCTTGGTCATTAAACCAGCTGGCCCTGTGCCCTATTCATCTGACAAAGCTGTACCCTTCAGATACAATCCTGTTGCTGTCCAGGATGGGGTCGAAGTGCCTTTGCCTTCAACTTCCGTAACCAATATTGCTGATGTCAGTGGGTTGACCCGGAGTGGTCGTGTGTTTTCCGCACCTGCTAAAGCCCCTGTTGCTTCTGAATCCGTTGAGCGCCCTGTGGGGACTGCTGAGAATGTTCAGAATCCGGCACTTGATGTCGCCAAACCCTCCTCATCCGTACAAAAGACTCCTGTTTCTTCAGGTGGCCCAAGTGGCATTGTTGATGAAGAATCTGATGAGATGCTGAGGCTCATCAGAAAGAGTGAGTACAATATTGTAGACCAGCTTCTACACACGCCCTCCAAGATTTCCATTCTTTCTTTGCTGCTGAATTCAGAACCCCATAGGGAGTCTCTGCAAAAGGTCTTGGATCTGGCGTATGTTGATCACGACGTCACCCTTGAGCAATTTGATAGTATAGTTGCAAACATCACCGCTTGCAACACTTTGAGCTTTTGTGACGCTGATCTCCCTGAGGAGGGAAGAGACCACAACATGGCTTTACACATCTCTATGAATTGCAAATCTGATGCAATGTCCAATGTGTTGGTAGACACTGGATCGTCCCTTAATGTATTGCCGAAATCCACACTCTCTCGTCTGTCATATCAAGGTCCTCCTATGAGGCAGAGTGGGGTTGTTGTGAAAGCATTCGATGGGTCGCGCAAGACCGTGATTGGGGAAGTTGATCTCCCAGTCAAGATAGGACCAAGTGATTTCCAAGTTACTTTCCAAGTAATGGATATCCACCCATCATACAGCTGTCTCTTAGGCAGACCATGGATTCACGAGGCTGGCGCCGTGACATCCACCCTACACCAGAAGCTGAAATTTGTGAAGAATAAGAAATTGGTTGTAGTAGGGGGAGAAAAGGCTCTCCTGGTTAGCCATCTGTCTTCTTTCTCGTATATTGATGCAGAGGATGAAGTTGGAACTCAGTTCCAAGCTTTATCTATTGATGAACCAATCGAGAAGAAGTCTCCTTCATTCACTTCCTACCGAGATGCGAAGCTGGCCATCGAATGTGGTGCAGTTGCTGGATTAGGGAAGGTGATTGAACTTGAAGACAATAGATCCCGGGCTGGTATTGGCTATGGTTCTGGGGCATCCAATGAGCAAGGTCTGTTCAAGAGTGGAGGGTTCATTCACGCCGACCAACCTGAAGGAGAGGAAGCTGCCGCCATCATTGAAGAGGAAGCAGAGGACATGAACAATTTTGTTATTCCTGGTGGTGTCTGCCACAATTGGGTCGCTGTAGATGTTCCTACAGTCATCCATAGATCAGAGTAAATTGTTCACTTTGTTTAAAACCCTTCTCCCATGCCAAAAGGAGAAGTGATGACATTGTTGGCAGCATTTAATACAATGATGTTTTCATTCAATTAATGCATTAACATTTGTTTTTCCTTTGTTTTCACTTTTTGCTTTTCTGCATGAAATCAGTGATCACAAAAAACCATAAAAACAAAAAAAAAAAGCAAACATTTTTCATCTGCATAATGGTTTGCTTGTTTAAATGCTGAAGTTTTTTCCTTAATCAAAATCATTATGCAGATCGATCCTAAAACCCATTGAACATAATGATCCAACGCCATCTCCCAATTTTGAATTCCCTGTATTTGAGGCAGAAGAAGATGACGTTGAAGGGGTTCCTGATGAGATTACCCGTCTCCTTGAGCACGAAGAGAAGATCATTCAGCCGCATCTCGAAGACTTGGAAACAGTCAACTTGGGGTCTGAGGATTGTGTTCGCCTGGTGAAGATCGGGGCACTTCTTGAAGAGTCTGTCAAGGAAGATTTGATCAGTTTGCTACGAGAATATTCAGATATCTTTGCTTGGACCTATGAAGACATGCCGGGTTTAGATACAGATATTGTGCAACATTTCCTGCCTTTGAAGCCTGAGTGCGTGCCTGTGAAGCAGAAGCTCAGAAGAACTCATCCAGATATGGCAGTAAAGATCAAAGAGGAAGTTCAGAAGCAAATTGATGCGGGGTTTCTGGTGACTTCTACATATCCTCAATGGGTGGCCAATATTGTGCCTGTTCCTAAGAAGGACGGAAAGGTCCGCATGTGCGTTGACTATAGAGATTTGAATAAAGCTAGCCCAAAAGATGATTTTCCTCTACCACACATTGACATGTTGGTAGACAATACAGCTAAATTCAAAGCCTTTTCCTTTATGGACGGATTTTCCGGATATAATCAAATCAAGATGGCACCAGAGGATATGGAGAAGACAACATTCATCACACCTTGGGGAACATTCTGTTATCGAGTGATGCCCTTCGGTTTGAAGAACGCCGGAGCCACGTATCAACGAGCCATGACTACCTTGTTTCATGACATGATGCACAAGGAGATCGAAGTCTATGTTGATGATATGATCGCTAAGTCCCGAACGGAAGTTGAGCATGTTGAGCATTTGTTGAAGCTTTTTCAGCGTTTGAGAAAGTTCAAACTTCGCCTAAATCCGAACAAATGTACATTTGGAGTCCGTTCCGGCAAATTGTTGGGTTTTATGGTAAGCGAAAGAGGTATTGAGGTTGATCCTGCCAAGGTCAAAGCAATACAAGAGATGCCTGCACCCAAAACTGAGAAGCAAGTCCGAGGTTTTCTTGGCCGCTTGAACTACATTTCCAGATTTATATCCCACATGACTGCCACATGTGCGCCGATATTCAAGCTCCTCCGGAAAGATCAGTCGCATGATTGGACCGAGGATTGCCAGAAAGCTTTCGACAGTATCAAAGATTATTTGTCCGAACCTCCGATTTTGTCTCCGCCTGTGGAAGGAAGACCTCTGATTATGTATTTAACAGTTCTTGAAGACTCAATGGGTTGTGTACTCGGTCAACAAGATGAATCAGGGAAGAAGGAGTTTGCTATATACTACCTCAGCAAGAAGTTTACTGATTGCGAGTCTCGGTACTCTACACTCGAGAAGACGTGCTGTGCTTTGGCTTGGGCTGCTAAGCGTTTGCGCCAGTACATGATAAATCATACAACTTGGTTGATATCCAGAATGGATCCAATTAAGTATATCTTCGAGAAGCCTGCTTTAACTGGGAGGATTGCCCGTTGGCAGATGCTGTTGTCTGAGTATGATATTGAGTATCGAGCTCAGAAAGCTATCAAAGGTAGTATCTTGGCTGACCATCTAGCGCACCAGCCGATTGAAGATCATCAATCTGTTCAGTATGACTTCCCAGACGAGGAAATTCTGTATTTGAAGATGAAAGATTGCGATGAACCTACACTTGATGAAGGTCCAGAACCTGGTTCCAGATGGACGATGGTGTTTGATGGCGCTGTTAATCAATATGGAAATGGAATTGGGGCAGTGATTATCACTCCTCAAGGTTCACACATTCCGTTTACAGCAAGGCTAACTTTCAAATGCACGAACAACATGGCGGAGTATGAAGCCTGTATAATGGGACTTGAAGAATGCATTGATTTGAGAATCAAGTATCTTGATGTCTATGGTGATTCGGCCCTAGTCGTCAATCAGATCAAGGGTGAATGGGAGACGAATCAGCCAAGTCTCATTCCATACAGAGATTACGCAAGGAGAGTTTCAACATTCTTTACAGAAGTTGAATTTTATCACATTCCTCGAGATGATAATCGGATGGCAGATGCTCTTGCAACGCTTGCTTCCATGATAGTGGTCAGATGGTGGAATGATGTCCCCAATATTACTGTGATGCGCTTGGACAGACCAGCTCACATATTTGCAATTGAAGAAGTGAAAGATGACAAGCCTTGGTATTTTGATATCAAAAATTTCCTCCAGAACCAGGTCTACCCGCCTGGGGCATCTGTGAAAGATAGGAAAACTTTGAGAAGGTTGTCAGGCAGTTTCTACCTCAGTGGTGAAGTGCTGTATAAGAGGAATTTCGATATGGTTTTGCTCAGATGCGTGGATAGACACGAAGCAAACCTATTGATGACTGAGGTCCATGAAGGTTCATTTGGTACTCATTCCAATGGACATGCCATGGCTAAGAAAATGTTGAGAGCGGGCTACTATTGGCTGACAATGGAGTCTGACTATTGCAAGTATGTGAAGAAATGTCACAAGTGTCAAATTTATGCGGATAAGATTCATATTCCTCCGACACTCCTGAGTGTGATTTCATCACCATGGCCTTTCTCTATGTGGGGAATCGACATGATCGGCATGATTGAGCCGAAAGCATCCAACGGACATCGGTTTATTCTCGTAGCAATTGATTACTTCACCAAATGGGTTGAAGCCGCTTCATACGCGAATGTAACCAGACAGGTGGTTGTGAAGTTTATCAAGAACCAGCTGATTTGCCGTTATGGTGTGCCAGAGAGGATCATTACTGATAATGGATCCAATCTGAACAATAAAATGATGGATGAGTTGTGCGCCGAATTCAAGATCGCACACCATAATTCCTCTCCCTACAGACCTAAGATGAATGGGGCTGTTGAAGCTGCTAATAAGAATATCAAGAGAATCATCCAGAAGATGACTGTCACGTACAAAGATTGGCATGAGATGCTGCCATTTGCTTTGCATGGATATCGTACGTCTGTACGCACTTCAACAGGGGCAACCCCTTTCTCTCTCGTTTATGGCATGGAAGCCGTTCTCCCAGTAGAGGTGGAGATCCCGTCAATGCGAGTCTTGATGGAAGCCAAGTTGACTGATGCTGAATGGATGCAGAGTCGTTACGACCAGTTGAATTTGATCGAAGAGAAGCGATTAACTGCCATGTGTCATGGTCAGCTATATCAGCAGAGAATGAAGAAAGCATTCGATAAGAAGGTCAAGCCTCGTGTGTTCCGAGAAGGTGACCTCGTGCTCAAGAAAGTTTTGTCTTTCGCGCCCGATTCCAGGGGCAAGTGGACTCCAAACTACGAGGGTCCATATGTTGTTAAGAGAGCCTTTTCAGGCGGTGCTTTAATGCTTACAACAATGGATGGGGAGGATTTCACTCGTCCTGTGAATTCAGATGCAGTCAAGAGATACTTTGCCTAGAAAAAAAAGTATATGCAAATAAGAAAAAACAGAATAGCTCGCTAAGTTGAAAACCCGAAAGGGCGGCTTAGGCAAAAATGAGCGTCTCGGTGGAGAACCCGCAAGGGTAATCCAGGCAAAAATTAGAGACTTGAAAAAAGATATATATTTGCATCCCGCTAGATTGAGTACCTCACCCTGGGGCAATCTAGGCAAAAATTAGGGATTTGGCAAGTGACTGCATCCTGACAAGACTTTCTGTTCATCAGTCGTCATTTCGTCAGAAGATTCTCGATTCGTCGTCAACCGAAGCTTCGGATACATCGAGATTCAAATTGGTAGAGAAAGGATCATTATGTTCAATGTAGCCCTCTTCCAATATATATCACTGATTTCAAATTTGTACAGATCTATGGAGTCTTGCCATTTGCAGGCTACCATTCCATCAAATCAATTTGAGCTTTCTATCCAATTATTTGCACTCTTATTTGTTTCAATTCAACAAATGTTTTGCATGTTTTAAATTGATAAAATGTCATTGTTTTAAACAATCAAATTTTTCAAATTTTTGTTCTATACAAAGTGAACATTCACAATATTGAAAGGACACTCAAGAATATCTCAGTGCTCTCCCGAGGGTGGCATAATTCCCAACAGGTAAGACATTTGTTCATATTCCTGGTTTGGTTGTGTCTTCTTTCTTCAGATCTTTGTTGAGGCTGTTCCTCAAACAGAGTTGTTGTTGGGGTTGTTCCCCAGTATAGTCACAAGCAGAGTGTTGTTGAAGATTTCGTGTTCTCCAGCAGCAGTTCCCCTAGCATGGGTGTTTTCTTGTGAAGTTTCGGCGGTTGATGGTTTGTCATCTTGGTGCCCCGTCACTTTCTCCAGTGGGTTGTCTGCCCCAGACTTTATTTGTCTCCTCAGCAGTCATAAATATAACTGATTGATCGATACTCCCCTCTGAGTCGCGAGTAGAGCTGTTATTAATATCCCCACCAGAGTTGCAAGTAGAGTTTGTTACCTCTTTTCCCCATGCAGTGTGCCAGCAGGATTTGTCTGTTTCCTCAGCACGATCGCTTTCTTGTTAAAGACTCGGTAAGTCAGTGGTTTGATACCCGGTACTTTACCTTCTCCCCGGCGAAGTCGTCTGCGGAATTATTGCTATCTCTCCATCAGAGTTTTTCTCTTCAGCAGAGCAGGATTTATTTTCCTACTCAGTGGTTGATTGGGTTGACATCCCAGTTTTTCAACCATCTTTTCCTCAGCATAGTCTGCAGAATGTTTGTTATGGCGGTTTCGCCTGTTGAATACTCTTTCAATCCCCAATATGGTCGGATGATGGCTCTATCATCCAGTGAATGGATTGATTTCCTGACTGTTTGTGTTCCTCAGTAGAGTGGCTTATATTGCAGAATCTACTTGTTGTGATCCGTTTGCTATGTATATTCTCCCCAAGTGGAGTGGTTTGAATCTACTTACTTGATCTGTCCTCCCTCAGTGGTTTTGTTCCCCAAGAGAGTAGCCGACAGTTTTCCCCAGTAGAGTTGCTTATGCAGTTAGATTCTATTTGGATGATATCGTTCTCCCTCAGTGGGTTGTTTCCCAGTGGAGTTATGTGGATTTGCTTCTACAGCAGTTCGTGTAATGCACCTTTTGTTTCTCAGTTGACACTGGGATCCCCTGCAGATATCTTGGGTTTTCTCTTGTTCCCCTACAGATTTGTCTTGGTGGCTGTTTCGCCCGTTGTGACTTTCTGTACCCTGATTGGGTTGTTTCCTGATATCTCTGATCCTCTGCTTCTTCAGCAGTACCTGCAGATCTTTGCTTTATAGCATGTAGATCTCCGCAGATTGACTCTCCAGTTGGTTTTTCCCCTGGAAGTATAATACCGGACGTTTGGTTCCTGAACCTGTTTGTGTTAGAATTGTCTGTTTTGTCAGCATTCATCAAACATAAATCACGCATATTCATGCATATTCATAAACATTCAGATATTCATGTTGCATTTCTCGCCATGTATCCTTTGTTTGTCGTGTCTCCTGCTATGGTGATATAGATCTCTTTACAGATCTTCCCAAGCAGATGTCGGGTGTTATAAAATCTCTCCATACAGAGTCAACCCCATAAGCAGAAAATGTTGTCTTTCCTTCTGCAGTTCCCCACTGAGATATATCCTCGTGGATGACGGTTTTTTCCGTTTCCTCCCAACACATATATTGGGATGGATTTTCCTATTTGAGTTACATCCTCATTAGGACGTGTCTTTATTCAGTTTGTCTTTTCGGATTATTCCCGAATTGGCTATGTGTCAGATATCTTGTACTTCCCAGTGGGTTGTTCCCCAGCGGAATGTTTTTGGGCCTCTACCCTCATACCGGTAGCTATAAGTCCCATCTTTCCTGGCATTCTTAACAGAATTTGTGGTTATACACCTTTTATTCTCCAGCCAGAGTTTTTGGTCTTCTACCCCGTATTCGGTAGATGTAAACCCTAATTTTGTTGGTTATCTTCATCTAGTCCTTGATGTTGATTTTCCTTTGCTTGGATAAGTTGCTCAGATCAGCACTTATATCCCTAGCAAGTCTTTTGTGGATAATTGTCGTATGCTAGCAATTTTATCCCCAGTGGGTCCTTTCACCGTTTGCTAGTGATTTGTTCCCTAGATCATTGGTTGTATACCAATGCATCCCCAGCTAATCCCTGTGGATAATTGCCGGATGCTTGCAATTTATCCTCAGCAGATCGCCTTTCATTTACCCTTTTGTCGGTAATGTCTGTTGCTCCTTTTGATCGGTCATCACTATATACCTATTCTGGTATCCTGATGCCTTTCTTTTCGGATTTTTATCCTATAAACAACCTACAACCCGGTTAAGGATAATTTTCCATGCGAGTATATTATTCACGGTTTGCCGGTAATGAATAATATGTCTCATGCGCTCTTTGGTCGGAATCCTTTGTTGATCTTCCCCAGTCGAGTAAGATTCGTATTCTTTGTAGAATCGAATGTCCATCCTATAAACAAGTCTGCTGTTCTAGCTTTCTTCAGGGTGATGAGTGTCTTGGAACACAAACCAATTCACGTCTTCGGATTTTTATCCTATAAACAACCTACAACCCGGTTAAGGATAATTTTCCATGCGAGTATATTATTCACGGTTTGCCGGTAATGAATAGTATATCTCATGCGCTCGTTAGTTGGAATCCTTTGTTGATTTTCCCCAGCTGAGCAAGATTCGTATTCTTTGTAGAATCGAATGTCCATCCTATAAACAAGTCTGTTGTTCTAGCTTTCTTCAGGGTGATGAGTGTCTTGGAACACAAACCAATTCACGTCTTCGGATTTTTATCCTATAAACAACCTACAACCCGGTTAAGGATAATTTTCCATGCGAGTATATTATTCACGGTTTGCCGGTAATGAATAGTATATCTCATACGCTCGTTAGTTGGAATCCTTTGTTGATTTTCCCCAGCTGAGCAAGATTCGTATTCTTTGTAGAATCGAATGTCCATCCTATAAACAAGTCTGCTGTTCTAGCTTTCTTCAGGGTGATGAGTGTCTTGGAACACAAACCAATTCACGTCTTCGGATTTTATCCTATAAACAACCTACAACCCGGTTCAGGATAATTTTCCTTTTCGAGTATATTATTCACGGTCTGCCGGTAATGAATAATATGTCTCATGCGCTCTTTGGTCGAACACTTTGTTTGTTTCCCCAACTGAGTAAGATTTGCATTCTTTACAGAATCAAATATCCATCCTATAAACAAGTTTGCTGTTCTAGCTTTCTTCAGGATGATGAGTGTTTTGGAACACACACCAATTAACGTCTTTGGTCGGTCACCGGTTACATACCTACAACCCGGTATCCTTGGTGTTCCTTCCTGTTTTTGTTACCCTTATACCGGTAACATCTCATTTCTTTGGTGCTTCCTCAGTGAAGTTTTTCTTGTTGCTTCTCCCCAGGAGTCGGCTTGTGTCTCTCCAATGGATTTATTTTCCTTTGGGATTTCTTTTCCCCAGTGCGAGTCCTTCACTCCCCAGTGAGGTCTCCAGTCTGTTTTCTGTTATTTCCTAATCGGAGTCGTGTCTTGTTCACGCTGTGTCAGTTTTGTTTATCCCCAACTAGAGTCTTGTAGAGTCTCTGTTCCTGGTGAGTATACTACTCCGATGGATCGTCTTTTCTTCTGTGTGGATCATATTCCCCACAGAATTTTGTCTTTTGCATGCATACATTTGCATCATGAGGTCTCTTAGGGACCAAAATTTGTCTCATTACTGTTATTTAAGCCCATTCTACCGCGTCGAGATGAAGATTTCTAAACTTCACTTCTCCGGCTAGAATGACCTTAAATAGGGGCATCTGGAAGACCCCAATTTTGGGCCCTAAGATCCCTCATGGCCCATATCATATCATATCATGGCCTCAAGGATCATTGCATGCCCTAGCTTCCCTCCTAGTGGGTTGGTTGCCTTGTGAGTTGGTTCTTGATCACCAAGCATACTTTGCATTTGTATATCTTTGCCTTTCATATGTTTACTAACCAAAAAGTACAAAAATATTGTCAGTTTAACCTTGTTACTTGCAGCTGAAGCAATCATCAGCCAATTAGGTCAAAGACAGTCAACAGTCAGTCAAAGCAATGGATGGTGGCCATTCTTGCAGAATTTGGGCACCATGACCCATAATCAAGAGTTCATACAACTTGGGACATCATTTGAAATCAAGTTCTCAAGGAATTAGGGTTTGGAATTCATCAGAAATGCTCCAGTCATGCAAAACCCTAGAAAAGTCAACAGAAAGTCAAACTTGGTCAACTGTGGATTTAATCAGTGATTTGATGGATGGAATTGATTTGAAGGAGCTCATTCATGCTTATACAAGCCTCATATATCATGTCCAACCTCATCATGGAAGAAAATCAAGCAAAATCAGAAATTTCCCAAAATAGAAAGCGGACCTGTAATTTTAACTGCCAAAAATGGAAACTTCTTGATCTTAAACTTACATCATGATACAAGCTTCAAATGAATTTTTGCCCAACATGAAAGTTGAAGATCTTGTTCTCCCATTTTCAAAAAGTCCAAGAACTCTCAAATCCCATGGATGGTTTGCAAGATATGATCAATTCAATTTCAAAAATTTGTGAACTTCAAAGAGCCATATCTCATGAACCATAAGGCCAAATTTGGTGGGGTTTTTTTCTACAAACCACATTTTTCCTCCTCTTTCCAAAAATATAAATTTCATCCTCCAAAACCTTGCCAATCAAAATGGCATTTTTGGCTTTGACTTTATTCATTTCAAGTTTGACCAACCATTGACTTTTTGAATTAAGGCTTTTCACACCATTTGGCCAATTGGGAAATGTTTGGTGTGTTATTTGAGACATGTTTTAAGGCCCAAATCATGCAGAACTTATACCTCCATGTGCATATTTTGAAAATTGGCAAATGATGCATTTTGGTCCTTTTAAACAAAACAAGCTTACCACTCCATAAGGAAACACAAAACAGCAAGAGTAATGGTCATTTGCAGCATGTTACAAAGCACATTTCGTGCAGACTCACACCCCATTGCCAAGTTGGTGAAAGTTAGCAAAATGACAAAAATGCTTCATTTGAACTAATCTTGTTTAGCACTTCATTAATCAACATTAAACAGATGTATATAACCTTATTTTCTGCACAACTAAACCCTAGTAGACACAGCAGCCATCACAGAAAATATCCTCATTCTCTCATTTCCCATTTTTTTGCTCGATTTACGTTTTTTGCCAAAAAACTCCAAAATACTCGAGCAGCTTTTGTTTGTTCCATGACCTAGACAATATTTGGAAGCTTTTCCAAGCACAGTTCATCACCTGCACAGCCATTTTCTTGCTCTGTTTTCTTCATGGACATGAAATGGTGAATTGAGATTTAGAGGGTTCTAAGCTTTACTGAGCTGGTTTTCTTCAAGTGTTCAACATCTCCAAGCACTGTGGACACCTGTTTGTGCCTGCATCACTCAAAACACCACTGCTTCCTCCATTTCTTCATAACCAATTTGACTTTTTCAGGTACACTTTAGTTGCTTTAGTTGCTTGCTTTGCTATTTAGCATTTGCTTTGAGGTATAAACCTTTCTTCTTCATGTAGTCTGGAGACCCGGTCTGTTATTTGACCGGGCAAACTGTCTGAAGTCCTCCTTAAGAGGCAATGCTTGTGTGTGTTTAAAATTGTCCCAAGCAGGAAAAGTCCTTCAAGTAAGGCAATTGGTGGAAGGTAGGGATAAGCAACCTATCCCCTACTATTCAGTGAGTCCTCTCTTTGCTCCCATTACATGGTTGAAGCATTGAGATAAAAACCCAAGATCTAATCGAGTCAATAATGGGGAGAGAGTTCCATCTTTCTGAACTCCCCCACATTCTATTATTTGATGTTCTCCCTGATCAGGGATAGAAGCAATGAGGCACACCCCTCATCTCCTATTCATCTGCTTCACCTTAGCCTCTCAATGGCAAGGTTAAGAGCGACATTTACCTATTACAGTGGACTTTCATAGTCAAACCCTCTTGTGTGAGCCCCCTTGTTTGGCTATAGAGTGTGCTGTTTGTTATTTATTGATTGATTGCTTGCTTCATATGCACATGTTTGCTTGTATGCTCTATGCATCTATCATCATTAATTGCTCATCAATGCATAATCCTCTCATTTGTCTTTATGACTTGTCATTTGCTGTTTACCCATTGAGGACAATTGTAAGACCATCCATTGGCCATTGCTCCTATGATATGGAAGTGAGTATAAGACCATCACCTTGGCCACTCATCCTATCTTTGCTTGATGCTTTGTATGTGAGGATACAACTGTAAGTCCCTGCAAGTTGGCATTTGTTTTCCTAGGATCATACTGTGTATGTTAGAGTAAGCCCAGACAGATTGGCATCTAACATCCATGTTTTGTTTTCTTTGTTTATGTGAGGTTGCAACTATAAGTCCCTGTAAGTTGGCATTTGCTTTCCAGTGATCATATGTTACTCTTATTCTTGTATGTGAGGATCCATTGTAAGTCCCTGTAATGTGGCATTGGTTTTCCTATGAGCATCTGTGGAGTTAACCTAAGTCCAGACAGATTGGCAGTTGACTTTCCATGTTTCATCTTTGTTTTCTTTTGAGGAGATTAGTGTAAGACCATTGAGTGGCCTCTGATATCCATTTCTGTTTTAGGAGACTGGTGTAAATCCATCTATTGGTATCCGGTATCCACCTTTTGTTTCTTTGTTTGAGGAGATTAGTGTAAGACCATTGAGTGGCATCTGATATCCAGTTTTATTTTAGGAGATTGGTATAAGCCCAGTGATTGGCATCCGATATCCGCTTTTGTTGACTTCCTTGTTTGTTTGTTATTATCCATTGCTTATTCCAAAGGACACACTTGAATCATCTGCTATATGGTCTCAAGAAGTGAACCTTCTAAGAAGTTTTACTTTCCATCTTCATCCATTCATCATTCATTATGTCCTAAACCTTTTCACACATTAGTTTTCAAACTTGGCATAGATATTGTGCAAACATCTTCATGTTTTTCTAACTAAAAACCTGGACCCCAAGTCCTTGACTTTTTCCAAACCCCATTTCATAATACTTCTTTTGAATCAATCCTAATCATATTTTGACTCCATTTTTCATAATCACAATCAATTAACTTCACACATTCAATTGTTTTGGCTTTGTCCATTGTTAATCTTTTCATGCATTAGCCATAGGTTTCAATTATCTTTGTGGTTGATGTAAATCTTGCCTATCCTTAGTGAGTCGACAGTAAGACTTCCGTACTGAAAACAGGGCTAACCCCTCTAGTACGTCGAAGCTATCCTCGCATGGTGGATGTTGTTTTTGGTCGAGTGTTCTCCCATTGATAATGAAAAGCCTCAGTGCTTGTGTTTAAAACTGAATCCACCAACCTTTTGGAAATCTTTTAGCCGAACTACGGCGTTTTGATCCTTACCTTTGATGGAAGGTACGTAGGCAGCGGGTTCATCCGTTCAAACCCAATAACCCAATAAAAATTGTATATTCTTTTCTCATCATCCCAATCATGTTTGCACAATACTTATGTCATAACAAATAACAATCTTATACAACAAGTGTGAAAAGGGCTCCCTAGGAGTACCTAGGACGTAGTGGGTGCCTAACACCTTCCCATTGCGTAATTTACCCCTTACCCAGAATCTCTGATCTTTTTATTAGTTTTCTACGTGTAAAACTTCTTAGGCTTTTGTTCGCTTTTTAGCCAGTCCTTTGGATAAATAAAAGTGCGGTGGCGACTCGAAATTTCAATGTATCTCTTGCTTATGGTTTAATCGATAGATCATATAGCGACGAATACACCGCTACAGGTTCTAGCAATGAAAGAATAACTTGATCAATTTTCAAAGAATGACATCTAGGATCTTGTCCCAAAGCCTAAAGGAACTCATATTATGGGAACAAGATGGGTATTCAGAAACAAATTGAATGAAAAAGGAGAAGTAGTCAGAAACAAAGCACGACTGGTGGCACAAGGTTATAGTCAACAAGAACGCGTTGACTATAATGAAACCTTTTCTCCAGCTGCCAGGTTAGAGTCCATTCGTTTATTTATTTCATTCGCTGTAAATCACTCTATTAAATTATATCAGATGGATGTCAAGAGTGCATTTCTTAATGGCTATATATCAGAAGAAGTGCATGTTCATCAACCCCCATGTTTTGAAAACTCTAAATGTCCATAACATGTTTTTAAACTGAAAAAATCACTGTATGGTCTAAAACAAGCTCCTAGAGCTTGGTATGAAAGATTAAACAACTTTCTTCTGGAACATAAATTCATTAGGGGAAAGGTTGACTCTACACTCTTCTGTAAAAACATTAGAAATGATTTCATGATATGTCAGATATACGTTGATGATATAATTTTTGGTTTAGCTAACCCCTCTATGTGTCAAGAATTTTCTGAGCTAATGCAGGCAAAATTTGAAATGAGTTTGATGCAAGAACTGAAATTATTTCTGGGAATTCAAATTAGTCAAGCTTTAGAAGCTACATATGTACACCAAAGTAAATATATAAAAGACATTCTGAAGAAATTTGAAATGTCAGAATGCAAGCCATCAAAGACACTCATGCATCCAACCTGCATTCTGGAGAAAGAAGAAGTTAGTCAAATAGTTTGTCAGAAGCTCTATCGTGGTATGATGGAATCTCTTCTCTATCTGACGGCTACCCACCCTGACATTCTTTTTAGTGTATGTCTTTGTTCCAGATTCCAATCAGATCCAAGGGAATCTCATTTAACAACAGTTAAAAGGATCCTAAGGTATCTAAAAGGAACCCCTAATCTTGGCTTGATGTATGAGAAAACATCAGAGTATAGGCTTTCTGGATATTGTGATGCAGATTTGCAGGGGATAGAATGGAACGTAAAAGCACATCTGGGAACTGTCAATTCTTGGGAAATAATCTCATATCTTGGGCTAGCAAAAGACAGTCAACCATCGCTCTGTCTACTGCAGAAGCAAAATATATATCAGCTTCACTATGCACTACTCAGATGCTCTGGATGAAAAATCAACTAGAAAACCTTCAGCTATTTGAGAGTAACGTTCCTATCTTCTGTGGCAATACTGCTGCCATATGTTTAAGTAAGAATCCTATCGTGCAATCCAGAGTTAAGCATATAGAAATAAAACATCATTTTATCAAAGACTATGTTCAGAAAGGGGTAATATCTTTAAAATTCATAAATACAGACCATCAATAGGCTGATATCTTCAGGAAACCCCTCGCTGAAGATAGATTCTCATTCATTATGAAACACTTAAAAATTGAAAATTGCCCAGAATAAATCTATCGTGCTTCTATGGAATAGCAAAATAAGGCTCTAAAATAACATCTGGTATCTGGATCTGACTCTGATACTTTCACAAGTTAGGAGTCATCTGAATCATAAATCCTCAGGATCCAATCCCTTGGTATTCTTGAAGATCAGATGGATCAACACGTGGGGTATCTTGCATCTGACCTTGGATCTTCTAGACAGTTGTCTAGCAGAAATCAAGAGACAAACCTTTGAGATCTCCTCGAGTAGTGTGCTGATTTGGGGATTAGACTTCTATCACCAGCTGTAATCATTTCTCTCCTAGCGTGTCAACTCGTTTTACGTGCCATCATTAATTTTCTAACTTCTCAACTGCTCTTAACGTTGTCGTTTTGCATGCCTTCTATGTGTACTTATATGTTTCACAATTCATAATTTCACACTTTACACTCACAGCCTACACAAACCTCATCCAATCTTCAAGATCCTCAAGTCCATCAAGTTCATCAATCTTCATCAAACTTCATCAAACTTCATCTACTTCATCAACTCTCTCATGGATTCCCAACAATAATTCGTCTACAACTACTCTCAGCAAATGGAATCAACGGAACAACCACCCATTTCTTCTCAGCAAACAACTGCTATAATCGGTGTTGCCTCTACCACCATTTATAAAAAACCACACGTTTTGGATCATAAACCACATATCCATCTTACCACTCCATTTGAAAAGCTTGAGGTCTTGTGTGAATCGTTGGTAGATTTCGAGAACATGAAGTGAAATGGAATAGATATTACTGAGGAACTCAGAATGCAAGGGTGGGAAACCTATTTCCAAAGGCTCTATGGCCCTGTCTATAACTATCTGGTAAAAGAGTTCATGCGCTTTGCAGGCTCAGATAATCATTACATTGTATCACGTGTTATGGGGGTAAAGATTGTCATCACTGAGAAGTCCATCGCATCCCTTCTGAACATGGAGAAGATAGGGGGAAGAAGGATCTACAATATCAACCCTAGGGAAAAGTACATGTCCCAGGAAATTTCCCCTACCATTTTCCAACAGAACGCTGAAGGCAACCCCTCCAAAAACAAGGAACTTCACCAGAACCTCTGAGTCTGGTTGAAGATCATTATGGGAACAATTCATCACCTCCTAACCTCCAACTCTTCTGACTACATCAACACGGATCAAAAGTGCATTCTCTACTGCCTTCACTAAGGACTCGAGTTGAACCTGCCAGCGTTGCTATTCAAATACCTCAAAGACTCTGTCAAAGACACCAGAAACAACATGAAGCCCAGAACCTACATCCCTCTGGGAAGGCTTATCTTCGACGTCCTGATCGAGAGCAGGTCGGTGGATCACCTGATCTATCACAATCTGATGGAAGATGTCATAGGTGAAATTGGAAGGCCTCTGAACGCTTGCAATCTGAAGAGCATGGGGGTGATTGAGCAAGTCAGGGTGAAACCCTCGTTAGATACCTCCTGGAAAGCACTCAAGGATCAGAGGAAGATTCCAAATGGCCTCTACCTCTCCTCCAAGATTGATCCTCCAGAGGTTGTGGCACACTATCAAGATCTTGCAAGCCAAGGAGTTGACATCTTAGAGTTCTCTACGGATTGTCTGCCTGAGCATCCACCAAACTTCATGAAGAGACAACGAGAACCTTATGAGAAGTCAAAAAAGGCCAAGAAAGCAAAACTCGGGGAAACTTCTATGTCTAGACCTCCAGTCCCTCTGATCGAATCACCAAGTAAGTCTTTGCCTCCTCGCTCTCGCTCTGTCAATTTAAAGTAAATTGCTTCTTCTATTCCCCAAACCACTCCTAACTACACTCAATCTGAACCCCAACCCTCTACCACCAAACCCTTTGAAACTCCAACCCTAACCCACCATCACCTCCATTTCAAAAATTCAACCTCTCCACCACAACCCTACCAGTTTCTGAAGCTGAAATGCTTAACGAACCTATCTCACCAATCTCCTCCACACCTTCATCTCCACCCTACTACATCTTATCATTTGATTCAGAACCCTCTGACCCTCAATCCCCTACACTAGCTCAGCTTCAAGCTCGTGCTCTTTCCACACAACAATAACCTAAACCAGAAGCTAACACTCTACCACCTGAACAACCGATTCCACCACCATCTAAACAACCACAAACACCACCATTTGAACAATCACCAAATCCACCACCTGAACAACCCACAACACCACCCTCTAATACTCCCATAATACCACCCTCTGAAAACACTATCATCCTTACCTCTCAGACTTCCTTCCCCACCCTTGAAGAAGCAATCTCTTTATTTGTTGAGTCTTCAGTGGAAAAGATCAGATTCCTATCTGTAAACTCTAGTATCAGTGATGATCCCTCTGTAATGAGGATTCACTAGAACAGAGTGATCAGATGGATGACATCTGAGGCTTTCAAACTGAAAGGCCTCTCTGAACAAGTCCATAACGACTTTATCAGAGACGCTAGAGAAAGGATACAGGCACGATTGGTCAGAGAGGCAGAGGAAAAGGCCAGAAGAGAAGTAGAAGAGAAAGCTCGTCTGAAAGAAGAGAAAGGGGTCCGAGAAGCTAAAGAGAAGCTTGTTGCTAAAGCTGCTGCGACTGTTGCTGAAGCTGAGGAAAAAGCAAAAGCTGGTACTGAAGAGGCAACACACATAGCTGCATGTCGCAATCTGAAAAATACAGTGCGCGAAAAAACAACCGGCGAAAGAAAATGACAGAAGAGTCGCCACCGTGCGTTAGTCATCCCAAAGGAGGGAAAGGAAACGCTCGAAGTAAACCTGAAAAAGGAAAGGACAAGACGAGGTCTCGCAACCAAATCTTGGGTTCGGGAGTCGGTTATGCGAAGGGAAGGTATTAGCACCCCTACGCATCCGTAGTACTCTACGGGATCCACTTTTGTAGTTCTTGTCTAAAGGGTGGGAGTTTATCTTGTGTTGTTTACCAAAACAAAGGGTTAAATGAAAATGCCTCGCGCGGATGTCGCATCCACTGCATACGTATCTCATCTGAA
The DNA here is from genome assembly GCF_024323335.1 of Lathyrus oleraceus. Taxonomy (NCBI): domain Eukaryota; kingdom Viridiplantae; phylum Streptophyta; class Magnoliopsida; order Fabales; family Fabaceae; genus Lathyrus; species Lathyrus oleraceus. Next base: position 432,281,171 of record NC_066584.1, read on the forward strand.
TATGAGAATCAGAGTCTTCGTAGCTCGGCTACCTAGGGGTTAAGGGTAATTGTGTGCTCGCTAAGACATCGCGTCTTATGCCTACGTATCTCATCTGGCCTGAGAATCAGAGCAAAACGTAGTTCGGCTAACTATGGGGTTATGGATTGGGTTTTGGACGAACGACGTTACTACGCAATCTACCGGATGCTCGACCTTTGGAGACTTACTCGCCTGTAGTAGAAGGAGTTAACGTGTTGCTTTGGGTTTTAGGGTTTGGGATGCTCAAGGGCAAAAAGGCAGTCCTCGACGAAGGAACCACACTACCTGTGGGGATACGAACACATACAAAACAAACATGTATAAAGTAAACATGCCAACAAGGGGCTAAGAAGTAAATAAACAAAAGAAAACAAATGCCTCCTATCGAGGTCTTCCAGCTAAGAAAGCTATAAAATGCGGAAAAAGAGGTAAAAGTACCACACGGATAAAGATCTGAAGTAACAACAATTAAAGGAGTAAGAAACCCAGGGATCTCCCAAGCTAATGCCATCAAAGAAAGGTGAGTCAGTACAGGTAATCAGAATGAACCTCCAGGGGGTATCCCACAAATAAAGTGGGAAAACCACGCAAACCATCTCTGCAAGAGTCTATGAGCCCTCACAAAAACTCAACAAAAGGGTTAGTGAAACACGATAAGCATTTTTTTCATGGATAACAGTATGGTTTCAGAAACCTCAAACCCTGTGGCATACATTTCAGAAATCATGTGATTAAACATTCAAGGCATAGGTTTCACCCATTCATGCATAATTAAACCCGTGGGCAAAAACATAATGAAATTCATCCATCATACCTCATACATTCAGATGATCCAAATTAAGAGCATAAAATCATGGGAATGAGGCAAACCTGATGGGAGAGACCGGTTGAAATCAAATGGCACGGCTGGGTTTGCAAGGCAATGTTAGGGTTTGCGTGAGATGAAAGTGTGTGAATCAGATTGAATTTTTTTTTCAGAGCTACCTGGGGGTTGCTCTGAGTTCTCTGTCAAGTTTCTCTCCAGGTTTTGTCAAGGGTTTTGTTTCAAGGAAACCTCAGAGTATTTTGCTTCTCTCCCTTTTTCTGTCTGATTTCCCTCTTTTATAACCTGATTTTCATGGCTTTGTGGGCTCAAATGAGAGAGGTCCAAGTCCAAGTTTTTTCTATTATATTTTTTTTTATTATTATTATTTTTATTTATTTATATTTTTTTTTGTTTTTTTTTTCGTTTTATTTATTTATTTATTTATTTATTTATTTATTTATTTATTTGGATCTAATTCTGATTGACATGATGAAATGCAATATGAAATGCTAAATGAATGCATGAATGAGGAGGGCAAATTTTGGGGTGTTACAGCTGCCCCTATTCAATCATCAGCTAACCCAAGTAGGATGAAAGCGAACAGCTTATCAGACAAACGGGGTGAGTTGTGATTGAATACCAAAGACAGACCAAAAATTTGCGCTTCGAGAACACCACAAAAACGCGGAAATACACCGCGCTGTTTATTTTTCTTCTGATCCTCTGACTGGATCTGAATCAGTCTTCTGGCTTAATCTGGAGTTTCGATCCTCTGGCTGAACCTATACTCAATTTAGTCCTCTGGTTGGATATTAATTTTGATCCTCGGGCTGGATACGATTTTGATCTTCTGGCTAGATCTTCTTCGATCTTCTGGCTAGATCTCCTTCGTTTCGATTCTCTGGCTGAATCTATTTCCTTTGATTCTCTGGCTGAATCTACTTCGATCTTCTGGCTAGATCTGGATTGTTTTGATGATAAATTCCCATCATTAGGATCCCGCATCTGAGGCATGCGCTGGTTGACCCTCTTTTGAAATCTACACCCAACCTTCATATTAGATATGCAGCTTCGAGAATATTCCACTTTTGGGCTTCGTACATATTCTTCGGGCTAGAACATGTTGTAACGACTCCTCAATTAGACTTGGGCTTGCTGGGGAAATAAAGCTTGTAGGCGACTTCACTGGGGAATCTTCAAATTGAGCCTTAGGCTGGCTTACTGGAACACGATTCTCAGGCTGAATCTTCGAAATGACCCTCAGGCTGGATCACTGGAACACGATTCTCAGGCTGAATCTTCGAAATGACCCTCAGGCTGGATCACTGGAACACGATTCTCAGGCTGAATCTTCAAAGTGAACCTCAGGCCGGAACACTGGAACACGATTCTCAGGCTGAATCTTCAAAATGACCCTCAGGCTGGATCACTGGAACACGATTCTCAGGCTGAATCTTCAAATTGAACCTCGTGCTGGCTCTTTGGAAAACGATTCTCAGGCTGAATCTTCAAATTGAACCCCATGCTGGATCACGGGAAGACGATTCTCAGGCTGAATCTTCAAATATGACCCTCATGCTGGATCACGGGAAGACGATTCTCAGGCTGAATCTTCAAAAATGACCCTCATGCTGGATCACACACACTTGATCCTCTGGCTGGATCTCATGACTTGATTGTAAAGTAATTCTTCAGTCTGCTTAGAAGAACCTGTTTATCAGCTTATGTGTATGCTTGATATGATATGCATGCCAATGCAAATGTTATGCATGGTGCAAGAGAAAAAGAAATCTGCTTGGGGAAGCAAACTCCGGTAGGGAACAGATCGTTGTATCAATCCTTGAATGCTCTGTGGGGAATGATCCGTCTGCCGGGACCAATGAGCCACCAAAAATAAATTGGCTGCTTGAAAAGTTGACCTTGCGGGGGGAGTATCAACTATGGAAACTTTGTTTGGCGTGGCTCTGTGAGGAGAGTCTGTGGGGAAAACACTTCTTGGGGAAATGTCGTAGGAAACGACCTTTGCTGGGGATATGAACTTGCTAATCGCCCTCAAGCTGGGGATTAACAAATCTGTTAAAAATAATCTGCTGGGGAATGAGATGAACACTGGGAACACCACCCTCTCATCTGTTGGTTATGCAACCACTCCGCTGTTGCTAGGAAGATACAGTCTGACAATGTCAAGTCCGCTGGGGATATATAGTCTGGATACTGTCAACTCTGCTGGGGAACATGCTCTGCTGAGGAGAGACTTTGTCAACCGCTTGGGGATGAGGATTCGTGACTTGGCATCCGGTTCCTGTAACCTGCAACCAAAAATACACGTATGCCTCGGGGGAATTACTCGGTTTGAATTCACCATCCGGGATTAAGCACATTCAAAGCAATTTTAAATGTTTTCCTGTGCAAATCATCTGCAAAAGCCACCATTATGTTCATATGCAATATGTTTTATCAAAAATTCGAACATTTTTGCAAACAAACTGATAAATGAAAAATAAAGAGGCTCTTTAACTGAACTATTCGACTCTTACTGGGGAGAAAAATTGTGCCAGGAATAGGCGAGGGTATCAGGAAGCTGATCCCTGAAAAGAGGTGATCGCTATAAAAAGAGAACTATCCTAATGGCAATGGGGATACGGGGTCCCACCGAGTTTCGACTCTGCTATGGCTCGTATGACCTCAAGACGCTCTGCTCATATTGCTTTCTGAAGTGGATGATTAGTCGATCTTTAACCTTCGAAGATTGCCGGATTGAATGAAACGGTGATATAACACTGATGAACTCAGATCACAGTCATTCGCTTATTCCCTAACTTTTGCCTGGATCGCCCCCTTTTCGGGTTTTCAATCCACCGGGATACCCATTTTTGCCTGAGCCGCCCTTTTGGGTTTTCGACTCACCGGGTGTACGCTTTTTTTATATCCCTAATTTTTGCCCGAACCTCTTTATTCTCTTTTTTTTTGGTTCGTCGGGATGCCCTTTTTTTGCCTGGACTATTCTTTTTATCGTCCAGCGGGTCTATTTTATGCGAAGTATTTTATTTTTTTAACTGCGTCTGAGTTAATAGGGGACGGGAATCCTTCGCCATCCATGGTTGTTAGCATCAAAGCTCCGCCATAGAAAATCCTTTTAACCACGTACGGACCCTCATAGTTCAGTGTCCATTTGCCCCTGTGATCTGTGTTGGGAGGAAGAAATCTTTTGAGAACCAATTCACCGACTTGATACCCCCGAGGGCGCACTTTCTGACCAAATGCTTTCTCCATTCGTCTCTGACCGAGATACGTCAATTCTGGGTACGTAGTTCCAGCATAGCACCTTAATCATCGAAGACAAGGTAAACAAAGCATCAGCAAATTGGTTTTCTTCAAAAGAAAGTCAACAATCTTCTCATGTAGTCTCTGTAAGGAGCCAGATGAGGCTGAGGTGTATACCATTTCCCGTTGGTTTGATTGATGACCAAAGTTGAATCCCCGTATACATCCAGGGTTTTAATTTGTATATTGACGACTTCCTCAAGTCTTAGGATACAAGCTTCGTATTCGGCTTCATTGTTGGTGCAGGGAAAAGTTATTCTGGCACCAAATGGCATATGAACCCCCTTCCGGTGTGATCAACACTACACCAACTCCGCGACCATTGACGTGGACCGCCCCATCAAACATCATAACCCATTTGGATTCAGGGTCAGGCCCCTCCTCCGGGAGTGGTTCCTCTCAATCTTTCGATTTGAGAAACATGATGTCCTCATCAGGAAAGTCAAACCTCATAGGTTGGTAATCATCAATCGGTCGCTCTGCAAGATAGTCTGACAAGACACTTCCCTTGATGGCTTTTTGTGAAGTGTATTGGATGTCATACTCTGTCAGTATCATTTGTCACCTAGTAACCTTTCCCGTAAGTGCTGGCTTTTCAAGAATATACTTGACTGGATCCATTTTTGATATCAATAGAGTCGTGTGAGTCAACATATACTGTCTTAGTCGGCGAGCAGCCCATGCCAAAGCGCGGCAAGTTTTCTCGAGCAATGAGTATCTTTGTTCACAGTCGGTAAACTTTTGCTAAGGTAGTATATTGCATGCTCTTTTCGACCTGACTCGTCATGCTGACCGAGCACACAACCCATTGACCTTTCTAACACAGTCAAGTACATGATCAACGGTCTTTCCTCTCGGCCTGTAGACTTGCCCCGATCTTGATCTCTTTCTTGTCGTCTGCGGTACCGATGTTGACGGTCTCAATCACCTCTTGATAAGGTGTAATAGCTCGGTCCTCCTGTTTCAACAATCTGGCTAACCCTTCAGGCAATTCACAATCTTCCTCAACCCCTTCTTCGGCTTAATAGATAGGATTGTCGAAGTCATACTTGGCCATAGCAGTGTCGTTAGTAGTGAGATCCGGGTGGTCCGCTCTGCATGATGGAGGATCATGCTTTACCTTAGAATGAGAGATTTTTTTTGGAAAGAAAGAAAAAACAAAAAAAGAAACATTGCCATTTTTTTTGTAAAAGTAGAAAAAACTGAAAGAAAGAGAACACAAAATTGTTTGCAAAAGCCGTCCTTTATTGATGATAAAAATAATTGCGAAATGTAACTAAATGGGTGGCCCTACAAATGAGCCGTTACACCTTGGGCAAAGTGTAAGACTTTATTATGCATGTAATAAAGGAAAATAATAAAAATCACTCTTTCAGTAGAGTAACCCGGACGGTTTTTTCGGACGACCAATTGTCGAGCTTTTCTCCCGGGACACACGGGCGAATCCAGCTATCTAAGTCACAGTCGCTGTCAGCCTTGTCTTCATCTGCAGCATTGACGACGTGGGGAGAAACCAAACCCCCGCTGGAGAGAGTACCGGTTTCATTCTTCTGAGATCCCGGAGCATACCCCAATCCAAACTTGTCTTCTTTGATGACTGGCTCCACAAATTTGCCCCAGCCTTGGGCATTACCAGCTTTAACCACTTCGACAACTTGCTTGTATGAAGAGATAGAAGTCCCGACCTTCTCAAACTCAGGTGAAAAGACAGCTTCGGGCGCGACCTCATTGATGTTTATGGCTTCGAAGCCCTGACACAGCATCTCGTGCATCTCGCCGTCCATCTCTACATACTTAAATGTAGACAGGTGGCTAACAAAAATATCCTCTTCACCACAGACAGTGACGACCTGACCTTCTAGTTCATATTTGAGCTTCTGGTGGAGGGTAGAAGTAACAGCACCGGCAACATGAATCCAAGGCCGACCTAGCAGACAGCTGTAGGCAGGCTGGATATCCATCGCATAAAAGGTGCTCTTGAACACCTACGGTCCAATCTTAACTGGCAACTCAACTTCGCCAAAGACAGCTCTCTTAGAGCCATCAAAAGCCCTCACAACTAAGTTACTTGGCCTCAGGATGGTGTCATCGCAATCCAACTTCATGAAGGCTTTCTTTGGAAGAACATTCAGAGAAGAGCCTGTATCAACCAAAACATGGGAAAGCATCACCCCTTTGCACTCCATTGTGATATGCAAGGCTTTGTTGTGATTCCTGCCCTCAGATGTCAGGTCATTATCGGTGAAACCTAGCCCCCGGCTAGCGTTTACATTGGAAACTACCGACTCCAGCTGGTTAACAGTTATCTCCGGTGGAACATAGGCCATATTCAGTACTTTCAACAAGGCTGCTCTGTGCGCCTCAGAGCACAAAAATAGTGAGAGAATGGAGATCTTTGAGGCTGTCTGATTTAGCTGGTCGACTACCTTGTAGTCACTTTTCTTGATAATCCTCATAAACTCATCCACTTCCTTCTCGAATGCGGTCTTAGGAGGATCTTCCTCAGTAGTAACCTCTTCGGCGGCCATCTGTTTCCCTTTAGCCTTGGCAGCTGCCTCGGCTTCAGTATTCGCGCGTAATGTTGATGGTGCAAATAAGCGTCCACTGCGAGTGAAGCCACCAACCCCTCCAACATTGTCTACAGCGGAGCTACCAATGTCAATGTCTTCTTCGTTAACTTTCTGCCCCTGGCAGTAGATATCAGCCCCATAGTGCCACGGGATAGCACTGTCTTTCTCATACGGAATGGGTCCTGGTATTGTGATGGTGATCGGACCAACCAAAGTCGGTTGAGGGCTGTCAGAGTAAATTGCAACTGGTCCTGAACTTTCGATGTTCACCGCTGCTGGTTCTGTACTTTCTGGGAAATATATTGTTGTCGGAGCGAGTCTCTCGGGAACATATATTTCTTCAGGAGTGAAATAAAACCTCACCGTCGATACATCATTCTTCATTGGACGGGCCTGATCGAACTGAAGGCAACCTTCATCTATCAGTTGCTGAATACCCCTTCTCAAACTGTCACATCCGTTTTCGGCAGCTTGACAATTTCTGCATTCTTCCCCACAGCCCGGGAAAATCTGTCCTTTCAGAAGTCGGTCTTTAACCACCGATAGCGAAGTCTTCACCTTAGTCACATCAGAAACCAAATTCAAAGTTTCCCCACTATCAACAACATTAATCCTCTGCCCGCCGTGAGCCGGCATCGGGTTTTGGATAACATTAGGCACCGGAGCAAAATTGATAGCCTGGGCATCTCTCAAATCTTGTACCTTTAACTGGAGAGCCTTGCAATTATCTGTAGTATGGCTAGGTGCATTGGAGTGAAAAACACATCTGGCGTTGACATCATAACCTCTAGGCAAATTATTGGGATCGATTGGTGGGGCCAGAGTTCTCAACGTAACCAGATTCATGTCAATCAGCTTGGGAAGTAATACTGAATAAGGCATTGGGATAGGCTCGATGACCCGGTCCGTGTGCCTTGGACGTTGTTGATAGTGTCTCTGCTGACCCGGATTACCTCCTTGTTGTTGATTGTTGTACCTGGGTTGTTGTTGCGGATGATATTGCGGTTGAGGAACAGGTGTTGGAATAGTGACTGCGGCCACTTGATCTTGATAATAATTAGGGCGTCCTCTACCCCTGCCTCTGCCGGCATACACAATGCTTGCCTCGCCTTCTTTTCTTCGCTGACCGTTACCAGCAAACGGTCTCTTGGGACCTGATGAGTTGGAAGCACTATTGTCTTGAATTCGGCCCATCTTCAACAGACTCTCGATTCTTTCTCCAGCAATTACTATCTCTGCAAAGCTGATTGACGGGCAAGCAGCCAATCTCTCAATATAATTGCCTTGAAGAGTGTTCATGAACATGTCCGCCATCTCCCTTTCAGACATAAGGGGTTGGACGGACGCAGCAATCTGTCTCCAACGTTGAGCATACTCTCTAAAGGTTTCCTTGGCAGTCTGAGACATACCTTGCAACAAGGTCCGATTTGGAGCCATGTCCAAGTTGTATTGATATTGCTTGACAAAAGCCTCTGCCAAGTCTTTCCAGCTCTTGATGGTAGTACGAGACAAATGAGAATACCATTCACGAGAAGCTCCAGTTAGACTGTCTTCAAAATAGTACATCCACAGCTTTTCATCTTTCGTGTGAGCTCCCAACCTTCCCAGATAAGATTGGAGATGAGTGCGTGGGCAAGAAGCCCCGTTGTATTTCTCAAAAGTAGGGGGTTTGAACTTGTGAGGAATCCTTACTCCCTGAACCAGACCAAGATTTGTGACATCAAAGCCTAAGGAATTTTGAGACTCCAAAGATTTGAGCTTCTCAGCAAGCTCATCCATACGGCGAGTGGTCTCGAGGGCCTCGTCGTGCAAAGAAAATTGATCATACTGATAATCTTCAGTAACGGGGCGCCCGTTAATCCGAATTCCTTGATTCACATTGTACCTTCCGCCAATACCATTTCCAACATTCCCTGTGTTGCCAACATTACCCGGGTTTCCATCAGCATTTGCGTTACCCGCGTTACCAGTGTTCACAGGGTCATCAGTGTTCCCAGGGTTACCAGGGTTTCCCTCAGCATTTGGTATCTCCACCTCCGGATCGGGTCTCGGTTGCTCAACCAATTCCCTCAGCTTTTCCTGGCCTTCTGCCATACCAGTCATCAATGTCATGAACTGATCCATCCTTTCACGCATATTAGCCAGCTCTTTCTGTACTTGGTCCATCGCTAGCTGTGGACGATTTTCCTTTGTCGGGTACCTGTGGACTCGCTTGGGACCAATAACTGCCTGATTCAGGGAACAAACATTAGATACTATGGTGACACCTGCAAAACAGACAAGGGTTAATATGCATGGTATGCGATGCACTGCTTATTCAATTTTTAGGGCACCCCCCTTAGGAAGGGAATACCCTACAAATGAATAAGCATGAGATGTTGGATGCAAATATGCAGATGATGTTATGCAATGCAAAGGCATGTCAATCAGAATTGATGGATCCGCTTGAACATCTGTCAGGTTGCACTGCCTGGAGAGAAATTCACTGAGGAATATAATACAAGACCAAAACTCTGCTCCAGAAAACCGGGTTGGTTGGAGGTTAAGGTTTCCTGAATTTAGCCCGCCCCTCACTGGTACGTTCTAAGAACAGAAGTTCGTCAGTTTCAGCCCTTCAGTCGCGAATAATACGTTTACCACTGAAAGTTTGGTATTATTACGGGACAAAAGACCTCCATTGACTCCCCTCAACAGGACATCCTAATAGCAAGTTCCCAGTCTCGGGATCCTCGGATTGAGCAGCGAGAATGCGCCCACCAGAGCTAACATAATCACGTCTCGGAGGAGAGGCCTCGACTGAGTTCTCGGGAAATGGTCACCAGAGTCGACGATTTCTAGAGGAACATCCTGCCGTTACGGAACACCCGTAAGACATAATATATCCAAAAGAAACCTCGTCTGGGTGTGGTTCTTCACGAACGACTTAACGTAGCAACACGCCACGCAAGCCTCATGATTATCCACTCTAAAACCTGTGTGTACACTCAAGCCTGGGTAATGGGCTTATCTCTCATAGAACACCCCATCCCAACAAACAAACAAACAGATCCAACAGATACAACAGATGCATGCAAGAAGGTAAGCAAATAAAGGTACAAAAGCATGAACACCCAATAACTAAGAAATCACACAAGCTATGAGGGACTCGCTTAGGGAAGATGGACCAGCAAGAGGTCAACTTCTTTCAATCCCCAGCAGAGTCGCCAGCTGTCGCAACCTGAAAAATACAGTGCGCGAAAAAACAACCGGCGAAAGAAAATGACAGAAGAGTCGCCACCGTGCGTTATTCATCCCAAATGAGGGAAAGGAAACGCTCGAAGTAAACCTGAAAAAGGAAAGGACAAGACGGGGTCTCGCAACCAAATCTTGGGTTCGGGAGTCGGTTATGCGAAGGGAAGGTATTAGCACCCCTACGCATCCGTAGTACTCTACGGGATCCACTTTTGTAGTTCTTGTCTAAAGGGTGTGAGTTTATCTTGTGTTGTTTACCAAAACAAAGGGTTAAATGAAAATGACTCGCGCGGATGTCGCATCCACTGCATACGTATCTCATCTGAATATGAGAATCAGAGTCTTCGTAGCTCGGCTACCTAGGGGTTAAGGGTAATTGTGTGCTCGCTAAGACATCGCGTCTTATGCCTACGTATCTCATCTGGCCTGAGAATTAGAGCAAAACCTAGTTCGGCTAACTATGGGGTTATGGATTGGGTTTTGGATGAACGACGTTACTACGCAATCTACCGGATGCTCGACCTTTGGAGACTTACTCGCCTGTAGTAGAAGGAGTTAACGTGTTGCTTTGGGTTTTAGGGTTTGGGATGCTCAAGGGCAAAAAGGCAGTCCTCGACGAAGGAACCGCGCTACCTGTGGGGATACGAACACATACAAAACAAACATGTATAAAGTAAACATGCCAACAAGGGGCTAAGAAGTAAATAAACAAAAGAAAACAAATGCCTCCTATCGAGGTCTTCCAGCTAAGAAAGCGATAAAATGCGGAAAAAGAGGTAAAAGTACCACACGGATAAAGATCCGAAGTAACAACAATTAAAGGAGTAAGAAACCCAGGGATCTCCCAAGCTAATGCCACCAAAGAAAGGTGAGTCAGTACAGGTAATCAGAATGAACCTCCAGGGGGTATCCCACAAATAAAGTGGGAAAACCACGTAAACCATCTCTGCAAGAGTCTATGAGCCCTCACAAAAACTCAACAAAAGGGTTAGTGAAACACGATAAACATTTTTTTCATGGATAACAGTATGGTTTCAGAAACCTCAAACCCTGTGGCATACATTTCAGAAATCATGTGATTAAACATTCAAGGCATAGGTTTCACCCATTCATGCATAATTAAACCCGTGGGCAAAAACATAATGAAATTCATCCATCATACCTCATACATTCATATGATCCAAATTAAGAGCATAAAATCATGGGAATGAGGCAAACCTGATGGGAGAGACCGGTTGAAATCAAATGGCACGGCTGGGTTTGCAAGGCAATGTTAGGGTTTGCGTGAGATGAAAGTGTGTGAATCAGATTGAATTTTTTTTCAGAGCTGCCTAGGGGTTGCTCTGAGTTCTCTGTCAAGTTTCTCTCCAGGTTTTGTCAAGGGTTTTGTTTCAAGGAAACCTCAGAGTATTTTTCTTCTCTCTCTTTTTCTGTCTGATCTCCCTCTTTTATAACCTGATTTTCATGGCTTTGTGGGCTCAAATGAGAGAGGTCCAAGTCCAAGTTTTTTCTATTATATTTTATTTATTTTTTTATTATTATTTTTATTTATTTATATTTTTTTTCCTTTTTTTTTATTTATTATTTTTTATTATTATTATTATTTTTTTTCGTTTTTTTATTTTTTTATTTTTTTTTATTTTTTGGATCTAATTCTGATTGACATGATGAAATGCAATATGAAATGCTAAATGAATGCATGAATGAGGAGGGCAAATTTTGGGGTGTTACACTACAGAAGAAGCTTCCAAGGCTAGCACTGATGCTCTGGCTCAGGGGTAGAAATCAAACTCTGACTTCACCCCTCTGGTCCTGAAGACTCGGGAAGAGTTACAGAAGGAGTAACAAATAATACGAGTAAGATTGGATCATCAGGACTCCGTCAACAATAATATTCAGAACCTGCTGACTCAGCTGCTCCAAAGGATGCCTCCGCCTCCAAACCCTTAGGCACTTAGGCTTCTTTTGCTGCTTTCCTTATGTTTTTTGCTATGTATTTTGTGTTCTTTTCCTTTGAATTGCTGCTTATCTGTACCTGTCTTTATTATATATATATATAAACTTCTTTTTTACTTGTCTTAACGCTAAGTCTTTTTGAGTCTGACAAAAAGGGGGAGAATAAAAATAGCTCTGATGAAAATATTTCTAAGCCTCTTGTTGCACTGTGCATATTAATATCTTATGAAAATAAAGCTATGCAGGATAACAACTAAGGTACAAACTAGCTGCCACACAAGGAAAATCTGGTAAGAACTTCTAAGAAATCCTATAATTCATCTCAGGGGGAGTCACCTCTCATATCACTCTAAAAATATTATTTTTTGATAATATCACTATTTCATCATCACTCTGAATTTTTGTGTTATCATCAAAAAGGGGGAGATTGTAAGAATAAATCTAGTATCTACAATTTATCTCTAAGATTTTGATGATAACAAAGGATGAAACAAAAATGGTACCTTAACAAAATTCATCTAAGTGTGCAGGGCTCTAATCAAAGTAGTCAGATAGACATTCATCATATACAGATACCAATTCAACATAATCACTTAGAAGATACTCAGTAGAAGCTCTGACTCTGATTAAAGGAAGCGTACAAAACCACAAATAGATCAGATACTCTGAAGCGGAAGAATGCACTCTAGGATCTGAAGTTTTTACACTCTGGCGATTTCATCAGGAAGACGTCAAGAACCTCTGAAGACAGTCAGCTGCAAGCAACTATCTGAAGATATACCTGCTGAACAGAAACTCTGATATCTGAATATTCTAATTCAGAAACGATCTCCAAAGACTTAGCTATGAAGCATTCCACGTATGGCAAGAAACTATTTTTGGAAGAAAGTTATAGCACCCCAAAACTGCTTTGGAAAGAACATAGAGAGTAATGACATTAATCATCCATCATTGCCAAAGATCCTGTCATACAACAGTCTCCTCATTCAACTCCTATATAAAGGATGGGTCACTTCGCTAAACAATAACGGAAAACACACGAGAATACAACACTACTTTCGTATCTATTATTCATTCTCTTTCTCACACGAGTTGTTGCTCTAAAAGTGTGAACAATTCTCTTGCTCTTACCTTGTGTAATCTCTACTTACCTAGAAGCACTAAGCATTATTATAATTCTATTTATTTTTTGAATTCTCCTCAAGTGACTTGTGAAGTCTGTAAACTTGAGAGGGCTAAGAGATCTTTATCCTCTTAGACGATCTTTTTGTAATCTTTCAAGATTAGTGGATTAAGTCCTTATTGAAAGCGAAGTCACCTTGGCCGGGTGGACTGGAGTAGCTTTGAATTTCAAGTGAACCAGTATAAAAATTCAGTGTTGATATTATTTATTTTTGCATGTGTCTCTTTTCCAAAAAAAAATATTATCCTCAAAACAATTCAAACCCCCCTTTCTTGTTTTTCTCTACCTTCAGGTTGAGTATTCATCCTGGTGTCACTAAGATGTATCAGGACTTAAAGAAATTAATTTGGTGGCCAGGAATGAAAAAGGAAGTAGTTGAATTTGTCTATGCTTATTGGATTTGTCAGAAGTCAAAGATTAAACATCAGAAACCGTTAGGTATGATGCAACCTTCGAGTATTCCAGAGTGGAAGTGGGATAGAATTTCCATGGATTTCGTAACAAGTTTACCAAAGACAACAAAGGGATGTGATTCTATTTGGCTGGTTGTTAATAGGTTGACTAAATCAGCTCATTTCATACCGATCAGGATCAAATATGCCCTGCAGAAGTTAGATGAGTTGTATATTGAGAAGATTGTTAGTTTACATGGTATTTCATCTAGCATTATGTCAGATAGAGATCTGAGGTTCACGTCAAGGTTTTGGCAGAGTTTGCAAGAAGCCTTGGGTACTAAGTTGAAGTTGAGTTTCACTTATCTCCTGCAAACTGATGGGAAAACAGAGAGGACTATCCAATCCTTGGAGGATTTGTTTAGGGTTTGTGGAATGGAACAAGGAAGTGCTTAGGATAGCTACTTGACATTGATTAAGTTCATTTACAATAATAGTTTCCATTCGAGTATTGGGATGGCCCTATTTGAGGCGTTGTACGGTGGGAGGTGTAGGAAACCTCTGTGTTGGTACGAATTTGTTAAGAGTGTGGTATTTGGATATGAGATTGTGCAACATTTTGAGAAAATCAAGATGATTCAAGAAAAGATAAAAGTTTTGCAGATTCACCAGAAGAGTTACCATGATAAGAGGAGGAAGGCACTTGAGTTCCAAGAGGGGGGCCATGTATTTTTTAGGGTTACCCCAGTAACCAGTGTTGGTCGAGCCTTGAAGTCTCGAAAGCTCACGCCATATTTTGGTGGTCCCTACTAGATATTGTAGAAGATAAGAGAGGTAGTCTACCGAATTGCCTTGCCACCTCCACTTGGTAATATTCATGATGTGTTTCATGTGTCTTAGTTGAGGAGATACATTTCGGATCCGTCTCATGTGATCCAAGTGGATGATATACAGGTGAGAGAGAACCTAACTATTGAGGCATCACCCATGTGGATAGAGGGTCGGGAAGTGAAGCTGTTGCGTGGTAAGGATTGCCTTGGTGAAGGTAGTGTGGGGAGGACCAGCTGGTGGAAGGATAACTTGGGAGCTGGAGAGATAGATGAGAGAGTCGTATCCGACTCTGCTTCCTTCAGGTAATTTTTTAGGGCGAAAATTCTTCTTAGTGGGGGAGAGTTGTAACACCCCAAATTTGATTAAATTATTTGATGTTGGCGTGATTTAAAATAACTCGTTTCAATATGTGTTGTTAGGGGTCTAGTAGAAATAGTGGGGTGTGGTGAGAAGGTAGAGTAAATTAGAAAATAATTATAATAATTGGAATTTTATTTATTATTATTGATAAAATAAGAAATTGGATAAAATAGGAGTCTGGGCCAATTGTGGAATTTGAGGAGAGTTTGTGATAAGATGAGAGCAACTAGAGTTAAATTAGGCAAAAATAATAATTAAGCAAAATTAATGAGGTTACTATATATTTTAAAAGTTAGGAGAGAAGCTAGGTTTTTTTGGGAGAATTCGTTAGTACGTGAAATTTGAGAAAATGGGCAAAGAGGGAGAACAAGAGCTTAAGATTGAGGAAGATCTCTAAGGATCAATAGTGCTTTTGCTGGAAATCAAGTAAGGGGGAGAATGGGCTATCTATTAGGTGTATTGCATGATATGATAGTGACGATAAGTCCTTAATCTCATTAGGGAATTGGGGTTTTCTTTTATGAATTGTTATATGATGAATTTCTAGAATTTGTTGGTTGATCTTGTGTGTATATGTGTTTCAATGGATGAATCTATGTTTGAAATATCATGAACATGTATGTATAAATATTTGTCACTGATGAATGTTTGAATGCTTGAGTTGTGTTCATGATTGATGATGAAATTGTTGTTGAAATTATTGATGGATAACCATGAATCATGATGAAAATAAGTGTTGTAACATGTGATAGTTGTGATAGCATGACTTCAGTGTTTAATTCGTGTTGGAGGCGATTTTGGCCATATTTTGTGAAAATCGATTGTCATAGGCCAATTTTGTGAAAAAATCGTTTTACCTTTGTTGTGTTGTCCAACAATTTTGGCCGTATCTTTTGATCTGTAGGTCTAAATGATGTGCTGTTTAAAGTGTTAGAAAGCTAACACACAGAGTTACCTCAAGGTAGTGCTTGGTGAAATGTTTGAGTTGTAATCAATTATCAATTGTGGAGATTTTTGTGATGACTTGTATGATTGGTTAGCGAATCGTATGTTTATACGTTGATGTGTTATTGTTTTAGTGAAGTAACGTGAATGAGTGCCTATGAAGTCATGTTTTATGAGTTGTTGTTGCTTATTGATTTTATTGATGTTTTAACATGAATTAATTATTGCACTGATGAATGATGTGATGCATAAATGGTGAGATGTGTATGGGGATCCTTTTGGTGAATCTTGTGGTGATAATGCATGTTGTTGAGAGTCATGCATCATGGTATACAGACTTCGGTCCAATTTTGGTGTGCACTGGTATGGTGGTATGGATCAGGAGCGAGTAACGTATTCTAGTGTGAAAGTAGTGAAGTATTGCCTATGGTGATGGTGACGAACTTTGGGGTGCTCTAGTCCTATGGCGGGGATCGGGAGCGAGTAGTTGGTTTCAGGTGGGAATCGGTGAAGCGTTTACTTATGGTAATGGTAACGCATGCATAGTGAGTCAATTGTGGATTAAATTTGCATATATGATTGCATATGTTGTTGATTTTAATGGTGTTTAAGATTGGATGTGATTATGTGATTGTTCTCATGAATTAGGTGTGAGAATGTGTTCTTGATAGTTGTATAATGAATGTGTACTTGATGTGTGTTCTCTATCTTAGCATTCCTTACACTGTTTATATTAGTTTATTCTTTCTTATCCCTTTTGTTTGAATGTTGCCTTTACATGGGCATTATACAGATACTTAGGAGTAGCGTTATTGAAGTAAGTGGAAGGTAGCTCTTGGAGTGGCTTCCAATAGTTTGTCGTTTTCTTTAGTAGGGTTTTGCTATGTTCATGTAATATTGGGTTGGGAACGTTTCTTTTCACTTGTTTTATTTTGTTGAAGTTGTTATTTATGTTTGGATGAGTTTTCAAGTTGTGGTGAGTTGAATAATACAACTCTTTTTGTTGCATTATGAAAGTTGAAGTTTATGAGAGTAAACATCATGAGTTGCAATTTTGTTTTTCATTGATTTAATAATAATTTCGTTGCGATGATACCTTAAGTGAAGGTGAGCATGTGATGACATGTTTTATGTGACATTTTATAACCCGTGTCAAGGAGCATGATATGTTTGATGTGAGTGACACCCTATGTGGTTGTAATTTTTATTAAACTATGTGTTAAAATTGTATGCGGGGTGTAGGGTGTTACAATGGGGACCTGGGGGATAAAACATTGGTCCCAAGCCTCAATTTCTTATATCGGTCATTTAATTTGAGTTTGTTTGGTTAGAGTTTTTTGTATTTGTGACGTTCGTTATGAGAGATTGAGAGAGGTTTAGGGGAATATGACCCCGAATTTGGACTTAGAAGGAGAGAGTAGGGGGTCATGTTGGTTACCTTTGTTTCTAGGTAAGGTCACTGAAGGAGGCGGTGGCTGCCACCGTGGGTCACCGACATCGCCGCCTACAGAAGGGCTATTTGAGAGAGAGATTTATAGAGCAACTTTGATGAGAGAGAGAGAGAGATTAGGGTGAAATGAGAGTGGGACGATGAGTCCCCTTTCTATTGTCTCTCTCCTGGGCGCTACCTGGTAGACAAGTACCACCCGAGGTGCCCTTGATATAGCCACTTGGTTTAATGAGAACCATAGATCTGTTAACCTTGCACCCTTGGACCCTGATGACATGTACACTCCCTCATTCTCTTGTTGTGCTCCAGCACGCCACACCCATGAGATTTGTTGGTCATCTCATCTGATAGCTTGAGTTTGAGTCAACTTTTGTTGACTCCCTCCCCTTGAATCAGTGTTGATGGGCCTACTCTGTTGGGCTTTTTCTTTACACACCCATACATTTCTATTTACTACAACCTATTTTCTTAATTTTAGTTTTTTTTTCATTTTTTTTTGTTATTTTACGGTTGGGCTTGGCCATGGGCCACAATACTGCTTGCAAACCCATACTATCTTCTTACCCTATACTATTTAGTATTATTATATTATTATTTTTATTTAATGATAATAAGTGATTTAATAGTTAAATAATAATAATAATAATAAGAATAGATAATGTGTTGATAAAAATATTTTCTCACAACACGAGTTTTGATTTTTTTATTATGTTTATTTTTATTTATTTATTTCTTTAATTGGTTCAATAAATTAAATGAATAAATAATACTAATAATAAAACTAGATAAATCATAAATGAATATTTTCAAATACAATTAAAAACCCTTGGTCCAACGCCAAGTGGACTTTTAAAAATCTTGGTCCAACACCAAGTGACTTTTTCAAACTCGATTAACTTCTTATCGAACGAATTCAAATCTTTTCCCGAATAAACATAACGCTAAAATTGTTTTCTCAATAAAAACGAAAGAAAGGGAACATTGGAGTCTCGCATTCTATGAAACCTCAAATGAGCGATCAAGAGGCATATGTCTTGAGATAACCACTTATTCTATGTTTCGTTCTAAAACACTAATTCAAACTTGGACAAAAAGGAACATTGAAGTCTAGTATTCCATGAAACCCTTGAACAATCGGTCCCGAGGCACACATCTCGGTCTAAACAAATGTTTGATGTCCATCAAATAAACTTCATTAACTCTTTGAACTGAAAAAGGAATATTGGTATCTCGCATTCCATGAAAACCATGAATAATCGGTTCCGAGGCACACATCTTGGTTCTTCTGAGCATTTTTCATTCGCCTAAAAGCTCAACAAATCAAACCTATTTTCTCACCCCCGTGCAATCAAAAAGAACAATGTTTAGTTTATTTTACTGTGATACAAACAAGCGCTTAAGCCTCCCCCGTGAGCATAACAAGTCAACGTTCAACCACTAGAGCGTAATATAAACACTCATTTAATAAAATCCACCAACCAATACATAGTTTTCTACAAAGAACAATGTAGCTTTGAATTCCTCATCATACCCGAGGATATGCAGGAGCGAGACCTGCAATCTTGTCAAGCACCCTAATAAAAACCTTTTTACGACCCCATTTTCTTTTTCTTTTGCACTTTTTATCACTAGAAGAAAAGAATTAACATAAGCTAACATTAAATCAAAAGTTTAACTAAAAGTTCTCATTGAGTACAACGGATGTGAGGTGTGCTAATACCTCTTCCTTGCATAATCGACTCCCGAACCCGAATTTTGTTACAACAACCATCTTCCCTTTCTTTTAAGGGTTTTATCAATATTATCCCTTTCCTTATTTGGAATAAATAAAGTTCAGTGACGACTCTGTTCAATAACTTCCACGGGAGCATGGATGCCCCGCGAAGATTCGTATTTTTTGAGAAGCGACAACTAGCGACTATGTTGGGGATTGCTCTTGTAAGAGAGAGTCTAGCATAATTTATTTAACTTTGCGATAAATGTTGGTGTTATTTATTTTCTTTCCTTTATGCTTTCTAAATCATTATATATGTTTATTGTAACACCCCAAAATTTGCCCTCCTCATTCATGCATTCATTTTTAGGTCATTTAACATTTCATATTGCATTTCATCATGTCAATCAGAATTAGATCCAAAAAAAAAAAAAAAAAAAAAACGAAAAAAATAAAATAAAATAAAATAAAATAATTTTTTACAAAAAAAAATAATAATAATAAAAAATTTTAATTAATTAATTAAATAAATAATTAAATAAATAAAATATAATAAAAAATTTTGGACTTGGGTCTCTCTCATTTGAGCCCATAAAACCATGAAATTCAGTCTATAAATACCAAGGCTTCACTTGAGAGAACACAGAACAAAGGGGGATTTTGAGGAGAAGCAAAATACTCTGAGGTTTCCTTGGAACAAAACCCTGAGGAAAAAGATAGTGAGAGAAGACCTAACGGAGTTCAGAGCAGCCTCCAAACCCCGAAGGGAACTCAACTACACAGAATCACCTCTGCCTCACATAAACCCTGAAGATTGTTTTGTAAACCTCACGGGTGCAACTCAATTTCAATTAAGCTCTCCAATCAGGTTTGCCTTTATTCCCATTACCTTTTGCTTTGAAGTTGAATACTCTGAATGTATGAGGTATGATGGATGAATTTCATTAGGTTTTTCGCCCATGGGTTTAATATGTATATGAATGTATAAACAATGCCTTGAATGTTTAACCGTTTAATTTTTGAGTGTATGCCACAGGGTTTGAGGTTTCTGAAACCATACTGTTATTCATGAAAAAAATGCTTATGGTGTTTCACTAACCCTTTTGTTGAGTTTTTGTGAGGGCTCACATGAATTTTGCAGGGATAACTTGCGTGGTTTCCCATTTTATTTGTGGGATAACCCCTGGAGGTTCATTCTGATTACCTGTACTGACTCACTTTTCTTTGATGGCATTAGCTTGGAAGGATCTCAGGGTTTCCCATTCCTCTAATTGCTGTTACTTCGGATCTTTATCCGCGTGGTACTTTTACATTTTTCCCGCATTTTACTGCTTTCCTAGCTGGAAGACCTCGATAGGAGGCAACGTTTGATCCCCTTGGTGGCATTTTACTTTGAGATACATGTTTTGTGTTTTGTATTCATATCCCTGCAGGTAGCACGATTCTTTCGTCAAGGACTGCCTTTTTTCCCTCGAGCATCCCAAACCCTAAAACCCAAAGCAACACGCTAACTCCTTCTACTACAGGCGAGCAAGTCTCCAAAGGTCGAGCATCCGGTAGATTGCGTAGTAACGTCGTTCGTCCAAAACCCAATCCATAACCCCGTAGTTAGCCGAACTACGTTTTGCTCTGATTCTCAGGCCAGATGAGATACGTAGGCATAAGACGCGATGTCTTAGCGAGCACACATCCCCCAACCCATAGGTCAGCCGAGCTACGAAGACTCTGATTCTCATATTCAGATGAGATACGTATGCAGTGGATGCGACATCCGCGCGAGTCATTTTCATTTAACCCTTTTTTTTTGGCAAACAACACAAGATAAACCCACACCCTTTAGACAAAAAACACAAAAGTGGATCCCGTAGAGTACTACGGATGCGTAGGGGTGCTAATACCTTCCCTTCGCATAACCGACTCCCGAACCCAAGATTTGGTTGCGAGACCCCGTCTTGTCCTTTCCTTTTTCAGGTTTACTTCGAGCGTTTCCTTTCCCTCCCTTGGGATAAATAACGCACGGTGGCGACTCTTCTGTCTTATTCTTTCGCCGGTTGTTTTTTTTTCGCACTGTATTTTTCAGGTTGCGACAGCTGGTGACTCTGCTGGGGACTGAAAGAAGTTGACCTCTTGCTGGTCCATCTGCCCTAAGCGAGTCCCTCCTAGCTTTTGTAGTTTGTTTGTTTATTGGGTGTTCATGCTTTTGTGCAGTTATTTATTTACCTGCTTTACCTTATTGCATTGTGTATATATCATTGCTGTTTCTGTTGGCTGGCTGCTTGGTGATCTTTGTGAGATGAGTTCTATACCCGAACTCGAGTGCACTTAGGATAGGAGAATGGCATAGTCCTGTCAACTTGTGTGGAGTATTCCTTAGCGAGTTGACTTGCAAGCCCATTCACTTGGTGGAGGTCATGTTGAGATCAATAATGTCACATAAGTAAGTTGTGGTTAGACATTACTTGTTCCAATATAGACCTAAGAAGCCGAGGACCTTAGTTTACCAAACCCATCTTGGTCTATTCGTAGGACGTAGTGCGAAAGTCGTTCAAGTGTGAGATTTGATACGATTGTTACGCGATACTACACTCATAAGAGTCTCTCTTGAGAATATTTTTGGAATACGAGTAGTCGTTCCTCTGAAAATATCCGAAAGATGGGATTATGACTATGGGAACCTTTTGTAGAACATGTTTGGCAGGTTTAAACCTTAGTACACTCCTTTTGGGTGGTTCTTAACCTAAACTCCATGCTCGTGACTTGCAACAAACCCTTGATTCATGGTTAATCCGATAAGGTATCCTTAATATCAATAAAACTCGGGTGTTGATAAGGTGTAAACCATAATCCACCAAAATGGGTGGTTGATATTAAGGATAACATGATCCATCCCATGACCTTTGTTTGGTGTGCTCTTAATTTCTCTCCAGACAGTGCAACCTGACAGATGTTCAAGCAGATACATCAATTCTGATTGACATGCCTTTGCATTGCATAACATCATCTGCATATTTGCATCCAACATCTCATGCTTATTCATTTGCAGGGTATTCCCTTTCAAAACGGGGGTGCCTTAAAACTGAACAAGCAGTGCATCGCATACCATGCATATTAACCCTTGTCTGTTTTGCAGGTGTCACCGCAGTGTCTAATGTTTGTTCCCTGTATCAGGCAGTTATTGGTCCCAAGCAAGTTCACAGATACCCGACAAAGGAAAACCGTCCACGACTAGCGATGGACCAAGTACAGAAAGAGCTGGCTGATATGCGTGAAAGGATGGATCAGTTCATGACATTGATGACTGGTATGGCAGAAGGCCAAGCGAAGCTGAGGGAATTGGTTGAGCAACCGAGACCCGATCCGGAGGTGGAAATACCAAGTGCTGAGGGGAACCTTGGTAACCCTGGAAACCCTGGTAACCCTGGGAACGCTGATAACCCTGTGAACACTGGTAACGCGGGTAACGCAAATGCTGATGGAAACCCGGGTAATGTTGGCAACACGGGGAATGTTGGAAATGGTATTGGTGGAAGATACAATGTGAATCAAGGAATTCGGATTAACGGGCACCCCGTTACTGAAGATTGTCAGTATGATCAATTTTCTTTGCACGACGAAGCCCTCGAGACCACTCGCCGTATGGATGAGCTTGCTGAGAAGCTCAAATCTTTGGAGTCTCAAAATTCCTTAGGCTTTGATGTCACAAATCTTGGTCTGGTTCAGGGAGTAAGGATTCCTCACAAGTTCAAACCCCCTACTTTTGAGAAATACAACGGGGCTTCTTGCCCACGCACTCATCTCCAATCTTATCTGGGAAGGTTGGGAGCTCACACGGAAGATGAAAAGCTGTGGATGTACTATTTTGAAGACAGTCTAACTGGAGCTTCTCGTGAATGGTATTCTCATTTGTCTCATACTACCATCAAGAGCTGGAAAGACTTGGCAGAGGCTTTTGTCAAGCAATATCAATACAACTTGGACATGGCTCCAAATCGGACCTTGTTGCAAGGTATGTCTCAGACTGCCAAGGAAACCTTTAGAGAGTATGCTCAGCGTTGGAGACAGATTGCTGCGTCCGTCCAACCCCCTATGTCTGAAAGGGAGATGGCGGACATGTTCATGAACACTCTTCAAGGAAATTATATTGAGAGATTGGCTGCTTGCCCGTCAATCAGCTTTGCAGAGATAGTAATTGCTGGAGAAAGAATCGAGAGTCTGTTGAAGATGGGCCGAATTCAAGACAATAGTGTTTCCAACTCATCAAGTCCCAAGAGACCGTTTGCTGGTAACGGTCAGCGAAGAAAAGAAGGCGAGGCAAGCGTTGTGTATACTGGCAGAGGCAGGGGTAGAGGACGCCCTAATTACTATCAAGATCAAGTGGCCGCAGTCACTATTCCAACACCTGTTCCTCAACCGCACTATCATCCACAACAACAACCCAGGTACAACAATCAACAACAAGGAGGTAATCCGGGTCAGCAGAGACACTATCAACAACGTCCAAGGCAAACGGACCGGGTCATCGAGCCAATCCCAATGCCTTATTCAGTATTACTTTACAAGCTGATTGACATGAATCTGGTTATGTTGAGAACTCTGGCCCCACCAATCGATCCCAATAATTTGCCTAGAGGTTATGATGTCAACGCCAGATGTGCTTTTCACTCCAACGCACCTGGCCATACTACAGATAATTGCAAGGCTCTCCAGTTAAACGTACAAGATTTGAGAGATGCCCAGGCTATCAATTTTGCTCCGGTGCCTAATGTTATCCAGAACCCGATGCCGGCTCACGGCGGGCAGGGGATTAATGCTGTCGAAGTGGTTGAAGCTGGTAATGCCCAAGGCTGGGGCAAATTTGTGGAGCCAGTCATCAAAGAAGACAAGTTTGGATTGGGGTATGCTCCGGGATCTCAGAAGAATGAAACCGGTACTCTCTCCAGCGGGGGTTTGGTTTCTCCCCACATCGTCAATGCTGCAGATGAAGACAAGGCTGACAGCGACTGTGACTTAGATAGCTGGATTCGCCCGTGTGTCCCGGGAGAAAAGCTCGACAATTGGTCATCTGAAAAAACCGTCTGGGTTACTCTACTGAAAGAGTGATTTTTATTGTTTTCCTTTATTACATGCATAATAAAGTCTTACACTTTGCCCAAGGTGTAATGGCTCATTTGTAGGGCCATCCATTTAGTTATGTATCGCAATTATTTTTATCATCAATAAAGGACGGCTTTTGCAAACAATTTTGTGTTCTCTTTCTTTCAGTTTTTTTTTACTTTTTACAAAAAAAATGGCAATATTTCTTTTTTCGTTTTTCCTTTCTTTCAAAAAAAAAATCTCTCTCATTCTAAGGTAAAGCATGATCCTCCATCATGCAGAGCCGACCACTCGGATCTCACTGCTAACGACACTGCTATGGCCAAGTATGACTTCGACAATCCTATCTATCAAGCCGAAGAAGGGGATGAGGAAGATTGTAAATTGCCTGAAGGGTTAGCCAGATTGTTGAAACAGGAGGACCGAGCTATTACACCTTATCAGGAGGTGGTTGAGACCATCAATGTTGGTACCGAAGACGACAAGAAAGAGATCAAGATCGGGGCCAGTCTATAGGCCGAGAGGAAAGACCGTTGATCATGTACTTGACTGTGTTAGAAAGGTCAATGGGTTGTGTGCTCGGTCAGCATGACGAGTCAGGTCGAAAAGAGCATGCAATATACTACCTTAGCAAAAGTTTACCGACTGTGAACAAAGATACCCATTGCTCGAGAAAACTTGTCGCGCTTTGGCATGGGCTGCTCGCCGACTAAGACAGTATATGTTGACTCACACGACTCTATTGATATCAAAAATGGATCCAGTCAAGTGTATTTTTGAAAAGCCATCACTTACCGGAAAGGTTACTAGGTGACAAATGATACTGACAGAGTATGATATCCAATACACTTCACGAAAAGCCATCAAGGGAAGTGTCTTGTCAGACTATCTTGCAGAGCAACCGATTGATGATTACCAACCTATGAGATTTGACTTTCCTGATGAGGACATCATGTTTCTCAAATCGAAAGATTGAGAGGAACCACTCCTGGAGGAGGGGCCTGACCCTGAATCCAAATGGGTTATGATGTTTGATGGGGCGGTCCACGTCAATGGTCGCGGAGTTGGTGTAGTATTGATCACACCGGAAGGGGGTTCATATGTCATTTGGTGCCAGAATAACTTTTCCCTGCACCAACAATGAAGCCGAATACGAAGCTTGTATCCTAAGACTTGAGGAAGCCGTCAATATACAGATTAAAACCCTGGATGTATACGGGGATTCAGCTTTGGTCATCAATCAAACCAACGGGAAATGGTGCTATGCTGGAACTACGTACCCAGAATTCACGTATCTCGGTCAGAGATGAATGAAGAAAGCATTTGGTCAGAAAGTGCGCTCTCGGGAGTATCGAGTCGGTGAATTGGTACTCAAAATATTTCTTCCTCCCAACACAGATCACAGGGGCAAACGGACACCGAACTATGAGGGTCCGTACGTGGTTAAAAGGATTTTCTATGGCGGAGCTTTGATGCTAACAACCATGGATGGTGAAGGATTCCCGTCCCCTGTCAACTCAGACGCAGTTAAAAAATACTTCGCATAAAATAGACCCGCTGGACGATAAAAAGAATAGTCCAGGCAAAAAAAGGGCATCCCGACGAACCAAAAAAAAGAATAAAGAGGTTCGGGCAAAAATTAGGGATATATAAAAAAAAAAAAGTACACCCGGTGAGTCGAAAACCCAAAAGGGCGGCTCAGGCAAAAATGGGTATCCCGATGGATTGAAAACCCGAAAAGGGGGCGATCCAGGCAAAAGTTAGGGAATAAGCGAATGACTATGATCTGAGTTCATCAGTGTTATATCACCGTTTCATTCAATCCGGCAATCTTCGAAGGTTAAAGATCGACTAATCATCCACTTCAGAAAGCAAGATGAGCAGAGCGTCTTGAGGACATACGAACCATAGCAGAGTCGAAACTCAGTGGGACCCCGTTTCCATATTGCCATTAGGATAGTTCTTTTTTTTATAGCGATCACCTCTTTTCAGGGATCAGCTTCCTGATACCCTCGCCTATTCCTGGCACAAATTTTCTCCCCAGTAAGAGTCGAATAATTCAGTTAAAGAGCCTCTTTATTTTTCATTTATCAGTTTGTTTGCAAAAATGTCCGAATTTTTGATAAAACATATTGCATATGAACATAATGGTGGCTTTTGCAGATGATTTGCACAGGAAAACTTTTAAAATTGCTTTGAATGTGCTTAATCCCGGACGGTGAATTCAAACCGAGTAATTCCCCCGAGGCATACGTGTATTTTTGGTTGCAAGTCACAGGAACCGGATGCCAAGTCATGAATCCTCATCCCCAAGCGGTTGACAAAGTCTCTCCTCAGCAGAGCATGTTCCTCAACAGAGTTGACAGTATCCAGACTGTCTATCCCCAGTAGAGTTGACAGTATCCAGACTGTCTATCCCCAGCGGAGTTGACGGTGTCAGACTGTATCTTCCTAGCAATAGCGGAGTGGTTGCATGCCCAACGGACAAGAGGGTGGTGTTCCCAGTGTTCATCTCATCCCCAACAGATTATTTTTAACAGATTTGTTAATCCCCAGCAAAGGTCGTTTCCTACGACATTTCCCCAGGAAGTGTTTTCCCCACAGACTCTCCTCACAGAGCCTCGCCGAACAAAGTTTCCATAGTTGATACTCCCCCGCAAGGTCAACTTTTCAAGCAGCCAATTTATTTTTGGTGGCTCATTGGTCCCGACAGACGGATCATTCCCCACAGAGCATTCAAGGATTGATACAGCGATCTGTTCCCTACCGGAGTTTGCTTCCCCAAGCAGATTTCTTTTTACACCATGCATAACATTTGCATTTGCATGCATATCATATCAAGCATACACATAAGCTGATAAACAGGTTCTTCCAAGCAGACTGAAGAATTACTTTACAACCAAGGTCATGAGATCCAGCCAGAGGATCAAGCGTGAGTGATCCAGCCTGAGGGTCATTTTGAAGATTCAGCCTGAGAATCGTGTTCTAGTGATCCAGCCTGAGGGTCATTTCGAAGATTCAGCCTGAGAATCGTGTTCCAGTGATCCAGCCTGAGGGTCCATTTCGAAGATTCAGCCTGAGAATCGTGTTCCAGTGATCCAGCCTGAGGGTCCATTTCGAAGATTCAGCCTGAGAATCGTGTTCCAGTGATCCAGCCTGAGGGTCGTTTCGAAGATTCAGCCTGAGAATTGTGTTCCAGTAAGCCAGCCTAAGGCTCAATTTGAAGATTCCCCAGTGAAGTCGCCTACAAGCTTTATTTCCCCAGCAAGCCTAAGTCTAATTGAGGAGTCGTTACAACATGTTCTAGCCCGAAGAATATGTACGAAGCCCAAAAGTGGAATATTCTCGAAGCTGCATATCTAATATGAAGGTTGGGTGTAGATTTCAAAAGAGGGTCAACCAGCGCATGCCTCAGATGCGGGATCCTAATGACGGGAATTTATCATCAAAACAATCATGATCTAGCCAGAAGATCGAAGTAGATTCAGCCAGAGAATCGAAACAAAGGAGATCTAGCCAGAAGATCGAAGAAGATCTAGCCAGAAGATCGAAGTCAGGTCTAGCCCGAAGACCGAAAATAGATTCAGCCAGAGAATCGAAACAATTCAGATCTAGCCAAAAGATAGAAGTAGATTCAGCCAGAGAATCAAAGGAAATAGATTCAGCCAGAGAATCGAAACGGAGGAGATCTAGCCAGAAGATCAAATTCGTATCCAGCCCGTGGATCAAAATTAATATCCAACCAGAGGACTAAATTGAGTATAGGTTCAGCCAGAGGATCGAAACTCCAGATTAAGCCAGAGGATCGGAAGAAAAATAAACAGCGCGGTGTATTTCCGCGTTTTTGTGGTGTTCTCGGAGCGCAAATTTTCGGTCTATCTTTGGTATTCAATCACAGCTCACTCCGTTTGTCTGATAAGCTATTCGCTTTCATCCTACTCGGGTTAGCTGATGATTGAATAGGGGCAACTGTAACACCCCAAAATTTGCCCTCCTCATTCATGCATTCATTTTTAGGTCATTTAACATTTCATATTGCATTTCATCATGTCAATCAGAATTAGATCCAAAAAGAAAAAAAAATAATAATAAAAAATTTTAATTAATTAATTAATTAATTAATTAAATAAATAAATAATTAAATAAATAAAATATAATAAAAAAATTTGGACTTGGGTCTCTCTCATTTGAGCCCACAAAACCATGAAATTCAGTCTATAAATACCAAGGCTTCACTTGAGAGAACACAGAACAAAGGGGGATTTTGAGGAGAAGCAAAATACTCTGAGGTTTCCTTGGAACAAAATCCTGAGGAAAAAGATAGTGAGAGAAGACCTAACGGAGTTCAGAGAAGCCTCCAAACCCCGAAGGGAACTCAACTACACAGAATCACCTCTGCCTCACATAAACCCTGAAGATTGTTTTGTAAACCTCACGGGTGCAACTCAATTTCAATCAAGCTCTCCAATCAGGTTTGCCTTTATTCCCATTACCTTTTGCTTTGAAGTTGAATACTCTGAATGTATGAGGTATGATGGATGAATTTCATTAGGTTTTTCGCCCATGGGTTTAATATGTATATGAATGTATAAACAATGCCTTGAATGTTTAACCGTTTAATTTTTGAGTGTATGCCACAGGGTTTGAGGTTTCTGAAACCATACTGTTATTCATGAAAAAAATGCTTATGGTGTTTCACTAACCCTTTTGTTGAGTTTTTGTGAGGGCTCACATGAATTTTGCAGGGATAACTTGCATGGTTTCCCATTTTATTTGTGGGATAACCCCTGGAGGTTCATTCCGATTACCTGTACTGACTCACTTTTCTTTGATGGCATTAGCTTGGAAGGATCTCAGGGTTTCCCATTCCTCTAATTGCTGTTACTTCGGATCTTTATCCGCGTGGTACTTTTACATTTTTCCCGCATTTTACTGCTTTCCTAGCTGGAAGACCTCGATAGGAGGCAACGTTTGATCCCCTTGGTGGCATTTTACTTTGAGATACATGTTTTGTGTTTTGTATTCATATCCCTGCAGGTAGCGCGGTTCTTTCGTCAAGGACTGCCTTTTTTCCCTCGAGCATCCCAAACCCTAAAACCCAAAGCAACACGCTAACTCCTTCTACTACAGGCGAGTAAGTCTCCAAAGGTCGAGCATCCGGTAGATTACGTAGTAACGTCGTTCGTCCAAAACCCAATCCATAACCCCGTAGTTAGCCGAACTACATTTTGCTCTGATTCTCAGGCCAAATGAGATACGTAGGCATAAGACGCGATGTCTTAGCGAGCACACATCCCCCAACCCATAGGTCAGCCGAGCTACGAAGACTCTGATTCTCATATTCAGATGAGATACGTATGCAGTGGATGCGACATCCGCGCGAGTCATTTTCATTTAACCCTTTTTTTTTGGCAAACAGCACAAGATAAACCCACACTCTTTAGACAAAAAACACAAAAGTGGATCCCGTAGAGTACTACGGATGCGTAGGGGTGCTAATACCTTCCCTTCGCATAACCGACTCCCGAACCCAAGATTTGGTTGCGAGACCCCGTCTTGTCCTTTCCTTTTTCAGGTTTACTTCGAGCGTTTCCTTTCCCTCCCTTGGGATAAATAACGCACGGTGGCGACTCTTCTGTCTTTTTCTTTCTCCGGTTGTTTTTTTTTCGCACTGTATTTTTCAGGTTGCGACACTTATAGTCATGATTATCTATGGATCCTGGGATGTCATCTTGAGTAAAGCTCTACACCCGAGCTCTAAAAAGAAGAGAAAAAATAGTTAGGTTAGAATGGAAGCTGTGTAGTGTTAGTCCCCAAGGTCCACACTATGAATGCCTAACATGAAGACTCCCCCTAGAGTAGACCTTTTCGTAGATCTCGTTATAAGATGGATAGCATATTGCATAACTTTGATTCATGAAGGGTCCATGGTTCTAGGGACCCCTCTTAGAACTAGTTTATGCTTTGGTGGTTGCTGTAGCGGTAAAAAATTGAGATTATGTTATTGATTAACTTAACTCAGAAAGCAAGAGATGCCACCGTGCTTTTATTATTTCCAAGGGAAAGGAAAAAAGAACGAACAAAACCCAAAGAAGTTTTTAAAAAAAACTAACAAAAAGAGATAAGGGTCCGGGGGTTGGTTATGCAAAGGGAATGTGTTAGCACCCTAAACATCTATAGTACTCTATAAGAGCCTCTTTGAAAATCTGTGCATTTTGGCTTGAAAGGGCGTTGTTTGCAAATGATTGGGGAGATGAGAAAAGAAATGTTTTTTTTTATAATTTTATGTTTGCCAAGACTTTCCGAGTCTCATGCCTACGTACCAACAAAGTGCAATGGAGGATCAAAACCTCGTAGTTCATGGTAAAAATAACAAAGATGTTTGTTTTGATTAATTTTTAATGAAAATACGTTTTGTCATTTTAAAGAGAACACTTAACTATTCACCCACAAGTATGAGAACTTTGCATCACCACAGAGAAGGGCTTCAACTTGGATAAAGATCTATAAGTATGCCACTAGCTCTCTTAGGTGGAAAAGAATTATCATCAATACTATGGGGATAGGAGAATTACATCTTAACTATGGAAATGACTTATGTCTAAACTTTGAGAAAAAAGTTTTAAAAGAAAAAGGGCACAAAGGGCACAAAATAATTTGAATGGATTATATATTATTTTAGTCTTTTGAAATTTGTTTGAATATGCTTAAGATGTATTAATATTTATTAAGAAAATATTTTGAAAATCACTTGACAAAAGTCAAGGTTTATTAAGAAAGTGGTTCAAGTTTGAAAACAAGAAAGTGTTAAAAAGAGAGAGCAGATTTTGAAAATTAAAGAAGGAAAGGAGAAGAAGAGATATCCTAGAGCATAAAGTAAAATCTAGGGAGGAAAAATCTAACCAAGAGATAGCAAGCTTTTTGACATAAGTCAAGCAATAATCCCTTACTTTGGATTAAGCCTCAAGCAAGCCAAATAAGCAAAGAATAAACCATGTATCAGATGCAACTAGGATAACCAAGTTAAGTCTTCAAAAGAAATCCAAAGTCAAAAAGTACCAGATGAATCTAAAGGTCTCAAATCACAAAACCCCAAACCAAGGGTCAAGGTCCTAGTTCTAAGTCCATAACTCTACAATAATGCTAAGGATAGTAACCTCAAGTCCATGAATCCAGAGAATCAAATTGCTTAAGGATTTTTCCTTTATTAATATCTTTGAAAGAAAGAGAAGTCTAAATGGACAAAGAACAAATAATAAAAGCATAAACAAATATGATGTGAGATGCTAAAAATAAAACAATAAAGTAAATTACAAAAGAATAAAAAGCATAAGACAAATGACATTAAAGTAAAATCAATACAATAATGTTAATAAGTGATGTTAGTGATCAAAAAGTGAAAGTTAATTTGTCATTTTTTGGAGAATACTTAACTATTCACCCATAGGTATGAAAATATGGACATTTACATCACCATGAGAAGGGATTCAACTTGGATAAAATCAACAAATATACCACTAGATCTCTTAGGTAAAAAGGAAGCAATATTTTCACACAATACCATGAGGAGTATGAGATTTATAATCTCACTTATGAAAATGACTTGCTTTCGGGATAAATTTAGTGTTATGTTAAACAATCGTAATTGGACTTACATAGAAGTCACAACTATTTGAGGCCGGTCAATAATAATATTTGTCTTAATACATGCTAGAGAAATGATATGTAAATCATTCTCTTAAAGATATGCCACAAAAAAAAAGAGAATTGATAAAGCACAAAGGCTAAGAGAGTGATCCATTACATCAATAAATAATTCATAGTACTTAGGACAAACTTATGCATCAATATAAAGTACCTTAAATGATCCATGATCAATTAGGAGTTAGATTTTAAATGATGAAATTTCATCAAGCACCAATCCACACATCATGAACAAGATGGATATAACCATCCAATTGATCAAGAGGAAAAGAAAGAGATGAAGAAGAAGATGACAAGAGAGATCACACCCAAATTGGATCAAAGGTTTGATCAAGTCATCATCAAAATCAATCATTCATTTTGGTGGATTAGAGTTTTCACTCAATCAATATCCAAGATCCAGTGAGTTTGATGAGACTTATGATCAAAACAATCATGATCAAAGGCCAACAAAAGTAAACAAAGGTAAAAAAAATAATTAAAAAAAATAAAATTGCATTAAAAACATTTTTAAAATAAATTTTAAAAGGGAAATAAAAGAAAAAATTCATAAAGCCCTTCAAAACACTAAATACATGGTCAAGAAAATTATGGAAGATTGGAAATAAAATAAGAAGCATAAAATAATTTTTCAGAATTTTAAAATGCATAAAAGTATTTTTAAACCAATAAAAACAAAGGAAAAGAGAGAAAATTCATTAAAAAAAATAGAAAATCAAGAAAATAGATTGTTGAAAAATAAAAATCAGATGAAGAAAAAAAAATTAGAAATTATTTTGGTATTTTTTAGATGTAAAATGAATTTTAAAAGAAAATGCAATTTAAAATGAAAAAAGAAAAAGAAATAAAATCATAAAAAAACACGGAGTGTTGGATTTGACCTTATTAATTGACGTGACAAATACAACAATACTCAGGCTA
This sequence comes from Lathyrus oleraceus, assembly GCF_024323335.1. Taxonomy (NCBI): domain Eukaryota; kingdom Viridiplantae; phylum Streptophyta; class Magnoliopsida; order Fabales; family Fabaceae; genus Lathyrus; species Lathyrus oleraceus. The sequence continues at coordinate 432,313,672 of NC_066584.1, forward strand.
GGGCGCACGTTGGAAATTAGCAAACCTAGAACACGGGATCCAATTTAAAATAGGCCAATCAAAACATTTCAAATAGCCAACGTGGATACAAAATCAGATGACTTGCGATAAAATTCGGTCATCTTCCCCAATGATCCCTTACCGGAGTTTCATTGTTTGGAAAATTAAGAACACGAGACTAACACCAATGTGATCGCCTCCTCATCACGAATTCGACCTCATGCTCAAAATTCATTTATCTAAACTGAGCATGAATAATTTCAGAGAAGTTTCAGAAGCAATCAAGCCACAAAAAATCAAATTAAATGATGAACGTGATCAATCAACACCAGATAAGTTAGGGGAAAGCATCAGAGAGTGAAAGACTATATTGTGGTAACTTGTTTGAGTTCAAATGATGCTCAGACTACCTTGTCCAAATGGTGATCATAAGTTGATGAAGCTCGATCTGGTCAGGATAATTCAGAAGGTCTTAGAGTTTGGGAATTGTTGCAAAAGCTTCAGAGAAGACCAAAGATGCTAATGGAATCAAGAAATTGGATTGAAACAAGCTGGAATTGAAAACATGATAGTTCAATTTTCTGGAAAAATTTCAGAGTGAAGCAGGGATTTCTTGGCTCTGCAAAGCTTGGAAATGAATGCAATGTGTTTCTCTATTTATAGGGAATGTATTTGGATCCAAATACATATGGAATCAAGCTTAATTCGTGCAAAACGAATTTGATCAGAATGTGAGAAAAGTGTGACTTCCAATCCATCAAAAACCAAATTATGCATTTTAAGGGTCAATTAACTTCTGGAGACTTGGTTAAACATGTTTAGGTCCAAAATGCATGGTAATTTGGCTTGTAACTGAGATTAGTGAAGTTCAAATTTTGGATCATGGCGATTTCTTCAGTTCCAAGTCACCATGTTCAACTCAAAGGGTCATCTTGCTCAGGAGGCTTTTTAATCCCATTATTCTTGAAATTTGTTGACATATAACAAAGATTACAATGTTCTAATAAAGGTTTCATTTGGATGTTTGAGCACAAATGTATGGCATGTTGAAGTTGGCACGAAAATCTGGTCACGTAACTTAGAAAATTCTAAGTCCCAAATGGTTGAAAGTGACCTATAATGTTCCAAATAATTCCATGGCTTTCCAAGCATAATTTGACTTTGATCCTTGAAGCAAACTTGTAGAGGGAATCACAAATGATACTTTTCAAAAATAATCGGCCTCAAATGTTGAAAATTAAAGAATTTATAATCCTTGAAAGTTGAGAAAAAGTCACTTGAAAATATGTCAAATTTCACTAAGTCCACAAATGACCTATAATGTCTCCAAACTTTTAATGATCCTCCAAGCATAATTGGATCTTATCACGTAAAGAAAAGTTGTATAGGATATAGAGAAGAGTCATATGAAAAAAGAAATATTAAAAAATGTTCAGAATTGAAGGGGTTGTTATCCTTTGAACTTTGACTTCAAATGTTGACTTTTTGGTCAAACCTCATGGAATAAACTTGTGAACTTGGACTTTTATTGCATTTCAAGGTACATGGATGATCATATGAACTCAAAATAATATTTCCTTGAATGTATCTTAATTAAATTGCTCAAATTTTGAGGTAACTTGTTGAAGAAGGCATGGAAATAATCACAAGAACCTTTGACTTTTCTTGCGAAATAAACTACAAGACTTTGAGATACTCTTGATCATAATGAGATTGCGAGATGCTTGAGAACCTTAGAGATCATGATTTGAGAGATAGCCCCCTGAGAACCAATGGTTGACCATACTTTGTTGAGGAATCAAGGAGAACCTACCTGAGGAGCCATGCTTGATGCTCTTGATGAAAAGCCCTATCTTGCATAATAAACTAAGAAAACCAAACATATTTTTTCTATTTTGATTAATGGTTAGATAAGCAATGAACCATACAAACATAAAGGTAAAATATCAACCAAGAGGTGCTTGATGATTCCTGCAAAAGGAACCAAAGATGAGAGGGAAAGGATAAATATGTGATGTTGTTTGTATGCAAGGATGCAAATGATGTGTAAGATATCAGGGTTTAAATTAGGATATAATAGTTGCATAGTGTTAGTCTCCAAGGTCCACACCTTGAATGCCTAACATGAAGACCCCTCTCATAATAGACCTTTTCGTCACTCTCATCATAAAACGACTAGCTTATTACATGACACTGATATGATTAAGGTCCATGAAGTTGGGGATCTTATCCATAAACCTAGAATCTATCATGTGTGTGGTTTATGGGTACAAAGCCTAGAATTATCTGTTATAGGGAAACCTACCTAATGGGGTGTTCTGAATTACTCACGATATCTCGGATCCAAACACCATGCATTCATATGCATTTGTGTAAACATCATGAAACTCATGAAAAATTTATTTTTAGAGGATCTTTGAGTACATTGTTGTTAGCATTCTAATTCGTGATGGGTTTAGAAAGAAGAAAGCCTCTACAACTCAAAGCTAAGCTACCTGACCTAAACAGATTGTTGAAGCTCTTAGGTAGACTTCCTCCTTGTTTCAGAGTTGTAGTGGAAGGAATATTTGGCAAGATACTAGACCTCCTTACAATCAAGGTCCAATCACTAGCCATCACTTCCTTAGTGCAGTTCTATGATCCTCCACTACGCACTTTTCTGTTGCAAGACTTTCAGCTGACTCCTTCCTTGGAGGAATTTGAGGTAATCTTGGGGTTCCCTATGATAGGAAGGATTCCATATACCAAGATTGACCAAGTTCCAAAGGTATAAGAGGTAGCCATTTCCCTTAAAATCCCTGTTCCAAACATGATATCTAATTGGAAGAAGAGGTGTGTGTGTGTGTATGGAGGGGTGCGGGGGGGGGGGGGGTCTAGTTTTTGGAGAGCCTACTTAGAGGAAGAATATGAGAAGTTAGTTGTGGCCCTACAATGGGATGCACTTGGAATGTATTAGCTCTTCTTATATATGGGCTAGTAATCTTCCCAACTTTCGAGGGCTTTGTAGATTCTGCTGCTGTAAGCATCTTTTGGGTTGTTTGGAAGGAGAAGGAGAGCCTAGTTCCTACTCTTCATCTTCGTCATGAGAACAGGAAAGGAACTTTACTTTATTGTCTTCCATTGTTATACAATTGGCTTACTTCACTTGTGTTTAATCCCAATTCCTACATTAGATAGATGACCAATGAAGAGTGGGATAGGACTTTGGTGTCCTTGACTAGAAAGGATATAACTTGGTATTACAGAAAGCTTAACATAGAGGAAATCATATTCAGCTATGGAAGTTTTTGTAATGTACCACTAATTGGATCCAATGGTTGTATAAGCTACAATCCTACTCTAGCTTTATGACAACTTGGGTATCCGATGTTAGGAAAACCTGATGATAGAGAGTTGGAAGAGATGTCCCTTCATGACATGGGTGCTGGTAATCTAGCCTTGCTCTACAAGATCATTCGGGCTTAGGAAAAGGTCTATACCAAGGGCACTCAGCCAAGGAAAAGGAATTGTGTAACCAGGAAACCTTATCAACAGTTGATTCTTGAAAGGGTCAAAGCTATCAAGCTCCCCTTTTCTATAGAGATTTCTCCTAGACCTGCTTCCCTAGAACATGTTCTTATTTCTCTTGAGTAAGTAGATGAGCTCAGAGCCATCATAGCCAAGCTTACAAAATAAAATGAGGAGCTACATTAAAAATTCTACAAGGTCACCTCAGAGAGGAATGATTTAAAATTTGATCTCGACCAGAGATACAAATAGCTTGGTAAAAGTCAAGAAGCTGCCTCAAGTGAAAAGGGGGAGAGGAAAAGGGCCGAGTATTGTTTGGACACGCCTGACCTTGAGCTTAATGAAAGAAATTTTGAGCTCCAAAACTCCATAAAAGCAAACAAGGAATGGAAATTCTGGTGGGATAGGGCCTTAGAAGAGAAGAAGGCGATGAGAGAATCACTTAAGGCTAGAATTAAAAATCTCTCAAGACTACTCCAAAGAGTCGAAGCTCATGTTGTATGAGAGACCCAACACATGGAAGAGATTGATAGGACTCGCCAAAAATCCTCATGATCTTCAAGAAGCTATTGAAGAGATACATAACCTCAAGTTTACTGCCCAATGCTTGAAAATATCCAAAGAGGATGTGAAGAAGCAGTGGGAAGTCAATGTTGAAGAGCAGTTGCAACAAGAAGAAGCACACACTTTCCATGCACAAATAGAGGTTGGAAATGGTTCGTGAAGTGAGAAGAGGTAGTCAGGCTCGCTAATAGCTAGCTACAAATCTTTCCTTTGAGGCTAAGGGGTGCTTATGAAGATATGAATCCAGAAAACAAATCCCTAGTCTTCTTCAACTTTATCCTCTTCTGTAGGGATATGGTCATGGCTTTAGAAAGGAGCTGGCACATCTGAAGAAAGTACAAAGAGTAGCTAGGGGATAAGATAGATTAATATTTGAATTTTCTTGTTTTGTACTCATATATTGTACTTGACTATGCAATGAATGAATGAATGAGTTTGCTCATAATTGTTGTTTCCCTTTCTTGCACTTACGTTTTCGAATGACTAACAACTAACAAATTTAAACGATTCCCTGCGAAAAAAAGCATAACATTTGCATGCATGCATAGAAACACACCATCATGCATTTCATTTCCAAGAACAATAAAGTTACACACATCTACCGTGTTGTCTATCAAACTGACTTCTCGACACCATTACGAGACACGTAACAATTTCAAGATGACGTTGGAACAAGTGGAGGATAACCAGACGCTGGTGCTCTCTGCAAGTGCATGGAAATTGTCAATTTTAGTATAAAAGATTATCGATTCCACAAAGACTAATAGTCAAGTACTGTTGTCTACTTTCATTGTGTTTAACTAAGGCGACGGGATTGTGATTTGGTTTAAAAAGGAAAAGGGAAATAATTATTTTTGAAATAAATTGAGATTTGGATAACGGAACGTGGCTCTCGTCAACCGTTGGCACTATGGACGTCCTTCGATTATACTTACTACAAAACAATACTTTCTTTTAAGGAAAATAACTCATTTTTAAGGATCCGTTCACTTTTGTGCAGCTGGAACCCAGTTAAACTTATACTCTATACTGCCCACTTTCACAATAACATATGTTACAGTACAAAAATTATTTTGGGAAATTAATTACTTTTAATTAATTGAAAATTTTCCAATGGTTGAAAAAATAGTTTAAATGTGATGTCGTCTCTCTCTCTCTCTCTCTCTCTCTCTCTCTCACTCATTCACTCAAAGTGTTCATTCGTAGCAGCTAGCACTGAGATTGAAGGAATCCGTTCGTGTGGACTGAGTTGAGGCGTTGTAACCATTCAACGTTCGTGATCACTCCTTAGATTTGCATCAAAGGTTTCAATCGCCATAAGAGGTAACAATTCTATCACTGATCATGCCCATTCGTAAGGATCACTAAAGGAGAATTTTTTTAATTTTCGCTGCGTTTTGGATCGTTATTCTCCTTCAGTGGTATCAGAGCCACTTACGAAACCATGCATCTGATAGCTGTTTATTTTATGTATTTTATGTATGAATACGATTAAAAGACATAATGAATCAAATAATAAATGAGTAATTAAATTTGGCATCATGTGTGTACGATTTGGATGATTGATTTTGACTATGCTTCAAAATTTAACGTTAGTATGGCGAAGCAACGATACATCGATTGTCCATAGGTTACACAATTGAGATTGATCAAGTTATAGAATCGTTACCTTTTGTGGCGATTGAAACCTTTGATGCAGATCTAAGGAGTGATCACGAACGTTGAATGGTGACAACGCCTATACTCATTCATAATAAAGAGAAATTGTTGCTCCATTTATTTGAATGATATATTCTATGCCACTGCACAAATGAATAATGAACTATATATCCTGGATCTTGAAATGCCTATTTATAACATTAATACTAAAAGTATGAAACCTAATGAGTTAAATCCAACTTACCTTTGGCATTGTCGATTAGGCCACATAAATGAGAAACGCATTTCTAAACTCCATAAAGATGGACTCTTGGACTCTTTTGATTATGAATCATATGAGACATACATATCTTGTTTAATTGGAAAGATGAAAAAGTCTACATTCACATCAAAAGGTGAAAGAGCTAATGATCTTTTGGCCCTCATACATACTGATGTATGTGGACCACTGAACATACCAGCCATAAGAGGTTTTCAGTACTTCATCACGTTTACTGATGATTTCAGTAGATATGGTTATGTGTATTGAATGAAACACAAATCATAGTCCTTTGAAAAGTTCAAGGAATTCAATAATGAAGTACAAAACCAACTAGGTAAGAATATTAAAACTCTTCGATCAGATCGAGGTGGTGAATATTTAAGCCTAGAGTTTGATGACCATCTGAAAGAGTGTGGGATTCTATCCTAACTTACTCCTCCTAGAACACCCCAATGGAACGGTGTATCTGAGAGAAGAAATTGAACCTTGTTAGACATGGTCTGATCCATGATGAGTCATGTCGATCTTCCAAACTCCTTTTGAGGACATGCATTATTGACAACAGCTTACACACTTAATCGTGTTCCATCCAAAAAGGTTGAGAAGACACCATATGAGATATGGAGTGGTAAGAAACCACATATGTCTTACATGAAGATTTGGGGTTGCGAAGTTTATGTGAAACGACAAATTTCAACTAAGCTTGAGCCCAAATATGACAAATGCTTATTTGTGGGGTATCCTAAAGAAACAATAGAGTATTACTTCTACAATCCTTCTGAAGGAAACATGTTTGTCGCTCGAACTGGAGTTTTCATAGAAATAGATTTTACTTCCAAAGGAATAAGTTGGAGGAAAGTAGAGCTTGAAGTAATTCAAGAATCACAAAGCATTGATACACCTATGGAGGAATTAGAGCAGGAAACACAAGTAGTTGTGGAAGAGAACCTACTTAAGTAGAACAAGACCAGCGTAGGTCAAGCAGAATATGTCACCTACCTGAGAGATATGGAAATCTCATAACTGATCAAGGTGATGTATTACTCATGGATCAAGATGAGTCTGTGACCTACCAAGAGGCCATAACTGGTCCTGAGTCTGAGAAGTGGCTAGAAGCCATGAAATCTAAAATGGATTCCATGTACACAAACCAGGTTTGGACCTTGGTAGAGCCTCATGTACGAGTTAACCCTATAGGATGCAAGTGGGTCTTCAAAAATAAGACTGACATGGATGGTAAGGTACATACATATAAGGAAAGACTGGTTGCAAAAGGATATAAACAAATTCATGGGGTTGACTACGGTGAAACCTTTTAACTAATTGCAATGCTTAAATCTGTTCGGATTTTACTTGCTATCGCTGCATATCATGATTATGAAATATGGCAGATGGATGTCAAAACTGCTTTCCTTAATGGGATTCTTCTTGAGGATGTGTACATGAAACAACCTGAAGGATTTGATATACCAAAAGAAGCCCAAAAGATATACAAGTTACAGAGATCAATCTATGGATTGAAGCAAGCTTCCAGAAGCTGGAATCTTTGTTTTGATGAAACAGTAAAACAATATGGATTCATCAAGAATGAAGATGAGCCTTATGTATACAAGAAGGTTAGTGGGATCATGATCGTGTTCCTGGTATTATATGTAGATGACATATTACTCATTGGAAACGATATCCCTACCCTGCAACAAGTAAAGACTTGGTTGGGGAAATACTTTTCTATGAAGGACCTAGGTGAAGCAGCCTATATATTAGGAATCAGGATCTATAGAGATAGAACATAAAAACTGATTGGCCTAAGTCAGAGTACATACATAGACAAAGTGTTGAGACACTTTAATATGCATGATTCTAAGAAAGGATTCATACTTATGCAACATGACATGTGTCTATCAAAAACACAATCCCCTTCAACTTAGGCAGAAGGGGATCACATGAATAAGATTCCATATGCATCTACAATAGGATATATCATGTATTCTAAGTTGTATACTCGACCATATGTCTCGTATGCTTTAAGTGTAACAAGTAGGTACCAATCTGATCCCGATGATGCTCATTGGGTAGCTGTCAAGAATATCATCAAGTATTTGAGAAGGATTAAGGACTCATTCTTGATATATGGAGGTCAAGAAGAGCTTGTTGTAATTGGATACACCGATGCTATATTCCAGACAGTTAATGATGACTTTAAATCGCAATCTGGTTATGTGTTCTACTTAAATGGTGGCGTTGTGAGCTGGAAAAGTTCAAAGCAAGATACATTTGTTGATTCTATAACCGAGGCCGAGAATATTGTTACCTCAAGTGTAGCAAAAGAAGTTTTTTGGATCAAAAATTTCATTAGTGAACTTGGCATAGTTCCTAGCATTGTGGATCCCATTGATCTCTACTGTGATAACAATGGTGCTATCGCACAAGCTAAGGAGCCTAGATCTCACCAACGATCTAAACACATACTTAGGTGTTATCACCTTAATCAAGAGATAATAGATAGAGGAGATGTGAAAATATGCATAGTACCTACACTTGACAATATTGCTAACCCACTGACAAAGCCTCTTTTACAGCAGAAGCATGATGGCCATACTAGATCTATGTGTATTAGGGGTATGTCTGATTGGCTCTAGTGCTATTGGGAGATTGTTGGTGTAAGCCCTAGAGGATAATATTTTTGGTACTTGTATCGAATTATTTATTAATAATAAAATGTTTTTTCTTTATTATGTTTGTTTAATAAAGTCCCTAGAATAGCTAGTCCGTTTAATGTATCAAGTGTGACTTAATCATGAGATCTCATTAAACATAAGGACACTATTCTTAAAGTATCCGTAGTCGAGTTTTATTGTGAAGTGGGATAACAATAAAGCATTAAGACTATTATGTATATAGACTGATGATCACATCTCATGGATAATGGATAAAGAGTTATCAAGTCTTAAATATAAGTATGAATATTAGGAGTAATATTTATACTCGATTTACCCGCTATGAGAATACTACATAGAATGTTATGCAAAGTGTCATAAGTTATTCTCATGGTGATAGTGGTGTATACCACCCTTCGACCTGAAACCACTATGGACCTTAGATGTAGAGTCGAGTGCCTTATTGCTGATCAAACATTGTCTGTAATTGGATGACCATAAAGACAGTTGATGGGTACTCCACGAAGCATGATGAGGGATATGAGTGACCTAGATGGAATTATCCCATCATGCGTAACATGATAAATGTATAAGGGCCCAATATCAAACTAGACAAGGATGACACGGTCTATGCCTTGTGTTTAATATAGACATAAGGGAAAAAGGGTAATTGTACACATAAGTATTATCACAAAAGGATTTGTCAAATCACATGACATTTTTGTGTCTTGGGTAGTAGTGATGTGTTGCTAGATACCGCTCACTGTTTATTATGTTAAATACGTGATTTAATATAATTACCAATGTCGCGAGAACCTACAGAGCCACACACAAAAGGACGGATTGATGAGAGGTAGAGTAAATAAGGAACACCGTAAGGTACAGTTCACTTAAGTGAATTGTAGAATATCGTAAGGTACGCGCACTTAAGTAGAATACGAAATATGGTAAGGTACCATACGCTTAAGTGATTTTCGGTATACCATAAGATATGGGTCACATACACTTAAGTGGTTCTATAAATAGAACCCTTGTGCAGAAGCATATCACTTGATGAAATTTCGTTTCTCTCTTCTCTCACTCAAAGCCTTCATTCGTAGCAGCTAGCATTGAGACTGAAAGAATTCGTTCGGGTGGACTGAGTAGAGGCGTTGTCACCATTCAATGTTCGTAATCACTACTTAGATCTGAATCAAAGGTTTCAATCGTCACAAGAGGTAACGACTTCTATCACTGATCATGCCCATTCGTAAGGATCACTAAAGGGTCCGTTGCATTTTGGATCGCAATTTTCCTTTAGTATTTAGGTAAGGCGATGAGATTATAATTTGGGTTAAATAGGAAAAGGTAAATATTTATTTTTGAAATGAATTGAGATTTGGATTTTACAGTCCAATCACTTTCGTGCAGTCGGAACCGAGTTAAGCTTATACTTTATATTGTCCGCTTTCGCGATAACAAATTTTACATTGCAAAAATTATGTTTGCAAATTAATTAATTTTAATCAATGAAAAAGTTGATAATGATGCAAAAATTAGTTTAAATGTGTTGTCGTCTTTCACTCGCACAATATCGGATTTAAGCGCATAAACGTCCGCTTTCGTGTGTCCGGTTATGTTCTTAAAACCATTAATTTTGAAAAGTCAATTTTCCCTAATCTATCACTAATTTATTTACTAGGATTTTATTAACTGAAAACTAATTTTAATTCCTTAAATTAGATACTGGTTTGTTCTTTCAAATTGAGACCGGTATCTCTACGATACTGTTTTCACAGTATTTTTTTAAAGCTCAAAAACTAAAATTAAATTCAAATAAAAAATAGTCACATGTTAAATATAAGTTTTTAACGATTAATTCAAGCACCGTTGGCACAACCGTCCACATATTTCGGTATTACATAATTAATTAGACATAGTTAATACAATTAAATTACAATTTTTATAAGTATATTAAATGAACGAAACATAATAATAAATAATGAGTAAAATAGCATAATATATATATATATATATATATATATATATATATATATATATATATATATATATAATGCAACAGTAATATAGAAATATATATAATAAGAACTTAGAATGAAAATAATAGAAATTTGGTAAATAAAGAAACATGCAATGTAAAACTGAAATAATAAAGTGCTTGAATTAAACTCCGGAAAAATTATTCCGACAAGATTGAGTAGCAAACGTGTTAGTACCTTAGGATTGACATTAATTTTGTAAAACAAATAATGTAATCACCTCTGTTGTTTTAATATGTTGGGTTGAAGAAGTTCAACATCTGGACCAACATGTCATGGAGGATGTCATAACATCGTGACTGTGACATCGCGCCTGTGTATAAAACTGAATTAGTTATTTCTGTTATGTGTTAACTGATTCAATATTCTGGGATTAGTTAGAATCCTATGTGGCGTTATTTGTGGAGGTCTTGAAGACTCAATCAGAATATTTGGTGAATATACAGTTTCTAAATATGGAGATATTTTAGGAACTAAAAGGTTGAAGACCTTGATTGTAGCAGAAGTTTTCTGTTGGCTTTGTAACAGCAAAGGAGAAGTTTGCTGCGATTTCTGAAGGCCCAAAATCCAGTTGGGTGTTTAGGTTATAAATAGCATATTGTAACCTAGGTTTCACAAGCCTCAAATAATGAAAAATCAGGGGTGTGTGTGAGGTAAACCTCCCAACCTGTGGGAAGGTTACCATGTGTTTCTCAGTGCTCAAAGCATGAGATTATTTGTAACTCAAAGCCTGTAGGTAAGAGATGTTATGGTCTTGAACGAAGCTGTGAAGCAAGTTCAAGTTGTTTAGCATTACATTGTAATTGTAGTGATAGGAATGGAAACTGGTGGTTTCTATCTAGGAGTTCCTAGATATAGATTGCACTGGGTAGGGATTAAGTGAAGAGTTGTAAATGGGGGAGTTTAACTCTGAATTAATACTGCTGATAGTGGATCTTCTTCCTGGCTTGGTATGCCCCCAGAGTAGGTGATGTTGTACCGAACTGGGTTAACAATTACTTGTGTTTTTACCTTCTGCACGTTATAATCATGTCTGTTATAACTCAGTATGTATTTCAGTTTGTTTATTAAGAGAATAACAGACCTGGTACACAACCTACTATCTGAATGTCAAACAGAATGTTATGACATTCATCATTGACAACATATACTGAACTATAGACTGGTTGGTCTTGTACAGTACAACATTTAGTACAGTCTGTTTTCAGGAGAATAACAGACCTAGCATATGGTCTATGATCTGGACGCCAAACTGAATGTTGTGACAGCATATGCTAAATTGTAGGATGGTTAGTTTTTCTGTTTCAGCATTTTTCTCAGGCTATTCTTCAGGAATCTAACAGCTGAGCTAAAATCCAGGAAACTAACAACTGAGCTACATTTAATGAACCTAACAAATAGCCTATTTGTTAGCACCCTAATATGTGTAAATTAGGTTAACTTGCTTAACCTTAATTTTAGGAAATACAAGTACAAGGCACAAGTGCTGCAATGTAAAAGTTCTGTATGTATTTCAGTCTGTTTTTCAGGAGGATAACAGACCTTTCATATGGCCCATTGTCTAAATTTATAATTGGATGTTATGACAGTTATCTCTGTCAGCTGATACTGAAGTATAGCCTGGTTGAACTGTTACAATACAGCTAACTGTAATGCTGTAACAGGTGATGTTCAAATCAATGTTGAGACATCATGCTGAGAACTGTGCAGGCTCAACAGAGGTAAGTGATATGTTTGATCTCTGCTGTGTCTTTGTACCAGATGAACAGAACTGGGTGTTCTTCCATTCTATGGTGATATAGTAGCAGATGTCGTGACATCGGTGAATGTGTGCAGATTAGTACTGGGTTTTAATTTGTATAACTGTCTTGTTGTATTAGTAACAATGTTGGATCAGATGTCATGACTTGGAGTAGAACATCTGAACTCTGACTACGCCAGAATTTCAATTGGTATCAGAGCAGGCATCCTGTTCCGTTTCTGGATGAGATCCATGGGTGATAATTTCTGGTATCTTGCAAGGAGTTATGTTAGTACTGATGTTGGAACCTGTGGAAGATTCTGTGATTTCCCTGAATGGTCCCTTGAAGTAGGTGGATGGACTATTCATGACAGGAATTGTGTGTACCTGTCTCTGAAGGTTGGCAATTGGCCTCTGTGTGGGACAGCTGTGCTAGTATTGAATCATATTCAAACTTGGTATGTACTTGGAGGCTGATCTGGTGAAGTGTGTGTTCATAGGTTGAGTTGTATTATGATTTCCGCTGCATAATACCTGGAAAAACTCAAACTCTGATGTAGTTTCCCCTCATGTGGATGAAAGGCTGTTGTATTCAAAAATTCATCATGATCTACTGAAGATGTCAAAGATACTTGAGTCTCCTCAAGTCCACTCATCATGTTAAGAATCACCTGATCACTGATTCTGTTACTCTCTTGGGTAGTGTATATGAAGACCTTGAAGACTTTCAAGGAGGATTCTTCCAAGGAGGTGGAACTAATGGTCTATGTGATGTTAGAACATGTTGTTCAACAAGTATGGAGCTACTGGTTGAAGAGAAGATGTTTTTAGGTGTCAAACAAAGGGATACTTTTGTTTGGAACCTACTCCTGACCTGGAAGAGGAGACATCTGTGTGTGCTAAGTTGACAAGGATAGGGTCAACTGTGTGTGTGCTCAAGAAGGTCACTTTTAGAAGTCTGATCTCTAGAAGTGGAGCTGGTTGAGATGTGATATTGTGCAAATTCCTGCTGTTTGTCTTATTCTTGTAGATTGATCAGGGTTGGATTGTTGTTCCCTGAAGTACTATGTTGTGTTGGAAGACAAGTCCCCTAGATGTTAGAAGTCATCAATGGGGTAACCTGATTGCTATTTCATTTAAGAGGACTGGGACCATGAATCTTGTTATTCAAGCACCACGCTCAGAAGTGGCAGTTCCTTCAAGGAGTGAGAATATGAAGATTTAGAGGTTGGTTGGGGTATAAATCATAGAGTTAGTTGCCACTGGTAGGGATGGTGTATGTCATGTTGAGACATTTGTGTTCAATGCATGGATATTGGTGTGGAGTTTCCATGATTGTTAATTTGAGGGGGAGTTTTGGTTAACCCCCTCACGTTTGGTCAGCCTAGGGTCTGGGTGGCTATTGACCTGTGTCACATGGGTTCTGGTTGTTGTGTGACACATTTGCAAGGAAGGATTCATCTCTCTCATTCCTAAGGGTGAATCTAATCTGGAAAGATTCTCAACACGGTTGAGGTGCTTGCAAGCAGAAGATGTTGACACAAAAAGAGTATTTTGAAAGTATTCTTATGGTGGAAGTATCTAAAAGGATAATTGGGAAAGGATTTAAGATCAATGTCTACTTGTGCCTAGTACAAGTATTTAATTGATTATCCGTGGAGCTCCAGATAACTGATGTTCTCAAAGATGTTGGAACATCTCTTCTTCAAGACCCTGTGCAGAATCACAGGAAGGATAGTACATTGATTTATGATCTATCTCTTTGGTGGCAGCAAAAGCATATGATCTCTGAAAAGGTTTCCTGGCAAGAAACATGTTCAGCCTTGGTGTGTACAAGAAGAAGAAGACATCATAGTCTTGATGGTAGTTACTTGGATCAGTTTATTTCTGATCTAGGTAAGGAAGTGCATTGGCTAATGCACACTGTGGAGTTAAGAACAAGTGGCAGCATTCTTGACATCATGGAAACAACCTTGATTTAGGAAGTGGAATCCTTGGTATAGCCGAAGGGTTAGTCTCTAATTGAGCCTTCTGAAGACTCATGCATCAGAATGTCTGATGTCTTTGGAGTAGAAGCAGGGATTCATCAAGGTGTGAGCTTGGATGACTTAAATGCAAACCTGCAGGATGGAGGTTGTTTACTCAAACTTGGGTCCACAAATCAAGTCTATGAGAACGTTGAACTCTTGTTCTGTGAAGGGAGAAGGCTCTTTCAAGTGGCAGAAGAAGGAGCTGAATTCAACCGCTAGATGTTAAAACACAATGTTGTAACATTTGGTTCAACATCAGAATCTTAGTTGGTAAAGTGGCACATCAACTTAAGATAGAAGGGTCTACTTAGTTGTAGACTGGGTACTTCAACAAGATCGTTCTCATTGCAGCACTTTGGAGTTGCTGGAGGGAGAGGATGTTACATGCTCATGTCTTAGAGAATCTAAGTTTTGTGTAACATGTAGCTTGAAGTTCAAGTCTCACTTGGTACGTCAGAATATCCTTGGGAGAAGTCTGATAAACGTGGAGAGGTCACAAAGTGGCATTTTGACCTTTTCATATGAGGATTCATGAAGGAGGTAATCAACCAGTGGTATTTGACCTATCTCAGAAGTGAGTTCGAAGAATCAAGATGATCAACTTATGGCAACTGATTATTCTTGAGGAAAGTCTGAGACAAATTACTTTTGAGCAAAAAAGTAGTAAGTTGAAGACAAAAGGAGGTGTTTTCTATTCATCTCTTGGAGCTTGTGGTAGGAGTTCTGAGTTATCTATGGAACATTATCTCTTGTAATGAGATAAGAATGTATATGTCCCAATTTGTGTCTGGGTTCTTTTGGATCAAGCTGGTGACTCAGTGATATCTGAAGATTATCAGATGGGGTTCTATGTTCTGGTGTGAAGGATGTCCTAACTTATGTTAGAACATTTTGTGAAGTGGCTTTCTGTTCTGGTTAGAAGAGAGATTGACACAGAGTGTGGATGTGTTCAACCAAAAAGGTTGAATAGAGGGAGTGCTCTTGAAGACATGAAGATGCGTCTTATGTTTTCCATTCATCAAGTGATCTGGGTTCTCTTTGAATCAAGAAGTATGTGAAGGTCCAACTTTGGGGTGTTGGATATGTTCATGTGTGATCTCCAAGTTTCAAGAGGAGAGTTAGTTTTTCATGACAAGGGGAGTTTTGTCTTTGCGCTGCAAGTAATCATCAAGCTTGTGGTCTAGTTGTTCTCAGATAACAAGGTATGGCACCTTGTTAGTTATTGGGATGATGTGGTGTGTGTCAAGGCTGAGTGAGCAGAAGAATGTCTGACCGGATGTCATGACATTGCCTTGGACAATACTGTTATTTCCTTCTGAAACTTACAGTCATGAGGAAATATGGATGTGGTGTGACTCACTATAATATGTTAGAATAAGCCTGAGTGTTACAGGTGTGTGGTACAGGGGGAGTAACCATCTACAGTTGTAGTGGTGCCAGATGTCAAGCTACCACTGGAGGTACGAAAGTGGTTTTAGGAAATGATGATAGGGAGAATACATGAAGAATGCAGGCAAAAGTCGTGTTGAATGTTAAGACATCGCTTGCAACGTGTCTGACAGCATATATGGAATAGTCTACATGCATTGGAACTGCTGTTTCTGAAAAGAAACAGTCAAGAGCTATAAAAGGTATTCAAAGATAGTCTGACATATTGTTGGTGATTCTTTGACTGATTCTCAGCAAATATTTATGGATCTTGACCAAGAATTTACTCCTACCGTTAATTCCTAAGCACGGTCTGGCCTATTTAAAGGATGTATCATCACTCCTCTTCTCACAAGAGCGACATTCCATTCCCTCTAAACCATGGGGTTTGTTAAGATTTGGGCATACTGCGTCTGGATCTGGTTTTGTGAAGGTTTCAGTTTTAAATGTTTAGCTAAAAGGGGGAGAGAAACATTGTCCTGAGAATGTACCAGAAGCAAGCAAAATGTGGTAGCGAGCAAAACTTGGCTTCAGGCACAAAAGTCACTAATTGGGTATATCACTTGTGTCTTGTGATCTGAGTTAAGAGGACAATTGTGTCTTGTGATCTGAGTTACATTATCTATGTACTCAGCATTACATATTCTTCAAGAAGCTCTAGGGTTGACGGGAAGGGTTGTGATGCAACTGATTCTTGTACAGCTTCTTCCTCATGTACACCAAAGTTGGTGTTCATGATGGTGCTGACAATGACAAAGAGGAAGTGCAGACCCATATTAGGTTGTGGTGTCTAGTGTAACGTTTATTTGTTTTAGCTAAAATTTGCCAAAGGGGGAGATTGTAAGTACCTTAGGATTGGCATTAATTTTATAAAACAAATAATGTAATCACCTCTGTTGTTTTAATATGTTGGGTTGAAGAAGTTCAACATCTGGACCAACATGTCATGGAGGATGTCATAACATCGTGACTGTGACATCGCGCCTGTGTATAAAACTGAATTAGTTATTTCTGTTATGTGTTAACTGATTCAATATTCTGGGATTAGTTAGAATCCTATGTGGCGTTATTTGTGGAGGTCTTGAAGACTCAATCAGAATATTTGGTGAATATACAGTTTCTAAATATGGAGATATTTTAGGAACTAAAAGGTTGAAGACCTTGATTGTAGCAGAAGTTTTCTGTTGGCTTTGTAACAGCAAAGGAGAAGTTTGTTGCGATTTCTGAAGGCCCAAAATCCAGTTGGGTGTTTAGGTTATAAATAGCAGATTGTAACCTAGGTTTCACAAGCCTCAAATAATGAAAAATCAGGGGTGTGTGTGAGGTAAACCTCCCAACCTGTGGGAAGGTTACCATGTGTTTCTCAGTGCTCAAAGCATGAGATTATTTGTAACTCAAAGCTTGTAGGTAAGAGATGTTATGGTCTTAAACGAAGCTATGAAGCAAGTTCAAGTTGTTTAGCATTACATTGTAATTGTAGTGATAGGAATGGAAACTGGTGGTTTCTATCTAGGAGTTCCTAGGTATAGATTGCATTGGGTAGGGATTAAGTGAAGAGTTGTAAACAGGGGAGTTTAACTCTGAATTAATACTGCTGATAGTGGATCTTCTTCCTGGCTTGGTATGCCCCCAGAGTAGGTGATGTTGTACCGAACTGGGTTAACAATTACTTGTGTTTTTACCTTCTGCACGTTATAATCCTGTCTGTTATAACTCAGTATGTATTTCAGTTTGTTTATTAAGAGAATAACAGACCTGATACACAGCCTACTGTCTGAATGTAAAACAGAATGTTATGACATTCATCATTGACAACATATACTGAACTATAGACTGGTTGGTCTTGTACAGTACAACATTTAGTACAGTCTGTTTTCAGGAGAATAACAGACCTAGCATATGGTCTATGATCTGGACGCCAAACTGAATGTTGTGACAAAATATGCTAAATTGTAGGATGGTTAGTTTTTCTGTTTCAGCATTTTTCTCAGGCTATTCTTCAGGAATCTAACAGCTGAGCTAAAATCCAGGAAACTAACAACTGAGCTACATTTAATGAACCTAACAAATAGCCTATTTGTTAGCACCCTAATATGTGTAAATTAGGTTAACTTGCTTAACCTTAATTTTAGGAAATACAAGTACAAGGCACAAGTGCTGCAATGTAAAAGTTCTGTATGTATTTCAGTCTGTTTTTCAAGAGGATAACAGACCTGTCATATGGCCTATTGTCTAAATGTCTAATTGGATGTTATGACAGTTATCTCTGTCAGCTGATACTGAAGTATAGCCTGGTTGAACTGTTACAATACAGCTAACTATAATGCTGTAACAGGTGATGTTCAAATAAATGTTGAGACATCATGCTGAGAACTGTGCAGGCTCAACAGAGGTAAGTGATATGTTTGATCTCTGCTGTGTCTTTGTACCAGATGAACAGAACTGGGTGTTCTTCCATTCTATGGTGATATAGTAGCAGATGTCGTGACATCGGTGAATGTGTGCAGATTAGTACTGGGTTTTAATTTGTATAATTGTCTTGTTGTATTAGTAACAATGTTGGATCAGATGTCATGACTTGGAGTAGAACATCTGAACTCTGACTACGCCAGAATTTCAAAACGATCAAAGTCTATCGAAATTTCTTCAAAATATGACTTCTAAAATTGCACTTATCACTCGATGTAAGCTAATACGTGCTTTACAAAAGTAACAATTTATTCCTAATTCAATGCTAAAAGCTTGGAAGCTTAAAAATGAAACTAAAGGTCAATATTTATAGACCAAAATTCGTATCGGTAACTGCTAAATCATGAGAAAAGTGGTGGAGAAAAATAAGGGAAGTCGGAGACTGAGCCTGAGGAGTGGTGTAGCGGGGTATTCGTTACCATTAGAGATATTGACTAAATCCAAGGTAAATCATACAAATCGAGTCACCACCGCACTTCTATTTATCCAAAGGAATGGTTAGAAAGCGAACAAAAACCTAAAAGTTTTATCGAATCAAAAACTAGTAAAAATGTCAGAGATCTGGGTAAGGGGGTTGGTTATGCAATGGGAAGGTTTTAAGCACCCAAAACATCCTAGGTACTCCTAGGGAGCCCTTTTCACATTGGTTGTAAGGTTGGTATTTGGTGAAAAATTGTTTGTGCAAACATGATTGAAGAGGTGAGAAGAGAATATACAAATTTATTTACATTTGTGTTTGGATGGATAAACCCATTGCCTACGTACCATCTTTAAAAAAAGATTAGGATCAAAACCTCGTAGTTCGGGGTAAAAATCTCAAAATGAGTGGGTGTATTGATTGGTCCAAAAGCCTTAAGGTCTTTTGTTATCCAAGGGAGAAAACTCAACCTAAAACCACAAATCCACCATGTGAGGATAGCTTCAACATGCTAGTGAGGGGTTAACCCTATAATAAGCATGGAAGACTCATTTTCCATCACTAAGGATATAGGTGAGTATTACATCTACCTCAAGGATAACTCGAATCTAATAGCTAAAGGTTATGAAAAGTTTGATTAAGGAGGTGTCCATTGAAACCACAAAAGTATTTGAATGAGTGGTATTTACCAATGAAAAAAATATTTACAAAATATGGTCAAAGTTGACTTAGAAGTTCAATTCAAAATAAGTGTTATAAAAAGGAAGTTTGAAAATCAAAAGCATAAGGCTTAGGTTTCTAATGTTTGAAAACAAATGTTAAATGTTTGCACAAAAGTTTTGGCTTGGGTTAGAGTGGAGGGAAGAAGAAGAAAGGCGAAAGTCCTAATCATACAAGAGGTAAGAGATAAGAGAACAAGACCACAAATGGAGTTCCTCTCTTGAGATCATATTGATGATCCAAGTAGCTCCCATCCTTTGGAATGTGCAAGCAAGATAAACAAACATTCAAGCAATCAAGCACACAATCACAACAAGCTCCTAGGAATCTTCCAATGGCTTTTAGACCTCTCTCTCTTGGAAGCTCATGGCAATGGTTCTTCACTTTGGCTCAATGTCAGAATCCCTAGCACAAGAACACACACATCAAAAAGTTCTATAATGCAATCAAAGAATGGACAAGAGGGAGTTTAAATTTTGGTCCTTTCAATGTTCATCTTCAAGCTTTAAGCATTCTAAAGGCATGAGGCCTAGTTGCTCTTTGACATTTAAGCATTCTAAAGGCATGAGGCCTAGTTGCTCTTCAAACTCCATTAGCTTGGGTAAGTCCTAAAGTCTAAGTCCATTTGTCCATTTTTGCATTTAGTCCACAACAATCAAACAAAGCACAAGCACAAGGATATATACACAATTATGTGCTCCAGTGAGCAAAAGGTAAATTACATTAACATAAACATGTGCTCAAATGAGCAAAGGAAAAAGCAAATGAATAATATTACAAAGATAATAAATTGCATAAAAGTAAAGTGCAAGAAGTAAATGTTAATAGTTAATGGTTAATGTTAGTAGTTAGTGTGTCATAAGGCAAATTTAACGCTATGTTAAGAAATCGTAATTGGACTTATGTAGAAGTCACAACTGTCTGAGGCCGGTCAATAATAATGTAGGCAACAACACAAGTTAGAAATCTTGATTAGTGAACCAAGTTCCAACAACTTGCCATGCCAAAAAGAGGAAGAGAAATGATCTTGTATTGGTTTAAGTCCTTTGCATGATTTAGGAAGCAATCTATCCTTAATGCAAGGCCATTCACTTAATCATTTGATCAAGATGAATTAGATTTTAATTAAGGAAGATTAGACCTCCCTAATCAATGCTAACTTATCAACCTTTAACTCATTGATCAAAAAGAAATGAAGAAGAAGAAGATGAAGAAGATGGATAATGGAAATGAAGAAAATAAAGTGCATCTAATGAAAAGGAATGTACCAATCCATCAATGTTGACCAAAGATAGGGAAGATCAAGGTCAAACCACAAAAATCAGAAATGAGATGAAGATTGGAAGTCAAGAAATAAACAAAATATTTTTGGCATTTTAATATTTGAAAATAAACTTGAATTAAAATATTAAAGAAAGGTCAAACTTCAAATCAACTTTGGAAAGTCCAAGTGAATTATCCCAAGTCCAACAAGGTCAAACAAAGTTTGACAAAAAATTTCAGCATTTTTTAAAGTCAGAAACTATTTTTAATCAATTAAAAATGAATAAAAATAATCTAATTGAATTAAAATCTCAAATCAATTAAAAAATTGATGAGAATATTTTTCATAGATCCATCATCATTCAAATAGGTTGAGAAAATATTTTTGTATTTTTTGAATATCAAAAACTATTTAAAATGAATTAAAAATAATCAGAAAAGAGAAAATTCACAAAAAATATCAAATGATAAAATAAAATATATTAAAAATCATTTTCAGAAACTAGAATTAAAAAGAGAAATAATGCAATTGGTCCCATATTTTTTGGACCAATAATAAAAGAGATATGAATTTTTGAAATAAAAGGAAATAAAGAAAATAAAAATCAGAAATAAGAAAATAGCAAAAATCAGGAAGGGTTGGATGGATCCTCATTAGTTGGCGTGGAGGATCTAATGGTCATGAGCTGCGCGCGCACCATAGTCCAAGGTCAATGAGAAACACAAGGAGTTAAATAAAGTCAATAGATCTAAAGGCTATGATATAAACTGGAAAATGCATCCAACGACTCAGGATTGATCTGGCAATGAGACGGTGGCCAGCGCCACCGTCTTCTCCGGTGAGCTTGCATTTTCCGGCCAAAGTTGCAGGTTATAAAATCTCAACCAAAAGGGACGATCCTCATATCATTGGAAAGCTGGGATGATGTACATCACCCCTGTACCATTGGTTTCTCCTCTAGATCCTCATAGAGAGAGAAATCAGAGAGAGATAATCATGGTGTTCATACTGAACTTCATGGATTTTCAAAATTAAGGTCACACACAAGTTGCCTCTGTTGAGAGGACTTCAGCCAAGCATAGAGACACAAGAAACAAGCAATAATTAGGGAGTTTCGATGAAAAAAAGTTTGAACAACAACCTTCTAAATGCAGATCTAGGGAGCACGATCCTTCAACACCCTTGCTTGCAGCTTGCTCTGGAGATGGAGAGGAGATGAGGTCAAGGAATTATAGGTCTGGAAATCAACCAAGGTAGTTGAAATTCAGATCTGAATTTTTAAGAAGAAAGTGAAAATTCCTTTAAGTATGGCTTGGAATAATTTCTGCAGAGCTTCAGGTTGATTCAAGGATGATATTTGAATGAGGCAAGGCATGTATTTATAGCTGAGATGGATGCAAGCAAGTGAAGAACTCGTGTGTGCATGAAGTTGGATCCTCCATGCATGGGCTTGTACAGGCGCATGTGAGGCCCAAAATCAAGTGCAAATGCAAGCTGATATCATACCAAATTGAAATGGACGTGCACTCTGAGTTGCAATGGCTTGTGCATAGAGATTTATCATGAAAGGCATAATTGGTCATAAGACTTCAAGTCTTCGAAAATCCCTTTTGGAAAATCCAAACATAAGCATGTGGATAATGGTTGGAAAGGTCTTGACATAAGGAACAAATGTTATGTTGAACAAAAACTCATTTGGAGTGTGGAAATTTATGAAAACGGGCCATGAAGTTCAATGCACAAAATATGCTTTAGAGAATTTTGTCAAAATGAACCAACTTCAAGCCCTTCTGCTTTGATGATGCAAGCTCCAAATGGAGAAACCTCCAACATAAAAGTTGTATATCTTTTCAAAAAAAAAATTTGGACTTAAATTTTGCATCATTTGGATTTTTGATGAAGAAGTTATGGGCACTTGAAGTTGGACCTTTTTACAATTCAATGCATTTGGCTCAAAGTGACCTATAATGTTTTGCATTATCACATGTATTTCTTTTGAGATTTTGAAATTTTTCTCAACATAACATTTGAATTAGACACAATAGTCTTTCTAATTCATTTGGTTCCACCTCAAAATCATAAAAAATGAATGAGTTATATTCTTGGGAAGTTGACCCAACATTAGGGTTTTAGTCAAAATGACCTATAATGTCTTGGAATGGATTATGATCTTCCAAGCCTAAAATCAATTTTTGATGAACATGAAAATTGTTCATATTTTCCTTAAGAACATTTTTTCTCTTGGGATCATCTCCATTTGACCAACACATCAAAAGTTAGGTCTTAGTGCATTTCAAAATAGTCAGATGAATTGACTGATCAACTTCTCAAGTCCATGCCTCAAATCTTGATGAATTGATGATTGAGGACACTCAAATAAGTTCAAATATGCATGAAATGATGAATTAAAGAACTTCCCTTGATTTTTTTGACCATGGGCTGAGGTTGCTTCATGAGTAAGGCACACTTGGTACACAGATGAATTAGGGTTTCTTTGGGAACAAACCTCAAACCCCTTGACTTGCTTTGATCAAAATGATGAAATGAGATACTTAGGGAGGCATATTTGATAGATGAGAGCTCTGGAAACCATTACCATGCTTGCTTTCATCTTCTCTTGACCTTATCATTGCACATAGGATCTTCTAGAAGCTTTTGACCTTATGATTGCTCAAGCTACGAACAAGAAATGTTAGTGACATATTTTTGTGCTTTTGGTTAGCAAATAAAAAGGAGAAAAGCAATAATATACAATTCAAGTATGCTTGGTGATCTCAAACCACTCACAAGAGGTCCCACCCAAAGGTAAGGATCCAAGATGCTCATGATCCTTGAGGCTATGCAAATGTCATGTTATGATGCCATGAGGGATCTTAGGGCCAAAATTGGGGTCTTACAAGTGGGTAGAAAAAATTTGGATTTTGGCTTGCTGACGGTCATCAGTTGAGATTGACAGGCTCTCTTTTTTCCATCTTTGGCCAGGCTGACGAGCACCAGAGGGGATGACGTCCGTCTGGTCTTCAGAACTTGTTTTTCTTCGCTTTTCTTTTCCGTTTTCTCGCCTTTTTTACTTGTACAAGTCTTCGACTGTTCTGTTCCTGAAATGCAAAGATAATACCAGCATAACACTACAAAAACAAATAAAAGCAACACTAAAATTATTGTCGATTCCATGCAAGAGAAGATGGATCGCCTTTTAGAAAACATGTTAAGCATGGCGAGAAAGGAGAATAACCCTGAAATTGTTGTTGATGCTAGGAATGTTGTTACCCAGATAGGCTTATAATCACTTAACATCACAAGTAACCAATATTGAGTTTGGATTTCCTCAAGGATATGTTCATCCAGAGGGGGTAGTTGTCCTTCCTCCTGTTATTATACCAGTGGTTAACTTGGGGACCCAAGACCACTCTATTGTGTTTGCTCGACATGGGTCTCTATAGGATGACGAATATCCCTTAAATGCTTTCTCCATGCCTCCACAGATGAGGTCTACTGCTGGAACTTTACCAAATCGGATGGAGAGGATTCATGCTCTATAAGAAAAGTTCAAGGCTGTGAAGGTGCACTCTACTCCAGGTCTTGACGCTGGTTGATATGTGCCTGGTACCACGGCTGGTGATCCCTCAGAAATTCAAGGTGCCAGATTTTGACAAATACAAAAGGAGTTAGTTGTCCCCGCACTCACCTAAGGGCATATTTCCGCAAGATGGAAACTCATATTGATAACGACAAACTCCTTATCCATTACTTCCAAGCCAACCTCAATAGGGCGTCATTGGAATGGTACATGCAATTAGAAAGGAGTCATGTTGAATCCTAGAGGGATCTTGCTGAAATGTTCCTCAAGCATTATCAAAATAACATTGATCTGGAGCCAAACCACACCCAGTTGTAGGACATGACACAACGTAACAATGAATCCTTCAAGGAGTACGATTAACGTTGACGGGAGCTAGCAGCTAGAGTTCAACCCCCGCTCTTGGATAAATAACTAATCGATAAGTTTATGGGGACACTTAAGTTTCAGTACATGCAAAATATGGTTGGAAGAAACTTCCCATTATTCTCTGAAGTTGTTACCGTCAGAGAAAAATTGAAAGCCACGTGAAAAAGGGTAAGCTGCAATGTACTGTCAATTCTCCAGATGGAGGAAAGAAGCCATACTTTAACTTTCAAAAGAAGAAAGAAGGAGATGCCAACTCCATCATGGGAGGAAGAGGGAATAGAGTTCAACAACATGTTTCGGTCCCTTATCATCAAATCTCTAATGTTACATCTAATCATTACCTGCAACAAGCTCATCAAAAACAATTTTTATAGCAACCGGCTTACCAAAAAAACAACAACAATATCAACAAAACACTCCTCAACAACAGCAGTTCAAGCCAAGAAGGCCTCTTAGACAATTGGATCCACTATTAGTACCCTACAATCAAATATTTCCCTATCTACTCAAAGGTGGACTGTTAACAATGAAAGAGCTAAGGCCAACTCATGCCCCGTTATCCACCTGGCTACAATGCCAATGCTCGATGTGATTATCATATGGGTGCTCCAAGGCACACCATAGTTAACTATTAAGCATTCAAGAAAAGAGTCCAAGATCTAATTGACTACAAGGAAGTCACCTTTATGTCTTTAGGCCCGAATGTTAAGACGAATCCCACGCCAATGCATGCAGAACCTTTTGTTAATACTATTGAGGATAATATTGATTAGGAGTTGATTGAGAAAGTAGAAGAGGTTCAGACTCTTATTTCTATTATAGGGAAACAATTAAGGAAGCATGGTTTTATCCTAGCAAATCATGTTGATAATGAAGCTTGTACCTCCAATACAAAGAGTGATAAAGTCTGAAAAGTTTTATGCATCAATTAATTAACCAGGGCATAATCCAGATTGGTCACCCAGGCAAGAAGAAAATGAAGGAAGTGGCTATAACGGATATTCCTTATCCAACACCAGAAATATAAATTCCAGTAACTCCCTTAATTGTTTAGATCCCTGCACCGTTCCCCTATGAAAGTGTGAAAGTAGTGCCTTAGAGATACGAATCTAAGGTTTACAAGCAGGGACAAGAAAATTGACCTCTGGTGATCAATGAGCCCAACGTAACTTCCATTGTTGGACCTAAAGGGATGACTCGTAGCGATCGAGTGTTTGCACCGAGAACTATTAAACCCTTGACTGAGGCTAAAGGGAAGGAAGTTGTTATAAACACTTCAAACCTTGCCCAAAATATTTATGCTCAAGAAGGATCTTTTTCCCCTAGGGATGGTGCATCATAGAAAGAGTTTGAGAAGTTTCTCAGGATCATAAAGAAGAGTGACTACAAGGTAGTCGATCAGTTGAACCAGACTCCCTAAAAAATTTCGATGTTATATCTATTTCCAAGCTTAGAAGCTCATAGGGATTCATTAATGAAAGTCTTAAGTGCACCACACTTTCCCACCGTGGATCAATTTGATGACGTAGTAACCAGTATCACTACCAAAAACTTCTTGGGGTTCAGTGATGACGAGTTGCCTTCTGAAGGGAAGAATCATAACAAGGATTTGCATATCTCTTTAAGATGTGTAGACACCTTATTATCCAGAGTGATTATGGACACGAGATACTTATTGAACTTCATCCCGAAAACTACTCTGTTGAAACTATCCTTGGAAGGGGTAGCCATGAATACTAGTGCTCTAATTGTAAAAGCTTTTGATGGATCAAGGCGAGCTGTAATTGGGGAAGTGGACCTGCCAATCAGGATTGGCCCAACCACTTTTTCCATCACCTTCCAAGTGATGGATATTCAACATTAGTACCCTAAAAATATCACCCTTGAAAAAAGGAAATCGATTCCACAAAAAATCCAATCACCATTTGCATTTCCACATGCATTTCATGCATCATTTCATACATAATATTTACGCTGAGGCGAGAAGTTTCGCTAAACTAAAACTCTATCAATCATTTGCATTCCCACATGCATCTCATGCATCACACCATGCATATCATTTCTGCTAAGGAAAGATATTACACAAAATCATGTCAATCGGTTACATCCCTACATGCATCTCAATGCATCAGTTCATGCACATTATTTCCATCAAGGTGGATTGTCATGCAAAAATCAAAACATAACATAAATCAGGATCCAGGACCGAACATGAGTGTCCAAGTCAGTCCTCAGCCAAGTCGGTGGTATTTCTCCGAGTGAGTTCATATCCTGCATGTGCTCTTTGGATTATTCCCCAATAAGTCATTTATCAACTTTGTGTTTATGATGATATTCCCTAGCATTTTCGCTATTTTTGCTCCCTAAACAAAGGTTTCCCTAAAAAGTCTCATAGGAACTTTCCCCCTGAAGAGCTTTGCCAGTAAATCTTCTCCCATGGGAGTTTTTTTTGGATTATTCTCCCCAACATATGAACATATGATACTCTTCTTTGTCAATCTTCGAAGAATATTAGCCTTATAAGTGGAATATTGTTGCGTTATTCGGAAATTTCAATTATATCACATGAGATACTACTATGCCGATTCTTAGAGAGACTTGATTGTTTCATTTAAGGTTTTGCTTTGCTAATCTTCAGAGAATCTTAGTCTTATAACTTGAAAGATTGTTCCAATATTGGGATTTTTCAATTATATCGCATAAGATACTACTCTACTGATTCTCAGAGAGTCTTGATTGTTTCGTTGGAGGTTATGATATGCTAATATTCAAAGAATCTTAGTCTTATAACTTGAAAGATTATTCAATTGTTGGGAAATCTCAACTATATCGCATAAGATGTTGTTTTGCTGATTCTCAAAGAGTCTTTATTGTTTCATTGGAGGTTATGCTTTGCTAATCTTCGGAGAATCTTAGTCTTATAACTTGAAAGACTGTTCCAATATTGGGAAATTTCAATTATATCACGTAAGATACTACTTTGCCGATTCTCAGAGAATCTTGTTTGTTTCATTTGAGGTTATGCTCTGCTAATCTTCAGAGAATCTTAGTCGTATAACTTGAAAGATTGTTCCATTATTGGGAAATTTCAATTATATCGCGTAAGATATTGCTCTGCCGATTCTCAGAGAGTCTTGATTGTTTCATTTAAGGTCTTGATATGCTAATCTTCATATAATCTTAGTCTTATAACTTGAAATATTGTTCCATTACTGGAAAATTTTAATTATATTGCAT
The DNA here is from genome assembly GCF_024323335.1 of Lathyrus oleraceus. Classification (NCBI taxonomy): domain Eukaryota; kingdom Viridiplantae; phylum Streptophyta; class Magnoliopsida; order Fabales; family Fabaceae; genus Lathyrus; species Lathyrus oleraceus. The sequence goes on from NC_066584.1 coordinate 432,341,616, forward strand.
ATGATGTCACTCTGCCGATTCTCAGAGAGTCTTGATTGTTTTGTTGGAGGATATGTTATGCTAATATTCAGAGAATCTTAGTCTTATAACATGAAAGATTGTTCCATTATTGGGAAATTTCAATTATATCGCGTAAGATACTACTCTGCCTATTCTCAGAGAATATTGATTGTTTCATTCGAGGTTATGCTATACTAATCTTCGGAGAATCTTAGTTATATAACTTGAAAGACCGTTACATTATTGGGAAATTTCAATTATATCACATAAGATACTACTCTACCGACAGAGTCTTGATTGTTTCATTTAAGGTTTTGCTTTGTTAATCTTCAGATAGTCTTAGTCTTATAACTTGAAAGAATGTTCCATTATTGAAAATTTTCAATAATATCGCATAAGATACTACTCTCTCGATTCTCAGAGAGTCTTGATTGTTTCACTTAAGGTTTTGCTCTGCTAATTTCAGAGAATCTTAGTCTTATAACTTGAAAGACTGTTTCATTATTGGAAAATTTCAATTATATTGCATAAGATATTGCTCTGTCGATTCTCAGAGAGTCGTGTTTGTTTCACTCGAGGTTATGCTTTGCTAATCCTTTTTTAGTCTTTGTCTTATAACTTGAAAGATTGTTCCATTATTGGGAAATTTCAATTATATTGCATAAGATACTGCTCTGCCGATTCTTAGAGAGTCTTGTTTGTTTCTTTTGAGGTTATGCTCTGCTAATCTTCATAGAATCTTAGTCTTATAACTTGAAAGATTGTTTCATTATTGGGAAATTTTAGTTATATAGTGCAAGATACTACTCTTCCAATTCTGTGAGAGTCTTTATTATTTTAAGATAATTTTTTTGGATCTTTTCGTATCTAATTGACTTCTATCCTAAAAGTACGAATATTGTGACAATTCATTTTCTCGGGTTTAAAGAAATATTATAGAGGCAACTATCATACCCAAAACTTGTCCTATCTTATAATTGCATTTTTCCCATTTCCAATTTTTATTTGCATGAACATGACCATTGCATTTGGTCATATTTTCCTTCATCATAAGTCATTTGCATAATGTCAAATAAAAGCCATAGATCAAAGGTGGCTCTTTGGTGATTTTTATTTCTCATTTGCATTATTATTGGTCTCTAGCTTGGATTTGAATAAAGTCAAAAGTCAAGAAGTTTGACTTTGACTTTGACTTCTTTAGGTCTTATTTGCAAAGGTCCATTAATTGTTATTTGTCTTGGTTTTTCTCCTAAGTTTGTTTTAATGCTTGAATCAATTTTCTAATCAAAATTATTTTGATTCATAGGTGGAAAATAAAGCATTTCAATATTTAGTTTATTATATTATATTACAAAAAATACAAAAATATTTAGATAATTTGATTGCATTTTTATTAAGTAGTGCATTTCCCTCATATTTCATGCTACCTCGTTTTTTATGCATTTGTATATTCTACAAAGTACCAAAAAATTAAATTTAAAATAGAATAAAAAGAATGAAAATAAAAAAAGATCCTAATTTGTTGGAAGGAAGTCGCACATACATCCTCTCCCCTAATCCATCATCACTTCCTCATCATCACCCCCATCATCATCATGAAATGATCACCCTGCAAAACCAAAAGTAAAGCACATGAACATCTCAACAACACAATGACCATGCCATACACATCCAAGCTGACAAACTCAAGGCAAAAATGTGAAAAAAAACATATACACAACCATAACATATCACATACATGCTCACATACAACATCCAAAACCAATTGAACAAGGCGAAAAACAACACTGCGAACGCGTGACTCAAAGAAAACCACATCATAAATCCATACACATCTATGCCATAACCATTAACCAATTCAAAAAAATAGAACAACAATTTGGAAAGAAGAAACTCAGCAAGGGAAAATGTGAACCTATCCAATCATCAAAATGCATTTATTCACATACATACAAACAAACACAATTCACACTTAGAAAGCACAAATCATAACCAATTTCAATTCAGACATCAATCCCAACCCTCTATTCATGGAGCTCACACAAATTACCATCAATTCCCTTCTAAAATCTCACCATTCACTCCTATAAATTAACCCTCACACTTGTTCATTTTTTTTAACAATTAACATCAAACTCACTCTGCCAAAAATTCCCTAACTACCCTACACCTAGAGCTCTCAACTCAACATTACTCATGGATTCACATTGAAGCTCTAAAGCAGTGGAGATTAACCTCTCACTCATAGTAACGCACCAACAAGCACATAAAGGAAAGAGAATATCATAGAGTAAAAGAAGAGCAGATAAAGCAAAGGAACAAGTGAGGGAGAATAAGACTTACTCGTCGGAGAAGACAACCAGAGCATCGTCGTATGTAACATTCATTTTCCTCCTTTCATTTTTTTATCGTTATCAACTTGTGTGTATGGACCTGGGGAGTAAATCCCCATGGTCCCAAGCCTCAATTCCTTATATCAGTCATTTAATTTGAGTTTGTTTGGTTCAGATTTTTGTATTTGTGACATTCGATCTAAGAGATTGAGAGAGGTTTAGGGGAATCTAACCCCATATTTTGACTTAGAAGGAGAAAGTAGGGGGATCATTTTGGTTACTTTCATTTATGGGTAAAGTCATCAAAGGAGGCAGTGGAAGCCACCATGGGCAGCCGGCGTCTCCTCCTTGGCAGAGCTATGTGAGAGAGAGTTACAAAGCAACTTTGATGAGAGAGAGAGAGAGAGAGAGAGATTATAGTGAAATGAGAGTGGGACGATGAGTCCCTTATATTTTTTCTCTCTCATGGGTGATACCTGGAAGAGAAGTGGCACCCTAGGTACCCTTGATCTGGCCACTTGGTTCAATGAGAACCATAGATTTGTTGACCTTGCATCCTTTGACCTTGAGCACATGTAAACCCCCCATTCTCTTGTCGTGCTCCAACGCGCCACACCCATGATATCTGCTGGTCATCTCATATGACAACTAGAGGTTGAGTCAACTTTTGTTGACTCCCTCCCCTTAACTCGATACTGATGGGCCTCATCTCTTGGGCTTTTTCTTTCCACACCCCATACACTTCTATTTACTGTAGCTTATTTTCTTAATTCTAGTTTTATTTTATTTTTGTTATTTTCTGGTTGTCCTTTTATTTAGGCCATGGACAACAATACTAATTGCAAATCCATACTCTCTTCTTACCCCTTATTATTTAGTATTATTATGTTATGGGTAATGCTAACTTGTTCCCTAGGGGCACAAGATAAGACATCCACTTGTAGAAAGTTTGTATTGAAATAAACAATTATAAAATTAATTTTATACCTTTATTAAAATCAATGCACAATTTCCAACACAAAATTACTTTCTTTAGTTCTTATCTTGTGCCCCTAAGACACAAGTTAGCATTACCCTTATGTTATTTATTTTATTTAATTATAATAAAAGATTAAATAATTAAATTATAATAATAATAGTAGATAATAAGTTGATAGAAATATTTTCTCACAACATGAGTTTTGATTTTATTTATTTTTATTATGTTTAGTTTTATTTATTTATTTCTTTAATTGTTTCAATTAACTAAATGAATAAATACTAATAATAATAAAATTAGATAAATCATAAATCAATATTTTCAAATACAATTAAAAAACCCTGGTCCAATGCCAAGTTGACTTTTCAAAATCTTGGTCCAACACCAAGTGAATTTTTCAAACTCGATTAATTCTGTATCGATGCGAATTCAAATTTTTTCTCGAATAAACGTAATGTTAAAATTCTTTTCTCAATAAAAGAGAAAGAAGAGGAGCATTAGAGTCTCACATTCCATGAAAACCTCAAATGATCGGTCCCAAGGCATACTTTTTGAGATAACTGCTTATTCTTTCTTTTGTTCTAAAACACTTAATTCAAACTTGGACAAAAAAGGAAAATTAAAGTCTAGCATTTCCTGAAAACCTTTAACAATCAGTCCCGAGGCACACGTCTCATTCTTACCGAATGTTAGTTGTCCATCAAACAAATTTCATAAACTCTTTGAATGAAAAAGTAGCATTGGAATCTCACATTCCATGAAAACTCCGAATAACCAGTCTCAAGGCATGCATCTTGGTTCTTCTGAGCATTTGTCATTTTCCTAAAAAACACTCAATAAATCAAACATATTTTCTCGCCCTCGCGTGATCGAAAACATTTTAAAAAAATAACATTGTTTAGTTTGTTCTACCGCGATACAAACAAGCACTTAAGCCTCCCCCATGAGCATAAAAAGCCAACGTTTAACCGCTAGAGCGCAATCTAAACACTCGTTCAATAAAATCCACCAACCAATACGTAGTTTTCTACGAAGAACTATATAACTTTGAATTCCTCATTGTATCTGAGGATACGTAGGAGCGAGATTCGTAATCTCGTCAAGCACTCTAATAAAAACCTTTATGCGACCCCATTTTTCTTTTCCTTCTGCACTTTTATCACTTGAAGAAAACAATTAACATAAGTTAACATTCAATCGCAAGTTTAACTAAAAGGTTCCCGTTGAGTACAACGGATGTGAAGGGTGCTAATACCTTCCCCTTGCATAATCGACTTCCGAACCCGAATTTGGTTGCGACGACCATCTTCCATTTCTTTTAAGGGTTTTATCGGTATTTTCCATTTCCTTCTTTGTAATAAATAAAGTTCGGTGTCAACTCTATTCAATCATTTATGTGGGCTTGCGAACTCCCTACGAAGGTTCATATATTTCAGGATGCGACACTACGGACCGTAGAAGCACGATTCCCTAGCCTCCCTCATTTGTTGATTTTTGGTAGAAGAGGAAGTGACCTGCTACGGGCCGTAGCAGAGAGGCGAGAGAAAAGTCAAGTTTTTGTTTTGCTTCCATAAATAGAAAGATCTCCTCTTAGTTGTGGCTCCTAGGCATGATAGGATCTAAATCAAATCTGAATATTTTGCATTGAACCAATTATATTTTGCACTTTTATTTTTCCCAATAAAACTCATAGCATGTTATGAGTTTAGGGTTCCTAACTTTTATATTTTTCTCCTAGTTTCCAAGTTTCTATTTTTCTACTTTTCTTTGTAACTCAAGTCTCCAAGGGAGCAATTTGTCGAACAAGGTTTATAATTCAATTTAGATTTTCTATTCATTCTCTTTATATTGTTAATTTGTTTTGTTTGATTGATATGAGTTTGATGATGAATATCTCTGTGGTTTTTTTTGCGCTCACCATGACTGAGTAGTTTCCTAGAGACTATGGGTTATGAGGATTGTTTCATGATCTATCGTATGATCCGATAGTATCAACTGTGAGAATTTTAATTAAATTTATTTTATAATATGAGTGCATGCATTCCAACTTCGTTACGAAAGTAAGTGGTTTTCATTTATCGACCGTAGTATGAAAGGATATGTGACGATGTCTGAGCGCAAATTTTTAAACAACCTAATACGGACGATGCGAAAGCCGACATACAGATTTGAGAAACATATAGCTAAGAAAAAGTAATGACTCATCGAATCATTATTCGGTCGATGCAAAAGCCAACAGATTATTCGTCGATGATAGGGGAAATGCGTTGACGAAAGTAGGTAGTGCCCAATTTTATCTATTCTCTATAATTTATCGAAAAAAAACTCGTAATATATGTGACAAGGATCATATGATTGTGTTAGAAACATTAATTTTAACCTCGGGCCCTATTTTCCCTAATTTGAGATTTAAGTGATTTTTCCTCTATTTCGATTTAACTGCCTTTTCTTTCAAGTTATTTACTAAAATCTATTGTTTCTATTTTATAGATATACACCGATTTGATAAGAATTCAGTACTTAAACCATTGGTTCATGTGGTTCGATATCTATTTTATTACTTTGCAACAGTCGTGCACTTGCTGCTGCATCAACCATTAATTTCTAGAGGTTCATCATAAGGGATATCAGGAGTCTCATAAATGATTGATACGGTAGAGTCATCCCCATCAACTTTATTCATGTTCTCAGATGCATCTTCTAGGTTAGCCATGGTAAACAATAAAGGGGATAAAACAAAGAAAAAAGGTTATAAGATGGTACTTGAGTAGGAAGATGAAATGGAATAAATTAGTTGAAGCCGGGAAATGTTGACAATGTGAGAACCGTAACAAGGGAAGAAGGTAATTGAAAACATGGATCACCAAAGTATGAAAGATGACAGAGAAAGAGGTCATAGGAACAGTTAGGCCAGGTGTGAGAGGAAACATAAATTTCTTAAAATGTCAAAGATACACTTATATAAGAAAAGAGATAAGAAAATCGAAGAAGTAGAATGAAGGAAGGGAAAAGGTGAATAATCGACGATCCATATGATGCCTAAAAAATATATAACTGCACTTTAACGCCCTATATAGAAACACCACAACCTAGCCTATGTACCTAGGGCCATATGAGAAATAAACTAAAAACGTCTCAATGATTAGATAAGCATTTAATGAAGTTGTCTCTGGATCTTTTCCACTTCTCGACGTCGGATCACAGTTAGACGTTCCCAACCCATCTCTTAGAAGACTTCCCATGCACCACATCAAAATATGCCTTAGAGACAATTGTTTTGGGCCGCCTCAAGTCTAGGGCTAAGGAGGCCCAATTCCGCTTACCATATAAATATCACCATTCATGCAGAAACATGTATGCTTTTTGATCTATAAGTAGCTTAATCTCCATTGTTCAAATATTGACTTAGACGTTTGAGTGTTAATTTTGTAGATCTATCCAGTACAGCTGCACTAAAACAATCTATCCAGTACAGCTGCACTGGAGCAACATAAATAATCCCACAACCGAACCAAAGCAACATGTGTCATCACCTCGAAAACCGACACCATCAATATTAATATTGATTCGAGGAAACACCTACCGTTTTTATTATTGATGAATAAACATAAAGAGAAAAGTAAGATGTTAAATTAAGAGAAAATTAGTAAAACGTTTAACAGTTTTTATTATTTGTTTTAATTTGCTATTACAGATACTTTGCATTTTAAGGATTTCAATTCTTATGAATTAAAAGGAATATAGAAACATAGATGGAAAACAGGCAAAATAATAATAATAATCTCATTTAATAATATATATTAGTATACAATATTTTATATGTAATTTTGTCAATTAAAATTAGTTTTATTATTTATTACTTACATTACTAAATACATAAAATAAGTTCTAAAATTTAATTTATTATATTTTAATAAAGAAACGGTATTTGTAACTTTTAAGTTGAAACCATAAAGAAATAATTTTTATATAAATATATTTTCTTTCTATTTTATATTTGAAGATTAATTTTTCATTGACTGCAATGAATTTTTTGTTTAATTAAATTTTTTTTATCATAATGTATTTTATTTTTAGAACATTTTTATCATCGTATAAAACTATAAAATTATTAATGAAATATAAATTAAATTTTAGATTTTATTTTTATGTATTTAAATAGTGTAAATAATAAGTTATAAAAATAATTTTAATTGATAAACTTACTCATAAAATATTATATAATTAAATATATATATTATTAAGTTGAAACCTTTCCGAAATAAAATATTTTTTTATATTTTTTCTTTCTAATTTTTATTTGAAGATTAATTTTTCATTGACTGCGATAAATTACTTTGTTTAATTAGTATTTCATAATATATTTTACTTTAAGAACATTTTCATTACCATATATATATATATATATATTTTTAAATCGGATTGAACCGTCCAAAACCATTCGAACCAAAGAACCAGAGCCAGTTTTGTAAAATCGTCTGGTTCGAAAAAATTCATCAAATTGATCATTTTTTAATTTTTTTTATAAATTTTAATATATCAATATCAAAACTTCATATACATTCTCAATCACAAAAAAAAATCGTATTTTTTTACAACCATACAAACTTCTAAGTTTTGTAACTCCTTTATAGTTTTTCTTTCAACGACGCTCCATCGTCATCACACCGTCTTTTTCAAACATAGTCACGATATCCAACTCAATATTGATTGCCGTTCAAGTCAATATTATTTATTATTGTTAATTAAGATTTATTTGTGGTTGTTCAATTCAAATTCATTTTTTTTGTTTAATGAAATATATTATATTATTTATTGTTGTTGTCAATCAAGATGTGTCATGAATTTTATCTTATTTAATTTATGTATTCTTAATTATTTGAATTTTATCTTAGTTATTATATTCTATTATTTTAATTTTGATTTGAATTAGTTTAACTTAGTTTATTGTTATTCTTTAATTTGATCAAATTGTTCTTAAATGAATGTTGAAATAAAGTGTAGAACTATGTTATGTTATTATATGTATTATCGATATTGTTGTATTAAGTTTGTAATAAATTTTTAAAATATTTATTTTATTAAGTTGTGAACCTATGATTATGTGTGACATATTTGTGAAATTTATTTTCATATTATTAATTTATTTAATAAACGGTTCGTCCATAGGTTTAACCGATTGAATCATTTGAATCTTAAACCCTAAGTTTCATCGGTTCATTTTATATATATAAAAAAAAATTATTAATTTTCTACGATAATAAAATATGTATATATATAGAATAAAAATGTTGTATTGTGAAATTCATTTTATTTATTAAAATCTTTTATATATATATATATATATATATATATATATATATATATATATATATATATATATATATATATATAAAATTAAAATTAAATAAAAAATACAAGATTTTTATTCTATATATAGATTAAAATTAAAATTAAATTAAATTTATTAGTTTTATTTTTATTAAGACATTCATTCATTTCATTTAAAACACAATTGACTAAGAAAAGGGGTGATGAATGGAGACTTAGTATATTGTGGACACGGACACCGATTTGACACCTAATACATAATACAAGTGTTTTTTAATGACTCATTTACTTATAGAAAAATCATAAAATAGTAAACAAAGAAAGAACAAAAAAGTACTAAAGGAACTACTTTTTTTTCGGGATTGTGTCAAAGGGATGGAGGAATTAAGGGTTTATTGTCTCCATACAAAAATGACACACTCAGATTTGAGTCCCATTTTCATCTTCGTCCTCCTCCTTATTTCTTACCATCATCACTACAGTACTGCAGAATCACAACCGGAAAAACAACCATTGTATCCTTACAGATCTCCAACAACTTTATGGCACGTGCCGTCTGTTGGTGTAATTGTTGGAGTCATCATTGCAGCAATTCTCTTAGTTTTCATCTTCTTGTTGTTACTGGGCTACTACTTATTGTCGGAGTCATCAAAATGTGAATCTGCCATTGGTATTGATCCTCAACTTCTCGAAACTTTCCCAATTTTATTGTACTCTTCCATCATGAAACATGTTAAGGAAGGCGATGAAGGTCCTTTACCATGTGCTGTGTGTCTCGCTGACTTCGATGACAATGACACCGTTCGTATGTTACCTCCTTGTAATCATTTCTTTCATCCTCCATGTATTGATGCTTGGCTTTCTACCCATGACACTTGTCCTGTTTGTCGTAGCAACCTCAATTGTGGCGGTGGAATTGAAACTGTGTAATAATAGTCCCCAACTGCGATCTGTCTGCAACATCGTGGATTTAATCTATAAGTATATTCTCTGTGATGTGTAAAGTTCAGCAATTCGCGACAGTAACAAGATAGAGTAGCTTGATTATTGCTCATAAATTGTGAATTATTATTCATTGCGGTACGTGTATTTGTACCAATCAGAAAATAAAAAATATTGCGGTTTTTTCTTTAATTTTTTTAAATAATACATAGTTTCTTTTTTATTATTGCCAAACCGATCGCAGTTCATGGCATTCATTTATCTCCTGAATTCTCTGTCCGGAGAGATTACAAATTTGAATGAATTGCTTTTTATTGAATGAAAATAATAAGTTTGAAATTAAGAAAATCTTAACCTAAAATTTAATGGGTAACAATAAATCATTGATTTGGATGTTTGTGTAACTATTATATATTGAAGGTTGCGTGTTTCACATTCTCAATGGAATTATATGTTGAGAATATATTTCTCAAGAAAATAGATACAATATGAACTTCAATTATATATGAATTTCGAGATAGTGTCGTCTCAAAGTGAGAGTTGGAGTTTCTGTCATGAAAACTTCACAAAAACAAGAAAAATACATGACAATAAATAGTGATAGGCGAGAGATGTAGGCGAAAAACCATTAAAGAGTGTGTCTAAGGTAACACCGGTATAATCATAAGGGATAACAGTTCAAAGCATTGCTACCTAACATTCCGATTAGACTTTGTGTTATCCTTACTAAGGTTAAATTCAAATCCAAAAGACACATAATTGTATTAGCATTATTTGTTTCTCTTTTCCTGAAATTGATCTTGTCATTATTAAAACAAGTGGAGAATTATTGTAATTTATCAACAATAAATGTTCATCGGTATGTTCCAAAACAACAAGAAAAGTGGAAGTGAGTAAATGCCAATAAATGCTTAAGAAATAGTCCCACATTGAAAGTGACATTTATATTGAAAATTTTTATAAGGAGTTATGTTCATTAACTCAACAAAATTAAAAAAGAGGATAAAGTGTCACATGTTGTGCAGGTGGTGGTGTTTGGGGCGGTTTAGATGTAATTGGATTTGGATGTTCAGGAGGTGAGGAAGTGACGTCTAGTTCAGGTTTAGAGTCTGATGGCTGTTGAGAGGCCAGAGCACGGACTTGTATCTGAGCCAGAGTGGGGGATTGGGGGTCAGAGGGTTTGTTGTCGGAGGAGAGTACGTAGTAAGGTGGGGATTGAGGAGATGGTGATGATGATGGTGAAGTAGTTTCATTTAACATTTCTGCTTCTGAAACGGGTAATGTTGTGGTAGCGAGGTTGAATTTGAGAGAGGGTGGGTAGAGGATTTGGTGGCTGAGGGAGGAGTTTCAGAAGAGGTGTATATGGGAGTGGTTTGGGGAAGGGAAGAAGCAATTGGTTTAATTTTAACAGAGCGAGAGAGAGGTACAGACTTACTTGGAGAGCCAACCAGAGGAACTGAAGGTCTTGATCCAGAGGATTCTCCCCGCCTAGCTTTCTTCGCCTTCTTGGACTTCTCAGAGGGTTCTCGTGTCCTCTTCATGAAGTTAGGGGGTTGCTCAAGTAGCCAATCTACTGAGAATTCAGAGATGTCAACTCCTTGATTTTCCAGATCTTGTAGATAGTAGGCTAATACCTCTATAGGGTCAATCTTGGAGAACAGGTAGAGTCCGTTGGGAATCTTCCTCTGATCCTTGAGTGCTTCCCAGGAGGTATCAAGAGTTGGTTTGGCTCTGACTTGATCAATGATCCCCATGCTCTTCAAATTATGAGCGTTCAGCGAGCTGCCAATGTCAATAGTGATATCTTCCATGAGTCTGAGTTGAATCAAGTGATCCACTAAGCCACTTTCAATCAGCACATCAGATATCAGCCTCCCTAGAGGGATATAGTTCCTGGTCTTCATGTTGTTTCTGGTATCTTTGACTAAGTCTCTGAGGTACTTAAAGAGCAGTGCTGGTAGACAGAGTTTCAGCCCTTTGTGAATGCAGTACATAATACACTTCTGATATGTGTTGATATAGTCAGAAGAGTTTGAAGCATGGAGATGATAAATAGTGCTTAGGATGATTTTTACCCAGACACGGAGGTTCTGATGTAGCTCTTTATTCTTGGAATGCTTGCCTTCTGCATTTTGTTGGAAGATTGTAGGGTTGATTTCCTGGGACAAGTATTTTGCCCTAGGGTTTATGTTGTAGATACGTCTTCCTCATGTCTTCTCCATGTTCAGAAGAGAGGCAATGGATTTCTCAGTGATGACTATCTTGACTCCCAAAACGTAGGAGACAATATAGTGATCATCTGAGTCTGCGAAACGCCAAAACTCCTTTACCAGATTTGTGTACACAGGACCATAGAGGCGTTGAAAGTAGGTTTCCCACCCTTGCATTCTCAATTCTTCAGTAAGGTCTACGCCATTTCTCTTCATGTTTTCAAAATCAACTAACGATTCACATAAGACTTCAAGCTTTTCAAAGGGAGTTTCTAGATGGATGTGAGGCTCACGATCGAGGATATGGGGTTCCCTGTAGATTGGGGTTGGGACAACATCGGTGGTTGTTGTAGTTTGTTGACTTAAAATGGGTGTTTTCTCCATTGAGTTCATTTGTTGGAAGAAGTTGTAAACTGATTGTTGTTGAGAATCCATGAAGAACAGTTGAAGATGACGTTGAAGGATGAAAAGCTTGATGAAAAACTGCAGAATTCTTGAAGGAGATGAAGAACTGAGAGAAAGAGGGTTTAGTGAGGTCGTGAGTGTAAAGTGTGCAAGTGTAGTACGTGAAATGAATTTATACACATTAGGATGCATGCAAAACGACACCAAAAAAGAGAGTTTAACTGTTCAGATATTAAATGCAGCATGTTAACCAAGTAAGCACGTTTGGAGGAGAATGATTACAGCCCATGGTGGAGGTCTAATCCCCAAATCAGCACACTGCTCGAGGAGATATCAAAAGTTTGTCTCTTGATTTCTGTTAGACAGTTGTCTAGAAGTTCCAAGGTCAGACGCAAGATGTGTCACGTGTTACTTTATCTGATCTTCAGGAATATCAAAGGGTTGGATCCTGAGGATTTCTGAGTCAGATGGCTTCTAACTGGTAGTAGCATCAGAGTCAGACACAGATTCCAGGTGTTTACTTCAGAGTCTTATTTTGCTATTTCAGAGGCACATTTCATTCTGGACAATTTTGAATGTTTAAAATTTTCAAGATAAACGAGAATCTATCTTCAGCGAGGGGTTTGGTAAAAATATCAGCCCATTGATGGTCTGTATCAATAAATTTTAAGTAATTACCCCTTTCTGAACATAGTCTCTAATGAAATGATGTTTTATTTCTATGTGCTTAGCTTTAGAATACAAAATAGGATTCTTACTTAAACAGATGGCAGCAGTATTATCACAAAAAATAGGAACGTTACTCTCAAAGATTAGAAGGTCTTCAAGTTGATTCTTCATCCAGAGCATCTGAGTAGTGCAGAGTGATGCTGGTATATATTCTGCTTCTGCAGTTGACAGAGCTATGGTTGAATGCCTTTTACTGGCCCTGGATATGAGATTATTTCCCAAGAACCCCAGATGTGCTTTTACGTTCCATCCTGTCCCTTACGTAATCTGCATCACAATAGCCAGAAAGTCTATACTCTGATGTTTTCTCATACATCAGGCCCAGCTTATGGATTCCTTTCAGATACCTGAGGATTCTTTTAACAACTGTTAAATGAGATTCTCTAGGATCTGATTGGAATCTGGCACAGAGGCATACACTAAACAGAATATCAGGACGTGTAGTTGTCAGATAGAGAAGAGAGCCTATCATACCACGATAGAGCTTCTGACAAACCTTCTGACTAATTTCATCTTTTTCCAGAATGTAGGTTGGATGCATAGGTGTCTTAGCAGGTTTGCATTCAGCCATCTCAAACTTCTTCAGAATGTCTTTTATGTATTTACCTTGATAGACGTAGGTAGCTTCTGAAGTTTGATTGATTTGAATCCCTAGAAAGAACTTTAGTTCTTGCATTAAGCTCATTTCAAATTCTGCCTGCATTAGCTCAGAGAATTCTTGACATACAGAAGGGTTAGCTAAACCAAAAATAATGTCATCAACATATATCTAGTATATCATGAGATCATTTTTAATGTTTTTACAGAAGAGTGTAGAGTCAACCTTTCCTCTAATAAAGTCATGTTCCAGAAGAAAGTTGCTAAGTCTATCATACTAAGCTCTAGGTGCTTGTTTTAAACCGTATAGTGATTTCTTCAGTTTAAAAACGTGTTATGGACATTTAGCATTTTCAAAACCTGGAGGTTGATTGACATAAAATTCTTTTGATATATAATCATTAAGAAATGCACTCTTAACATCCATTTGATATAGTTTGATAGAATGATTTATGATAAATGAAACAAGTAAGCAAATTGATTCTAACCTGGGGACTGGGGCAAAGGTTTCGTTGTAGTCAATGCCTTCTTGTTGACTGTAGCCTTATGCCACCAGTCGTGCTTTGTTTCTGACAACTTCTCCTTTTTCGTTCAGTTTGTTTTTGAACACCCATCTGGTTCTAATAACGTGAGTTCCTTTGGGCTTTGGAATAAGATCCCAGACGTCATTCTTTGAGAATTGATCTAGCTCTTCTTTCATGGCCAGAACCCAGTCATTGTCTTGAAGTGCCTCATCACAGGAAGTAGGTTCAATTAGAGATACTAATCCCAGAGGAGTTTCTTCAGATACTTTGAATGTTGACCTAGTTCTGACAGGTTCATCCTTGTTTCCCAGAATCAAATCTTCATAGATGTTGGGGTGACTCCTTGATTTCTTCAAGATGGTTGAGGCTTCAGATTCATCTGGCTTTTGTCTTTCAGATACTTCTGGTGCTTTAATCTTTTCGTCAGAACCTACAAGAGTAATCTCCAAATCTGCAAGTTTCTCAAATAGCTTTGACTTTTCAGGGTCAAGCTTGTCATCAAATCTAAAATGGATTGGTTCTTCCATAATTTTGGTTTCTGTGTTGTATATTCTGTAGCCTTTAGAGCGCTCTGAGTATCCTAACATAATACCTTTTTGTGCTTTTGAATCAAACATGTTCAAATGTTCTTTAGTATTGAGAATAAAACAAGAGCATCCAAAAGGATGGAAATAAGAAATGTTGGGTTTTCTTCCTTTACACAGTTCATAGGGAGTCTTCTCTAGAATAGGTCTTATAGAGATTCTATTATGAATATAACACGTTGTATTTACTGCTTCAGCCCAAAAGTGCTTAGCCACATTTGTTTCATTGATCATGGTTCTAGCCATCTCTTGGAGTATCTTATTCTTCCTTTCTACAACTCCATTTTGTTGTGGAGTTCTAGGACAGGAGAAATCATGGGATATTCCATTAGAATCAAATAGTTCCTAAAAAAATTTATTTTCAAATTGTAAGACCCCAATCTTGTCCCTAAGATCCCTCATGGCATCATAACATTGCATTTGCAAAAGCCTCAAGGATCATAAGCATCTTGGTTCCCCTTGCCTTTGGGTGGGACTCTTTGTGAGTGGTTTGAGATCACCAAGCATGCTTGAATTATATATTATTGCTTTTCTCATTTTTTGTTTACTAACCAAAAGCACAAAAAAATATGTCACTAAGATCTTTTGTTTGTAGCTTGAGCAATCACAAGGTTCAAAGCTTTTAGAAGATCCTTTGTGCAAAGATATGGCCAAGAGAAGATGAAAGCAAGCATGGTAATGGTTCCCAAAGCTCTCATCCATCAAATATGCCTCCCTAGTATCTCAATTCATCATTTTTGATCAAAACAAGTCAAGGGGTTTGAGGTTTGTTCCCCAGAGAAACCCTAATCCATCTGTGCACTACAATGCCTTGTCCTTGAAGCAACCTTAGCCCATGATCAAATAAAATCAAGGGAAGTTATTTAATTCATCATTTCATGAATGTTTGAACTTATTTAAGTGTCCTCAATCATCAATTCATCAAGATTTGAGACATGGACTTGAGATGTTAAGCAGTCAATTCATCTGACTATTTTGAAATACACTAAGACTTAACTTTTTATGTGTTGGTCAAATTGAGATGGTTCCAAAAGAAAAAATGTTCTTAAGGACAACATGAACAACTTTCATGTTCATCAAAAATTGATTTGAAGCTTGGAAGGTCATCATCCATTCCAAGACATTATAGGTCATTTTGAATGAAACCCTAATTTTGGGTCAACTTCCCAAGGACATAACTCATTCATTTTTTATGATTTTGAGGTGGGATAAAATGAACTGGAAATCTTAAGATATCTACTTCAAATGTTATGTTGATCAAAATTTCATAATCTCAAAGGAAATACATGTGATAATGCAAGACATTATAGGTCCTTTTTGACAAAATGCATTAAAAGGCAAAAAAGTCCAACTTCAAGTGCCCATAACTTCTTCATAAAAAATCCAAATGATGCAAAATTTAAATCCAGTTTGATTGTCTTGAAAAGATCTACAACTTTGATGTTGTAGGTGTTTTCATTTGAGGCTTGCATCATCAAAACATAGGGGCTTGAAAATTGGCCAATTTTAGAAACCTTGCATTGACATGTTTTGCACATCACACTTTAAACTCAAATTTCATAAATTTCCACACTCCAAATGGATTTTTGCCCAACATAACAATTGTTCCTTACATAAAGACCTTTCCAACCATTACTCACATGATCATGTTTGGATTTTTTCATTGGGATTTTCGAAGAGATGAATGTTTAGGTACAAATGAGGAATTCACTTGAAATCTTGGTGCATAAGCAATTGCCTTGCAGGTCACACGTCCAATTTCATTTGGATGATGCTCAGAACTCATTTGGCATTGTTTTTGGGCCTTGTGCATGATCATGCAAGCCCATGCAATGAAGCTCCACATGCCATGCACATGGATTGATCACATTCTCCTTGCCTTTTCCACTATAAATAGAGACCTCATTCCATTCATTTCACACACCTAATTCAACCTGAAATGCTGCAGAATTCTCTCCATAGCCATCACTAAAGAAGCAATTGCATTTTCTTCGAATTTTTTCAGATCTAAAGTTCAACTTCATCTGGTTGAATTCTTAGATCTAATGCTTCTGAACCTCCATCATTCATCTCATTGAACTTCTGTTTTGGTAAAGCAAGCAAAGAATCAAGTCCAATTCTCCATAAATCAAGCACACACTCCAACTGGTATTTTCTTCGATTCTCATCATTCATGGACCTTTTTGCTTGGATCTAATGTTTTCTGAAGTCCTCACTTGAGAGGCAAGCTAGTGGTAGCTTCAATTTTGCTTTTCCTTGATCTGCATTTTGCATACCTGAATCTTCCACCTCAGATTTCTCCCTTTATAGGGATCTTGAGTGTGATTCAAGGTTACAGGGGTGATGTACATCACCCCAACTTCATTTTGGTATAAGGATCTTGCATTCCCATGAAGGTTTGAAAACCTGCAAAATTGACCGGAATCTGCAGGCTCACCGGAGAAGAAGGTGGCTCCGGTGGCCGCCTGTTTCCAGTTTGAACCCTGGCCCTTGGATGTGATTCCCAGATCGAATCCTGACCATTGCTTGTTATGACTTTTTATTGTTTTCCATGTGATTGCATTAACCGTGGACTACAATAGGCGCGCGCCTCTGGATCCTTGGATCTGCCAGCTCAATTAATGAGCTCAGATCCAAGGGCTCTCGTTTTTTGCATTTTTTTATTTTCTGGTTTTAATTTCTTTAATTCCAATTATTTTCAAAAATCAATATCTCTTTCATTTTTAATCCAAAAATTATGGGACCAATTGCATTATTTCCCAAATAAATTCTAGTTTCTATTTCTGATTTTTAATATTTTTTATTTTGTCATTTGATATTTTTTGTGAATTTTCTATTTTCTGGTTATTTCTAATTCATTTTAAATAGTTTTTGATATCCAAAAAATGCAAAAATATTTTCCTAACCTATTTGAATGATGATGGATCTATGAAAAATATTCTCATCAATTTTGGAATTGATTTGAGATTTATTTGAGATTTTAGTTCAATTAGGTTATTTTTATTCATTTTTAATTGATTAAAAATAGTTTCTCACTTTTAAAAATGCTGAAACTTTTTGTCAAACTTTGTTTGACCTTATTGAACTTAGGATAAATCACTTGGACTTTTCAAAGTTGATTTGAAGTGATTTTGAAGTTTGACCTTTCTTTTATTTTAAATTCAAGTTTAATGTTAAATATTTAAAGATTCCAAAAATATTTTGTTTATTTCTTGACTTCCAATCTTCATCTCACTTCTGTTTTTGATGGTTTGACCTTGACTTTCAATGCCATTGGTCAACATATGATGATTGGTACATTGTACTTCATTTAATGCACTTTAATTTTGCCTTTCCCATTTCTCTTCTCCTTCTTCTCCTTCTTCATTTTCCTTTTGATCAATGAGTTGAAGGTTGATAAATTAGCATTGGTTAGGGAGACTTAATCTTCCTTGATTCAAATCTAATTCATCTTGATCAAGTGATCAAGTGAATGGCTTTGCATTAAGGATAGATTGTCTTATAAATCATGCAAAAGGCTTAAACCAATACAAGATCAATTCTCATTTTCTTTTTGGCATGGCAAGTTGTTGGAACTTGGTTCTCTAATCAAGACTTCTAACTTGTGTTGTTGCCTATATTATTATTGACCGGTCTCAGATAGTTGTGACTTTTATATAAGTCCAATTACGATTGCTTAACATAGCGCTAAATTTGCCTTATGGCACACTAACTACTAACACTAACTATTGACAATTAACATTTACTTTATGCAATTTACTTTTATGCAATTTACTATTCTTGCACATATTATTCATTTGCTTTTTCCTTTGCTCATTGGAGCACATATTTATGTTAATGCCATTTGCCTTTTGCCCACTTGGGTTTATAATTGTATATATATCTGTTGTGCTTGTGTTTGTCTGTTTGTTGTGGACCAAATACCAAGAATTGGACAATATGGACTTAGAATTTAGGATCTTACCAAAGCAAATGGAATTTGAAGAGCAACTAGGCCTCATGCCTTTAGAGTGCTTAAATGTCAAAGAGCAACTAGGCCTCCTGCCTTTAGAATGCTTAAAGCTTAAGGAAAAACATTGAAAGGACCATATTCTAAACTCCCTCTTGTCCATTGTCTTTGTTTGTTATTAGAAATTTTTGATGTGTGTTTTCTTTGTGTCAGGAATTCCCACTTGAGCTTAATTGAGGAATCATTACCATGAGCTCCTAAGAGAGAGAGATCCAAGACACATTGAGGACCTACCAAGAATTCATTGATTGTTAATTGCTTGAGTTTATGCTTGTGATTGCTTTTATTCCAAAGGATGGGAGCTACTTGGATCATAAATATGATCTCAAGAGAGGAACTCCTAGTGTGGTTCATTTCTTTCCCTCACCTTTTTGTTTTACTTAGGACTTAGCCATTCTTCTTCTTCTCTCCACTCTAACCCAAGCCAAACTCATTTTGTGCCAACATTGACATTGTTTTCAAAACTAGAAACCTAGGCCACATGCCTTTGATTTTTCAAACTATTTTCATTGATACTTATTTTGAATTGAATTTTAAGTCAACTTTGACTTCATTTTGTGAATACTTCTAACTTGTAAATACAACTCACTCAAGTTTGTTTTTGTGGTTCCAATGACCACCTTTGTTAAACCTTTTCATAAATAATAGCCATAGGTTTGAGTTATCATAATGGTTGATGTAAACCTCACATTATCCTTAGTGATTGGACTATAAGTCTTCCATACTTATTATAGGGTGGATCCCTCACTAGTATGTTGAAGCTCTCCTCACATGGTGGATTGTTGGTTTAGGTTGAGTTTTCTCCCTTTGATAACAAAAGACCTTAAGGGTTTTGATCAAATCAATTCACCCATATTTTGAGATTTTTACCCCAAACTACGAGGTTTTGATCCTACCTTTGTGATGGTACGTAGGCAATGGGTTCATCCATTCAAACAATAAAATTGTAAGTAATTTGTATATTCTTTTCTCATCTCCCCAATCATGTTTGCACAAATATTTTCACAAATACCAACCTACCATAAAACTTTGCAAAAAGGGCTCCCTAGGAGTACCTAAGATGTTTTTGGTGCCTAACACCTTCCCATTGCATAACCAACCCCCTTACCCAGATCTCTGTTTCTTTTACTAGTTTTTGTTAAAACTTTTAGGTTTTTGTTCGCTTTCTAACCATTCCTTTGGATAAATAGAAGTGCGGTGGCGACTCGACTTGTATGATTTACCTTGGATTTAGTCAATATCTCTACTGGTAACGAATACCCCGCTACAGAAAAGTGGCGACTCTGCTGGGGATACGTTTGCCTAGTGGGTTTTGCCTACTTTTCATATTTGTTGTATTGTTTTGTCTTGTGACATATTTTTGTGCAATTTGGGATTACTGTATTGTATGTAATGATTTAATTGCTTGAATATTAATTCCTTGTATGCTTGGTGATCTTTGTGAGATGAGTTCTATACCCGAACTCGAGTGCACTTAGGATAAGAGAATGGCATAGTCTTGTTGACTTGTGTGGAGTTATTCCTTAGCAAGTTGACTTGCAAGTCCATTCACTTGGTGGAGGTCATGTTGGGATCAATAATGTCACACAAGTAGTTGTGGTTAGACATTACTCTTTCCAATATAGACCTTAGAAGCCAAGGACCTTAGTTTACCAAGCCCATCTTGGCCTATTCTTAGGATGTAGTGCGAAAGTCATTCAAGTGTAAGATTTGATACGATTGTTACACGATACTACGCTCATAAGAGTCTCTCTTGAGAATATTTTTGGAATACGAGTAGTCGTTTCTCCGATAATATCCGAAAGATGGGATGATGACTATGGGAACCTCTTGCAGAACATGTTTGGCAGGTTTAAACCATAGTACATTCCCTTTGGGTGGTTCTTAACCTAAACTCCATGCTCGTGTCTTGCAACAAACCCTTGATTCATGGTTGATCCGTTCATATATCCTTAATATCAATGGAACTTGGGTGTCGATAAGGTGTAAACCATAATCCACCAAAATGGATGATTGATATTAAGGATAACATGATCCATCCCATGACCTTTGTTTGGTGTGCTTTGCTTGATCCTTGAGTGTGATTGTTGCATTCATGCATTCATGCACCCATTTGCATCCACATCATCAAAATAATAAGAAAATTTTCAAGGAACTTAAGAGGTCTATTTGCAAATTTTCAGACATGGAAAGACAAAGAAGGAATACAAAGAAGTACAGTTTCAGGCAACCAGATCTGAAAGAGTTAAGGAATCTGACATCCTATGTATTAGATCCCTTGGGTTTCAAGGCTCGTTTTGGGAAGCTTCTTCCTCTTCTGACTACTCAGGTGGATGAAGGGTTGATGAGTGTATTAGTGCAGTTTTATGATCCTCTGTACCGTTGCTTCACGTTTCCGGATTTCCAGCTTTTGCCTACACTTGAGGAGTATGCTTATCTTGTGGGTATACCTATTCTGGATCAGTTGCCGTTCAGTGGCTTGGAGAGTATTCCTACTTCATAAGAGATAGCAGACATGCTACACATAGATGAATCTCTGGTTGGTGCTCATGTGACTACCAAAGGTGGAATTCAAGGTTTCCCTTCTGAGTTCCTCATTGCTCAAGCTACTATATATGGGAAGGCCATGAGTGAGGACGCCTTTGAGGCCATATTTGTACTTCTCATCTATGGGTTAGTATTGTTCCCCAACATCGACAAGTTCGAGGACGTGAACGCTATTAGGATTTTCTCTACTCTTAATCTCGTTCCCACTCTGTTGGGTGATGCTTATTTCTCTTTGCATATGAGGAATGCAAAGGGTGGTGGTGCCATTGTGTGCTGTTTGCCTCTGTTGTATAAGTGGTTTATTTCTCACTTACCTCAGACGATCGCTTTCAAGGAGAACAAGGGATGTCTACGGTGGTCTACGAGACTTATGTCTCTCACTAATGATGATATCTGAAATTCTGGTGTAGTCAGAGTTCAGATGTTCTACTCCAAGTCATGACATCTGATCCAACATTGTTACAGCTAGATAGCTATACAATTAACACCCAGTACTAATGTGCACACATTCACAGATGTCACGACATCTGCTACTATATTACCATAGAATGGAAGAACACCCAGTTCTGTCCATCTGGTACAAAGACTCAGCAGAGATCAAACATAGCACTAACTTCTGTTGAGCCTGCACAGTTATCAGCATGATGTCTCAATAGTGATTTGAACATCACCTGTTACAGTATTACAGTTTGCTGGCCTTGTACTTGTATTTCCTAAAATAAAGGTTAAACAAGTTAACCTAATTTCCACATATTAGGGTGCTAACAAATAGGCTATTTGTTAGGTTCATTAATTGTAGCTCAGTTGTTAGTTTCCTGGATTTTAGCTTAGCTGTTGTATTCCTGAAGAATAGCCTGAGAAAAATGCTGAAACAGAAAAACTAACCATCCTACAATTTAGCCTATGCTGTCAGGAATGAATGTCACAACATTCAATTTGACGTCTAGAACATAGACCATATGCTAAGTTTGTTATTTTTCTGAAAGCAGACTGTACAAAATGTTGTACTGTAAAAGACCAACCAGTCTATACTTCAGTATCAGCTTACAGTAATAAATGTCAAAACATCCAGTTTGACATTTTCACAATGAACCTTATGCCAGGTCTGTTATCCTCCTGAAGAATAGACTGAAATAAATATTGAACTGAAGCAGAAAGACCAACCTGTCTATTGTTCAGTATATGCTGTCAATGATGAATGTCAAAACATTCTGATTGACATTCAATCAGTATGCTATGTACCAGGTCTGTTATTCTCTTGATAAACAGAATGAAATACATGCTGAGTTATAACAGACAGGATTATAACATGCAAAAAGAAAAACAAACATAGGAAATTGTTAACCCAGTTCGGTGCAACATCACCTACTCTGGGGGAATACCAAGCTAGGAAGAAGATCCACTATCAGTAGTATTAATTCAGAGTTAAACTCCCCCGTTTACAACTCTTCACTTAATCCCTACCCAATGCAATCTATACCTAGGAACTCCTAGGTAGAAACCACCAGTTTCCATTCCTATCACTACAATTTCAAAGTAATGTTAAACAAATTGAACTTGCTTCACAACTTCGTTCAAGACCATAACAACTCTTACCTACAGGCTTTGAGCTACAAATAATCTCAGCTTTGAGCACTGAGAAACACATGGTAACCTTCCCACAGGTTGGGAGGTTTACCTCACACACACCCCTAATTTTTACATTGTTTGAGGCTTGCAAAACCTAAGTTACAATATGCTATTTATAACCTAAGCACCCAACTGGATTTGGGCCTTCAGAAATCGCAGCAAACTTCTTCTTTGCTATTACAAAGTCAGCAGAAAACTTCTGCTACAATCAAGGTCTTCAATCTTTTAGTTCCTAAAATATCTCCATATATATCTCCATATTTAGAAACTGTATATTCTGATTGAGTCTTTAAGACCTCCACAAGGAAGTTAGGATATTCACCAAATATCCTCACTAATCCCAGAATGTATGCCTGAATTAACTAATTCAGTTTTCTACACATGTGTGATGTCACAGTCACGATGTCGTGACATCGTACATGACATTTTGGTCCAGATGTTAAACTTCTTCAACCCAACATATTAAAACAACAGAGGTGATTACATTATTTTTTTTACAAAATTAATGCCAATCCTAAGGTATTAACAATCTCCCCCTTTGGCGAATTTTAGCTAAAACAAATAAACATTACACTAGACACTACATCCCAATATGGGTATGCACTTCCTCTCTGTCATTATCTGCACCACCATGAACACCAAAGTTGGTGTACATGAGAAAGTAGATGTACAAGAATCAGTTGCGTCAAAACCCTTCCCCTCAACAGTAGAGCTTCCTGAAGAATATGTAATGTTGAGTACATAGATAATGTAACTCAGATCACAAGACACAACTGTCCTCTTAACTCAGATCACAAGTCACAAGTGGTATACCCAGTTAGTGACCTTTGTGCCTGAAACCAACTTCTGCTCGCTACCATATTTTGCTTGCTTCTGGTACATCCTCAATACAGTGTTTCTCTCCCCCTTTTTAGCTAAACATTTATAAATGAAACCTTCGCAAAACCAGATCCAGGCGCAGTATGCCCAAATCTTAACAAACTCCATGGTTTAGAGAGAATGGAATGTCGCTCTATTGAGAAAAGGAGTGCTGAAGCATCCTTTAAATAGACCAGACTGGGCTTAGGAATTAACGGTAGGAGTAAATGCTTGGTCAAGATCCATAAATATTGGCTGAGAATCAGTCAGAGAATCACCAACAATATCTCAGACTATCTTTGAATACCTTTTATAGCTTTTGACTGTTTCTTTTCAGAAACAGCAGTTCCCGGACTATTCCATAAAAGCTGTCAGACACGTTGCAAGCTATGTCTTAACATTTGACACTGCTTTTGTCTGCATTCTTCATATATTCTCCCTATCACTAATTCCTAAAGTAACTTCCAGCAGGTATATAGGATATCTTATGTGAAGACATCACATATGACATCTTGTAAACACTCTGTCCTTTTTGTTCACACATGCACAAGGATACTTCTCCTCCCCTTAAATCTGTGCAAGACAAACAAAATTACTAGTTATGACTGCAACTAGTAAGACACACAAATGCACAATGCACAAGGATACTTCTTCTCCCCCTAAATCTGTGCATTCATCAGATAACATTAACTCCAGCACCTGTACCACACAACTGTAACACACAAGCTCATTCTAGTATAACATAATGAGACACACCACATCCATATTTTCTTATGACTGTAAGTTTCAGAAGGAAATAATAATATTGTCCAAGGCAATGTCATGACATCCGGTCAGATATTCTTCTGCTCGCTCAGTCTTGACACACACCATATCATCCCACTAACTAACAAGGTTCCATACCTTGTTATCTGAGAGCACATAGACCACAAGTTTGATGATTACTTGCAGTGCAAAGACAGAACTCCCACTGTCATGAACAACCAACTCTCCTCTTGAAACTTGGAGATCACACATGAACATATCCAACACGCCAAAATTGGACCTGCACATACTTCCTGATTCAAAGAGAACCCAGACCACTTGATGAATGGAAAACATAAGACGCATCTTCATGTCTTCAAGAGCACACCCTCTGTTCAACCCTCTTGGCTGAACACATCCACACTCTATGTCAATCTCTCTTCTAAACAGAAAACCACTTCACAAAATGTTCTAACATAAGTTAGGACATCTTTCACAACATAACAAAGAACACCATCTGATAATCTTCAGATATCACTGAGTCACCAGCTTGATCCAAAAGAAACCAGACACAAATTGGGACATATACATTCTCATCCTATTACAAGAGATAATCTTCCATAGATAGCTCAGAACTCCTACCACAAGCTCCAAGAGATGAATAGAAAACACCTCCTTTTGTCTTCAACTTACTACTGGTCTGCTCAAAAGTAATTTGTCTCAGACTTTCCTCAAGAATAATCAGCTGCCATATGTTGATTATCTTAATTCTTCGAACTCACTTCTGAGATAGACCAAATGCCACTGGTTGAATACCTCCTTCATGAATCCTCATATGAAAAAGTCAAATGCCACTATTTGACCTCTCCACGTTTATCAGACTTCTCCCAAAGATATTCTGACCGTCCAAGTGAGACTTGAGCTTCTAGCTACAAGTTAAACAGAACTTAGATTCTCTAAGACATGAACATGTAACATCCTCTCCATCCAGCAACTCCAAAGAACTGCAATGAGAGCGATCTTTTTGAAGTACCTAATCTACAACTCTGCAGACCCTTCTATCTTAAGTTGATGTGCCACTTCACCAACTAAGATTCTGATGTTGAACCAAATGTCACAACATTGTGTTTTAACATCTAGCTGTTGAATTCAGCTCCTTCTTCTGCCACTTGAAAGAACTTCCTCCCTACACAGAACAAGAGTTCAACGCTCTCATAGACTTGATAGTGGAACCAAGTTTGAGTAAACAACCTCCATCCTGCAGGTTTGCAGTTAAGTCATCCAAGCTTACACCTTGATGAATCCCTGCTTCTTCTCCAAAGACATCAGACACTTTGATGCATGAGTCTTCAGAAGGACTCGTTAGAAACTAACCCTTCAACTATATCAAGGATTCCATTTCCTAAAGCAAGGTTGTTTCCATGACGTCAAGAATGCTGCCACTTGTTCTTAACTCCACAGTGTGCATTAGCCAATGCACTTCCTTACCTAGATCAGAAATAAACTGATCCAAGTGACCACCATCAAGACTATGATGTCTTCTTCTTCTTGTACACACCAAGGCTGAACATGTTTCTTGCCAGGAAACCTTTTCAGAGATCATATGCTTTTGCTGCCACCAAAGAGATAGACCATAAACCAATGTATTATCCTTCCTGTGATTCTGCACAGGGTCTTGAAGAAGAGATGTTCCAACATCTTTAAGAACATCAATTATCTTGAGCTCCAAGGATAATCAATTAAATACTTGTACTTGGCACAAGTAGATATTGATCTTAAATCCTTTCCCAATTATTCTTTCAGATACTTCCACCATAAGAATACTTTGAAAATACTCTTCTTGTGTCAACATCTTCTGCTTGCAAGCACCTCAACAGTTTTGAGAATCTTTCCAGATTAGATTCACCCTTAGGAATGAGAGAGATGAATCCTTCCTTGCAAATATGTCACACAACAACCAGAACCCATGTGACACAGGTCAACAGCCAACCAGACCCTAGGCTGACCAAACGTGAGGAGGTTAACCAAAACTCCCCCTCAAATTAACAATCATGGAAACTCCACACCAATATCCATGCATTGTACACAAACGTCTCAACATGACATACACCATCCCTACCAGTGGCAACTAACTCTATGAGTTATACCTATACATACTCCAATCACACCAATCAGACTCCAGCTGACCATAAGTACTAGTGAAAAAAAAACACCAGTCAATAGTAGATATGCATTGCCAGAGCATACTACCTCAACCAACCTCTGAATCTTCATATTCTCACTCCTTGGAAGAACTGCCACTTCTGAGCGTGGTGTTTGAATAACAAGATTCATGGTCCCAATCCTCTTAAATGAAATAGCAATCAGGTTACCCCATTATTGACTCCTAACATCCAGGGGACTTGTCTTTCAACACAACATAGTACTTCAGGGAACAACTATCCAACCCTGATCAATCTACAAGAATAAGACAAACAACAGGAAATTGCACAATGTCACATCTCAACCAGCTCCACTTCTAGAGATCAGACTTCTAAAAGTGACCTTCTTGAGCACACACAGTTGACCCTACCCTTATCAACTTAGCACAAACAGATGTCTCCTCTTCCAGGTCAGGAGTAGGTTCCAAACAAAATTATCCCTTTGTTTGACACCTAAAACATTTGCTCTTCAACCAGTAGTTGCGTACTTATTGAACAACATGTTCTAACATCACATAGAACATTAGTTCCACCTCCTTGGAACAAACCCTCCTTGAAAGTCTCAAGGTCTTCATATACACTACCCAAGAGAGTAAAAGAATCAATGATCAGGTGATTCTTACCATGATGAGTGGACTTGAGGAGACTCAAGTATCTTTGACATCTTCAGTAGATTATGATGAAATCTTGAATACAGCAGCCTTTCATCCACTTGAGGGGAAACTACATCAGAGTTTGAGTTTTGCCAGGTATTATGCAGCGGACATCATAATACAACTCAACCTATGAACACACACTTCACCAGATCAGCCTCCAAGAACATACCAAGTTTGAATATGAATCAATACTAGCACGGTTGTCCCACACAAAGGCCAATTGCCAACCTCCAGAGGCAGGTACACACAGTTCCTGTCATGAATAGTCCATCCACCTACTTCAAGGGACCATTCAAGGAAATCACATAACCTTCCACAGGTTCCAACATCAGTACTAACATAACTCCTTGCAAGATACCAGAAAGTATCACCCATGGATCTCATCCTGAAACAGAACAGGATGCCCGCTCTGATACCAATTGAAATTCTGGTGTAGTCAGAGTTCAGATGTTCTACTCCAAGTCATGACATCTGATCCAACATTGTTACAGCTAGATAGCGATACAATTAACACCCAGTACTAATGTGCACACATTCACAGATGTCACGACATCTGCTACTATATTACCATAGAATGGAAGAACACCCAGTTCTGTCCATCTGGTACAAAGACTCAGCAGAGATCAAACATAGCACTAACTTCTGTTGAGCCTGCACAGTTATCAGCATGATGTCTCAATAGTGATTTGAACATCACCTGTTACAGTATTACAGTTTGCTGGCCTTGTACTTGTATTTCCTAAAATAAAGGTTAAACAAGTTAACCTACTTTCCATATATTAGGGTGCTAACAAATAGGCTATTTGTTAGGTTCATTAATTGTAGCTCAGTTGTTAGTTTACTGGATTTTAGCTCAGCTGTTGAATTCCTGAAGAATAGCCTGAGAAAAATGCTGAAACAGAAAAACTAACCATCCTACAATTTAGCCTATGCTGTCAGGAATGAATGTCACAACATTCAATTTGACGTCTAGAACATAGAACATATGCTAAGTCTGTTATTTTTCTGAAAGCAGACTGTACAAAATGTTGTACTGTAAAAGACCAACCAGTATAGCTTACAGTAATAAATGTCAAGACATCCAGTTTGACATTTTCACAATGAACCTTATGCCAGGTCTGTTATCCTCCTGATGAATAGACTGAAATAAATACTGAACTGAAGCAGAAAGACCAACCTGTCTATTGTTCAGTATATGCTGTCAATGATGAATGTCAAAACATTCTGATTGACATTCAATCAGTATGCTATGTACCAGGTGTCATACGGTGAACTGACTTGGGGTATTTTGCTTTTTATCGCAATGTCGCGGATAGCAAGAGTCGCCACCGACTTTTCTTTTATCCAATAAGGAAAGGTGGAAAAGAACAGGAAAGACCTCAATAGATTTTGGGTTCGGGAGGTACATTATACAAAGGGAAGGTGTTAGCACCCTTTGTATCCATGGTTATCCATGGGCTCTTAATTAACTGGATCACTTATATTTTTGTCTGAAAAGTGTTCGTGAATTGTTTAAAAAATGTTTGAAAGAGAGTTTAACTTTGTAATGATTCTCGTATGAATGTATACAAAGTATTTATCTCGTTTGATTTTGAAAGCGGTTTAGAAAAGGTTTTGAAAAGGGAATTTAACTTTGTAATGATTCTTGTATGAATGTATACAAAGTGGTTATCTCGTTAAGTTTTGAAAATAGTTTAGAAAAATAGTTTGGAAATGTGGGAGGTGTGAAAAGGTTTTAGGTTATGATCCAGCAATTGAGAGTTATACCTTCCTAAGGTCATTATGAATGTTTCCTATCCTTATGAGGGTAAAACTGTCCTTACTATTGAGAAGTAAGTAATTTTACCCTTTGGATGTTTGAGGGTCATCGTAGGGTCATCGATTGGTCATTGAAGGCAACAGTTGTAAGGATACCTTAGCATTCGAAGGGACGATCATCATTTAACCGTAGGCTACACCGAAGGGTCATCGAGGGACAAAATCGTATTTTCGAAGGCAACATCCGAGGGACCATGATTTATTTTATGATGATTTAATCGAAGGGTCTTTGCTAAGTGTATCCCTACATTCGCGGGACATGACCGTTATACCGTAATACCGTAAGGCAGCAAAGAGAGGTCGAAGATCACTTATTTAAAGGTCATATTTTAAAGTCAATTAAGTAATTAAGTCCATACTAAAATCAATACATTAAAATTAATACATTAAAATTAATACATTAAAATTAACACATTAAAATTAATTAAGCAATTTAGGGTGAGTCTCCCCAAGGGTATCCCTCAAATAAAGTGGAAGACCTAAACGGCGATCTTTTTTCTGGGACATATGAACCTTTGCAAAATTCAACAAACGGGTTAGCATACCAAATCCGGGTGCAATCGAGGATTACACCGTAAAAGAAAAACAGCAGCAAGAAAACAGTGTATAATTAACATAGAATCGACCAGATACGCATGACAAACAAAACATTGGCGGCTGCCCTGGTTCGCCTCTGCTTCGCCTAGCGAAGGTCTAGCGAACACTCGCTGCGTGCTCGCTTAGCGATGTGCTAGCGAGCGGCTGCGGGATTTGAATTTCAGAACAGTATGACTTCAACCTGCGGCATGGCTTATGGCATCCAACACATAATTATATGGTTCAGCATTCACAATATCCAAGCACACTTAAATTCACATGCAAAACCTCAAATATGCTTATGAATTCAATTATATTATCACATGCAAGTTAAGAACATAAAGCGGTATCACGTGCAAATTAAGAACATAAAGCGGTATCACATGCAAATTAAGAAAATAACACGATAATAGTAATGCAAACCTGTTTGCAATCGAATTGCAACCTTGAATTGGCGAGCCGGATTGAGTTGGGCGGCGGTAGCTTCGGGGCGGGGAAGCGGCCTTCAGGGTTTCTTCACTCGGAACTCTCTAAAGTAGCCTCCAGGGTTTCTGTCCCAGGGTTTCCGTCCGTCTTCTTCTGTTTTCCTCCCCCTTTTCGTTACTGAAGTGCTGGTATTTATAATGCCATTTTTCATGACCTAATGGGCTCAGAACGAAGCCCGAAATTTTTTGTTGTCTGTCAGCCTCGCTAGGCGAGCTGGTAGCGAACGTTTGCTTCGCTAGGCGAGCTGGTAGCGAACGTTCGCTAGGCGAGCTGGTAGCGAACGCGTAGCGAACAGGCCAGTTTGGGCCATTTTCTGGATTGGGCCATTCGTGAGCTGGGCCTTCGTTCTTTTAAGATCAGTGTCATAAAAATGAGTCGGAATGCCTTGAAAAATGTCTTGAAATATTAATGGGCAAATTTTGGGGTATGACAGCTGCCCCTGTTCAATATTCTTGAACCGAGAGAGTTAGAATGGTATGTGCCGTTCGTGGTCTGGAGGTGAAAGATTATTGAACACTAGAATGCCCCAAAAATTTGCACTTGCCAATTAGTCTTGGTGGAGATGGGCTTAAAGATGCCATCCAGGTAGTTTGATGAGGAGATTTCCAGATTGTGTCGTACGTTAGACGATGTCTGAAGACATGGATGTCATACCGGGTCATACACTAGACCGTATAGTGAATCCCCCATCATGCTGTTGACTTCGCTGGGGAGTCAGAGTATGCTGTATACTGCTGGGGATAAGGGATCAGAATGGGTCATATACTGGACCATATCTGAGTACCAAAGTGAGCTGTTCGTTAGGCGGATGACTTTGATGGGGATGAAAGATCAGAACGGATCGTACGCTAGATCGTTTCTGAGTTGCAGAATGAGCCGTCCGTTAGGCCGAATCTGCTTGAAGAAGGAGTAGCCGTATACTAGACTACCATTCAGAAATGTACCTGTCCGAAGGTAGCATCTGAGCCAGGGAGTAGTCGTATACCAGACTACCATTCAGGAATGTACCTGTCCGAAGGTAGCACCTGAGCAAGGGAGTAGCCGTATACCAGACTACCATTCAGGAATGTACCTGTCCGAAGGTAGCACCTGAGCAAGGGAGTAGCCGTATACCAGACTACCATTCAGGAATGTACCTGTCCGAAGGTAGCACCTGAGCAAGGGAGTAGCCGTATACCAGACTACCCTTCAGGAATGTACCTGTCCGAAGGTAGCACCTGAGCAAGGGAGTAGCCGTATACCAGACTACCATTCAGGAATGTACCTGTCCGAAGGTAGCACCTGAGCAAGGGAGTAGCCATATACCAGACTACCATTCAGGAATGTACCTGTCCGAAGGTAGCACCTGAGCAAGGGAGTAGCCGTATACCAGACTACCATTCAGGAATGTACCTGTCCGAAGGTAGCACCTGAGCAAGGGAGTAGCCGTATACCAGACTACCATTCAGGAATGTACCTGTCCGAAGGTAGCACCTGAGCAAGGGAGTAGCCGTATACCAGACTACCATTCAGGAATGTACCTGTCCGAAGGTAGCACCTGAGCAAGGGAGTAGCCGTATACCAGACTACCATTCAGGAATGTACCTGTCCGAAGGTAGCACCTGAGTAAGGGAGTAGCCGTATACCAGACTACCATTCAGGAATGTACCTGTCCGAAGGTAGCACCTGAGGAGATGAAGGTTTAACTTGGTCGTACATTAAACCGTATTTGAGCAGCATCTGGTCTAGCTTGGTCGTACACTAGACTGTATTTGCAGAATCCGAGGACTTGACGGTCTAACTTGGTCGTACATTAGGCTGTCACTGAGCAGAATCTGGTCTAACTTGGTCGTACATTAGACTGTATCTGGGCAGAATCCGAGGACTTGACGGTCTAACTTGGTCGTACATTAGACTGTCACTGAGCAGAATCTGAGAACTTGAAGGTCTAACTTGGTCGTACATTAGACTGTATTTGAGGAGATGAAAGTCTAACTTGGTCGTACATTAGACTGTATTTGAGTTAAAGATCCAAATGGGTCTTATGATAGACTGTATTGGAGTTGCAGGATGAGCCGTCCATTAGGCTGAATCTGATGATAAAAGGGGGTAGTCGTACACTAGACTACACTTCAGAAATGTACCGTACACTAGGTAGCATCTGAGGAGACGAAGGTCAAATTGGGTCGTACATTAGACCGTATCTGAGCAAAATGAGCCGTTCATTAGGCTGAATCTGATGATAAAAAGGGGGTAGTCGTACACTAGACTACACTTCAGAAATGTACCGTACACTAGGTAGCATCTGAGGAGACGAAGGTCAAATTGGGTCGTACATTAGACCGTATCTGAGCAGACTGAGCCGTTCATTAGGCTGAATCTGATGATAAAAAGGGGGTAGTCGTACACTAGACTACACTTCAGAAATGTACCGTACACTAGGTAGCATCTGAGGAGACGAATGTCTAACTGGGTCGTGCATTAGACCGTATCAGAGCAGAATGAGCCGTCCATAAGGCTGAATCTGATGACAAAAGGGGGGTAGTCGTACACTAGACTACACTTCAGAAATGTACCGTACACTAAGTAGCATCTGATAGTATTTGTATATGCTGAATTTGCAATAAATGTCTGGGATGGGCTTATAGATGCCATCGTTAGGAGGATGTCAGAATGAATGTTGTCATGGAGTGTATCTGAAAGATGTAGTTGAATCCTGAATGTAATTGATAAGGATGTCCGTCTGAATGGACCTTTGTTTTGACTATGTCAGGAGGATAATTGACCTGAAAAATAAAGTTAGCTTCATGCCATGTCATGATGCATGAGATGCAAATGTTGTATGCATGCGTAGGCTGTGAAATGATGTAATGAGTGAATTATGCGTCTGGAATGAATGAGAGCATTGTATACATGTATATGTTATGAAATGATGTAATGTATATGATGCGGAACGAAAATTGTATGTAGGTATGTGATGTGAAATGATGTAATGAATGCACTATGTGTCTGAAACGTTCTTCCAGGGGACTCTACTGGGGAAATAAATCTCAGTCTTCTGGTCGGAGATATTTGTATTGATGACCCTTCCTTAGCTAGGGGTATTTGACCTTTATCTGATGGCAGAGATATTCAACAGAGCCTGGCTGGGGGTAGAAGAGATGACCCATTTGTCTAGTAGTGCCAATTGCTTTTGGGGAATAACTGGCTTAGCCGGGGAATAGAATTGGCAACAGATTCATTGGAAAGCCTGGTTAGACCTTCTCCTTGATCCTGAAGTCCTTCAGTAATTGTCATTGTTATTTTATGCATGTATTTTGATAAACATTGATCATATTCAAATGCATATATCAATTCAAGTTAAATCAACGGACGTTTACGCAAACAAAACAGAGAAAGTAAAACAAAAGCATCTTTTCGGAAATAAAATTGTATTGATTTTGAAAGAGGGCCTATAAATAGGCAATTTGAGTACAAGGAGACAGAAATCCTAGTAAGAGGAAATTGTCAGGCAAACAAAGAGAAAGCTATGCAGAAAAAGTCCTATCGATTCTAATTCCACCACTGTCATTATGTCTTCAAGCATCTCATCTCCTGCTATCGGATAGAAGTGATTGGCTTGTTCAGTCCCTTGAACTTGGTTGAAGCAGACAGAGAACGGGGTATAGTCATACGCTTTAATCCCTAATTTTTGCCTGGACCGCCTTTTCAGGTTTTCAGTCCACCGGGATACCTTTTTTTGCTCAAGCCGCCTTTTCAGGTTTTCGACTTGCCGGGTGTATGTCTTTATATGTTTATCCCTAATTTTTTTGCCCGAACCCTTTTGGTTCGCCGGGATGCCCTTACTTTTGCCTAGGTACGTCGACCTAGCGGGTCTCTTTTATGCGTAGTATTTTTTTTACTATGTCAGCGTTCACAGGATGCGGGAAGTCTTCGCCGTCCATTGTAGCAAGTCTCATGGCTCCACCGGAGAATACCTTCTTAACCACAAATGGCCCTTCGTATGTGGGAGTCCACTTGCCTCTGGGGTCTCCTTGTGGTAGGATGATACGCTTGATCATCAAGGCGCCAAGTTGGTACACCTGTCTCTTGACCTTTTTGTTAAATGCCTGGGTCATGCGCTTCTGATATATCTGCCCATGACAAACAGCCGCAAGTCTCTTCTCATCAATCAAATTTATCTGATCGAGTCGAGTCTGAATCCATTCATCCTCATCTAAGCCTGCATCTTTCATAATTCTTAAAGAGGGGATCTGAACTTCCACTGGTAAAACGGCTTCCATTCCATAGACTAAAGAGAAAGGGGTTGCCCCTGTCGAAGTGTGGTACCCATGAAGAGCAAAAGGTAACATCTCATACCAGTCTTTGTATGTTACTGTTATATTCTTGATATTGTTAGCAGCCTCCACGGCGTCGTTCGTCTTTGGCCGGTACGGAGAAGAGTTATGGTGTTTTATTTTGAACTGCATGCAGAGTTCAGTTTAGTACCATTATCAGTGATAACTCTTTCAGGAGACAGCAGGTTTCTCGAATGTATATTTGATAAGATCCATCTTAGAAGTCAATAAAGTGGTATGATTCAACGTGTACTGTCTTAGTCGGCGAGCAGCCCAGGCCAAAGCGCAGCAAGCTTTCTCGAGCTGTGAGTATCTTGTTTCACAGTCGGTACCTTTTGCTAAGGCAGTGTATGACATGCTCTTTTCGACCAGACTCGTCATGTTGCCCCAGCACACCCTATTGAATTTTCTAACACGGTCAAATACATAGTTAGAGGTCTTCCTTCAACTGGTAGCATTAGAATTGGAGGTTCTTGGAGATATTTCTTGATTTTGCCATTCATCACTCCATACCATCTCTTGATTTTTTTTTTTTTAGTAATTTGAAGATGGGTTTGCCGGTAGCAGTCAAGTGTGGAATGAATCGGGCAATGTAATTCAAGTGTCCCAAGAAACCTCTGACTTCTTTCTTGTCTATTTCAGTACCCAGATTTACAATTTCAATTGATTCCTCATGCGGCTGTGTGGTCTTTTCTTCTTGTAGTACCAGTCTGGCAAGTTCTCCAGGGACTTCACAATCTTCCTCACTTCCATCCTCGGCTTGGTAGATCGGATTTTCAAAGTCATAATGAACAGTAGCAGAGTCATTACCAACAGGATCCAGAGTGGATATGGATCGGCAAATTGTTACGTGAGTGTGTGCAAGAAAACATAGCTTGTTTAAAAGAAGACAGGAAAGATAAAGAGCGCAATATTTGAATGCAAAAAGTCCATTGATTTATTGAATATGAATATGCTTATGAAAATGACAAAACCCTTGAAAAATTAGCTATTGTGCCCCGGGCATAGACACAATGCTTTAAAATGCTAAAATAGAAATAACAATTACTCCTGACTAAAGGAAATCGGGATAGTGTCTTCAGCCTTCCAATTGTTGAGTCTATCACCAATTGTTGGGAAAATCCAGCCATCCAGGTTATAATCGTTATCAGTATCTTCCACAACATTAACAGTCTCGTCAGAATTAGACAGAGGAGCAGTGATGACATTAGGAGTCTCAGGCGGATCAGATTCGAATTCTCCGGCGTCGATCATATCCTGAATTTTATTCTTCAACGACCAACAATCGTTTGTATCATGCCCGGGGCTATCGGAGTGATAGGCACACCTGGCATTAGGATTATACCTAGGAGAAGTAGTGTTGGGTTTTGCAGGAGGATTTCTGAGGGTAATTAAATTTGCTTTTAGCATACCCTGCAGTGCTTGTGCTAAAGTCATATTGATCTTCGTAAACTGCCTCCTTCCCGGGTTAATGTGCCTCACAGGTTTCTGGTCTTTCTTTTTCTCGAGCAAAAGAGCCTTCAGTTCCTCCTGCCCCTTGGATAAGTTCAAGATCATCTTCTGGAGTTGAGCATTCTGAGCATGGAGATCTTTGACAGTTTGTTCGAGGTCCATTTTTCTGTTTGGAGAAAAACCGTGAGAACATTGATCCCTTTAGAGTACCTGCTATGCAATGTTATGTTATGCTATGCAATGTATGAAATGTTTTCAAGGACTTCTGGAATTTAACTTTACGTAAACCAACAAAAAAGGAAACTTTTTTTTTTTTTTTTTTTTTTTTTTTTTTTTTTTTTTTTACGAAACAGGGCAAAGTTAAATTCCTGAGTCCTCGAAATGGTTAGTACAATGCCATGATGTTATGATGTTATGATGTTAGGTAAATAACAAGCACAAGCAAGTCACACAACAATCACTCCTAGGTTTTAAGGCTTGCATGAGTTCCAAAGGTAAGTACCCTCCCCACTGAAGTTTGGTTGGTTCAACCTGTCCTAGAATAGTAACCGGGTTCTAAAAGGATCTCAAATCATCGACCTTTCCTTAAGTCCACTTTAGTGCAACACCAAGTGGTTGACCGAAGCTTCCCTAAAGTCCAATCTCAAAGAGTGTAGTATCGAGTCTCAACCAACCCCAGTCGGAACCGAAGTCAGTTATCTCACTACTTTCTAATGGCTAGGATGAGTCAATTAGGGTTCTAAAGGTCTGGTTAATGCTTTGATGACACCACGCGGAAGCCAAAATTTTCCTCAAGTGACATGAGGAACATCAGGACAACCAAAGTGTCACATTAACCGTAGCCATCATTTTAACCATTCCAGTATACGCCGGATAGTCGCGATGATCTATTGCTACTTACCTAAGGTACACTAGATCCGGGTGTAGGATCTTTCACTCAAGAATACCCAAGCAATCCCTTAAAAGTAAATCAGACAATTTTAAATAAGTGATCTTGTTTTTTAAGGTAACCTCTCTTTTTAAAGTGTTCCCCAGCAGAGTCGCCAGTTCTGTCATACGGTGAACTGACTTGGGGTATTTTGCTTTTTATCGCAATGTCGCGGATAGCAAGAGTCGCCACCGACTTTTCTTTTATCCAATAAGGAAAGGTGGAAAAGAACAGGAAAAACCTCAATAGATTTTGGGTTCGGGAGGTACATTATACAAAGGGAAGGTGTTAGCACCCTTTGTATCCATGGTTATCCATGGGCTCTTAATTAACTGGATCACTTATATTTTTGTCTGAAAAGTGTTCGTGAATTGTTTAAAAAATGTTTGAAAGAGAGTTTAACTTTGTAATGATTCTCGTATGAATGTATACAAAGTATTTATCTCGTTTGATTTTGAAAGCGGTTTAGAAAAGGTTTTGAAAAGGGAATTTAACTTTGTAATGATTCTTGTATGAATGTATACAAAGTGGTTATCTCGTTAAGTTTTGAAAATAGTTTAGAAAAATAGTTTGGAAATGTGGGAGGTGTGAAAAGGTTTTAGGTTATGATCCAGCAATTGAGAGTTATACCTTCCTAAGGTCATTATGAATGTTTCCTATCCTTATGAGGGTAAAACTGTCCTTACTATTGAGAAGTAAGTAATTTTACCCTTTGGATGTTTGAGGGTCATCGTAGGGTCATCGATTGGTCATTGAAGGCAACAGTTGTAAGGATACCTTAGCATTCGAAGGGACGATCATCATTTAACCGTAGGCTACACCGAAGGGTCATCGAGGGACAAAATCGTATTTTCGAAGGCAACATCCGAGGGACCATGATTTATTTTATGATGATTTAATCGAAGGGTCTTTGCTAAGTGTATCCCTACATTCGCGGGACATGACCGTTATATCGTAATACCGTAAGGCAGCAAAGAGAGGTCCAAGATCACTTATTTAAAGGTCATATTTTAAAGTCAATTAAGTAATTAAGTCCATACTAAAATCAATACATTAAAATTAATACATTAAAATTAATACATTAAAATTAACACATTAAAATTAATTAAGCAATTTAGGGTGAGTCTCCCCAAGGGTATCCCACAAATAAAGTGGAAGACCTAAACGACGATCTTTTTTCTGGGACATATGAACCTTTGCAAAATTCAACAAACGGGTTAGCATACCAAATTCGGGTGCAATCGAGGATTACACCGTAAAAGAAAAACAGCAGCAAGAAAACAGTGTATAATTAACATAGAATCGACCAGATACGCATGACAAACAAAACATTGGCGGCTGCCCTGGTTCGCCTCTGCTTCGCCTAGCGAAGGTCTAGCGAACACTCGCTGCGTGCTCGCTTAGCGATGTGCTAGCGAGCGGCTGCGGGATTTGAATTTCAGAACAGTATGACTTCAACTTGCGGCATGGCTTATGGCATCCAACACATAATTATATGGTTCAGCATTCACAATATCCAGGCACACTTAAATTCACATGCAAAACCTCAAATATGTTTATGAATTCAATTATATTATCACATGCAAGTTAAGAACATAAAGCGGTATCACGTGCAAATTAAGAACATAAAGCGGTATCACATGCAAATTAAGAAAATAACACGATAATAGTAATGCAAACCTGTTTGCAATCGAATTGCAACCTTGAATTGGCGAGCCGGATTGAGTTGGGCGGCGGTAGCTTCGGGGCGGGGAAGCGGCCTTCAGGGTTTCTTCACTCGGAACTCTCTAAAGTAGCCTCCAGGGTTTCTGTCCCAGGGTTTCCGTCCGTCTTCTTCTGTTTTCCTCCCCCTTTTCGTTACTGAAGTGCTGGTATTTATAATGCCATTTTTCATGACCTAATGGGCTCAGAACGAAGCCCGAAATTTTTTGTTGTCTGTCAGCCTCGCTAGGCGAGCTGGTAGCGAACGTTTGCTTCGCTAGGCGAGTTGGTAGCGAACGTTCGCTAGGTGAGCTGGTAGCGAACGCGTAGCGAACATGCCAGTTTGGGCCATTTTCTGGATTGGGCCATTCGTGAGCTGGGCCTTCGTTCTTTTAAGATCAGTGTCATAAAAATGAGTCGGAATGCCTTGAAAAATGTCTTGAAATATTAATGGGCAAATTTTGGGGTATGACACCAGGTCTGTTATTCTCTTGATAAACAGACTGAAATACATGCTGAGTTATAACAGACAGGATTATAACATGCAGAAAGAAAAACAAACACAGGAAATTGTTAACCCAGTTCGGTGCAACATCACCTACTCTGGGGGAATACCAAGCCAGGAAGAAGATCCACTATCAGTAGTATTAATTCAGAGTTAAACTCCCCCGTTTACAACTCTTCACTTAATCCCTACCCAATGCAATCTATACCTAGGAACTCCTAGATAGAAACCACTAGTTTCCATTCCTATCACTACAATTTCAAAGTAATGTTAAACAAATTGAACTTGCTTCACAGCTTCGTTCAAGACAATAACAACTCTTACCTACAGGCTTTGAGCTACAAATAATCTTAGCTTTGAGCACTGAGAAACACATGGTAACCTTCCCACAGGTTGGGAGGTTTACCTCACACACACCCCTAATTTTTACATTGTTTGAGGCTTGCAAAACCTAGGTTACAATATGCTATTTATAACCTAAGCACCCAACTGGATTTGGGCCTTCAGAAATCGCAACAAACTTCTTCTTTGTTGTTACAAAGTCAGCAGAAAACTTCTGCTACAATCAAGGTCTTCAATCTTTTAGTTCCTAAAATATCTCCATATATATCTCCATATTTAGAAATTGTATATTCTGATTGAGTCTTTAAGACCTCCACAAGGAAGTTAGGATATTCACCAAATATCCTCACTAATCCCAGAATGTATGCCTGAATTAACTACTTCAGTTTTCTACACATGTGTGATGTCACAGTCACGATGTCGTGACATCGTACATGACATTTTGGTCCAGATGTTGAACTTCTTCAACCCAACATATTAAAACAACAGAGGTGATTACATTATTTGTTTTACAAAATTAATGCCTATCCTAAGGTATTAACAATCTCCCCCTTTGGCGAATTTTAGCTAAAACAAATAAACATTACACTAGACACTACATCCCAATATGGGTATGCACTTCCTCTTTGTCATTATCTGAACCACCATGAACACCAAAGTTGGTGTACATGAGAAAGTAGATGTACAAGAATCAGTTGCGTCAAAACCCTTCCCCTCAACAGTAGAGCTTCCTGAAGAATATGTAATGCTGAGTACATGGATAATGTAACTCAGATCACAAGACACAACTGTCCTCTTAACTCAGATCATAAGTCACAAGTGGTATACCCAGTTAGTGACCTTTGTGCCTGAAACCAACTTCTGCTCGCTACCATATTTTGCTTGCTTTTGGTACATCCTCAATACAGTGTTTCTCTCCCCCTTTTTAGCTAAACATTTATAAATGAAACCTTCGCAAAACTAGATCCAGGCGTAGTATGCCCAAATCTTAACAAACCCCATGGTTTAGAGAGAATGGAATGTCGCTCTATTGAGAAGAGGAGTGCTGAAGCATCCTTTAAATAGACCAGACCGGGCTTAGGAATTAACGGTAGGAGTAAATGCTTGGTCAAGATCCATAAATATTGGCTGAGAATCAGTCAGAGAATCACCAACAATATCTCAGACTATCTTTGAATACCTTTTATAGCTTTTGACTGTTTCTTTTCAGAAACAGCAGTTCCAGGACTATTCCATAAAAGCTGTCAGACACGTTGCAAGCTATGTCTTAACATTTGACACTGCTTTTGTCTGCATTCTTCATATATTCTCCCTATCACCAATTCCTAAAGTAACTTCCAACAGGTATATAGGATATCTTATGTGAAGACATCACATATTACATCTTGTAAACACTCTGTCCTTTTTGTTCACACATGCACAAGGATACTTCTCCTCCCCCTAAATCTGTGCAACACGAACAGAATTACTAGTTATGACTGCAACTAGTAAGACACACAAATGCACAATGCACAAGGATACTTCTTCTCCCCCTAAATCTGTGCATTCATCAGATAACATTAACTCCAGCACCTGTACCACACAACTGTAACACACAAGCTCATTCTTGTATAACATAATGAGACACACCACATCCATATTTCCTTATGACTGTAAGTTTCAGAAGGAAATCATAATATTGTCCAAGGCAATGTCATGACATCCGGTCAGACATTCTTCTGCTCGCTCAGTCTTGACACACACCATATCATCCCACTAACTAACAAGGTTCCATACCTTGTTATCTGAGAGCACATAGACCACAAGTTTGATGATTACTTGCAGTGCAAAGACAGAACTCCCCCTGTCATGAACAACCAACTCTCTTCTTGAAACTTGGAGATCACACATGAACATATCCAACACCCCAAAATTGGACCTGCACATACTTCCTGATTCAAAGAGAACCCAGACCACTTGATGAATGGAAAACATAAGACGCATCTTCATGTCTTCAAGAGCACACCCTCTGTTCAACCCTCTTGGCTGAACACATCCACACTCTATGTCAATCTCTCTTCTAAACAGAAAACCACTTCACAAAATGTTCTAACATAAGTTAGGACATCTTTCACAACATAACAAAGAACACCATCTGATAATCTTCAGATATCACTGAGTCACCAGCTTGATCCAAAAGAAACCAGACACAAATTGGGACATATACATTTTCATCCCATTACAAGAGATAATCTTCCATAGATAGCTAAAAACTCCTACCATAAGTTCCAAGAGATGAATAGAAAACACCTCCTTTTGTCTTCAACTTACTACTGGTCTGCTCAAAAGTAATTTGTCTCAGACTTTCCTCAAGAATAATCAGCTGCCATATGTTGATTATCTTGATTCTTCGAACTCACTTCTGAGATAGACCAAATGCCACTGGTTGAATACCTCCTTCATGAATCCTCATATGAAAAAGTCAAATGCCACTATTTGACCTCTCCACGTTTATCAGACTTCTCCCAAAGATATTCTGACCGTCCAAGTGAGACTTGAGCTTCTAGCTACAAGTTAAACAGAACTTAGATTCTCTAAGACATGAACATGTAACATCCTCTCCATCCAGCAACTCCAAAGAACTGCAATGAGAGCGATCTTTTTGAAGTACCTAATCTACAACTCTGCAGACCCTTCTATCTTAAGTTGATGTGCCACTTCACCAACTAAGATTCTGATGTTGAACCAAATGTCACAACATTATGTTTTAACATCTAGCTGTTGAATTCAGCTCCTTCTGCCACTTGAAAGAACTTCCTCCCTACACAGAACAAGAGTTCAACGCTCTCATAGACTTGATAGTGGAACCAAGTTTGAGTAAACAACCTCCATCCTGCAGGTTTGCAGTTAAGTCATCCAAGCTCACACCTTGATGAATCCCTGCTTCTTCTTCAAAGACATCAGACACTTTGATGCATGAGTCTTCAGAAGGACCCGTTAGAAACTAACCCTTCAGCTATATCAAGGATTCCATTTCCTAAAGCAAGGTTGTTTCCATGATGTCAAGAATGCTGCCACTTGTTCTTAACTCCACAGTGTGCATTAGCCAATGCACTTCCTTACCTAGATCAGAAATAAACTGATCCAAGTGACCACCATCAAGACTATGCTGTCTTCTTCTTCTTGTACACACCAAGGCTGAACATGTTTCTTGCCAGGAAACCTTTTCAGAGATCATATGCTTTTGCTGCCACCAAAGAGATAGACCATAAACCAATGTATTATCCTTCCTGTGATTCTGCACAGGGTCTTGAAGAAGAGATGTTCCAACATCTTTAAGAACATCAATTATCTTGAGCTCCAAGGATAATCAATTAAATACTTGTACTTGGCACAAGTAGATATTGATCTTAAATCCTTTCCCAATTATTCTTTCAGATACTTCCACCATAAGAATACTTTGAAAATACTCTTCTTGTGTCAACATCTTCTGCTTGCAAGCACCTCAACAGTTTTGAGAATCTTTCCAGATTAGATTCACCCTTAGGAATGAGAGAGATGAATCCTTCCTTGCAAATGTGTCACACAACAACCAGAACCCATGTGACACAGGTCAACAGCCAACCAGACCCTAGGTTGACCAAACGTGAGGAGGTTAACCAAAACTCCCCCTCAAATTAACAATCATGGAAACTCCACACCAATATCCATGCATTGTACACAAATGTCTCAACATGACATACACCATCCCTACCAGTGGCGACTAACTCTATGAGTTATACCTATACATACTCCAATCACACCAATCAGACTCCAGCTGACCATAAGTACTAGTGAAAAAAAAACACCAGTCAATAGTAGATATGCATTGCCAGAGCATACTACCTCAACCAACCTCTGAATCTTCATATTCTCACTCCTTGGAAGAACTGCCACTTCTGAGCGTGGTGTTTGAATAACAAGATTCATGGTCCCAATCCTCTTAAATGAAATAGCAATCAGGTTACCCCATTATTGACTCCTAACATCCAGGGGACTTGTCTTTCAACACAACATAGTACTTCAGGGAACAACTATCCAACCCTGATCAATCTACAAGAATAAGACAAACAGCAGGAAATTGCACAATGTCACATCTCAACCAGCTCCACTTCTAGAGATCAGACTTCTAAAAGTGACCTTCTTGAGCACACACAGTTGACCCTACCCTTGTCAACTTAGCACAAACAGATGTCTCCTCTTCCAGGTCAGGAGTAGGTTCCAAACAAAATTATCCCTTTGTTTGACACCTAAAACATCTGCTCTTCAACCAGTAGCTGCGTACTTGTTGAACAACATGTTCTAACATCACATAGAACATTAGTTCCACCTCCTTGGAACAAACCCTCCTTGAAAGTCTTCAAGGTCTTCATATACACTACCCAAGAGAGTAAAAGAATCAATGATCAGGTGATTCTTACCATGATGAGTGGACTTGAGGAGACTCAAGTATCTTTGACATCTTCAGTAGATTATGATGAAATCTTGAATACAGCAGCCTTTCATCCACTTGAGGGGAAACTACATCAGAGTTTGAGTTTTGCCAGGTATTATGCAGCGGACATCATAATACAACTCAACCTATGAACACACACTTCACCAGATCAGCCTCCAAGAACATACCAAGTTTGAATATGAATCAATACTAGCACGGCTGTCCCACACAAAGGCCAATTGCCAACCTCCAGAGGCAGGTACACACAGTTCCTGTCATGAATAGTCCATCCACCTACTTCAAGGGACCATTCAGGGAAATCACATAACCTTCCACAGGTTCCAACATCAGTACTAACATAACTCCTTGCAAGATACCAGAAAGTATCACCCATGGATCTCATCCAGAAACAGATTAGGATGCCCGCTCTGATACCAATTGAAATTCTGGTGTAGTCAGAGTTCAGATGTTCTACTCCAAGTCATGACATCTGATCCAACATTGTTACAGCTAGATAGCGATACAATTAACACCCAGTACTAATGTGCACACATTCACTGATGTCATGACATCTGCTACTATATTACCATAGAATGGAAGAACACCCAGTTCTGTCCATCTGGTACAAAGACTCAACAGAGATCAAACATAGCACTAACTTCTGTTGAGCCTGCACAGTTATCAGCATGATGTCTCAATAGTGATTTGAACATCACCTATTACAGTATTACAGTTTGCTGGCCTTGTACTTGTATTTCCTAAAATAAAGGTTAAACAAGTTAACCTACTTTCCATATATTAGGGTGCTAACAAATAGGCTATTTGTTAGGTTCATTAATTGTAGCTCAGTTGTTAGTTTCCTGGATTTTAGCTCAGCTGTTGAATTCCTGAAGAATAGCCTGAGAAAAATGCTGAAACAGAAAAACTAACCATCCTATAATTTAGCCTATGCTGTCAGGAATGAATGTCACAACATTCAATTTGACGTCTAGAACATAGAACATATGCTAAGTCTG
The DNA here is from genome assembly GCF_024323335.1 of Lathyrus oleraceus. Classification (NCBI taxonomy): domain Eukaryota; kingdom Viridiplantae; phylum Streptophyta; class Magnoliopsida; order Fabales; family Fabaceae; genus Lathyrus; species Lathyrus oleraceus. Next base: position 432,386,487 of record NC_066584.1, read on the forward strand.
TTATTTTTCTGAAAGCAGACTGTACAAAATGTTGTACTGTAAAAGACCAACCAGTATAGCTTACAGTAATAAATGTCAAGACATCCAGTTTGACATTTTCACAATGAACCTTATGCCAGGTCTGTTATCCTCCTGAAGAATAGACTGAAATAAATACTGAACTGAAGCAGAAAGACCAACCCTGTCTATTGTTCAGTATATGCTATCAATGATGAATGTCAAAACATTCTGATTGACATTCAATCAGTATGCTATGTACCAGGTCTGTTATTCTCTTGATAAACAGACTGAAATACATGCTGAGTTATAACAGACAGGATTATAACATGCAGAAAGAAAAACGAACACAGGAAATTGTTAACCCAGTTCGGTGCAACATCACCTACTCTGGGGGAATACCAAGCCAGGAAGAAGATCCACTATCAGTAGTATTAATTCAGAGTTAAACTCCCCCGTTTACAACTCTTCACTTAATCCCTACCCAATGCAATCTATACCTAGGAACTCCTAGATAGAAACCACCAGTTTCCATTCCTATCACTACAATTTCAAAGTAATGTTAAACAAATTGAACTTGCTTCACAGCTTCGTTCAAGACCATAACAACTCTTACCTACAGGCTTTGAGCTACAAATAATCTCAGCTTTGAGCACTGAGAAACACATGGTAACCTTCCCACAGGTTGGGAGGTTTACCTCACACACACCCCTAATTTTTACATTGTTTGAGGCTTGCAAAACCTAAGTTACAATATGCTATTTATAACCTAAGCACCCAACTGGATTTGGGCCTTCAGAAATCGCAGCAAACTTCTTCTTTGCTGTTACAAAGTCAGCAGAAAACTTCTGCTACAATCAAGGTCTTCAATCTTTTAGTTCCTAAAATATCTCCATATATATCTCCATATTTAGAAACTGTATATTCTGATTGAGTCTTTAAGACCTCCACAAGGAAGTTAGGATATTCACCAAATATCCTCACTAATCCCAGAATGTATGCCTGAATTAACTAATTCAGTTTTCTACACATGTGTGATGTCACAGTCACGATGTCGTGACATCGTACATGACATTTTGGTCCAGATGTTGAACTTCTTCAACCCAACATATTAAAACAACAGAGGTGATTACATTATTTTTTTTACAAAATTAATGTCAATCCTAAGGTATTAACAATATCTTTTGGTACAATCGTGTGTATGATGGTGTGCAGATTATTGACTCTTGTGGTGAATTCTCCAATGTACCTCTTCTTGGTACATGTGGTGGGATTAACTACAACCCTGTTTTGGCACGTCGTCAGCTTGGGTTCCCCCTAAAGGATAAACCTAATAATATTCTGTTAGAGCGTGTGTTCTTTCAGGAGGGTAAAGATCCCCAAAACTTGAAAGCCAGGATGGTCCGTGCTTGACGCAAGATTCATAGGAAAGGAAGGAAGGATTTGGGTCCTAAGAATTGCATCGCTTTGGAGCCTTACACTGCTTGGGTGAGGAAGAGAGTGTCTGAGTATCTCATGCCTTATGAGTATCCGAGACCTACACCTATGATTATGGCTGGGCCTTCAACCCTCCCTAATCAAGGAGTAGAGGAGTTGAGAGACGAAGACCGTTCACGTGCCTGGATCCGTGAACGAGAAGAGCTGCTTCAACAGATTAAGGAGAAGGATGCTTTGATAGAGTTTCTTGAGCATCAGGTTATATATGATCCTGATGATGCATGGACTTCTCTACTTCCTCAGTCTTCCCGGTCCTGGAAGAGGAAGTACGATCGACTCGCCAAGGAGAAGGCAGATATGGAGGCAGCCTATGAGGAGGAGGTGAAGAGGCTTCGTGCGTCTTATCTCCCTGTATCCCGAGCTTTAGATGATTGTTTCAAGGGGATCCATAGGATGATCATTTTCCTTCTCTCTTGAATTGTATCTTGGTTGTACTTCTTTGATGTAAAAAATATTTTCCAGATATCATTGATGAGATGTTTTCATATGTGATACAGATGTAATATTTCCCGAAAATTTGCAAATAGAACTCTAAAAGTTCCTTTGAAATAAAAAACGAATCATATGCACCAACATTGCATGCATCATGTGCATAAGCAGGTTTTGTTTCCGGCCTCTAGTCCTGTGGTCTAACTCTGTGCTCTTCATTTATTTTGAAGACAAGCTGACTCACCGGTACTACACTAGAGCCAACATCTCAAGACTGATGGATCATCTAGAGCAAGAGAACCGAGAACTCAAGGAAGAAGTAGCCAGATTGACTGCCCTGATGGAGTCATTCATGGCTGCCCAGAGCCAGTCTTCTCCGACACCTTCAACTCAGGACAGTTATCTCTGAGATTGTCTCCTCGACTGTGCCTGCGGCCAGTGCCCACTTTGCTCCAACAGCCATGCCAACCGGTTTTCTGTGGGGGATGCCTCCCAACTTCATGCCCGAGGGTCCTGCTCCCACCTTTGCTTCTATGCCGGCATCTAGCTCGGTCCTTGCTGTTCCTCCTCCTGTCGTGCATACTTTGCCTAGAGTAGACGACACCATCTATCATTCTGAGCCGTCTGAGGGTCCAGATGTTTATGAGAAGATGGATGCCATGAACGATCAATTTCTTGAGCTTCGCAAGGAATTGAAGACTCTTAGAGGAAAGGATCTTTTTGGCAAGTTTGCTGCCAAACTGTGCTTGGTCCCTAATGTGAAGATTCCTGTGAAATTCAAGGTCCCTGACTTTGAAAAGTACAAAGGAAATACTTGTCCTCTCAACCACCTGGTCATGTACGCTAGGAAGATGTCGACTCAAACCGATAATGACCAATTACTCATCCACTACTTTCAGGACAGTCTGTCTGGTGCTGCTCTGAGACGGTACATGGGGTTAGATAGTGTGAACATCCGATCCTTCAACGATCTTGGCGAGGCCTTCGTCAAGCAATACAAGTACAACGTGGATATGGCTTCCGATAGGGATCAATTGAGGGCCATGTCCCAGAAGGACAAAGAAACAATTAAAGAGTACGCCCAAAGGTGGCGAGAGGTGGCAGCACAGATCGTGCCTCCGCTAGAAGAGAAAGAGATAACTAAGATCTTTCTGAAGACCTTGAGTTCATTCTATTATGAGCGGATGATTGCTAGCGCTCCTTCTGACTTCACCGAGATGGTGAATATGGGGATGCATTTAGAAGAAGGGGTCAGAGAAGGGCGTCTGACCAGAGATGAAGGCTCTTCTGCCAAACGTTATGAGGCGTTTGGAAAGAAGAAAGATGGAGAGGCACATGTTGTGACCTCCCATGTGAAACCTAGAAGACCCTCTATGAGGAGGAAGACTGTGCGTCCCGCCAATAACCAGCACCAGGTGGCTCATATAGCACCTGTCTTCAGAGACAATCAGCAGCACCAGCATCACAACAATCAGCAACCACCTCAGTAATATCAGCAACAACAACACCGACCGCAACAGCAAGCCTACCATCCTCGAAACAGTAATCAAACCAGCACGAGTTACGAGAGGAAAAGGGTCACCTTTGATCCTATTCCAATGACGTACGCAGAATTATACCCCTCTTTGATAGAGAGGAAGCTGATTACTCCGAGAGATCCACCGGCTATACCTGCTAACCCTTAATGGTGGTATAAGCCCGAATTGCATTGTGTCTATCATTCTAGTGCTCCCGGCCACGACGTGGAGAATTGCTACCCTTTGAAGACCAAGGTTCAAGACCTTGTAAGGTGTGGTATTTTGTGTTTCGAGGACGTAGGTCCTAATGTGAAGAAGAACCCATTGCCCGAGCATGGGAAATCTGTCAACATGGTCCAGGGTTGCCCTGGCAAATACAATGTCAAATATGTCAGTCATATTCGACAGTCTCTTGTCGAAATGCATCGTTTGCTATGTGATTACAGTCACTATGAGCATGACCATGATAGATGTCGAGTCTGCTCTGTTAATCGATTGGGTTGTCGCCAGGTGCGCAAGGACATTCAGGAAATGCTGGATGAAGGAGTTATTGAGATCCTTCAGAATAGGAATGTTGACGAAGATGAGCCTGAGGTCAACGTAATTTCCCCAGTATTCCAGATACCCGAACCTGTTATCATCAAGTATGATGGTAGCAAGCAGAGGGCTTCTCCTTCTCTGATCATTAAGCCTGCCGGATCAATACCTTACTCTTCCGAAAAGGCAGTTCCCTATCGCTACAATGCTGTAGTAGTGGAGAATGGGAAAGAGGTGTCCTTGCTTTCTTCGTCTGTTGTGAATGTTGCTGATGTTAGTGGTCTGACACGTAACGGTCGTGTATTCTCAGCACCACCAAAGCCCCAAGCTAGTGTTGATTTTGTTGAACGCCCGATTGAGAATGCGGTGAGCACTCCGAATCCGGCACCTGTTGTTAAGCCCTCATCTACATTGGTAACTCCTACTTCTGTTGGCCCTAGTGGCAATGAGAAAGAAGACTGTGATGAGATGCTGAGGCTCATCAAAAGGAGCGAGTACAATGTTGTAGACCAGCTTCTACAAACGCCATCCAAAATATCCGTGTTATCATTGCTTCTGAATTCAGAACCACATAGAGAGGCTCTGCAGAAGGTTTTGGATGTGGCATATGTAGATCATGATGTCACTATAGAGCAATTCGATAGCATTGTTGCAAACATTACTGCTTGTAACAACTTGAGCTTTTGTGACTCCGATCTCTCTGAGAAGGGAAGAAATCACAACTTGGCATTACATATCTCCATGAACTGCAAAGACGATGCCATTCCAATGTGTTGGTGGACACTGGGTCATCATTGAACGTATTGCCAAAGTCCACTCTCTCAAAACTATCATATCAAGGGCCTCCCATGAGGCAGAGTGGAGTAGTTGTGAAGGCCTTCGATGGGTCGCGTAAAACGGTGATTGGGGAAGTTGATCTCCCAATCAAGATCAGACCAAGTGATTTCCAGATTACCTTCTAGGTTATGGACATTCACCCATCGTACAACTGTCTCTTAGGCAGACTATGGATTCACGAGGCTGGCGCCGTGACATCCACCATACACCAGAAACTGAAGTTCGTGAAGAACAAGAAACTGGTGGTGGTAGGGGGAGAAAAGGCTCTCCTGGTTAGCCATTTGTCTTCCTTCTCGTACATAGATGCTGAGGATGAAGTTGGAACTCCTTTCCAAGCTTTATCCATAGCTGAGCCTATCGAGAAGAGAACTCCTTCATTTGCTTCCTACAAAGATGTGAAGTTGGCCATTGAGTGTGGTGCAACTGCTGGTTTAGGGAAAATGATTGAGTTGGAAGACAACAAGTCCCGAGCTGGCATTGGTTTTTCTTCTAAGGTTTTCAACACTAGAGGGTTGTTCAAGAGTGGAGGTTTCATCCACACCGGTCAAGAAGAGGAAGCTGCTGCTGTCTTGGAAGAGGATGCAGAGGATTCGGGCCATTTCATCATCCCTGGAGGGATCTGCAACAATTGGGTCGCTGTGGATACTCCTACAGTTATCCACAAGTCAACGTAATGATCACTTTGTTTAAAAACCCTTCTCCCATGCCAAAAGGAGGAGTGATGACATTGTTGGCACATAAATACAATGATATTTTCATTCAATAAATTCATGTTAAATGTTTGTTTTTCCAATTATTTTCCCTTTTCACTTTTTGCATGAAATTGGTGATCACATAAAACCTAAAAAAAATAAAATAAAATCAATCTTTTCATTTGCATAATGATTGCCTTGTTTGGTTTCTAAAGCTTTTCATATCCAAAATCATCATGCAGGTTGATTTCTAGACCCATTGAACATAATGACCCAACACCATCTCCTAAATTTGAATTCCCTGTATTTGAGGTAGAGGAAGATGATGTTGAAGAGATTCCTGATGAGATCACCCGGCTACTTGAGCATGAAGAGAAAATCATTCAGCCGCATCTTGAGAATCTGGAAACAGTCAACTTGGGGTCTGAAGATTGTGTGCGAGAGGTAAAGATTGGGGCACTCCTAGAAGAGTCTGTTAAGAAGGGGTTGATTAAATTGCTACGAGAATACATGGACGTCTTCGCCTGGTCATATGAAGACATGCCCGGTCTAGATACTGATATTGTGCAACATTTCCTACCTTTGAAACCTGAGTGCGTGCCTGTGAAGCAGAAGCTCAGAAGAACTCATCCCGATATGGCAGTAAAGATCAAAGAGGAAGTTCAGAAGCAAATTGATGCGGGGTTTCTGGTGACTTCTACATATCCTCAATGGGTGGCCAATATTGTGCCCGTGCCTAAGAAAGATGGAAAAGTCCGGATGTGTGTGGACTATAGAGACTTGAATAAAGCTAGTCCGAAAGATGATTTCCCTCTACCATACATTGATATGTTGGTAGACAATACAACTAAATTCAAAGTCTTCTCATTTATGGACGGATTTTCCGGATATAATCAGATCAAAATGGCACCCGAGGATATGGAGAAGACAACATTCATCACACCTTGGGGAACATTCTGTTATCGAGTGATGCCCTTCAGTTTGAAGAACGCCGGAGCCACGTATCAACGAGTTATGACTACCTTGTTCCATGATATGATGCACAAGGAGATCGAGGTGTATGTTGATGATATGATTGCTAAGTCAAAAACAGAAGTTGAACATGTAGAGCACCTGTTGAAGCTTTTTCAGCGGTTGAGAAAGTATAAGCTTCGTCTGAATCCCAACAAGTGTACATTTGGAGTCCGTTCTGGCAAGTTATTGGGCTTTATCGTTAGTGAAAGAGGTATTGAGGTTGATCCTGCAAAGGTCAAAGCAATACAAGAGATGCCCGCGCCCAAAACTGAGAAGCAAGTCAGAGGTTTTCTTGTCCGTTTGAATTACATTTCCCGGTTCATATCCCACATGACTGCCACATGTGCGCCAATATTCAAGCTCCTCCGGAAAGATCAGTCTCATGATTGGACCGAGGATTTCCAGAAAGCCTTTGATAGTATTAAAGAGTATCTGTCTGAGCCTCCGATCCTGTCTCCGCCTGTGGAAGGGAGACCATTGATTATGTATCTGACTGTTCTAGAAGATTCAATGGGTTGTGTCCTTGGCCAGCAAGATGAATCAGGAAAGAAAGAGTATGCCATCTACTACTTAAGTAAGAAGTTCACTGATTGTGAGTCTCGATACTCAATGCTTGAGAAAACATGTTGTGCTTTGGCTTGGGCTGCTAAGCGGTTACGCCAGTATATGATAAATCATACGACTTGGTTGATATCCAGAATGGATCCAATCAAGTACATATTCGAGAAACCTGCTTTAACTGGGAGGATTGCCCGTTGGCAGATGTTGTTATCTGAGTATGATATTGAATATCGAGCTCAGAAGGCTATTAAAGGTAGTATCTTGGCTGACCACTTGGCACATCAGCCGATTGAGGATTATCAGTCAGTTCAGTTTGACTTCCCGGATGAGGAGATTCTGTATTTGAAAATGAAAGACTGTGATGAGCCTACACTCGATGAAGGGCCAAAGCCTGGTTCCAGATGGAGTATGGTGTTTAATGGCGCTGTAAATCAGTATGGAAATGGCATTGGGGCAGTAATTATTACTCCTCAGGGCACACATATTCCTTTTACAGCAAGGCTAACTTTCAAATGCACGAACAATATGGCTAAATACGAGGCCTGCATTATGGGATTGGAGGAATGCATTGATCTTAGGATCAAGCATCTTGATGTATACTGTGATTCGGCCCTCGTTGTTAATCAGATTAAGGGTGAATGGGAAACGAATCAGCCTGGTCTCATTCCCTATAGGGATTATGCGAGGAGGATTTCAACGTTCTTTACTGAGGTTGACTTCCATCATATTCCTCGAGATGAGAATCGGATGGCAGATGCTCTTGCTACGCTAGCTTCGATGATTGTGGTAAAACTTTGGAACAAAGTCCCCAATATCACTGTGATGCGCTTGGACAGACCAACTCATGTATTTACGGTTGAAGAAGTAAAAGATGATAAGCCATGGTATTATGATATCAAGTGTTTCCTTCAGAGCCAGATTTACCCACCTGGGGCATCTGTGAAGGATAGGAAAACTTTGAGGAGATTGTCAGGCAGTTTCTACATCAATGGTGATGTGCTTTACAAGAGAAATTTTGACATGGTTTTGCTCAGAGGCGTGGATAGACACGAAGCAGACCTGTTAATGACTGAGGTCCATGAAGGGTCATTTGGTACTCATTCCAATGGACATGCCATGGCTAGGAAGATGTTGAGAGCAGGCTACTATTGGCTGACAATGGAGTCTGACTGCTGCAAATACGTGAAGAAATGCCATAAGTGTCAGATTTATGCGGATAAAATTCATATTCCCCCGACACTTCTGAATGTGATTTCATCACCATGGCCCTTCTCCATGTGGGGAATCGACATGATTGGCATGATAGAGCCGAAAGCATCCAACGGACACAGATTTATTCTCGTAGCAATTGATTACTTCACCAAATGGGTTGAAGCGGCGTCATATGCAAATGTGACCAGGCAGGTGGTCGTAAAGTTTATCAAGAATCAACTCATATGCCGATATGGTGTGCCAGATAAGATCATTACAGATAATGGATCTAACTTGAACAACAAAATAATGAAAGAGTTGTGTAGTGAGTTCAAGATTGCACATCATAATTCTTCTCCTTACAGACCCAAGATGAATGGGGTTGTTGAAGCTGCTAATAAGAACATCAAGAAAATTATCCAAAAGATGGTTGTCATGTACAAAGATTGGCATGAGATGCTGCCATTTGCTTTGCATGGATATCGTACTTTTGTCCGCACTTCAACAGGGGCAACCCCTTTTTCTCTTGTTTATGGCATGGAGGCTGTGCTCCCAGTAGAGGTGGAGATCCCATCAATGAGAGTCTTGATGGAAGCCAAGTTGACTGATGCTGAATGGGTTCAGAGTCGTTATGACCAGCTGAATTTGATAGAAGAAAAGAGATTGACTGCCATGTGCCATGGTCAGTTATATCAGCAAAGAATGAAGAAAGCTTTCGATAAGAAGGTCAAGCCTCGTGTTTTTCGAGAAGGTGACCTCGTGCTCAAGAAAGTCTTGTCTTTCGCGCCCGATTCCAGGGGCAAGTGGACTCCAAACTATGAAGGACCATATGTTGTTAAGAGAGCCTTTTCAGGCGGTGCTTTGATACTTACAACTATGGATGGGGAGGATTTCACTCGTCCTGTGAATTCAGATGCAGTCAAGAAATACTTCGCCTAAAAAATAAAAACAGAATAGCTCGCTAAGTTGAAAACCCGAAAGGGCGGCTTAGGCAAAAATGAGCGTCTCGGTGGATTGAAAACCCGAAAGGGCGGTCCAGGCAAAAATTAGAGACATAAAAAAATGAATATTTGTATCCCGCTAGATTGAGTACCTCACCCTGGGGCAATCTAGGCAAAAATTAAGGATTTGGCAAGTAACTGCCTCCTGACAAGACTTTGTTCTGCAACTGTCATCCATCGGGGATTCTTGCTCCTTCATCATCAACCGAAGCTTCGAACACATCGAATTCAGAATTGGTGGAGAAATGATCATTATGTTCAATGTAGCCCTTTTCCAATATATATCACCAATTTCAGACTTGTAAAGATCTATGGAGTCTTGCCATTTGTAGACTACCATTCCATCAAATAAATTTGAGCCTTTATCCAATTATTTGCACTCTTATTTGTTTCTATCCAACAAATATTTTGCATGTTGCAATTGAGAAAATATCATTGTTTTAAACAATCAAATTTTTCATAAATTGTTTTTAAACAAAGTGAACATTCACAATGACGAAAGGATACTTAAGAGATCCTCAGTGCTCTCCCAAGGGTGGTATGATCTCCAACAGGGTAAGAGATTTGTTCATATTCCTGGCAGGACTGTATCCTCTTCCTCCAGAATATTGTTGTGGTTTATCTCACCAAGTGGAGTGCTTGTTGAGATGTTCACCTCTCCTCCCTTCAGCAGAGTATCGATCTTTCCTTCCTCGGCAGATGTGTTTTCTTTGGAAGATTTGGTATTTGGTGGTTACTCCCCAGAATTCCTTTATCTCTTCGGATGGGTTTCCCAAAAGAGTTGTTTTTGTGGTGGACTTTATCTGTGATGATCCCTGTCCCCAGCTGGAATGAATGATGTTTGTCCCTCTGCAGAGATCTTTGTCTCCCATTAACAGTTGCCCTTAGTGGATTTGGCTTTCTCTCTCGAGATGTAGTACCGGGTGGTTGATTCCTGGACCTGTTTGTGTTAGATATGTCTGTTTGTCAACATTCATTATACATAAACCACACATAAACATGCATAATCATAATATTCAGATATTCATGTTGCATTCTTTGCCATTTATCGTTGTTTGTTAGCTCCTGCTATTTGGTGATATATATCTCCCCAAGAAGATGTATGTGTCTGATCTCTCCATATAGAGTCAGCTCCATAAGCAGAAAGCGTCTATCCTTTCTCCCACATTCCCCGCCGAGTTATATCCTCGTGGATGACGTTTGTTTTTGTTCCTTCCCAACACATATATTGGGATGGGTTTCCCTATTGAGTTATACCCTCACTAGGACAAGTCTTGATTCAGTGTGCCTCTTTGGTTTGATCCTAAATTGGCGTCCTGTGACTGTTTCCTTTGCTCCCCTGTGGTATAAATGAATAATTGCTCAATAATTAGTAATCATTCATATTATCCCCGGCGGAGTCTATGGTTTTCTACCCTTATACCGGTAGTTGTAAACCCTGTCCTCTTTCCCCTGCAGAGTTAACCTTTTGTTCATCATAATCGATGACGGTTACTTTTCCCGTGGTTTCCTACCCAGTATCTGGTAGGTGTAATCCCCTTCTGGGCAGTTATCTTCATCCAATATTCGGTGTTGATATCCCCTCATTTGCCTGGATAATTGCTCTGATTACACAATTTATCCCCAGTAAGTCATTTCTCATTTACCCTGTTGTTGTTGGTAAGCGATTGTTTCTCTCCTGAATTGGTCATCATTATATACCTAGTTTCGGTATCCCGATGCCTTTTCTTTTCGTTCGATTTATCCTTTATTAACCCAGTAACCGGTTGTGGATAATCGTTCATGCGAGTATGTTATCTATGTTTTGATGGTAATAGATAATATATCTCATGCGCTCTTTGGTCAAAGCCTTTTGTTCTTCCCCAGTCGAGTAAGATTCGTATCCCCTTTGAGGAATCGAATATCCATCCTATAATCGAGATTGTTTTTAGCCCTCTTTTGGATGATGAGTGTCTTGGAAATATTCCCCAATTCACGCTTTGGTTGGTCACCTATTATATGCCCAGTAACCGGCATCCCTGGTGTCCCTTCCTTTTGCTCCCTATTATGACTTTCGTCCCCTGTGGAGTCAGATTTTCCTGAGTTGAGATATACCTTTTAGGTCTTCCTCAGATGTTTTGAAGTTTTGATATCTCTCACCCTTATACCGGTCTTAGATATTCATTTCTTCCCGAGCATGTTGTATCTCTCACCTTTATGTCGGTGTTCAGATCACATGTTCTCTTTGAGCTTATTACCCAGTAACCGGTAATACCTCATCCCGCTGCTGCCCCAGGAAGGTCTTTTTAGACATCCCCAGCGAAGTCCCTTAGTGGAATCGTCCTCGTCCGGATTTTTATCCGAAGTATCCGTTGTGGATAATTTTTGCTGTATTGGCATATTCCCCAATACATGCATCTTTAAGTCAGTTTGAGTCTTTCGATTGGTTTATTCCCTTTGGAATTCTGCTCCCAAGCTTTGAGTCATGCCCTGCTCACGCATTTTTGCTCCCTTTATTATCCCCATGAGAGTCCCCAGGGTCTTTTTCCCATGGAGTGAATTACTCATATGGATTGTCAATGTCTCTTGACTCCTTTGTAGACACATATCTCCACAGAGTGTTACCTTTCGCATACATACATTTGCATCACGAGGTCTCTAAAGGGACCAAAATTCGTCTCTTTGTTATTATTTAAGCCCATTCTACCTCGTCGAGACGAAGATTTTAACCTTCACTTCTCCGGCTAGAATGACCTTAAATAGGGGCATCTGTAAGACCCCAATTTTGTCCCTAAGATCCCTCATGGCATCATAACATTGCATTTGCAAAAGCCTCAAGGATCATAAGCATCTTGGTTCCCCTTGCCTTTGGGTGGGACTCTTTGTGAGTGGTTTGAGATCACCAAGCATGCCTAAATTATATATTATTGCTTTTCTCATTTTTTGTTTACTAACCAAAAGCACAAAAAAATATGTCACTAACATCTTTTGTTTGTAGCTTGAGCAATCACAAGGTTCAAAGCTTCTAGGAGATCCTTTGTGCAAAGATATGGTCAAGAGAAGATGAAAGCAAGCATGGTAATGGTTCCCAAAGCTCTCATCCATCAAATATGCCTCCCTAGTATCTCAATTCATCATTTTTGATCAAAACAAGTCAAGGGGTTTGAGGTTTGTTCCCCAGAGAAACCCTAATCCATCTGTGCACTACAATCCCTTGTCCTTGAAGCAACCTCAGCCCATGATCAAATACAATCAAGGGAAGTTCTTTAATTCATCATTTCATGCATGTTTGAACTTATTTGAGTGTCCTCAATCATCAGTTCATCAAGATATGAGACATGGACTTGAGAAGTTAAGCAGTCAATTCATCTGACTATTTTGAAATACACTGAGACTTAACTTTTTATGTGTTGGTCAAATGGAGATGGTTCCAAAATAAAAAATGTTCTTAAGGAAAATATGAACAACTTTCATGTTCATAAAAAAATGATTTGAAGCTTGGAAGGTCATCATCCATTCCAAGAAATTATAGGTCATTTTGAATGAAACCCTAATTTTGGGTCAACTTCCCAAGGACATAACTCATTCATTTTTTATGATTTTGAGGTGGGATCAAATGCATTAGAAAGCTTAAGATGTCTACTTAAAATGTTATGTTGAGAAAAATTTCACAATATAAAAGGAAATGCATGTGATAATGCAAGACATTATAGGTCCTTTTTGACCAAATGCATTAAAAGGCAAAAAAGTCCAACTTCAAGTGCCCATAACGTTTTCATCAAAAATCCAAATGATGTAAAATGTAAGTCCATTTTGATTGTCTTGAAAAGATATACAACTTTGATGTTGTAGGTTTTTTCATTTGAGGCTTGCATCATCAAAACAGAGGGGCTTGAAAATTGGCCAATTTTAGAAACCTTGCATTGACATGTTTTGCACATCACACTTTAAACTCAAATTTCATAAATTTCCACACTCCAAATGGATTTTTTCCCAACATAACAATTGTTCCTTACATCAATACCTTTCCAACCATTACTCACATGATCATGTTTGGATTTTTTCATTGGGATTTTCGAAGAGATGAATGTTTAGGTACAAATGAGGAATTCACTTGAAATCTTGGTGCATAAGCAATTGCCTTGTAGGTCACACGTCCAATTTCATTTGGCTGATGCTCAGAACTCATTTGGCATTGTTTTTGGGCCTTGTGCATGATCATGCAAGCCCATGCAATGAAGCTCCACATGCCATGCACACAGATTGATCACATTCTCCTTGCCACTTCCTCTATAAATAGAGACCTCATTCCATTCATTTCACACACCTAATTCAACCTAAAATGCTGCAGAATTCTCTCCATAGCCATCACTAAAGAAGCAATTGCATTTTCTTCGATTTTTTTTCAGATCTAAAGTTCAACTTCATCTGGTTGAATTCTTAGATCTAATGCTTCTAAACCTCCATCATTCATCTCATTGAACTTCTGTTTTGGTAAAGCAAGCAAAGAATCAAGTCCAATTCTCCAGAAATCAAGCACACACTCCAACTGGTATTTTCTTCGATTCTCATCATCCATGGACCTTTTTGCTTGGATCTAATATTTTCTGAAGTCCTCACTTGAGAGGCAAGCTAGTGGTAGCTTCAATTTTGCTTTTCCTTGATCTGCATTTTGCATACCTGAATCTTCCACCTCAGATTTCTCCATTTATAGGGATCTTGAGTGTGGTTCAAGGTTACAGGGGTGATGTACATCACCCCAGCTTCATTTTGGTATAAGGATCGTGCATTTCCATGAAGGTTTGAAAACCTGCAAAATTGACCGGAATCTGCAGGCTCACCGGAGAAGAAGGTGGCTCCGGTGGCCGCCTGTTTCCAGTTTGAACCCTGGCCCTTGGATGTGATTCCCAAATCGAATCCTGACCATTGCTTGTTATGACTTTTTATTGTTTTCCATGTGATTGCATTGACCGTGGACTACAATAGGCGCGCGCCTCTGGATCCTTGGATTTGCCAGCTCAATTAATGAGCTCAGATCCAAGGGCTCTCATTTTTTTTATTTTTTTTATTTTCTGGTTTTAATTTCTTTAATTCCAATTATTTTCAAAAATCAATATCTCTTTCACTTTTAATCCAAAAATTATGAGACCAATTGCATCATTTCCCAAATAAATTCTAGTTTCTATTTCTGATTTTTAATATTTTTTATTTTGTCATTTGATATTTTTTGTGAATTTTCTCTTTTCTGGTTATTTTTAATTCATTTTAAATAGTTTTTGATATCCAAAAAATGCAAAAATATTTTCCTAACCTATTTGAAGGATGATGGATCTATGAAAAATATTCTCATCAATTTTGGAATTGATTTGAGATTTATTTGAGATTTTAGTTTAATTAGGTTATTTTTATTCATTTTTAATTGATTAAAAATAGTTTCTCACTTTTAAAAATGCTGAATTTTTTTGTCAAACTTTGTTTGACCTTGTTGAACTTAGGATAAATCACTTGGACTTTTCAAAGTTGATTTGAAGTGATTTTGAAGTTTGACCTTTCTTTTTTTTAAATTCAAGTTTAATGTTAAATATTAAAAGATGCCAAAAATATTTTGTTTATTTCTTGACTTCCAATCTTCATCTCACTTCTGTTTTTGATGGTTTGACCTTGACTTTCAATGCCATTGGTCAACATATGATGATTGGTACATTGTACTTCATTTAATGCACTTTAATTTTGCCTTTCCCATTTCTCTTCTCCTTCTTCATTTTCCTTTTGATCAATGAGTTGAAGGTTGATAAGTTAGCATTGGTTAGGGAGATTTAATCTTCCTTGATTCAAATCTAATTCATCTTGATCAAGTGATCAAGTGAATGGCTTTGCATTAAGGATAGGTTGTCTTATAAATCATGCAAAAGGCTTAAACCAATACAAGATCAATTCTTATTTTCTTTTTGGCATGGCAAGTTGTTGGAACTTGGTTCTCTAATCAAGACTTCTAACTTGTGTTGTTGCCTATATTATTATTGACCGACCTCAGATAGTTGTGACTTCTATATAAGTCCAATTACGATTGCTTAACATAACGCTAAATTTGCCTTATGGCACACTAACTACTAACACTAACTATTGACAATTAACATTTACTTTATGCAATTTACTTTTATGCAATTTACTATTCTTGCACATATTATTCATTTGCTTTTTCCTTTGCTCATTGGAGCACATGTTTATGTTAATGCCATTTGCCTTTTGCCCACTTGGGTTTATAATTGTATATATATATATCTGTTGTGCTTGTGTTTGTCTGTTTGTTGTGGACAAAATACCAAGAATTGGACAATATGGACTTAGAATTTAGGACCTTACCCAAGCAAATGGAATTTGAAGAGCAACTAGGCCTCATGCCTTTAGAGTGCTTAAATGTCAAAGAGCAACTAGGCCTCCTGCCTTTAGAATGCTTAAAGCTTAAGGAAAACATTGAAAGGACCATATTCTAAACTCCCTCTTGTCCATTTTCTTTGTTTGTTATTAGAACTTTTTGATGTGTGTTTTCTTTGTGTTAGGAATTCCCACTTGAGCTTAATTGAGGAATCATTACCATGAGCTCCTAAGAGAGAGAGATCCAAGACACATTGAGGACCTACCAAGAATTCATTGATTGTTAATTGCTTGAGTTTATGCTTGTGATTGCTTTTATTCCAAAGGATGGGGGCTACTTGGATCATCAATATGATCTCAAGAGAGGAACTCCTAGTGTGGTTCATTTCTTTCCCTCACCTTTTTGTTTTACTTAGGACTTAGCCATTCTTCTTCTTCTCTCCACTCTAACCCAAGCCAAACTCATTTTGTGCCAACATTGACATTGTTTTCAAAACTAGAAACCTAGGCCACATGCCTTTGATTTTTCAAACTATTTTCATTGATACTTATTTTGAATTGAATTTTAAGTCAACTTTGACTTCATTTTGTGAATACTTCTAACTTGTAAATGCAACTCACTCAAGTTTGTTTTTGTGGTTCCAATGACCACCTTTGTTAAACTTTTTCATAAATAATAGCCATAGGTTTGAGTTATCATAATGGTTGATGTAAACCTCACCTCATCCTTAGTGATTGGACTATAAGTCTTCCATACTTATTATAGGGTGGATCCCTCACTAGTATGTTGAAGCTCTCCTCACATGGTGGATTGTTGGTTTAGGTTGAGTTTTCTCCCTTTGATAACAAAAGACCTTAAGGCTTTTGATCAAATCAATTCACCCATATTTTGAGATTTTTACCCCGAACTACGAGGTTTTGATCCTACCTTTGTGATGGTACGTAGGCAATGGGTTCATCCATTCAAACAATAAAATTGTAAGTAATTTGTATATTCTTTTCTCATCTCCCCAATCATGTTTGCACAAATATTTTCACAAATACCAACCTACCATAAAACTTTGCAAAAAGGGCTCCCTAGGAGTACCTAGGATGTTTTGGATGCCTAACACCTTCCCATTGCATAACCAACCCCCTTACCCAGATCTCTGTTTCTTTTACTAGTTTTTGTTAAAACTTTTAGGTTTTTGTTCGCTTTCTAACCATTCCTATGGATAAATAAAAGTGCGGTGGCGACTCGACTTGTATGATTTACCTTGGATTTAGTAAATATCTCTAATGGTAACGAATACCCCGCTACACAAATTCACCACCATGATCACTTCTGAGTTTGATGATTTTAGAGTTAAACTCAGTTTGCACTTTGGAACAGAAGCTAGTGAATACAGAGTGAGACTCACTCTTGTGCTTTAGGAATTTTACCCATGTCCAGCGACTAAAATCATCAACAATGACTAGTCCATATTTCTTTCCATTGACTGATGCTGTCTTAATAGGCCCAAACAGGTCAATGTGAAGAAGTTCTAAAGGCTTAGAGGTGGAAACAATATTTTTATTTTTAAAAGATGTTTTGGAAAATTTCCCTTTCTGACATGTCTCACACAGAGCATCTGAAGAATACTTCAGCTTGGGTAGACCTCTGACTAACTCGAGTTTGTTTAGCTGAGAAATTTTTCTCATGCTAACGTGGCCCAAGCGTCTATGTCATACCCATTGCTCTTCGTGAACAGATAGTAGGAATTTTACATTTTGTTCTTTTAAGTCTGAAAGATTTATCTTGTAAATATTGTTTTTCCTCTTTCCAGTTAATAGGATTGTTCCATTGTTCTGATTAATTGCTTTACATGTGTTTTGATTGAAGATTACATCATATCCGTTATCACTTAATTGACTTATTGATAACAGGTTATGCATTAATCCTTCTACATAGAGGACATCAGATATAGAAGGAAGAGTTCCATTACCAATAGTTCTAGAGCCTCTGATTCTCCCCTTCTGATTTCCTCTGAAACCTACAAAGCCTGCATCTTTAAGTTCCAGGTTTTGGAACATATACTTTCTTCCCGTCATGTGTCGCGAGCATCCAGAGTCCAAGTAACATGACTGGTGTCTTAACTCTGATGCATAAGATATCTGTAACATAAACAATCTTATCCTTTGGTACCCAAAATCTTTTGGGTCCTTTGTGATTAGTTTTCCCAGAGTTCTTTAGAACTTTGGGTTTTCTTACATTATTAAAACTTTGTGATGTGTATGTGTGTAATGATAAGAAAAAGGAGATTTTGGTTTGTCATTTGTAGAAGATTTATCTTCACTTGGGACATACCCTATTCCTCTTTTATTATTCTGACTAACTCCATAAATCATGGACGCCATTCTACTTCTCTATATCCCATTTTTCAGAAACTTTTGAAAAGATTTTTCATATTTATATATTATTGTGTTAGAAGTTTGTGGAGCTTGAGATAAATCTTCTTCAAGTTTTGGACATTGTTTCTTTATGGAGTCTCTTTCTAGTATCAAAGTTCGGTTTTCATCTTTTTGTTCTGAAACTATCATCTCAAGTTTATCACATTCTTCGATGGTTCCTTCAAGAACCTCTTTTACTACTTTAAATTTTTGTTTTAGTTTCTGATATGAGTTTAGAGTTTCAGAAAGGCATGATTCAAGGTCAGAGCGAGAAAGCTCAGAAAATACCTCTTCAGAGTTAGATTCTCCGTCTGATGTATTTCTACAGGTGGTAGCCATGAGTGCAACATTTGCCTGTTCTTCAGAGTCTGATTCTGAGGAATTAGATCCATTGTCATCCCAGGTGGCCATCAGTCCCTTTTTGGTTCTGAATGAGCTTTTCTTGAAACCTTCTCTTCTAGAGCTCTCTTTCTTTAGTTTGGGACATTCATTTCTGTAATGACTTGTTTCCTTACATTCATAGCATGTTATATCTTTGTTTGACTTACCTCTGAAAGTTGATTATGAGTGATCTCCCTTGGGTCTTGGTCTTCTGAAGTTATTATTCCTTTTTCTCCAAAGTTGTTTTACTCTTCTAGTTAAAAGGGATAACTCTTCTTCGTCGTCAGAGTCTTCCTTCTCAGAGTCGTCATTATCTTCCTTTTCAGCCTGGAAGGCTTTGTTTCTTTCTAGTTTACGTCTTTCAGATCTGGACTTTAGTGCTATAGACTTGATCTTCTTTTGAGGCTTATCTTCCTCCAGTTCTATCTCGTGGCTTCTGAGTGAACTGACGAGTTCCTCAAGGTTGATATTGTTCAGATCTTTTGATAACTTTAAAGTTGTGACCATGGGTCGCCATTTCATTGGCAAGCTTCTAACAATCTTTTTGACATGATATGTAGTTGTGTAGCCCTTGTCCAGCATTTTGACTCCTACAATTAAAGTTTGAAATCTAGAAAACATTACCTCTACAACTTCATCGTCCTCCATTTTGAAGGCTTCATATTTCTGAATTAGAGCCAGATCCTTTGTCTCTTTGACTTGAGAATTTTCTTCGTGAGTCATCCTCAGAGAGTCAAGTATTTATTTAGTTATTTCCCTGTTGGTGATCTTTTCGTATTCATTGTAGGAAATGGCATTTAGCAGTATCGCTCTGGCTTTGTGATGGTTTTTGAGTTCACACTTCTGATCATCTAGCATTCTGCTTCTGGGAATAGCAACGTCAACGTCCGTCACAGGTGGTGTGTAGCCAATTGTGACAATATTCCATAGATCAGCGCCGTAGCCCAAAAATAAATTTTCAATTCTGTCTTAATAATAATCAAATTTTTCTCCATCAAAGATTGAAGGTTTAGCATTGTAACTATCTCTTTCATTGGTGTTGGCCATAGTTTTTCTCACGTTGGATCTCTCTACACTGTCAAGTGTTTGATTAGAAAATCAATAACAGAGCCGAAGCTCTGATACCAATTGAAGGTAGAGAAAAACAAGAAAGGGGGTTTGAATTGTTTTTGGAAATAAAAACTTTTTGAGAAATTAGACACACACAGAATAAAAGAAATATAACACAAGATTTTATACTAGTTCGCTTGAAATTCAAAGCTACTCCAGTCCACCCGACCAAGGTGATTTCGCCTTTTAAAAAGTACTTAATCCACTAATCTTGAAAGATTACACAACCAATCGTCTAGGAGAATAATCCCTTAGCCCTCTCAAGTATTCAGACTATATAGAGTCACTTGAGGAAGTGTTTTAAGCAAAAGTATGAATTGTAATGTAATGTGCTTCTAACAAACAAACAAGTATTACAAAATTATAAGAACAATAGCTTTTCACGTAAGAGCAGCAGCTCGTGAAACAAAAAGAGAAGAAGAATGAGAGTTGTTATATTCTGTGTGTCTCATATGTGTTCTCTTGAAAAGTATTCAGTCCTTTATATAGACGTTGAAAAGAACCGTTGCAGTGATGACAAAATCTTGGTTATTGAAGAATGTTTATTGTCATTACTCTCCTTGTTTCTTTCTAAACAGTTTTGTGCGCCTCATTATTTCCTTCTATAAATAATTTCTTTCCAAAACCAGATTTCTTTTTGGTTACATGTTCGGAACTGGTGAATCTGTATCAGAGTCTTGGTAAGTCAGAGTTTAACTCCAGAGGTTGATTTTATCTGACCACATCAGAGTTTCTCTATGCTCTTGACTTCTTCAGATTCAGAGTATGGATTCAGTCTTCTTTACCAGAGTTTCTGACTTCTTTCTGTTGTGCTGGTAACTGCGTTGATTAGAGTCATAGCCTTCTGGACTCATTTTCTCTGAGTAGCATCTGATAGTTGAATTCTGTATATGATGTAATTTTCTATCTGATTGTTTGATCAGAGTCCTGCACGCTTAAGAGAAATTTCGTTAGAGTACCATTTTTTTCATCCTTTGTTATCATCAAAATATTAGAGATACATTGTAGAACCAACTTTGTTCTTACAAGTCCCTATGATCTTTGCATGTTATTCTGATCAAGAATTCTTCAAGAGTTTGGAATTGGTTTACCTTGGAAACCCTAGTGCATCTAGGTATCTTGTGTGGTACTTCTTCACCAAGCTTCTTCAACAATTGATCAAATATTTCAAGGGATATTTCAAATTTCATCATCTTATGCATATATGATCTCCCATGAGTCCCAAGAGTCAAGATAATTGCAAGTTAGCAAGTTGGTTGATGGTGGTTGACCAAAGGAATTCATCTGATCAAAACTAGGGTCCCCTAGACCCTATCTCCTACAATATATATCATATTAAAATTATTCCAAGATAAAATTTACTCTAAATGACATTCCAAACAACTTTCATGTTGAGGTCTAGAGCTCGTTTTTCTTGGAAAGTCATTTTTTATGGTGAAAGATTATATATCATTTTGTCTAAACCCTAATTTGGAGGTTAACTGCCCAAAGCCATAACTTGCTCATTTTTTTAAGAGATGAAAGATTTACAAGTTGCAAAATCAAATTCAAGTTGTCTAATTCAACTTTGATGTTCAGAGGAACAGCTAATTCAACTTTTTTGAGCATGTGATATGAGGATGCATTATAGGTCATTTTGGACCAATACCATTGAAAATGTGATTTTCCTCAACTTCAAAAATGCATAACTCATTCATCTCAAATCCAATGAGGTCAAACTTGTGACCATTTTGAAGGATTTTGAAATATATGCAACTTTTATGCATACACTTTTCTCATTTTAAGCTCACGTAAAAAGTTAGACAAGGTGGAATAAGTGAACATATGGCTTGACACTTAGAAAAAATTCTGATATGTTAAAATTTCCAAACTTCCACCTCAAAATTCATCATGATACAAGCTTCAAATGGAAAAGAGTTCAACATAAGAGTTGTTCCTCTTGATCTAACCTTTCCAAAGAGTGAAAATTCATCCATTTTGGATAAGGTTTGAGTGGTATGCGCATGGCTTGAACATGGCATCATCATTTGGCAAGATCAAGACTTCAAACAACTGTACACATTTGCCTTGCATTCCAATTCACTTTCACACTCATTCACACTTGATTATGGACCTAATTGAGTGACTTCATGGGCTTGTACATGCCCATGCAAGCATGCATCATCCATTTCTAAATTTGGAAGTTGAATTTGAAGGTGCAAATATCACAAGTTGCAGCTATAAATAGAGGCCTCTAGCATCAGAATTAAGGACCCTTGTGCGCCAGCTTTGCTCCAATACCTCAAACCCTCACATTTGAAAGTAAAAACCTGAGAATTTTCTTTGAAAATTGAGTTTGAATCTCACTGTTTGGAGATTCAAAGCTCTAGGGATCCAAAGCTTTTGTTTCATTCTAATCTATTCTACAAGCTTCCTGAGTGAGATCAAGCAAGAATCAAAGCAAGAGCAATCAAATTCTGCACATCATTGAAGGTATTTTCCATATTTTTTCTTCTCTTCGATTCTCTCTCAATTCTCATCAATTCTCTTGGATCCTTGGTTGTCTAAAGTCCTACCAATGTAGGCAAGAAGATTTGAGTTGATTTGAGGTCAAATCGAAGCAACTCAAATCAAGTACCTTAAATTTCAACTCCATGTATCTCTCAATATACTTGGAGTTAGGATGAATTGAGGTTAGATTCGTGATCAGTGCCATTTTTACTTTAAAATCATGTCCTTCTTTTTCATTTTTGTGATGGTGATGAGTGGGCCAGTCCGGCCAAGGTCGCTTGAGAAGATGACCGGTGCTTTCTGTAGCACCTCAAATTTGCCTCCCTCATTCATGCATTCATTTTAGGTCATTTAACATTTCATATTGCATTTCAGCAAAGTTCATCCGAATTACCTCTGGTCAACTTTGGTCAACTGAAGGTCAAATGGCTAGAGAATGATTTGATTTACTTCCAACATGTTCAAATGGGATCTATTCATCAGTCAACATAGTACTCTTGAAGGAACAAAGGTCCAATGCATAGGTTACCAAATTTGGAAAGACTTCCCTGAGCTGTCATGCTCGCTAGGTGAGCAGCATGGTTCGCTTAGCGAATCTCAACTGTCATGCTCGCTAGGCGAGCAAATCCTTCGCTAGGCGAAGCCTACGCGTTTTAAAATAAATAAATAAAATATAACAGAAAAATCTTGGACTTAGACCTCTCTCATTTAGCCCACAAAGCCACGAAAATCAGGTTATAAAAAGGGGAGAATGGATGAAAGCTGAGGAGACTCTGAAGTTTCCTCGGGATAAAACCCTAGTGAAGAGCTAACAGAATTCAGAACAGCCTCCAGAGACCGAAGGGAATTCATCTGCAAAGAACCAATTCCCTCTCATATAAACCCTGAGATTGCTCTGCAAACCCAAGGGTGCAATTCAATTTCAACCGATCTCGCCAATCAGGTTTGCCCTATTTGTATTACTTTACGCCTTCAATTTGAAATTTCTAAATGTATGAGAAATTTGGAAGAGTGGGTATCGTTAGGTTTCACATGTGGGTTTAAAACAATGCCTTGAATGTTTAATCGTTTAGTTTCTGAAGTGTGTACCATAGGGTTTGGGGTCCCTGAAATCGGATTGTTATCAAGGAAGAATCTAAAACCCACAGGCATTCGCTAGCGCCTCGCTAGGCGAGCATGTAGCGAAGCTTCGCTAGCACCACGCTAAGCGAAGCAGCAACGAGCGTGACAGTAGTTGTTTTTTTTGCTTGCTCTAATCTGTTTTGTGTTTTGTTGTGACATGTTTTCTATTGCATCCGTGCACTGTTTACTTGACACTGTTGTTGTTATGTTTCTTTTGTTTGGTGAAATTCTTGATTGCATCTTATTATTCTAACCTGTTTGTTGAGTTTTTGTGAGGGCTCACATGACTCTTGAGGAGATAGCCTGCTTGGTATTCCGCTTTATTTGTGGGATACCACTTGGAGATTCATTCTGATTACTTGTACTGACTTGCTTTCTTTGATGGTGCCAGCTTGAGAGATCTCTGGGTTTCTCGTCCCTTTAGTTGCTGTTACTTCGGATCTTTATCCGTGTGGTAGATCTCCTGATCCCTTTTTTCTTTCCCGCATTTTACCGCTTTCTTAGCTGGAAGACCTCGATAGGAGGCGATGTTCTTGTGTGTTTACTTTTGTGCCTAAAGACCTCCATGAAGTGGCAATTGATGGATAAAAGGGATTAGTAGTCAATCCCCCGTTATTCAGTGTGTCGTTCTTTATGCTCACACTACGTGTCGATGCATCAGAACAAAAGCCTAAGACCTTTTGTCCGGTCGGTCAGTGAAGAGGGTTCCACCTTTATGAATCCCCACTTTTTGTCATGAGCTCACCCTGTCCAGGGTTAAGAGCTATGAGGTCTTATCCTCATTACCCTTTTGATCTGCTCACCCTGACGTTCAGTGTCAGTGGTTAAGGGCCCATTTGATTACCTTTTTATGGTTTGTTTGTCGAGGTTGATATGACCCCTCTTGACTAAAGCCCTACCCACGTGTGTTTAAGCCCCATGTTGGCACATTACTCTAAGATACATGTTTTGTGTGGTGTGATCGTCTCCCCATATGATCGCTAGGCTTCGTATAGTCTCTCGTTTGTATGTCAATTAAGGTAGCACGGTTCCTTCGTCTAGGACTTCCTTTTTGCATGAGCATTCCTAAAACACAAACAAACTCATTGATTTTTCTTCTCCTAAGAACACGTTAACTCCTTCTACTACAGGCGAGTAAGTCTCCAAAGGTCGAGCATCCGGTAGATTGCGTAGTAATGTCGTTCATCTAAAAAACACAAAACAAACAAAATAGGTCAGCCGAACTACGTTTTGCTGTGATTCTCATTCCGGATGAGATACGTAGGCATAAGACGCGATGTCTTACCGAGCACACTTCTCTTTAACCCGTAGGTGATAACATGAAATAATATCACATTTTTGGACTCGATTTAATTAAATTATATTATTATTTGTATCGATTTATTTCATTTTATTCGATATTACGTGGTATTTTCCCTTCTATTTGTCTCAGGTAACTTATTTGAGGCATAAGTGAAAAAGGAAGAAAAGGGGTGCAAAAGAAAAGAGGATTCTCCACACAAAAAAAGCATTCCACTAAAGCCCAGCCCACAACCAGAAGGAAATGCGCTGAGGCCCTGTGACGAACGCCACACAAGGTGTGACGAGCGTCACGCCCCCTGCTAAGTGTTACAAGCGTAACACAAGGTGTGACGACCGTCACACCCCCATTCCTATATTTTTGGGTTTGACGCGTAACAGAAGCAACGGAAGCACGTTCCTCCTCTTTCTTCGCTTGACCAATTGACGTGAGAAACCTACCAAAGGGAAAACGGTCACTTAATGGATTGTGTATCTTTTACTAGATCTAACCTTACGTTAGATCATAGTATTTTATTCCTTCGCTTTTACTAGATCACCGATTGAAGAGTTCAAGAACAAATCCAACCGGTCTGTGGTGGAGTGTTCAAGATTGCTATTAATTATTCAGGTTCTTTAATTTATTGTTTTAATTTATATATGCTCTGCATTGCTGTTTATTTATATTGTTTGCCTGAGATGGTTTTATTTAAACATGATAATTGTTTAGACCTGTTTAGCATGTCCGGCTAAGTAATTTAGATATCGGTATGTAAAGTAAGCAGAATGAAGGAATCAAAACTAAGTTGGTTTAATTTCATTTAAAAATAAAGTCACTCTTTTTATGGTCTCAATTTACAGGTTTAATACCAAGGTTTTTGTACGAGAGTAAAAGACGTAAAGAAGTTAAAATCAATAGAACGAAAGTTTGAGTTTTTAACTGGACAGTGTAAATTGGACATTAATTCTAAATCAGGGCGAAAGCAATTTTTAGAGTTAATTAAATTCTAATCTTTTTCAAAAAGTATTTTTAAAGGTTAAATGTGAGGACGAGAGTTAAGCATTTAAGTTTAATTATATAATCTAAGTCAATAGAGCGATAGTTTGAGACGAGGGTGTTTAAACGGTTAGTATTTTCTTAAAAAAGAGTTTCTATAGATTTTGTTGTTTTCAAAAAGTGATTTTGGACTTAACTAATAAGTGACAGCTACGTTAATATAAAGTCATAGTCTATTCAACAGAGCGAGAGTTTGAGAAAAGGCTTTTAATCAATAGTGTCTACTGAAAAGATTTATTTTAAAACCAAGAAACCAACGAAGATTTGATTCCCTAATTACGACGAACTATATACCGATATCCGCTTAATTGATATTAAATCTAGATCTTATTTTAGTTTTATTTTTCCCCCAAGTCATCAAAGTATCATCCGCCTTAGCTTTACGAAGTAACCTTAGAAAACGGTATATCGATTCATAAGTCCCTGTGGGATCGATATCTTTTAAAACTACGCGATAAGACTGTGCACTTGCAGTCAGTACCCCAATCGACTCATAAAGTCGCGATCAAGTTTTTGGCGCCGTTGCCGGGGACTTTTATTTAGTCGATATCGTAACCCTTCTGTTACGCTGTAGAGATTAAGGTTTTTTTTTATTTCTTTCTTTCGTTGATTTGTATGCCACACACTCGCTCACAAGGCGAGCCGTTTTACTTACGAATCAACGACATTGAACTATATCTCCGAGTCTTACGACGAATTCGGGAATATCGTGCTGCAAACAATCTCCCTCCTATCGAAGTGCCCGACCTCAAAAATCTTCTTCCTTCGCCGGTACCCGAGATGGCAGAACCAGCTCGTGCTCTTCGAGATTACGCCGCTCCATCGCAAGATGAGCCGCTTTCGAGTATTGCTCCACCCGGAATCGAAGCAAACAACTTCGAACTTAAACCTTCGCTGTTACAAGCAGTGCAACAAAATCAATTCTCTGGAAATCCTACCGAGGATCCAAACCTTCATTTATCCGTATTTGTCCAATACGCTGACACTGTTAAAGCCAATGGTGTCACTTCAGAGGCGATTCGACTTCGTCTTTTTCCCTTCTCGTTAAGAGATAAAGCTAGAAGATGGCTTCAGTCTCTTCCTTCCAACTCAGTCACCACATGGAATGAGTTGAAGAAAGTCTTTCTTGCCCGATATTTTCCTCCAAGCAAAACAGCTATGTTGAGAGCCCAGATAAATGGATTTAAACAGAAAGATAACGAATCTCTTTTCGAAGCATGGGAAAGATACAAAGACATGATGAGACTTTGTCCACACCATGGTTTAGAGGACTGGTTAGTAATTCATACCTTCTATAATGGTCTCTTATACAACACAAGGTTAACAATAGACGCTGCCGCAGGTGGTGCGCTTATGGATAAACCTTATGCCGATGCTTATCAACTTATCGAGAGCATGACCCAAAACCATTATCAGTGGGGAAGCGACCGAACAATGGTAGAAAAACCTCAAACGAAAAGTGGCATGTACGAGATAAGTAGCCTTGATCATGTTAATGCAAAAGTGGATGCTCTGGCCCAGAAAATTGAAAGTTTAAATGTATCACCTCCAGCCACCGTGGTTGCCGCAGCTCAAAATTGCGAAGTCTGTGGAATCCAAGGTCACACTCCTGCAGATTGTCAACTCCTAACAGGAATCCAAGCAGAGCAAGTGAATTATGCTCAAGGAAACCCCTACTTGCATACCTATAACTCAAACTGGAAGAACCATCCTAATTTTTCATATAAGAGTAATAATGCTTTATACGCACCAGGACAAGCTCCCAATCAAGCCCCAGCTATACCCCCTGGATATCAAAAGCCGACCCCATCTACACCTAACAATAATGTTCCTAGAAAATCCAACTTGGAAATCATGATGGAGAACTCCATAGCTTCTCAACAGCAAACCAATAAAGATTTCTTAAACCAGAATGTACACACTAGCGAACAAATTAAACAACTAGCAAGTAAAGTAGATGCCCTGGCTACCCATAACAAAATGCTGGAAACACAAATATCACAAGTAGCTCAACAACAAGCGCCTACTGCTGCCCCAACTGGTACATTTCCTGGACAGCCCCAACCTAACCCGAAAAGCCACGCTCATGCAATCATATTGAGAAGTGGAACAGAGGTAGAAGGACCGTCTGATCCAAGAATTGAAAACCAAAACTCTAAAAAGTCAACTGAGGAAGAAAATAAACCTAAGGAAAAGGAAGAGAGTAATAAGGAAACCGTAGAAAAGAAAGAACCTTATGTACCTCCACCACCTTATAAACCACCTATCCCTTACCCTCAAAGGCTTATTAAAACCAAAGATGCGGGCCAATTTAAAAAATTTGTTGACCTACTGAAACAATTAAACGTCATAATTCCTTTTACAGAAGCTATTACGCAGATGCCCTCATATGCTAAGTTCTTAAAAGAAATTCTTTCTAATAAAAGGAAACTTGAAGAGAGAGAAACCGTTACACTCACTGCTGAATGCAGTGCTATAATCCAGAATATGCCTCCTAAACTTAAAGACCCTGGTAGTTTCTCTATACCCTGTCACATAGGAAAATTTGTCATAGACAAAGCTCTATGCGATTTAGGAGCCGGTATCAGTGTTATGCCTTTATCCATATGCAAGAAACTGGAAATGGGAGAATTAAGACCAACTAAAATGTCTGTGCAATTAGCAGATCGCTCCGTTAGATATCCTGTAGGAATTCTTGAAAACGTTCCCGTGCGCATAGGTCAATTCTACATTCCAACCGATTTTATAATTATGGACATAAGAGAAGATGAAGTTACACCCATTATATTGGGAAGACCATTCTTAGCAACCGCCGGTGCGATCATAGACGTAAAACGAGGACGACTCACTTTCGAAGTAGGAGAAGAGAAAATTGAGTTCATTCTTTCCCAATTTTTGAAAGCATCTGCAATAGATGACACATGTTACTTTATGGATATCATCGATGAATGCATAAAAGAAACAGAGTTAGAAAATGACAAATTGTCTGACTATCGTGTAGAAGACATACTTAACCAATGTTTAGCAATGACATCGAATCCTACGCAATGCCTTAAGAAACCAAACCTCGACCTGAAAACACTCCTAAAAAATCTAAGATATGAATTCCTAGACTTAGAACTTGAACGACCAGTAATAGTTAATGCAGACCTAGGAAAACTCGAAACCGAAAAACTCCTACATATCTTAAGAAAATATCCAACCGCAATAGGATACAACATCACCGATCTTAAAGGGATAAGTCCTTCTATTTGTATGCACCGCATCATGCTAGAAGAAGACTGTAAAACTTCTAGGGAACATCAGAGGAGACTAAACCCGATCCTGAGTGAGGTAGTGAAAAAGGAAGTAACAAAGTTATTAGAGGCAGGTATCATATATCCTATATCTGATAGCAAATGGGTTAGTCCTGTACACGTAGTACCAAAGAAAGGAGGTATAACAGTTATTGAAAATGAAAAGGGAGAAACTATAACCAAACAAATCGAATCGGGATGGAGAATGTGCATTGACTATAGGAAACTAAACAAAGCAACCCGAAAAGATCATTTCCCTTTACCATTCATTGACCAGATGTTAGAATGATTAGCAAAACATTCTCATTTCTACTATCTAGATGGGTACTCAGGCTTCTTTCAAATACCAATTCATCCTGATGACCAAGAAAAGACAACATTCACATGTCCTTTTGGTACCTTCGCTTATCGACGAATGTCGTTCGGCTTGTGCAATGCTCCTGCAACCTTCCAAAGGTGCATGATGGCAATATTCGCCTATTTTCTCGAAAACATCATGGAAGTATTTATGGATGATTTTTCCGTATGCGGACAAAGCTTTGAAGAATGTCTTGAAAACCTAGAGAGAGTTCTAGAACGATGTGTAAAAGTAAACCTAGTACTTAATTGGGAAAAATGTCACTTTATGGTACAAAAAGGAATTGTTTTAGGACACATCATATCAAATAGAGGAATTGAAGTAGACAAAGCCAAAATAGAAGTAATCGAAAACCTTCAACCTCCGAAAACTGTGAGAGAAGTACGAAGCTTCTTAGGACATGCCGGTTTTTACCGACGATTCATTAAAGATTTCTCTAAAATAACTAAACCTTTAACCGGATTATTGATGAAAGATGCTGAATTCATCTTCGACAATAAATGTTTAGAAGCATTTCAAACGCTTAAACAAGCATTGATCTCCGCGCCCATAATGCAGACTCCGGATTGGAATGAACCATTCGAAATAATGTGTGACGCAAGTGACTACGCCGTAGGCGCTGTTTTAGGACAACGAAAGGATAAAAAGCTTCACGTCATATATTACGCAAGTAGAACCCTAGACGAAGCACAAATGAATTACGCCACGACCGAGAAAGAACTTTTAGCAGTAGTATTTGCACTAGATAAATTTCGTTCTTACTTGGTCGGAGCTAAAATAATCGTTTACATTGACCACGCCGCCATTAAGTACCTCTTAACAAAAAAGGACGCTAAACCTAGACTCCTAAGGTGGATTTTATTTCTACAAGAATTCGATTTGGAAATCAAAGATAAGAAAGGAACTGAAAACGTAGTAGCAGATCACCTCTCTAGACTGGAAAACCTGGAACCGGAAAGAACATCGATCAACGATGATTTCTCGTACGATAAACTTATAGCTACTTTGGAAGAAAATAAAGCTGATAAACAGGTAGAGACCACCTTAGCTATATGTGTTACACCATGGTACGCTGATCTCGTCAATTATTTAGCTGCCGGAATAGTTCCACCTAATTTATCTTACCAACAAAAGAAACGATTCTTCCATGACATAAAACATTATTACTGGGATGACCCTTTACTTTTCAAAAGAGGCCCCGATGGTATTTTCCGTTGCTACATACCTGAAGAAGAGATAGAAAATATAATCCAACACTGTCACTCCGCTCCTTATGGTGGACATGCAAGTACATCCAAGACCTGTTCCAAAATCCTACAAGCCGGTCTTTATTGGCCAAACATATGGAAGGATATGCATGCGGCTATCAAGAAATGTGATTGATGTCAACGCACAGGAAACATATCTAGACGTGACGAGATGCCACAAAAGGGCATTTTGGAAGTAGAAATTTTCGACGTGTGGGAAATAGATTTCATGGGACCTTTTCCACCTTCTTTCGGTAACAAGTACATACTCGTAGCAGTTGACTACGTATCAAAGAGGATTGAAGCTATAGCTTCTCTAACAAACGACACACGAGTAGTAACTAGACTCTTTAAGAATATAATTTTTCCAAGATTTGGGGTCCCAAGAATAGTAGTCAGTGATGGTGGATCGCATTTCATATCTAAGGTACTCGAAAAACTACTGTTTAAGTATGGTGTAAGACATAGAGTAGCGACACCTTACCATCCTCAAACCAGTGGACAAGTGGAAGTCTCTAACAGAGAAATTAAACAAATATTAGAAAAAACAGTCGCCACCTCAAGGAAAGACTGGTCATCAAAACTATCCGAAGCTTTATGGGCATATCGAACCGCCTACAAAACTCCCATAGGAACAACCCCATTTAAGCTTATTTATGGAAAATTTTGCCACCTCCCGGTAGAATTAGAACATAAGGCCTACTGGGCTATTAAAAATCTAAATTTAAACTATAAGGCCGCTGGTGAAAAGCGAATTCTTGACATAAACGAATTAGAGGAACTTCGACAAGACGCCTACGAAAATGCCAGAATCTACAAAGAAAGAACGAAAAAATGGCATGATAAACGTATATCAAGAAAAATCTTCAAACAAGGCAATATAGTCCTTTTGTTCAACTCTAGACTTAAGTTATTCCCAGGAAAACTACGTTCTAGATGGTCAGGCCCTTTCCAAATCACCAATGTCTTTCCAAGTGGAGCGGTGGAAATTAAAGGAAAATCTATTGAACCATTTATCGTAAACGGGCAGCGTCTAAAACATTATCATTATGCTGAGAACAATGAAGATTCGCAAGTCCTGCACTTAGACGAAATGCCTCCAGAATTTATAGATTATATTTGATAGTTTTTATGTCGAGCTTGCGACATTATACAAAGCGCTTCGTGGGAGACAACCCACAAATATTTTTTTATTTTTATTTCTTCTTTGATTATTCTTTTAAATTCCATTTAGTATTCATTCTTCATTTATTTTAATTTATAAAATTTTTCTTCTTTTCTTCTTTCGGCATTTGGCCAAATCCTGACTAAAACTTTTCTTTTTCTTTTCTCTAGCTAACACTAACCTGATGGGACAAATTGATCGTATGGGTATCAAATTCAGAGGGAAAGCTCAGAAACAAAAGTTTGAGGAACTAGCAGAGAGAGAGATGCTTCCTAGCTTGTATGCTGATGATTGGGCAATGACTGCCCTTGGACTAAGAGAAAGTGTCATGTATTTGTTGAGTCAAATAGGGTGGGAAACCACTCCTATTCGAAGACAATTCGTCACTTACCGGAGACTGACTCTAGAATTCCTTAGCTCTCTGATCTATCTACCCAGTCATGGAAAAGGAATAAGCAGAGGTTTCATTCAGTTCAGAATGTTCAACATGGAGTATTAGTTTAACATTCAAGACTTCACTAACCTTTTAGGTTTCCCTACCTCTTTTGATACATTCACAGTGAGCCAAGAAGACCTTTTAGAATATAGAGAACTTGAACATTTTTGGGGAAGTTTGATTGGAAATGACGACCCCGAGGAACATGAGTTTCTTTCTGGAAACATACATAATCCGGCCTTTCGTTATTTCCATAAGACCCTGTCCCACACCCTTTTTGGGAAGAAGTCAAATATTACTACAGTATCACGTGATGAACTCTTCATCATATTTTGTGCTTCCCAGAACCGTCCAGTGAATGGTGCCACTTTTATGTTGGAAAACTTTGACCGCCTTATCCAAGATGAATGAGCACCGATTCAAATAGGCGGATTGATAACCATGATTGGTAATGCTATCGGATTACGTCAACCTATGCTTGACCTAAGCCCTTTTTGTGGCATTGCGACTATGAGTATACCTTTCCTCTTCAACATTATGTTTATAGCAAACCTCGGGCCTGAAGAGTTCGAACTAATAATTGACAACCAAGTTCTTTGCCTATTCACCTTGCCTAGTCCGAGGACTAGTGTTCATAACCGCAATAACTGGCTCTACAACCTGAACGGAACACCTTCCCCTGCTAGATCTACTAAATCCATCCAGGACTATGAGATTTGTGACGACCAGATTCCTTATGCTGAGTCTGACCCTCAGACACCATCTGGTTATTATGATATTGACCCTCCTCCTCAACCTATCTCGACCGAAGAGTCGGCAATACCTGATCCTAGACATCATATGCCCGGAGCTAATTATAACACCACCATTCAAGCTTTGATGTCAGAACAAGACGCCCTCAGAGAAGAGTTAGCTAATATGGGACAAGAATTTCTGAGATACATGAGCAGTATGACAAATCAATTCCACGAGTTGCTAAACCGTGTTAACTCATTCGCTCATCCGGCCAGAGATCCTGCAAGTGGCTAGAAGTTGTTTTTCTTAGTTACTTAGTTTTAGTTTAGGCTATTTATAGTTTTGTTTCACATTATTTTTAATATTAGTATTTGTTTTTCTTTCGCATGTTTGCTTTTGTTTTCCAATGTTACATTATGATTATTTTATGAAGCTATTGCATTATTAGTTTATTTTGATCTATGCAATTTCTATAATTACAAGTAATGATATCCACTATATGCTATGCCTGTTAAAGAAATACATATATTATGGTAGTAGAATAGCATGCAAGGCAATTTAAAAGCATTACAATAGTAAAATAAAATAAGCATAAGCAAAACAAAATAACAAAAATAAAATATAGTAATAAAAACAAATTATGAAGCACCCACGCAAGCAGTGACCGTTGCAAGCTGACTGTGTGACGAGCGTCACACACGCCATCACGGTCGTCACACCAAGTGCCTGTGACGCCCGTAACACCCCTGTCACGAGCGTGACACCTTCAGACTAGGTGAACGTTAGTAACCGTTGGGGACACGACCGTTACACCACCCCACTTTTTACCTTCCCCATTCACTTACCCATTTACTCACATTTACCCACATTTAATTATTTTTCACCCACTCCCTTTCCAACTTCCAAAACTTTCTCTATAAATACCCACCATACCTTTCTTTCTACATCATTCCAACATACATTTCTCCATACAAAATCCTTTTTTCATCCCTTCTCCTCCTTTCAACCCACTTATCAGTATGGCGGGAAACCAACAATTCGGAAATATCATCTTCCGATCCGAAGATGATGATTATCAAAGGGAGCAGTTCGAGCGTTTCCAACAACGAGGTGTCTTATCTACCAGGTATCTTGATTTAAATTGTTTACAAGAATTAGGATTACTTCAAGGTATACAATGGATGCTCCGCCTTACTGATTTAACCTTTCTATGCACTCATAATCAACCTACCTACCCATCTCTCACCTTAGAATTTTTAAGTTCTTATTCGTACAACACTCCCACCGGTGAAGAAGAGTACTTAACCGGTACCGCAACCTTCCGCATGTTCAACACCGAATACTCACTATCCCAGGATCAGTTGAGTGCCATGCTACAGTTCCCTATAGGAGACCGAGTCCACCCAAGAATCCCTCCGAACTCCCAGTGGCACATACACGCCTTCGACCTCTTTAGAAAAATATCCGGTGTGGAAACCAATAACTGGGATGTGCTACTTGCTTCGCATATACATAACCCAACCATCCGGTATTTTATCCACACCCTGCAAAACACAGTTTTTGGAAGACCGAACAACAGCAAAGTCAACGCCAAGGAATTATTCTTCCTCCACTGCGTCTTTGAAAGGGATACAAAGGTAAACGCTGCTTCTTTCTTATTTCATCATATCCGCACCCTATGTGCTAGAGGCCGTCAACCTTTCGTGATTGGAGGATTAATAACCTCCATAGCACTTGGTTTAAACCTAGGGGACCGACTCCAACATTTACAATCTCTCCTACCCCTATTTATGGATATAAGCTATTGTCGGTCCAGCCGCCTAATCAAAAATAGGGTAGGCGGAAGATATTATCTTATGGTAAACAACCAAGAAGTCCCAAGCGTTGTTTTACCCAACATTGCCCTCACAGATGTCACCAACCCCAACCGCTTCATCTACGACTTTAATGCTCCCGAAGCTACCGAGCCTACACACGCAAACCCGCCTATAGACGAGTTTGAAGAAATGGAGCAAGGTGATCAAGGTCCTGAGCAACAATCAATCCCGCTCAACCCTTGCAATAATGCAACTGGTCCATCCTCACGACGTCGTCGACGAAGAAGGCCAGCCACTAATGATGACATCATGGATGCTATTGACAGTATGCAAGCGCAGAATCTCGAAGTGATGAAAATGATGCACCAGATGCAACAACAACAGGAAGCGAGGAATGTAATAACCGACCAGCGGTTCACTGAGTTGCTCAGTAGGTTTGACGACTTAGGAGTACGTCAACGATCACCAGGTCCAAGAACAAGAGGCGGCAGGCAGCATTGATTTTAGTTTCCTTTTCTTTTTTTCTATTTCTTTTGTTTTCTTTGAAACATTGGGGACAATGTTTCATATAAGTGTGGGGGGGAAAACCTTGTTCTTTCAACCTTCCCTTTTCAAGTATGTTATTTTCCCTTTCATTGTTATTTCCCTTTCTTATTATTATGAAAAAAAAATTATTTATAATACATATTTATTTTAAGTTAAGTCCCTAGTGTGAAAAATTCTTATTATCTATTCCCCTTAAATTTTCTTGAGCCATAACAAAAATCCAACACACTCAGTAAATATAAAGGTTGCTTATTTTATCAAACTTGAGTGAAATCAAGACTAAATTATTACCATACCAACACTCTAAACAAACCTCAACATGTTAGATCAGAAAAGTACCTGTTATACCAATCCCTTGAACTTTTAGTCTTATAGTAACCCCGAGTAGTTTATACAAGAAGTCAGCACCATCCTAATAACAAACTACATGGAGAGCCGATGAATATAAGTGAATGATTCCCAAAATAACAAAATATATATATATATATATATATATATATATATATATATATGTATATATATATATATATATATATATATATATATATATCAGGAAATGCACTGATTAAGTTAGGTGCCAGATCATTTAATCTAAAGGTTGCAGATCATACAAAAGCATAATACGAACGATCCATGGTGAGTTGGTTCAGCAGGTATCTGGTGCTGAACTTGGTAGGGAGGACTACGGTCCGATCCCCCGCAATTTGCAATGGACTAAATAACGAAGTTATCCGACTTATGTACCAGAGCTTCTAGCTAAAAGGGGATCATAATCACTAACCGGTCACTCCACTATGTGCGCGAAAAGATAAAGGGCTTAATGTGATTTCGCTAGAATGAAAACGGGTGAAATAAGAGTAAAGGAACTAGGATAGCTATAATAGCATTACTCGAACTGGTTTGCATAAGGTAGAGTTATCTGAGATTGTGACGGTAGTTGTTGATGTCAAGATTAAACTCAAGTTACTTCTAAACAAGGTTTGCATGCAACCTAGTACGAATTGATGTGTGTTTTGAAATTTCATCTGGCCAAATTTTTAAAACGATTTCTATATTGTATCTTGCTTGAGGACAAGCAAAGGTCTAAGTATGGGGGAGTTTGATAACATGAAATAATATCACATTTTTGGACTCGATTTAATTAAATTATATTATTATTTGTTTCGATTTATTTCATTTTATTCGATATTACGTGGTATTTTCCCTTCTATTTGTCTCAGGTAACTTATTTGAGGCATAAGTGAAAAAGGAAGAAAAGGGGTGCAAAAGAAAAGAGGATTCTCCAAAAAAAAAAGAAGCATTCCACTAAAGCCCAGCCCACAACCAGAAGGAAATGCGCTGAGGCCCTGTGACGAACGCCACACAAGGTGTGACGAGCGTCACGCCCCCTGCTAAGTGTTACAAGCGTAACACAAGGTGTGACGACCGTCACACCCCATTCCTATATTTTTGGGTTTGACGCGTAACAGAAGCAACGGAAGCACGTTCCTCCTCTTTCTTCGCTTGACCAATTGACGTGAGAAACCTACCAAAGGGAAAACGGTCACTTAATGGATTGGTATAAATAGGACCAATTATGGAACCCTAAAGGAGAAAAAAAATTTCCCAGTTTAAGGCATAGCAATTTTTTTACTACTTTCTATTTTTTTCAGCATTCTATCTTCATAGCAACTTTTATTTCTTTTTCTTTTCCAGTCAATTTTTAGAGCACTTAATTAATTTTTCACACAATAGTTTCTACATCGGAAACTATTGTGTATCTTTTACTGGATCTAACCTTACGTTAGATCATAGTATTTTATTCCTTCGCTTTTATTTTCCTGTCCGATTGAAGAGTTCAAGAACAAATCCAACCGGTCTGTGGTGGAGTGTTCAAGATTGCTATTAATTATTCAGGTTCTTTAATTTATTGTTTTAATTTATATATGCTCTGCATTGCTGTTTATTATATTGTTTGCCTGAGATGGTTTTATTTAAACATGATAATTGTTTAGACCTGTTTAGCATGTCCGGCTAAGTAATTTAGATATCGGTATGTAAAGTAAGCGGAATGAAGGAATCAAAACTAAGTTGGTTTAATTTCATTTAAAAATAAAGTCACTCTTTTTATGGTCTCAATTTACAGGTTTAATACCAAGGTTTTTGTACGAGAGTAAAAGACGTAAAGAAGTTAAAATCAATAGAACGAAAGTTTGAGTTTTTAACTGGACAGTGTAAATTGGACATTAATTCTAAATCAGGGCGAAAGCAATTTTTAGAGCTAATTAAATTCTAATCTTTTTCAAAAAGTATTTTTAAAGGTTAAATGTGAGGACGAGAGTTAAGCATTTAAGTTTAATTATATAATCTAAGTCAATAGAGCGAGAGTTTGAGACGAGGGTGTTTAAACGGTTAGTATTTTCTTAAAAAAGAGTTTCTATAGATTTTGTTGTTTTCAAAAAGTGATTTTGGACTTAACTAATAAGTGACAGCTACGTTAATATAAAGTCATAGTCTATTCAACAGAGCGAGAGTTTGAGAAAAGGCTTTTAATCAATAGTGTCTACTGAAAAGATTTATTTTAAAACCAAGAAACCAACGAAGATTTGATTCCCTAATTACGACGAACTACATACCGATATCCGCTTAATTGATATTAAATCTAGATCTTATTTTAGTTTTATTTTTCCCCCAAGTCATCAAAGTATCATCCGCCTTAGCTTTACGAAGTAACCTTAGAAAACGGTATATCGATTCATAAGTCCCTGTGGGATCGATATCTTTTAAAACTACGCGATAAGACTGTGCACTTGCAGTCAGTACCCCAATCGACTCATAAAGTCACGATCAGTAGGTAGCCGAGCTACGAAGACTCTGATTCTCATATTCAGATGAGATACGTATGCAGTGGATGCGACATCCGTGCGAGTCATTTTCTTTTGACCCCTCTTTTAGTAAATAACACATTAAATAAGCCTACACCCTTTAGACAAGAACAACAAGAGTGGATCCCGTAGAGTACTACGGATGCGTAGGGGTGCTAATACCTTCCCTTCGCATAATCGACTCCCGAACCCAAGATTTGGTTGCGAGACCTTGTCTTTTCCTTTCCTTTCTCCAGGTTTACTTCGAGCGTTTCCTTTCCGCCCCTTTGGGATAAATAACGCACGGTGGCGACTCTTCTGTCATTTTCCTTTTTCGCCGGTTGTTCTTTCGCAGGTTGCGACAGCTGGCGACTCTGTTGGGGACCCGGTTTCCCTAAGCGAGTCCCTCCTAGCTTTTGTAGTTTCTTGTTTGTTATGTGTTTATTTCTTTTGTACAGTTATTTATTTACCTGCTTTATCTTATTGCATTCATGTACATATGTCTGCTGTATCTGTGGGTTATGTGGTTTGTTTGTTTGTTGGAGTGGGATGTTCTATGAGATAAGCCCACTACCCAGGCTCGAGCGTACACACAGGTTTTAGAGTGGATAGTCATGAGGCTTGCGTGGCATGTTGCTACGTTAATTCGTTCATGAAAACCCACACCCAGACGAGGTTTCTGTTGGATATATTCTGTCCTATGGGTGTTCCATAATGATAGATGTTCCTCTAGAAATCGTCGACTCTGGTGACCATTTCCCGAGGACTCAGTCAAGGCCTCTCCTCCGAGACGTGATAATGTTAGCTCTGGTGGGCGCATTCTTGTTGCTCAATCCGAGGACCCCGAGACTGGGAACTTGCTTTAGGATATCCTGTTGAGGGGAGTCAGTGGAGGTCTTTTATCCTGTAATAATGCCAAACCTTCAGTGGTAAATGTATTATTCTCGGCTGAAGGGCAGAAGCTGACAAACTTCTGTTCTTAGAACCTACCAGTGAGGGGCGGGCTAAATTCAGGAAACCTTAACCTTCAACCAACCCGTTTTTCTGGTATTCTTATTGGAGCAGAGCTTTGATCTCTTATATGTTCCTCAGTGGTTTTCTCTTCAGACAGTGCAACCCAACAGATGTCCAAGCAGATACAGCAGTCCTGATTTCCATGTCACTGCATTGCATCACATTATTTTGCATTCATATCATTTAACACATGTTTATCAATTACCAGGGGTTTACATCTTCTTCTTGATCCCGGTCGGGGTTTTCTGTTTCTCCTGAGATGGATATTGGCAGAAAGAGACACGTCGCCTACAAGTTTCCTGTGGTTTGCTTGGAGCCTATTCAACAGCTGATGAAGTTAATGGATCACGATTCTCTACAAGGATTCCGGAAGGATTATGGTTTGATTCTAAGTTTCGTTACGGTTCTCTCCAAGGATCAAAACGATGCTCTTTTTACATTGTTACAGTTCTATGACCCTCCATTGAGGTGTTTCACGTTCCCAGATTATATTTTGGTCCCTACTTTGGAGGAGGTTGCTAGTTTTCTCATAGTTCCTATCAAGTCGCAGTTGCTATTCTACAGTTCAGAGTTTCTGCCCGATCTTAGCATGGTTGCTTCGGCCACATATCTGGGGAAGTCAGTCTTGCAGGCTAATATGTGTCAGAAGGGAAAAGTTAATGGTTTTCATCTGAGTTTCCTACTGGGAGAAGCAAAGAAGAAGCTTGAAGATGGTGACCAGAAGGGTTTCAATGCTGTGTTGGCTCTTTGTGTGTATGGGATTATCCTGTTCCCTAATGTGGCGAAATTTGTGGATGTATACGCCATACGCCTCTTCGTGTTGGGAAATCTGGTGCCGACCTTGTTGGGAGATTTCTTTCATTCACTGCATCATAGGAATGAGAATAGAAGGGGGGATTGGTGAATTGTTGCGCGCCTCTGTTTTATAAGTGGTTCAGTTCCCACCTAGCCAAGTCAGGAGCGTTCGTTGATGTCAAAAACTCGTTGAGTTGGTCAAAGAGACTGATGGGGATAAGGGCTAAAGATATTTCTTGGTGGTCAGACCGGAGCTTGCTGGCGCCGTTGCCGGGGACTTTTATTTAATCGATATCGTAACTCTTCCGTTACGCTGTAGAGACTAAGGTTTCTTTTTCTTCTATTCTTTCTTTCGTTGATTTGTATGCCACGCACTCGCTCACAAGGCGAACCGCTCTATTTACGAATCAACGATATCGAACTATATCTCCGAGTCTTACGACGAATTCGGGAATATCGTGCTGCGAACAATCTCCCTCCTATAGACTTTCCTGATCTCAAAGATCTTCCTTCTTTAACCGAGATGGCAGAACCAGCTCGTGCTCTTAGAGATTACGCCGCTCCATCGCAAGATGAACCGCATTCAAGTATTGCTCCACCCGCAATCGAAGCAAACAACTTCGAACTCAAACCTTCGCTGTTGCAGGCTGTGCAACAGAACCAATTCTCTGGAAATCCTACCGAAGATCCAAACCTTCATTTATCTGTATTTGTCCAATACGCTGATACTGTTAAAGCTAATGGTGTCACATCAGAGGCAATTCGACT
The DNA here is from genome assembly GCF_024323335.1 of Lathyrus oleraceus. Lineage (NCBI taxonomy): Eukaryota > Viridiplantae > Streptophyta > Magnoliopsida > Fabales > Fabaceae > Lathyrus > Lathyrus oleraceus. Next base: position 432,426,981 of record NC_066584.1, read on the forward strand.
TCGTCTTTTTCCTTTCTCATTAAGAGACAGCGCTAGAAGATGGCTTCAATCTCTCCCTTCCAACTCAGTCACCACATGGAACGAGTTGAAGAAAGTTTTTCTTGCCCGATATTTTCCGCCAAGCAAAACAGCTATGTTAAGAGCCCAGATAAACGGATTTAAACAGAAAGACAACGAGTCTCTTTTCGAAGCATGGGAAAGATACAAAGACATGATGAGACTTTGCCCACACCATGGTTTGGAAGACTGGTTAGTAATTCACACATTTTATAATGGCCTCTTATACAATACAAGGTTAACAATAGACGCCGCTGCAGGTGGTGCACTAATGAACAAACCTTATGCTGATGCTTACCAGCTTATCGAGAGCATGGCCCAAAACCACTATCAGTGGGGAACCGAACGAACAACGGTGGAAAAACCTCAACCGAAAACTGGCATGTACGAGATAAGTAACCTTGATCACGTTAATGCAAAAGTGGATGCTTTGGTCCAGAAAATTGAAAGTCTAAACATATCACCTCCAGCCGCCGTGGTTGCTATAACTCAGAATTGCGAGGTCAGTGGAATCCAAGGCCACACTCCTGCGGAATGTCAACTCTTGACTGGAATCCAAGCAGAGCAAGTAAACTATGCTCAAGGAAGCCCCTATTCGAATACCTATAACCCAAATTGGAAGAACCATCCAAACTTTTCATATAAGAGTAATAATGCTTTATACGCACCTGGACAGTCTCCAAATCAAGCCCCATCTATACCTCCGGGATATCAGAAACCGAATCCATCCATACCTAACAATAATACCCCTAGAAAATCCAACTTGGAAATCATGATGGAAAACTTTATAGCTTCCCAACAACAAACCAATAAAGATTTCTTAAACCAGAACATACATACTGGCGAACAACTTAAACAACTAGCAAGAAAAGTAGATGCTTTGGCTACCCATAACAAAATGCTGGAAACACAAATATCTCAAGTAGCTCAACAACAAGCACCTACTGCTGCCCCAACTGGTACATTCCCTGGACAGCCCCAACCTAATCCGAGAAGCCAAGCTCATGCAATTATATTAAGAAGTGGAACGGAAGTGGAAGGACCGTCTGATCCAAGGATAGAAAACCAAAACCCTAAGGAATCAACTGAGGAAAGTGAACCTAAGGAAAAGGAAGAGAGAAATAAGGAAACCCTAGAAAAGAAGGAACCTTATGTACCTCCACCACCTTACAAACCACCTATACCTTACCCTCAAAGGCTTGTTAAAACCAAAGATGCGAGCCAATTTAGAAAATTTGTTGATCTCCTTAAACAATTAAACGTTACAATTCCGTTCACCGAAGCTATTACGCAGATGCCCTCATATGCTAAATTCTTAAAAGAAATTCTTTCTAATAAGAGGAAACTTGAGGATAGCGAAACCGTTACACTCCCTGCCGAATGTAGCGCTATAATCCAAAACATGCCACCTAAACTCAAGGATCCGGGTAGTTTCTCTATACCCTGTCACATAGGAAAATTTGTCATCGACAAAGCCTTATGCGATTTAGGAGCCGGAATTAGCGTTATGCCTTTATCCATATGTAAGAAACTGGAAATGGGAGAATTAAGACCAACCAAAATGTCCGTGCAACTAGCAGATCGTTCCATCAAATATCCTGTAGGAATCCTTGAAAACGTTCCAGTACGCATAGGTCAGTTTTACATTCCCACCGACTTTACAATTATGGACATTAGAGAAGATGATATTACACCCATTATACTAGGAAGACCATTCTTAGCAACTGCCGGTGCAATCATAGACGTAAAACGAGGACGACTCACCTTCGAAGTAGGTGAAGAGAAAATTGAATTCATTCTTTCCCAATTCTTGAAAGCACCTGCAATAGAAGATACATGTTACTTCATGGATATCAACGATGAATGCATAAAAGAAGCAGAGTCAGGAGAAGACAAATCATCAGACTATCTTTTAGAGGACAAATCTAAACAATGCTTAGCAATAACACCGGACCCTACGCAATGTCTTAACAAACCAACCCCTGATTTGAAAACACTTCCCAAAAATCTGAGATATGAATTCCTAGACTTAGAACTTGAACGACCTGTGATAGTTAATGCAGATCTAGGAAGACTCGAAACAGAAAAACTCTTACATATCTTAAGGAAATATCCAACCGCACTAGGATACCACATCACCGATCTTAAAGGAATAAGCCCTTCTATTTGTATGCACCGCATCATGTTAGAAGAAGACTGTAAAACCTCTAGGGAACACCAGAGAAGACTAAACCCGATCCTGAGTGAGGTAGTAAAGAAAGAAATAACCAAGTTATTGGAAGCAGGTATTATATATCCTATATCTGATAGCAAATGGGTTAGTCCTGTACACGTTGTACCAAAGAAAGGAGGCATAACCGTTATTGAAAACGAAAAAGGGGAAACTATAACTAAACGAATCGAATCGGGATGGAGAATGTGCATTGATTATAGGAAACTAAACAAAGCAACCCGAAAAGATCATTTCCCTTTACCATTCATTGACCAAATGTTAGAACGATTAGCAAAACATTCACATTTCTGTTATCTAGACGGTTATTCAGGCTTCTTTCAAATACCAATTCACCCTGATGACCAAGAAAAGACAACGTTCACATGCCCTTTTGGTACCTTCGCTTATAGACGAATGCCGTTTGGTCTGTGTAATGCCCCTGCAACTTTTCAAAGATGCATGATGGCGATTTTCGCCGACTTTCTCGAAAACATCATGGAAGTATTTATGGATGACTTTTCTGTATACGGACAAAGTTTTGAAGAATGCCTTGAAAACCTGGAAAGAGTTCTTGAGCGATGTGTAAAAGTAAACTTAGTACTTAATTGGGAAAAGTGCCACTTTATGGTACAAGAAGGAATTGTTTTAGGACACATCATCTCGAACAGAGGAATTGAAGTAGACAAAGCCAAAATAGAGGTAATCGAAAATCTTCAACCCCCAAGGACCGTGAGAGAAGTACGAAGCTTTTTAGGACACGCCGGTTTTTACCGACGATTCATCAAAGACTTCTCTAAGATAACTAAACCTCTAACCGGACTATTGATGAAAGATGCTGAATTCATATTCGACGATAACTGTTTAAAAGCATTTCAAACTCTTAAACAAGCATTAATCTCAGCACCCATTATGCAGACACCAGACTGGAATGAACCATTCGAAATAATGTGCGATGCCAGTGATTATGCTGTAGGAGCTGTTTTAGGACAAAGGAAGGATAAAAAGCTTCACGTTATATATTACGCAAGCAGAACCCTGGATGAAGCGCAAATGAATTACGCCACTACCGAGAAAGAACTCCTAGCAGTGGTATTCGCACTAGATAAATTTCGTTCTTACTTGGTAGGAGCCAAAATAATAGTCTACACCGATCACGCTGCTATCAGGTACCTTTTAACAAAAAAGGATGCTAAACCTAGACTCCTAAGATGGATCTTGTTACTACAAGAATTCGACTTAGAAATCAAGGACAAGAAAGGAACTGAAAACGTAGTAGCAGACCACCTCTCTAGACTTGAGAACCTTGAACCGGAAAGAACATCAATTAATGATGATTTCTCGTATGATAAACTTATAGCTACTTTGGAAGAGAACAACTCCGACATGCAAGTAGAAACCACCTTAGCTATATCTGTCACACCATGGTACGCTGATCTAGTCAATTATTTAGCTGCCGGAATAGTTCCACCTACTTTATCTTACCAGCAGAAGAAACGATTCTTCTACGACATAAAACACTACTACTGGGATGATCCCTTACTTTTCAAAAGAGGCCCCGATGGTATTTTCCGTCGATGTATACCCGAAGAAGAGGTAGAAAATATAATCCAACACTGTCACTCCGCTCCTTATGGTGGACACACAAGTACATCCAAGACCTGCTCTAAAATCCTACAAGCTGGCTTTTATTGGCCAACTATATGGAAGGACGTACATGCGGCTATTAAGGAGTGTGACAGATGTCAACGCACGGGAAACATATCTAGACGTGACGAGATGCCACAAAAAGGTATTTTGGAAGTAGATATTTTTGACGTGTGGGGGATAGACTTCATGGGACCTTTCCCATCCTCTTTCGGTAACAAATACATACTCGTGGCAGTTGACTACGTATCAAAATGGATCGAAGCTGTAGCTTCTCCAACAAATGACACCCGAGTAGTAACTAGACTCTTTAAAAATATAATATTTCCGAGATTTGGCATCCCAAGAATAGTAGTCAGTGATGGTGGATCACACTTTATATCCAAGGTACTCGAAAAACTACTATTTAAATACGGAGTGAGACATAGGATAGCAACACCTTACCACCCTCAAACTAGTGGACAAGTGGAAGTATCTAACAGAGAAATCAAGCAAATACTAGAAAAAACGGTAGCCACTTCAAGGAAAGATTGGTCATTGAAATTACCAGAAGCTTTGTGGGCTTACCGAACTGCTTATAAAACCCCCATTGGGACGACCCCATTTAAGCTCATTTATGGAAAATCCTGTCACCTCCTGGTAGAATTAGAACATAAAGCCTATTGGGCTATTAGAAACCTAAATTTGAATTATAAAGCCGCCGGTGAAAAGAGAATCCTTGACATAAACGAATTAGAGGAACTCAGAAGAGACGCCTATGAAAATGCCAGAATCTATAAAGAAAGAACAAAACAATGGCATGACAAGCGTATATCAAGGAAAATCTTCAAGCAAGGCGACGCAGTACTTTTATTTAACTCTAGACTAAAGTTATTTCCGGGAAAACTACGATCCAGATGGTCAGGGCCTTTTCATATCACTAAAATCTTTCCCAGTGGAGCGGTAGAAATAAAAGGACAATCTACAGAACCGTTCACCGTAAACGGGCAACGTCTGAAACACTATCACTATGCGGAAACCAACGAGGATTCGCAAATCCTACACTTAGACGAAACGCCCCCAGGATCTATAGATTATATTTAACAGTTTCTTTGTCGAGCTTGCGACATTTAAACAAAGCGCTTAGTGGGAGACAACCCACAAACTAATTTGTTATTTTATTATTCTATTATTATCATTCCCCTATTTCTTTCTTAATTATTCTTTTAATTTCTGTTTAGTATTCATTCTTGATTTATTCAAAAATAAAATAAAATAAATAAATAATAATAATAATCTTTTCTTCTTTCGGCATTTGGCCAAATCCTGACTTAAACTCATGTTTTCTTTTCTCTAGCTAACACTAACCAGATGGGACATTTTGATCGTATGGGTATCAAGTTCAGAGGAATGGCTCAGAAACAAAAGTTTGAAGAACTAGCCGCTAGAGAGATGCTACCTAGTTTATATGCTGATGATTGGGCTATGACTGCCCTTGGACTGAGACAGAGTGTCCTGTATTTGCTGAATCAGATAGGATGGGAGACATCCCCTATTCTGAGACATTTCACCACCTACCGGAGACTCACACTAGAATTCCTTAGCTCACTAATCTATCTACCCAGCCATGGAAAAGGAATTAGCAGAGGTTTTATCCAGTTCAGAATGTTCAATATGGAGTACCAATTTAATATTAGAGACTTTACCAACCTTTTGGGTTTTCCTACCTCCTTTGATACATTCACTGTAAGCCAGGAAGAACTTTTTGAATATAGAGAGCTTGAACACTTTTGGGGTAAGCTGACTGGAAATGATGAGCCCGAAGAACATGAGTTTCTCTCTGGAAACATACATAACCCGGCTTTTCGCTATTTCCATAAGATCCTAACCCACACTTTATTTGGGAAGAAGCCAAATAGTACTTCAGTTTCACGTGATGAACTCTTCATCATATTCTGTGCTTCCCAGAACCGTCCAGTAAACGGTGCTACTTTTATGTTAGCTAATTTGGACCACCTTATCCAGGATGAGCAAGCACCCATTAGAATAGGCGGTTTGATAACTATGATAGGTAATGCTATTGGATTACGTCAGCCTATGCTTGACCTTAGCCCTTTTTGTGGCATTACTACTATGAGTATACCTTTCCTCTTCAACACTATGTTTATAGCAAACATAGGGTCTGATGAGTTTGAGCTTATTATTGATAACCAGGTTCTCTGCCTATTCACCATGCCCGATCCTAGGACTAGTGTTCATAACCAAAGGAACTGGCTCTATAACCTGAATGAAACCCCAACTCCTGCTGGATCCACTGAATCCATCCAGGATTATGAGATTTGTGATGACTATGAGAATTATGTTGACCAGATCTCTCATGCTGAATCTGACCCTCAGACACCATCCGGCTATCATGATATTGACCCTCCTCCTCAGCCTGTTCCGACCGAAGAATCAGCCATACCTGACCTCCGACATCATATGCCCGGAACTGATTATAACACCGCCATTGAAGCTTTGATGTCAGAACAAGACGCCCTCAGAGGAGAATTTACTAACATGAGAGACGAAGTTCTAGGATACATGAGCAGTATGACGAATCAGTTTCACGAGTTGCTACATCATGTTAACTCTTTTGCTCCACCGGCCAGAGATCGTACAGAGGGATAGAGTTTAGTTACTTTCCTAAGTTATTTAGTTTTAAATTAGATTTTTCATTAATGTTATTTGAATTCATGTTTATTTCTATTTCATTTCATTGTTTTCCTTTCCTGTATTACATTATGATCAATTTTTATTGAAGTTGTTTATTTAATTTTATTATGCAAAAGCTATTATGCTCTACTGTTGCTTCCTATGAATTATTACTATACAAGCAGATTAAGCGTGCACAATAAATTAAACTGCATACTAAACTGATCATAAGCAAAACAAAACATTAAAAATACGCTACAAGTAATTCTGTGAAGCGCCACTAAGCCTTTCCAAAAAGGAATGTGTGACGAGCGTCACACTATCCATAACAGACGGCACGCTTAGTGCCTGTTACGAGCGTCACACCCCTGTGACGAGCGTAACACTCCTCAGACTAGTGAACGTTAAGGAGCCGTTGGAGACGAACGTTACACCTTTAACTTTTTACCTTCCCCATTCATTTTTCATTTAACCACACTTAATTACTTTTCAACCACTTTTTCTTTTCACCTTCCAAATTCTTCTCCTATAAATACCCACCAAACCTTCCTTCATTCACCACAAAACAATTCTCTCCTATCAAATACATTTCTTTTTCTTTCCAAATCATCCCTTCAAAATTCATCACAATGGCGGGAAATCAAAATTTCGGAAATATCATCTTCCGATCCGTAGATGACAATTATCAGAGGGAGCAATTCGAGCGTTTCCAACAGCGAGGCGTCGTTTCCACCAGGTACCCCGATTTACCTTGTTTACAACAATTAGGCTTACTCCAAGGTATCGAATGGATGCTCCGTCAAGCCAACCTAACCTTCCTTTGCACCCATAATCAACCCACCTACCCATCCCTAACCTTAGAATTCTTAAGTTCCTACGACTACACCACCCCCGCCGGTGAAGACGAATTTCTAACCGGTACGGCAACCTTCCGTATGTTTAACACCGAGTACTCTCTAACCCAAAACCAATTGAGTACCATGCTACAATTTCCCACAGAAGGTCTGCTGCATGCCAGAATCCCTCCAACCTCAAACTGGAACACAGTTGGTGTTTTCGGCCTTTTTAAGAAAATTTCCGGTATAGATACCTACAACTGGGAAGAGCTCCTTCTCTCCCATATACATAACCCCACTATCCGGTACTTTATCCGCATCTTGCAAAACACAATTTTTGGAAGGCCAAACAACAGCAAGGTCAACTCAAAGGAACTATTTTTCCTCCAGTGCGTCTTCGAACCAGATACTCAGGTAAACGCCGCCTCCTTTCTATTTCATCACATCCGCACCTTATGTGCTAGAGGCCGGCAACCTTTTATAATTGGTGGATTAATAACCACCATCGCACTTGGCCTAAACCTAGGGGATAAACTCCAAACTTTAGAATCCCTACCTCCCCTATCTATGGATATCAGCTACTGTCGATCTAGCCGCTTGATTAAGAACAGAGTAGGCGGAGGATATTATCTTATGGTGAACAACCAGGCAGTCCCAAGCGTTGTTCTACCAAATACTGCCCTCACTGATGTCACAAACCCCGACCGCCACCTCTATGATCTAAACGCTCCTGAAACCACCGAGCCTTCACAAACAAACCCGCAAACAGATGAGTTTGAAGAAATGGAACAAGGTGATCATCCGCCTACACAACAGTCAGTCCCGCTCAACCCTTCCGGCAATACAACTGGCCCATCCTCCCAACGTCGTCGACGAAGAAGGCCTGCAACCAACGACGACATTATGGATGCTATCGATGGCATGCAGGCACAGAATGTCGAAATGCTGCAGATGATGCATCAAATGCAATAGCAACAGGATGCTAGGAATGCCATAACCGACCAGCGGTTTACTGAGTTGTTCAGCAGGTTCGACAACTTAGACTTACGTCAGAGATCACCAGGTCCAAGAACCAGAGGCGGAAGACAACCTTAGTTGTAGTTTCTTTTTCCTTTCCATATTGTATTTCATTTCCTTAAAACATTGGGGACAATGTTTAATTTAAGTATGGGGGGGAAAACTTGTTCTTCCTATTTCCATTTTTCAAGTATGTTATTTTCCCTTTCATTGTTATTTCCCTTTAATCATTATAAAAAAAAAAAAAAAAATTTATTATAATTTTAAGTTAAGAGTGTGAAAAATTTCTATTATCTATTCCCTCAATTTTCTTGAGCCATAACAAAAAAAAATTTTTTTTAACACACCCAATAAGTATAAAGGTTGCTTACCTCATAAAACTTGAGTGAAATCAAGACAAAAAATCATTACCATAACAACGCTCTGAGAACCTCAACATGTTAGATCGGGATAAGTACCTATTATACCAATCCCTTGAACTTTTAGTTTTATAGTAACCCCGAGTAGTTTATACGAGAAGTCAGCACCATCTTAATAGCAAACTACGTGGAGAGCCGATGAATATAAGTGAATGATCCCCAAAGTAACATAAAATATATGAATATATCAGGAAATGCACTGATTAAATTAGGTGATCCTTACCAGATCATTTAATCTAAAGGTTGCAGATCATGCAAAAACACAATATGAAAAATCCATTATGAGTTGGTTCAGTAGGTATCTGGTACTGAACTCGGTAGGGCGGACTACGGTTCGATCCCCCACAATTTGCAATGGACTGAATAACGAAGTTATCCGACTTATGTACCAGAACTTCTAGCTAAAAGCGGATCATAATCACTAACCGGTTACTCCACTATGTGCGCGAAAAGATAAAGGGCTTAATGTGATTTCGCTAGAATGAAAACGGGTGAAATAAGAGTAAAGGAACTAGGATAGCTATAATAGGGTACTTGAACTGATTTGCACAAGGCAGGTTGTGATGGTAGTTATTGATATCAAGATTTAACTCAAGTCGCTTCTAAACAAAATCCACTTGCAACCTATTACGAATTGATGTGTGTTTTGAAATTTCATCTGGCTAAAATTTTAAAACGATTTCTATACTGTATTTTGCTTGAGGACAAGCAAAGATCTAAGTATGGGGGAGTTTGATAACTTGAAATTATATCACATTTTAGGACTTAATTCAATTAGATTATATTATCATTTACTTTAATTTATCTCATTTTATCAGATATTATGCGGTATTTTCCTTTCTATTTATGTCAGGCATCCATTTTGAAGCAAAAGTGAAAAAGGGAAGAAAAGGAGGTGTAAAAAGGAATAAAAAGGAAACAAATAACAAAGACAAAGCCCAGCCCAAAGAAAGCGCACGTTATGCCTGTGACGGGCGTCACAAAGGTTGTGACGAGCGTCACACTAAGCACACTCTTGTGACGAGCGTCACACATGGTGTGACGGACGTCACACCATTCCCCTATATTTTTGGCGCTAGGAACTCAACTGACCACGTTGAAAGCTATTTCCACGCACGCTTAACCCTCGGAACGAAAAGACCGCGCATACGGAAACCCTTGGAAAGCAGTTACACCAGCAGCTGTATAAATAGCAGCTAATTGGGAAGTTCCAGCCGCCCCGTTTTTCCACGCTGAGATTGCCGAAGCTCTGCCCATTTTTCTTTTCACGCTTTTGCTTATTTTTCTTTTCCAGCACTTAACATTGTTTATTTTATTTATTTCTTCTGCAAGTTCTACATTCTTTTTCCCTTGCAATTTACCTTTCCCTTTTTGGCATTTAGATATTTTTCGCATAATAGTTTCTACACCGGAAGCTATTGTGCAACTTTTTATCGGATCTAACCTTACGTTAGATTCTAGTTTTATTTCCTTGGTTTAATTTATTGTTTAATTGAAGAATCGAAGAACAAATCCTACCGGCTTGTGGTGGAGTGTTCAAGACTATTGTATTACGCATTCAGGTTCTTTAATCATTATTTAATATTTTGTTTTATTATTTATCTATATTATCTGCCTGGAATGAGTCTGTTTATGCATGATATGTATTCTTGTTTATTTAGCATGTCTGGCTAATTCGCCTAGGTATCGGTATGTAAAGTAAGCAGAATAAGGGATCAAGACTGAGTCGGTCTATCTAAACTTAAAATTAAAATCAATCTTTTTACGGTCTCAACTTACAGGTTTAATAACAAGATTTTTTACAAAAGTAAAGGACATAAAGAAGTTAAAATTAATAGAGCGAGAGTTTGAGGTTTTAACTGGACAGTGTAAGTTAGGCATTAATTCTAGATCAGGGCGAGAGCAAGTTTTAGAGTTAATTAAATTCTGACATTTTCCAAAAAGTATTTTTAAAGATTGAATGTGAGGACGAGAGTTAAGCATTTGGATTTGATTATATAACCTAAGTCAACAGAGCGAGAGTTTGAGATAAGGGTGTTTAAAACGGTCAGTATTTTCTTAAAAAGAGTTTCTGCAACTTTATTGTTTTCAAAATATGATTTTTGACTTAATTATAAGTGACAGCTACATTAATATAAAATCATGGTTTATTCAACAGAGCGAGAGTTTGAGATAAAACCTTTAACCAATAAAGTTAACCGAAACGATTTATTTTAAAACCAAGAAACCGACAAAGACTTGATTCCCTAGTTCTGACGAACTACATACCGATATCCGTTTTATTAATATTTAATCTAGATCTTAGTTTAGCTCTTAGTTTTTCCCCAAAAAAATCAAACATTTTCACCTTAGATTTACGTAGTAACCTTAGATAACGGTATATCGATTCATAAGTCCCTGTGGGATCGATATCTTTTAAAACTACGCGATAGAACTGTGCACTTGCAGTTTGTATCCCATTCTCGACTCACACTTATCTCAAACTCTCGCTCTGTTGACTTAGGTTATATAATCAAATCCAAATGCTTAACTCTCGTCCTCACATTCAATCTTTAAAAATACTTTTTGGAAAATGTCAGAATTTAATTAACTCTAAAACTTGCTCTCGCCCTGATCTAGAATTAATGCCTAACTTACACTGTCCAGTTAAAACCTCAAACTCTCGCTCTATTGATTTTAACTTCTTTATGTCCTTTACTTTTGTAAAAAATCTTGTTATTAAACCTGTAAGTTGAGACCGTAAAAAGATTGATTTTAATTTTAAGTTTAGATAGACCGACTCAGTCTTGATCCCTTATTCTGCTTACTTTACATACCGATACCTAGGCGAATTAGCCAGACATGCTAAATAAACAAGAATACATATCATGCATAAACAGACTCATTCCAGGCAGATAATATAGATAAATAATAAAACAAAATATTAAATAATGATTAAAGAACCTGAATGCGTAATACAATAGTCTTGAACACTCCACCACAAGCCGGTAGGATTTGTTCTTCGATTCTTCAATTAAACAATAAATTAAACCAAGGAAATAAAACTAGAATCTAACGTAAGGTTAGATCCGATAAAAAGTTGCACAATAGCTTCCGGTGTAGAAACTATTATGCGAAAAATATCTAAATGCCAAAAAGGGAAAGGTAAATTGCAAGGGAAACAGAATGTAGAACTTGCAGAAGAAATAAATAAAATAAACAATGTTAAGTGCTGGAAAAGAAAAATAAGCAAAAGCGTGAAAAGAAAAATGGGCAGAGCTTCGGCAATCTCAGCGTGGAAAAACGGGGCGGCTGGAACTTCCCAATTAGCTGCTATTTATACAGCTGCTGGTGTAACTGCTTTCCAAGGGTTTCCGTATGCGCGGTCTTTTCGTTCCGAGGGTTAAGCGTGCGTGGAAATAGCTTTCAACGTGGTCAGTTGAGTTCCTAGCGCCAAAAATATAGGGGAATGGTGTGACGTCCGTCACACCATGTGTGACGCTCGTCACAAGAGTGTGCTTAGTGTGACGCTCGTCACAACCTTTGTGACGCCCGTCACAGGCATAACGTGCGCTTTCTTTGGGCTGGGCTTTGTCTTTGTTATTTGTTTCCTTTTTATTCCTTTTTACACCTCCTTTTCTTCCCTTTTTCACTTTTGCTTCAAAATGGATGCCTGACATAAATAGAAAGGAAAATACCGCATAATATCTGATAAAATGAGATAAATTAAAGTAAATGATAATATAATCTAATTGAATTAAGTCCTAAAATGTGATATAATTTCAAGTTATCACTTGCTTCGGGCAGATATTATTCATAGTTGTGGAGACTTCCCGAATGTACCATTGCTAGGAAGAAGAGGAAGTATCAACTACAATCCTTCTCTGGCAGTCAGACAGTTTGGATATGCTTTAAGAACTCCGCCTCTGGAAAAAGATGTGGAAGAATATCTGTTTTTCCATTCTTCATCTGATTTGACTGTATCCCGTAAGGCAGTTGAGGCTTGGCTCAAGGTGATCAAGAGAGGAAGAATTGTCCTTGGAAAAGGAGATTGTAGAACTTATCCTCAGTATGAAGAGTGGCTTCGAGGAAGGGTCGAAGAGTTTGGTCTTCCGTTTCCTATTGAAGAACCTTTGTATTCACCTACTCCTGAGCAGTCAACGATGGTGAGTCGAGAGGAGTATGACAAATTAAAGAATGCCATGAAGGAACTTCAAACTGAAAACTCGGAGTTAAATGTGAACCTGCAAGACTGTATGCATCAATTCCATGAGGCGGAATATCAGAAGGGGGAAGCCGTCAGATTGCAAGGAGAAGCAGAGAGGAAATTAGTTATGAAGGTGGACTTCTTCAGGAAGACAGACGAAGCCCTGGGATCATCCAGTTCTGAGTTGAGGCGAGTCAAACAGCAGTTAACAGATGCTCATGGTAAGTTAGCTGGATGGCAAGAGCAATGGGGTACATTTTCAGCTTCTAGGAAGGTAAAGGAGGAGGAGATGGTGGCCGAATTGACTGGTCAGATGGAGAAGTTGAAGACTTTGCTGAAGGAGAAGAACAATGAGCTTCTGTGCGCCCGTTCAACCAATGGTTATATCACAGATCAACTCAACAAAGCTCAAGGACAGATTGAGGAACTCAAAGTGCTGGCAGGTTTGAAGAAATCCAGACTTGAAGAGGTATTCGGAGAAGATGATGGGAATTACTACAGAGAACACATCAACAAGTTGGATGGAGTTATTCGCAAGAGGAATCTACTTATTCGGTGTTTGACAGAATCTCTGGATCATCCTGACACAGTGGTACTACTGGCTGAAGTGAGGAGTAGTCCTTATGGGTTGTATACAGGAGGTTGATTCCTGATTTTTGTTCCTCTCTTTACTTATTGTATTATGGTGATGATCCACAGGCTTGTTGTGGAGATCCTTTTTGATGTACTGTCGGCTAAGGCCTTTCCCTTCTTGAACTCATTTATTTAATGGTTTCCCTATTGCATCTTGATCTCAGAAGTTTATCCACAATTCGGTCTTCTTGCGCTTTTTGTCTGATGTGAAACTAGAATCAAGGGGGTAGAATACCCGTTGGAATTGATAAACATGTCATTACATTTACACATTGCGTTTGCATATTCATTAGCATGTCATGCATAACAGGTACCGCTGCGGTGTTCTTATATTATTTGGTGTTCATCAGCAGGATAGATGATTCAGGAATTCATCAGTACGGTACCCGCGGAAACCAACAGAGAGTAATGGAAAGCTTTCAAGCAGATCTAGCGGAGATGAGGACCAACATGGCCCAATTCATGAGTATGATGCAAGGGGTAGTGCAAGGGCAGGAGGAACTCCGAGCTTTGGTCCAGAGACAAGAAACTGTGATTCCCCCTATCGGTCAGAACCCGCCAGAAGGGACCCCTGTCGATGACGCTGCTGTTACCAACCCTGTCAATAACCATGCTACTGGTGACGAATTGCGTGGTATTAGAATCAATGGACAACCCATCATTACAGAAGCTGCTAACGCTCGAGCGGCACGTGCTCCAGTTCACCATCCTTCTCATTTGGTTGACAAGCAAGAAGATATGTTCACCATTCCCAGTGATGATGATGAATTTGGAAAGGCAGAAGAGAGAGATAGGAAGGCCGACGCCCTTGCTGAAAAGATTCGCGCCATGGAGTGCCAGAATTCTTTGGGTTTTGATGTTACTAACATGGGTTTAGTTTATGGGTTGAGGATCCCGTACAAGTTCAAAGCGCCTTCTTTCGACAAATACAATGGCACTTCTTGTCCCCGAACTCATGTGCAAGCTTACTACCGGAAGATATCCGCTTACATTGATGATGAAAAGATGTGGATGTACTTTTTCCAAGACAGCTTGTTTGGAGCCTCTTTGGATTGGTACATGGACTTGAAAAAAGAATCTGTCAGAAGCTGGAGAGAGTTGGGTGAAGCTTTTCTGAGGCAGTACAAGCATAACATGGACATGGCTCCAAGCAGAACCTAATTGCAGAGTTTGTTTCAGAAGACCGGTGAGAGTTTCAAGGAGTACGCCCAGAGGTGGCGTGAATTAGCTGCGAGAGTACAACCTCCGATGTTGGAGAGAGAATTGACTGATATGTTCATTGGAACCCTGCAAGGTGTATTCATGGATCGTATGGGAAGTTGCCCATTTGGTAGTTTTTCAGATGTTGTGATTTGTGGAGAGAGAACTGAAAGTCTTATCAAAGCGGGAAAAATCCAAGACCCTGGTTCTTCAAGTTCTTCAAGTTCTTCAAGTGCTAAGAAACAATTCTCAGGGGCACCCAAAAGGAGAGAGGGTGAGACAAATGCTATACATGATCAGAGAAGTGGAAGCAGAGGACAACAATATCATCATGCGGTTGCCGTGACTATTTCAGCAACCCAACCTCAACAACCACAAAGAGTACAACCACAACAACAACAACAACGCCAATTCCAACCGAGATAAAGAATGCCAGATCGTCATTTTGATCCGCTGCCAATGACTTATGCTGAATTACTCCCTGAACTGCTCAGGTTAAAGTTTGTTGAACTTCGCACTATGGCTCCATTAACAAGGATTCCCGCTGGTTATGATGCTAATGTCCGTTGTGATTTTCATTCTGGTGCGCCAAGGCACCACATCGAGAATTGTCGGGCTTTCCATCATAAAGTTCAAGATTTGATTGATGCCAAGACAATTAACTTTGCTCCTACTCCGAATGTGGTGAATAATCCTATGCCTCAGCATGGAGGGCCCAGAGTAAATAGTGTGGAAGATGGGGAGAATTTGAACTTGATAGTCGATGTTAATGATGTTCAGACTTCGTTGTTTGTAGTAAAGGATCGTCTGCTTAAAGGGGGAGTATTCCCAGGATGTGACGAGAATTGTTCAGATTGTGGTGATCATGCAAACGGCTGTGTGAAATTGAAAGAAGGTATCCAGGAATTGATGGATGAAGGTTGTTTACAGTTCGATCAAGTAGTGAAAGACCGTGAAGAGGTATCGACTGTTACCACTTACTTTACACCGTCAGAAGGTCCTGTACATGCTCCAAGAACTATCAGTGCGCCTGTGACTATTGGTACTCCTGTGACCGTAGCTGCGCCCATGACCATATCTGCTCTGGTGACTATTGGTGTTCCCGTGATTATTAACACTCCAGTAACTATCAGTACTCCCACCACCATTGCTGCTTCTGGTGAAAAACCTTTTGAGAACAGTAAAGCAATCCCGTGGCAATATGACAATGTTGTTTGCAGAAACAGAAGATCAGCCAAATAGACTCCCGTAACAGTTGGTTCGGCTGTGGGTAATGTGGGAGGACCCAGAGGATTTACGAGAAGCGGTCGCTTGTTTGCACCACAGGTTCCGAAGGATAACAATGCTGAGGCTCTTGCTAGAACAAAAGGAAAACAAGTTGTAGTTGAAGAAGAACCAGTGCGAAAGGAAGTGCCCGAGGGTTCTTTTGAGAAGGACGTGGAGGAATTTATGAGAATTATCAAGAAAAGTGATTACAAGATCGTGGATCAGTTGAACCAGACACCGTCAAAAATCTCTATTCTCTCTCTGTTAATGTGTTCCGAAGCACACCGTAACGCCCTGTTGAAAATGTTGAATATGGCTTATGTGCCTCAAGAGATTTCTGTTAACCAGCTTGAAGGTGTTATTGCAAATGTTAACACGAGACATGGTTTGGGATTCACGGATCTAGACTTGACACCTGAGGGTCGCAATCACAATAGAGCTCTGCATATCACGATGGAATGCAAAGGCGCAGTTTTGTCGCATGTTTTGGTCGATACCGGTTCTTCTTTGAATGTGCTGCCCAAAAAGGCTTTGAGTAAGCTAGATGTCGAAGGGGTTGTTCTCACACCAAGTGATCTTGTTGTCCGTGCTTTTGATGGATCCCAGCGATCAGTTTTTGGTGAAGTCACGTTGCCTGTGAAGATAGGCCCGGAAGTGTTTAATATTGTCTTCTATGTGATGGATATTCAGCCAGCATATAGTTGTCTGTTGGGGCATCCCTGGATACATGGAGCCGGAGCAGTCTCCTCGACTCTCCACCAAAAGCTAAAATATGTGTGGGATGGTCAAGTTGTGACCGTGTGTGGCGAAGAGGACATCTTTGTGAGCCATTTATCCTCCTTCAAATATGTGGATATGGATGGTGAAATTCATGAAACTCTATGTCAAGCTTTTGAGACTGTCAGTATTGAGAAGGTGGCTTTTGTTGAACAGAAGAAATCAGGTACCTCGATTGCATCCTATAAACAAGCTCTGGAGGTCATTCATTCAGGTAACGTGGAAGGTTGGGGCAAGATGATTGATGTGCCCGTAAAATAAGACATGCTTGGCGTTGGTTATCAGCCTTTTCAATCATCAGAGCAGGGTGTCCAGAATCAGAAAGGGCCGTGTACTTTCACTAGTGCTGGATTGATGAATCACAAGGATGTCTTTGCAACAGACAATGAAGGTGGTGATAGTGATTGCGATATGGATAGTTGGGTGTGTCCGTGTGCTCCAGGGGAGAAGATCAATAACTGGACTGCTGAAGAAATAGTCGAAGTTACTCTTCAGACAGAGTAATTTTCTTTTGTTTTGCATTTTGCATGAAAACCCTACGCTCTGCCCAAGGCGTAGTGGTTCATTGTAGGGCCACATCATGTTTTGAATTTTCAATGATTATCATCAATAAAGGACGTTTTGCAATCAAATTTGTGCTCCCTGTCTTTCTGTTTTTATTACTTTCATTTTCAAAACAATAAAAATGGCAATATTTTTTGTTTTTTTGTGACTTCCTTGAACTCTTTTCTAAAATAAAGCATGAAACATCGCTCGTGCAGAATTGATCTTGCGGATTCCATTAAAAACAGTTCTCTTATGGCTCAATATGACTTCGATAATCCCATTTACCAAGCCGAAGAGGAGAGTGAAGAAGATTGTGAACTCCCCAAAGAATTGGCCAGACTATTGAAACAGGAGGAAAGGGTCATTCAACCTCATCAGGAAGAGTTGGAAGTCATTAACCTTGGTACCGAGGACGCAAAGAAAGAGATCAAGATAGGGGTTGCTTTAGAGGAAAAGGTCAAGAGAGGGCTTATTGAAATGTTGCAAGAATATGTGGATGTATTCGCATGGTCGTATCAAGATATGCCTGGTTTGGATACAGATATTGTGGTGCATAGGCTACCTCTCAGAGAAGATTGTCCTCCGGTAAAGCAGAAGCTTCGCAGAACTAGTCCTGATATGGCTGTAAAGATCAAAGAGGAGGTTCAGAAGCAATTGGATGCAGGTTTTCTAGCAGTTACTCATTATCCCCCTTGGGTGGCCAACATCGTACCCATGCCGAAGAAGGATGGTAAAGTCAGGATGTGTGTCGATTACCGAGATTTAAATAGAGCCAGCCCGAAAAATGACTTCCCATTACCTCACATTGATGTATTGGTCGATAACACCACTCAGTCCTCGGTTTTCTCTTTCATGGATGGATTTTCTGGCTATAATCAGATCAAGATGGCGCCTGAAGACATGGAGAAGACGACATTCATTACACCTTGGGGCACGTTCTGTTATAAGGTAATGCCATTTGGGTTGAAGAACGCCGGCGCTACCTACCAAAGAGCTATGACGACTCTCTTTCATGACATGATGCACAAAGAAATTGAAGTCTACATGGATGATATGATTGTGAAGTCTCAGACAGAAGAGGAACACTTGGTAAACCTGCAAAAGTTGTTTGAAAGATTGAGAAAGTTCAAACTGAGGCTGAATCCAAACAAGTGTACATTCGGAGTGAGATTTGGAAAGCTAATAGGTTTCATTGTCAGTGAGGAAGGGATTGAGGTTGATCCCGCGAAGGTAAAAGCTATTCAAGAAATGCCTGAACCAAGAACGGAAAAGCATGTCCGTGGGTTTTTAGGGAGGCTGAACTACATTGCACGGTTCATATCTCACCTAACAGCTACGTGTGAACCGATATTTAAATTGCTAAGAAAAGATCAAGCAATCAGGTGGAACGATGATTGTCAAAAAGCTTTTGATAAGATAAAAGAATATTTGCAGAAACCTCTGATTCTTATACCTCCAGTTTCTGGGAGGCCTCTAATAATGTACCTTTCAGTAACAGAGAATTCGATGGGGTGTGTATTGGGACAACATGACGAGTCTGGTCGAAAAGAGCATGCAATATACTACCTTAGCAAAAAGTTTACCGACTGTGAAACAAGATATTCGCTGCTCGAGAAAACTTGTTGCACTTTGGCATGGGCTGCTCGCCGACTAAGACAGTATATGTTGAACCATACTACCTTGTTGATTTCTAAGATGGACCCGGTAAAGTATATCTTTGAAAAGCCGGCTCTTACCGGACGAGTGGCTCGTTGGCAGATGATTCTAACAGAGTATGATATCCAGTACATGTCGCAAAAGGCCATCAAGGGTAGTATTCTGTCTGACTACCTTGCCGAGCAACCAATTGATGACTATCAGCCGATGATGTTTGAATTCCCCGATGAAGATATCATGTACTTAAAGATGAAAGATTGTGAAGAGCCTCTTGTCGAGGAAGGAACGGATCCCGATGACAAGTGGACACTGATGTTTGATGGGGCGGTAAATATGAATGGAAATGGTGTTGGGGCAGTACTCATTAATCCTAAAGGTGCACACATACCTTTTTCCGCCAGATTGACTTTTGAAGTAACCAACAACGAAGCTGAATACGAGGCCTGTATCATGGGGATTGAGGAAGCCATCGATCTAAGGATCAAAACTATGGACATTTATGGAGATTCTGCTCTAGTGATTAACCAAGTCAATGGAGACTGGAATACTCATCAGCCGCATTTGATTCCTTATAGAGATTACACCAGAAGGATCCTGACTTTCTTCAAGACAGTAAAGTTGTATCATGTACCCCGAGATGAAAATCAAATGGCTGATGCCTTGGCCATATTGTCTTCCATGATTAAAGTTCATTGGCAGAATCATGTGCCACATGTTGCTGTGAATCGACTCGAGAGGCCTGCGTATGTGTTTGCAGTCGAGTCTGTTATTGATGAGAAACCGTGGTTTCATGATATTAAGAATTTCCTCAAAAGCCAAGAGTATCCTGAAGGAGCGTCAAAGAATGACAAGAAGACACTGAGAAGGCTAGCTGGAAGCTTTTACTTGAACAAGGATGATGTGTTGTACAAGAGGAACTTTGACATGGTTCTGCTCAGATGCGTGGTTAGACACGAAGCAGACATGTTAATGCAGGAAGTACACGAGGGATCTTTCGGTACCCATGCTGGTGGTCATACAATGGCCAAGAAGTTGTTAAGAGCCGGTTATTACTGGATAACCATGGAATCTGATTGTTTCAAATACGCTCGGAAGTGCCACAACTGTCAGATCTATGCAGATAAAGTGCATGTACCACCAAACCCTCTGAATGTTATGAATTCTCCTTGGCCATTCGCGATGTGGGGCATCGATATGATTGGAAGGATTGAACCTACTGCTTCTAATAGACATCGCTTCATCCTAGTCGCGATTGATTACTTTACCAAGTGGGTGGAAGCGGCTTCCTATGCCAATGTTACCAGACAAGTGGTTGCTCGGTTCATTAAGAAAGAAATTATTTGTCGTTATGGGGTTCCTGAGAGAATCATCACTGATAATGGTTCGAATCTCAATAACAAGATGATGAAAGAGCTTTGCAGAGACTTTAAGATCGAACACCACAATTCTTCTCCTTACAGACCAAAGATGAATGGTGTTGTAGAGGCGGCAAACAAGAACATTAAGAAGATTGTGCAAAAGATGGTTGTGACGTATAAGGATTGGCATGAGATGTTGCATTTCTCTTTGCATGGGTATCGTACCTCAGTGCGTACGTCAACCGGGGCAACTCCGTTTTCACTTGTGTATGGCATGGAGGCAGTCTTGCCAGTAGAAGTTGAAATCCCTTCTTTAAGGGTGATGATGGATGTAAAACTCGACGAGGCTGAGTGGGTTCAAGCCAGGTTTGATTAGTTAAATTTAATTGAGGAAAAGAGATTAGCAGCTGTGTGCCATGGACAACTATATCAGAGAAGGATGAAGAAGGCCTTTGATCAGAAAGTGCGTCCTCGAAGCTATCAGATAGGCGACTTAGTTTTGAAGAGGATGCTTCCTCCTGGTACAGATAACAGAGGCAAGTGGACTCCGAATTATGAAGGTCCATATGTTGTTAAAAAGGTCTTTTCTGGTGGAGCCTTGATGCTTACAACTATGGATGGTGAAGATTTTCCGTCTCCTGTGAATTCAGACGTAGTCAAAAAATACTTCGCATAAACTGACCCGCTGGACAAAAAAAGAAAGTCCAGGCAAAAAAGAGCATCCCGGCGAACCAAGAGAAAAAGAAAAGAAAAAAGGTTCGGGAAAAAGTTAGGGATAAAGAATAAAAAATAATATGTACACCCGGTAAGTCGAAAACCTGCAAAGGCGGCTTAGGCAAAAATGGGTATCCCGGTGGATTGAAAACCTGAAAAGGCGGTCCAGGCAAAAGAGGGATTAAAGCGAAGACTACAGTCTGAATTATCTGTACTTCATCACGTTTCAGTGTCTACCATCTTGAAGGATATGATCGGTCCAATCACTATTCTCAGAAAGCAAAGAATATTGGGGAAATTGAAGATCTATGAGTTATAACAGAATTGGAAAATAGTGGAATGCCGTGTTCACATTGCCAATAGGATAGTTTATTTTCTCTTTTGGCGCAATTACCTCTTCCTAGGAATTGCTTCCTGATGTATTTGCCTTTATAGGCCATTTTCAATCAATAAAAGTCGTTATTCCATCAAATTGCTCTCTTGTTTTTTATTTTTACTGTTTTGTTTGCAAAAACATCCGAATTTTTGATAAACATTGCATCTAAAAACATGAAGGCGGGACAATGACGTGCGGAAAGATAAAACATCTGAAAATCATTTTGAATGTTGAGTACACTTGAGTATATTTTGTCCATACGATCCCCTGGGGCATGCATGTCTTGCCGTTTTGCAGGTTACTATCTTTGATTGATGGCTAAAGCAGATGATCCAAAGTTTGTTCGAAGGAAGACCCTGTTGTTTCAACACGGTCCAGTCGTGTAAGAGGTTGGGTAGTCTAAGTCGAGTTCAGGATTTGTTTCCCCAGCATGGTCGTGAGGTTGGTGTTTTCCCGACAAGTGACTCCCCCGTTGAGTTGGTTTTCTACCGTACCGAGAATGTCAGATCAGTAAGTATCCTCAGCAGAATTATTGTATGTCCCCACAGAGTTGTGTGCTCAGTAAAGTGATCATTTGCTTTCCCAGCAGGAGTTTTCCTCCCTTTGGATCTCGCATGTAGTAATCATCATTTGCATTCACATTCTCAAATCGCATAGCATTTCCATTCAGTATGGAGCATTACGCCATGAAAAAACTCAAACATATGCATACACGCATTAAACCAG
This sequence comes from Lathyrus oleraceus, assembly GCF_024323335.1. Classification (NCBI taxonomy): domain Eukaryota; kingdom Viridiplantae; phylum Streptophyta; class Magnoliopsida; order Fabales; family Fabaceae; genus Lathyrus; species Lathyrus oleraceus. The sequence goes on from NC_066584.1 coordinate 432,449,277, forward strand.
GTTGGATCATATCCCCAGAAGAGACGGATCATTTTTCAACATCAGTATAGCACATTTGCAGCAGTTGCTCTTGGCAACGTTCAGAATCGATAATCCCAGTGAGATTTATTTTCTCACCAATCCGTGAAAGGAGAGCCTGATCCTCTTCCGATTTACCCCCCGACAAGTGTCTGCCTTATTTTGAAATATGTGAATATCATCCTTGCGATACCGGTAAATGTTGTGTTGATCCCCGTAAAATGTCTGTGCTTTTCTTTGATGTCGGCGAACATCATCTTTTGATGTCGGTAAACATCGAATTCCAATCGTTGGCCACCGGTAAATGGCATGTCCCTCATGATATCTCAAAAATCGTTCTGTTAACACCCGTGTGTGTCCTTTCCTTTTTTGGTGTCGGTAAACACCTTTGTTCGATGTCGGTAAACATCAGCCGCTTGTTAACCATCGGTAAATGGTTTTGTCACTCAAGATTCCCCAGCATATTCGCTATCCATAAATATCGAGTATTTCATTCTTGCCATCGGTAAATGGTTTCGTTTCATAAATGTATTCTTTCCTTGGTGTCTGTAAACATTTTTTGTTCGATGTCGGTAAACATCGAGTTCCTTCCCAGTCATCGGTAAATGTCTGATCTTGTAAACATCATTGTTCGATGTCGGTAAACATCGAGTTCCTTCCCAGTCATCGGTAAATGTCTGGTCTTGTAAACATCATTGTTCAATGTCGGTAAACATCGAGTTCCTTCCCAGTCATCGGTAAATGTCTGGTCTTGTAAACATCTTTCTTTCTCCCCAGCGAAGCCGCCATCGGTAAATGGCCTCGCTTTCTTTGATATCGGTAAATATCAAATTTTGTTTTGAAGCCGCCATCGGTAAATGGCCTCGCTTTCTTTGATATCGGTAAATATCAAATTCGTTTTGAAGCCGCCATCGGTAAATGGCCTCGCTTTCTTTGATATCGGTAAATATCAATTTGCTTTTGAAGCCGCCATCGGTAAATGGCCTCGCTTTCTTTGATATCGGTAAATATCAAATTTTGTTTTGAAGCCGCCATCGGTAAATGGCCTCGCTTTCTTTGATATCGGTAAATATCAATTTTGTTTTGAAGCCGCCATCGGTAAATGGCCTCGCATTCTTTGATTCGTCACCTACAGAGTGCAAATTCTCCGGTTCTTTTGGTATTCAATCCCTATTTACCTCGAAAGTCTGATAGTCGCTGCTTTCATCCGTTCAGGTTCACAGTTGATTGAATAGGGGCAGCTGTAGCACCACAAATTTGCCTCCCTCATTCATGCATTCATTTTAGGTCATTTAACATTTCATATTGCATTTCAGCAAAGTTCATCTGAATTACCTCTGGTCAACTTTGGTCAACTGAAGGTCAAATGGCTAGAGAATGATTTGATTTACTTCCAACATGTTCAAATGGGGTCTATTCATCAGTCAACATAGTACTCTTGAAGGAACAAAGGTCTGATGCACAGGTTACCAAATTTGGAAAGACTTCCCTGAGCTGTCATGCTCGCTAGGCGAGCAGCATGGTTCGCTTAGCGAATCTCAACTGTCATGCTCGCTAGGCGAGCAAATCCTTCGCTAGGCGAAGTCTGCGCGTTTTAAAAAAAATATATATAACAGAAAAATCTTGGACTTGGACCTCTCTCATTTGAGCCCACAAAGCCACGAAAATCAGGTTATAAAAAGGGGAGAATGGATGAAAGCTGAGGAGACTCTGAAGTTTCCTCGGGATAAAACCCTAGTGAAGAGCTAACAGAATTCAGAACAGCCTCTAGAGACCGAAGGGAATTCATCTGCAAAGAACCAATTCCCTCTCATATAAACCCTGAGATTGCTCTGCAAACCCAAGGGTGCAATTCAATTTCAACCGATCTCGCCAATCAGGTTTGCCCTATTCCTATTACTTTACGCCTTCAATTTGAAATTTCTAAATGTATGAGGAATTTGGAAGAGTGGGTATCGTTAGGTTTCACATGTGGGTTTAAAACAATGCCTTGAATGTTTAATCGTTTAGTTTCTGAAGTGTGTACCATAGGGTTTGGGGTCCCTGAAATCGGACTGTTATCAAGGAAGAATCTAAAACCCGCAGTCATTCGCTAGCGCCTCGCTAGGCGAGCATGTAGCGAAGCTTCACTAGCACCACGCTAAGCGAAGCAGCAGCGAGCGTGACAGTAGTTGTTTTTTTTGCTTGCTCTAATCTGTTTTGTGTTTTGTTGTGACATGTTTTCTATTGCATCCGTGCACTGTTTACCTGACACTGTTATTGTTATGTTTCTTTTGTTTGGTGCAATTCTTGATTGCATCTTATTATTCTAACCTGTTTGTTGAGTTTTTGTGAGGGCTCACATGACTCTTGAGGAGATAGCCTGCTTGGTATTCCGCTTTATTTGTGGGATACCACTTGGAGATTCATTCCGATTACTTATACTGACTTGCTTTCTTTGATGGTGCCAGCTTGAGAGATCTCTGGGTTTCTCGTCCCTTTAGTTGCTGTTACTTCGGATCTTTATCCGTGTGGTAGATCTCCTGATCCCTTTTTTCTTTCCCGCATTTTACCGCTTTCTTAGCTGGAAGACCTCGATAGGAGGCGATGTTATTGTGTGTTTACTTTTGTGCCTAAAGACCTCCATGAAGAGGCAATTGACGGATAAAAGGGATTATTAGTCAATCCCCCGTTATTCAGTGTGTCGTTCTTTATGCTCACACTACGTGTCGATGCTTCAGAACAAAATCCCAAGATCTTTTATCCAGTCGGTCAGTGGAGAGGGTTCCACCTTTCTGAATCCCCACTTTTTGTCATGAGCTCACCCTGTCCAGGGTTAAGAGCTATGAGGTCTTATCCTCATTACCCTTTTGATCTCCTCACCCTGACGTTCAGTGTCAGTGGTTAAGGGCCCATTTGATTACCTTTCCATGGCTTGTTTGTCGAGATTGATATGACCCCTCTTGACTAAAGCCCTACCCACGTGTGTTTAAGCCCCATGTTGGCACGTTACTCTAAGATACATGTTTTGTATGGTGTGATCGTCTCCCCATAGGATCGCTAGGCTTCGTATAGTCTCTCGTTTGCATGTCAATTAAGGTAGCACGGTTCCTTCGTCTAGGACTTCCTTTTTGCATGAGCATTCCTAAAACACAAACAAACTCATTGATTTTTCTTCTCCTAAGAACACGTTAACTCCTTCTACTACAGGCGAGTAAGTCTCCAAAGGTCAAGCATCCGGTAGATTGCGTAGTAATGTCGTTCATCTAAAAAACACAAAACAAACAAAATAGGTCAGCCGATCTACGTTTTGCTCTGATTCTCATTCCGGATGAGATACGTAGGCATAAGACGCGATGTCTTACCGAGCACACTTCTCTTTAACCCGTAGGTAGCCGAGCTACGAAGACTCTGATTCTCATATTCAGATGAGATACGTATGCAGTGGATGCGACATCCGTGCGAGTCATTTTATTTTGATCCCTCTTTTAGTAAATAACCCATTAAATAAGCCCACACCCTTTAGACAAGAACAGCAAGAGTGGATCCCGTAGAGTACAACGGATGCGTAGGGGTGCTAATACCTTCCCTTCGCATAATCGACTCCCGAACCCAAGATTTGGTTGCGAGACCTTGTCTTTTCCTTTCCTTTCTCCAGGTTTACTTCGAGCATTTCCTTTCCCCCCTTTGGGATAAATAACGCACAGTGGCGACTCTTCTGTCATTTTCCTTTTTCGTCGGTTGTTTTTTCACAGGTTGCGACACTTTCCTCTGGTGATGAGTTGGACTGTCCCGAGCCACATGATCGCTACATTTTGTTTTAATCATGAACGTTAGTTTTAAATACCATTTGTGTGGCGCGCTGACTCTTGTACATGGTGGAATACGCGTTTGGATCCACTTGATCTGCCACCTCAATTAATGAGGGAGATCAAGTGGTCCAAGTTTTTTTTTTGAATATTTGAATTTCATTTTATTTTCTTTATTTTCATTAATTCATATTAATTTTAATATTGATCCAAAAAATATGAACGCAAATGCAGTCAAGAAATACTTCGCCTAAAAAGGAAAGAACAACTCGCTAAGTTGAAAATCCGAAAGGGCGGCTTAAGAAAAAATGAGCATCTCGGTGGATTGAAAACCCGAAAGAACGCTCCGGGAAAAAGTTAGAGACATAAAACAGAAAGAATTATCCTGATAAATTGAGTACCCCGCCTTGGGGAAATTTATGCAAAAATTAGGGATTATGGCAAGTAACTGCATCCTGTTGATCTTCAGTTCTAAAGACTTTCTTGAGTACACCGTTGGATTCTGATCCCTGGTAGCAGTCAAGAGCACAGTGGATATCATGAGTTGGTAGAAGCATTAGTGATCATTGTATTCAATGTATCCCTTTTCCATGTAAATTATCATTTTCAAATTTTTGTAAAGATCTATGGAGTCTTGTCATTTACAGACTACCATTTTGTCAAATAAAGTTGAGCTTTTATCCAATTGTTTCTACTCTTATTTAATTCAGCCAAATAGTTTTAAATTTTATTATGATAATTTTTTGAAAATTAAAGTTTTAATTAAAAACATATTTTCTTAAACATATAAAAGCATTAATTCTAAACAATCAATTTCATTAAAAAGAATATCAATAGTGGTTTGAAAGCAGTAAGCCCTAAATGCGGAGCATTATTGGTTCTCCCCAAAGGAGTAGGTATGATTCCTCTTTCATCCCCGACAGCATGTTTAACACCTGGTATTTGTTGATTTCCCCAGCTGTTAATTCACCATTCTCCCAGCTGAGTATGTGTTGGTTCTCCAGCTAAGTGTAGGCATTGTATTGCAGCAGTTTGCATTGATGTCGGCAGAACTTTGGTTTCCCCGGAAGTCTCCATCAGATTCGCTTTCAGTCAGAGTTTCCTCCTGGTTTTTGAGCAACTATTTGTGTTTGCTCCCCTGTAGGGTTGTCTCCCATTTGATATGGTGTTGACCTAAAATTCCCTACGGAATTTGTAGCAGTTTCCTCAGCAGATCTGCTCTCTTCTTCCCCAACTAGGGTTGAGCCTTTGAGATAATAATCTTTTCTCCATCAGTTGTTTCTCTCTTTTGTGGATTGGCTAGGATTTGTATTGATGATTCAGATCAGAGACATTTTCGTATCCTTTGTGATCATTTTGTCAGCATAATCATCATATATATATATATATATATATATATATATATATATATATATATATATATATATATATATATATATATATATATATATATATATATATATATATATATATATATATATATATATATATATATATATATATATATACACACACACACACACACACACATAACTCCATTATTGCATCATTACACCTTGATATTCATTTTTGGTGATTCTGTTTCTCCTTTATGGTGGTACTTCATCCCCATACAGATTTGGTGTGTCTGTCCTCCTTCAATTGTAGAGCGTCAACCCCATAGGCAGAAAGACTTTAATCTTTCTCCTTTCCCCATTGAGTTATTTCCTCGTGGATAATTATCATTTCAGCTTCCTCCCCAGTTGATTATCTAGATGGAACCACTCCCCTTCAGTTATATCCTCATCGGGTTGAGTTTTGATTGACCGTTTCTTTCTAGATCTTACCTAGATAGAGATTTATGGTCCCCTAAGAGTCTATTACCCAGTAACTGATAACATTCTTCTTTGTTTTCAGTTTGTTACTTCTTGCCCAATACCCGGCAAAAGTAACCCCCGCTTTTCTCCCTAGCGGATTCGTTTTTACGTCTCCCCAGGAAGTATATCCTTGATATGTTCATCCTAACCCATGACGGATATTTTCTTCCCTTTCCTTGAGTGTATCCTTGATATGTTCATCCTAACCGGTGACGAATATTCTCTCTTTGATGGTATTCTACCCAGTAAAAAGGTAGTTGTAATCCCTATTAGTTTCATAGAGAGTTAATCCATGATATGTTCATCCTAACCGATGACGGGTTTCCTTCTCTTTGCGGTCTTCTTCCCAGTAACCGGTAGTTGTAAATCCTGCTTTTTCTCCCCTTGTAGAGTTTATCCTTGATATGTTCACCTTAACCGGTGACAGATATCCTTTTTGTGGTCTTCTATCCAGTAACTGATAGATGTAATCCCTATTTGTCCCCCTCGGAGTCTATCCTTGATATGTTCATCCTAACCGGTGATGGATATTCTCTTTGATGGTATTCTATCCAACATTCATAGATGTAATTGTAGCGGGGTATTCGTTACCTTATGGCTTATTGACTAAACCAAAAGTAAGCATACAATTCGAGTCGCCACCACACTTTTATTTGTCCAAAGGAAAGGCTAAAAAGCGAACAAAAGCCAAGTAAGAAGTTTTATCAAATCAAAAACTAATAAAAATGTCAGAGATCTGGGTAAGGGGGTTGGTTATGAAATGGGAAGGTTTTAAGCACCCAAAACATCCTTAGTACTCTAAGGGAACCTCTTTTTGCAAAATGTGTGTTGTAGGTTGGTATTTGTAAAAATATGTGCAAAAGATTGAGGGGATGAGAAGAGAATATACATTATATTTACAATTTTGTTGTTTGAATGGATGAACCCATTGCCTATGTACCATCACAAAGGTAGGATCAAAACCTCGTAGTTCGGGGTAAAAATCTCAAAGATTGGTGAATTGATTTGATCAAAAGCCTTAAGGTCTTTTGTTATCAAAGGGAGAAAACTCAACCTAAACCAACAATCCACCATGTGAGGAGAGCTTCAACATACTAGTGAGGTTAACCCTATAATAAGTATGGAAGACTTATAGTCCAATCACTAAGGATAAGGTGAGGTTTACATCAACCACTATGATAACTCAAACCTATGGCTAATGTTTGTGAAAAGTTTTAACAAAGGTGGACATTGGAACCACAAAATCAACTTGAAGTGAGTTATATTTACAAGTTAGATTTATTTACAAAAAGAAGTCAAAGTTGAATTAAAGTTTATTCACAATGAGTATTAATGAAAAGATTTTGAAAAGTCAAAGGCATAAGGCCTAGGTTTCTAATTTGAAACAAAGTCAAAGTTTGCACATAAAGAGTTTGGCTTGGGTTAGAGTGAGGAGAAGAAGAGAAGGGCTAGTCCTAAATCATACAAAGATAAGAGAAGAGATAAAACCCTTGGAGTTCCTTTTCTTGAAATCATAAAGATGATTCAAGATGCCCTTTTCCTTTGGACTTAGCAATCACTCAAGCAATCAAATAAATATTTAGATTCAAGCTCCTAGGATCTCCATTTGGTTTGTCTCTCTTAACTTGGCTACTCATGACAATGGTCCTTCTTACTATCTCAAGATGGAATCCCTATCACACAAGAGCAAACATCAAAAAGTTCATAACACAATAAGAAGAATGGACAAAGAATGAGTTTTAGAAAGGAAGTTCTTTGAAGTCAACTTTTTCAATTTAGCATTCTAAAGGCATGAGGCCTAGCGGCTCTTCAACAAATTTAGCATTCTAAAGGCATGGGGCCTAGTTGCTCTTGAACTCCTTTAAGCATAGGTAAGGTCCTAATTCTAAGTCCTTTCTCCTTTTTGCATTGGGTCACACAATTAAAGACAAAACAAACACAAAGCAACAATATATTTATATACAATAATGAGCTCAAATGAGCAAAAGGAAAATGACATAAACATAAAATATGTGCTCAAGTGAGCAAAGGGAAAAGCAATATGAACAAATGAGCAAGAAAGTAAATTGCATTAAAATAAATTGCAAGAAATTAAATGCTTGAATTAAAGTTAGTAGTTAGTAGTTATGTTAGTGTGTCATAAGACAATTTAGCGCTATGTTAAGCAATCGTAAGTGGACTAATGTAGTAGTCACACCTATCTGAGGTCGATCAATAAAACTATAGGCAAATAAACACAAGTTAGAGATCATGACTAGTAAGCCAAGCTCCTACAACTTGCCATGCCAAAAGAAAAGAGGAAGGCCTAGTATGGACTTTAGGTTTTTTGCTTGATCAAGAAGCAACCTATCTTGGACACAAAGCAACTCACTTGATCTTGGATCAAGTTGAGTTTGATTTGGATCAAAGAAGGTTAAGCCTCTCCTATGTCAAGACTAACCATAAAACATTAACTCATTGGCCAGAAATAAAAAGAAATGAAGATGAAGATGAAAATGAAATGGAAAGATAATTCAAATGTCAAACACAATTGGTCAAAAGTGAATCAAATCATCATCAACCAATGCTAAACAGAAGAGAAATGAAGATTAGAGGTCAACAAGTCAAACATATTTTTTTGGTATTTTTGGAATTAAAATAAATGCAAAATTAAAATGGACAAAATATGGTCAAACCTCAAATTCAATTCAAATCAACTTAAACAAGTCCAATTAAATTCTATAGGTCTAACATGGTCAAACAAGGTTTGGCAAAATTTTTCAACAATTTTTGAAATCAGAAACTATTTTAAAACAAATAAAATCAATAAAAATAACACAATATGAATTAAAATCTCAAATAAATCTTAAATCAATTAAAAAATTGATGAGACTATTTTTCATTGACTTATCATGATCCATATGTGTTAAGAAAATATTTTTGGATTTTTCAGATATCAAAAAGTATTTAAAATGAATTAAAAACTACTAAAAACCAAATAATTCACAAAAAATATTAAATGAAGTCACAAAAATAATTAAAAATCAGAATATGAAACTAAATTTTTCAAGAAAATTTTTGGTGTTGGTCTCATATTTTTGTGACTTCAAATAAAATATTTATGAATTTTTGAAAATAAAAGGAATTAATGAAATTAAAACAGAAATAAGAAAATAGCAAAAATCAACGCCTATTGGATCCGTCTCATTAATTGACCTGGCAACATCACATGGTCCAGAGGCGCTGATGCACGATGCTCCTTGGTCAAGTGCGCAACATAGGTATTTAAAATAAGTCAGCCAAATGAAGGGACACGATTATAACATTTAAATGAGATCCAAAGGCTCAGATGCATCCACGTGGGGATGGTGGTGGAAACCACCATCTTCTCCGGCCAGAGAACCAACTTCGGCCACCACGCACAAGTTTTTAAAACTTAATGAAAATAAACAAGTAGGTTATCAAAATGAAGCTGGGGTGATGTACATCACCCCTGTAACCTTGGATCTTCCTTAATGTTTCTATTTAATGAGAAATCAGAGCTTGAAGATCAAGGTGCACAAACTGAAATGACACGATTCATGAAATTAAGACCATCACTGGCCTGCCTTTTGCTCGAGGACTTCAGAAAACAGTTCAAACTCAAGCAATTCACATTGTATTTCAAGATCCAGATCAAACAAGTTTGGTGATATACCTCTGAAATGCAACTTTGAACAACACGATTTACTCAAGTTCTTGATCCAATTTTGATCTGGAGATGTGATGATGATGCAAGGCTAAGGAATTAAGACTTGAAGATCAACTAAGAATGTTGAAATTCAAGCTTGAAATTGAGAAATGAAAACTGAAATTCCTTTGAGTGAGGGTGAGGTTTCAATTCAGCAGAGTTTCAGATCTCCTTCAGGTTGAATTTTGAATGAGGAAGAACTTCTATTTATAGTTGAGCTTGATGCAAAGTGGTGATTTGCTCGTGTGCATGAAGATTGGGCCTTTCATGCATGGGCCTGTACAGGCGCTTCCAAAGCCCAAGGATGAATGGAAATGCATGCTGAAGTCATTTTGAAGTGAATTGGACGTGCACAAGGCCTGGCATTAGCTTGCATTTCAAGTTATAAAGTGAATTGCACAAATGGACATAAACATTCATCTCTTCGAAAGTCCCACATGGAGAATCCAAAAATGGTCATGTGAGTAATGGTTGGAAATCTCTTGACATAAAGAATAAAAGTTATGTTTGGCAAAAATCCATTTGGAGTTTGGAAATTTATGAAAACTGGCTTTGAAGTTTGGGGTACAAAACATGTCTAGGTTCCTTTTGAATTTTTTTGCCAAAAGTGAGCAACTTCAAGCCCTTCTGTTTCAATGATGCAAGCCTCAAATGGAAAAACCTTCAACATCAAATTTGTATATATTTTCAATATGATCAATTTGGACTTACATTACTCATCATTTGGATTTTTAATGAGAAAGTTATGGGCACTTGAAGTTGGACATTTTTCAAATTCAATGGTTTTGGTCCAAAGTGACCTATAATGTTTTGTATTATCACATGTATTTATTTTAGGATTATGAAATTTTGTCCAAAATAACATTTGAAGTGTACATCTTAAGCTTTCCAATTCAATTGGTAGCACCTCAAAATAATAAAAAATAAAGAAGTTAGGTCCTTGGGAATTTGGCCCAAAGTTAGGTCCTTGGATTTTTGATGAACATGAAAGTTGTTCATATGGTTCTTAAGAACATTTTTTATCTTGGGGTAATCTTAATTTGACAAACATATCACAAGTTGTGTCTCATTGATCCTCAGCTTAATCAGATGACTTGACTGGTCAACCTCTCAAGGCCAAACTTCAAATCTTGATGAATGAATGATTGAGGATACTGTAGCGGGGTATTCGTTACCATTAGAGATATTAACTAAATCTAAGGTAAACCATACAAGTCGAGTCGCCACCGCACTTCTATTTATCCAAAGGAATGGTTAGAAAGCGAACAAAAACCTAAATGTTTTATCGAATCAAAAACTAGTAAAAATGTCAGAGATCGGGGTAAGGGGGTTGGTTATGCAATGGGAAGGTTTTAAGCACCCAAAACATCCTAGGTACTCCTAGGGAGCCCTTTTCACACTTGTTGTAAGGTTGGTATTTTATGAAAATTTGTTTGTGCAAACATGATTGAAGAGATGAGAGGAGAATATACAAGTTAATTACAATTTGTGTTTGGATGGATAAACCCATTGCCTACGTACCATCTTAAAAAAGATTAGGATCAAAACCTCGTAGTTCAGGGTTAAAATCTCAAAATGAGTTGGTGAATTGATTGGTCCAAAAGCCTTAAGGTCTTTTGTTATCAAGGGGAGAAAACTCAACCTAAAGCCACAAATTCACCATGTGAGGATAGCTTCAACATGCTAGTGAGGGGTTAACCCTATAATAAGCATGGAAGACTCATTGTCCATCACTAAGGATATAGGTGAGTATTACATCTTCCTCCAGGATAACTCAAACCTAATAGCTAAAGGTTATGAAAAGTTTGATTAAGGAAGTGGCCATTGAAACCACAAAAGTATTTGAATGAGTTATATTTACCAATGAAAAGTATTTACAAAATATGGTCAAAGTTGCTTTAAAGGTTCGATTCAAAATAAGTATTATGAAAAAAAAGTTTGAAAATCAAAAGCATAAGGCTTAGGTTTCTAATGTTTAAAAAAAGAAATGTTAAATGCTTGCACAAAAGTTTTGGCTTGGGTTAGAGTGGAGGGAAGAAGAAGAATGGCTAAAGTCCTAATCATACAAGATATGAGGGATTAAGAAACAAGACCACAAATGGAGTTCCTCTCTTGAGATCATATTGATGATCCAAGTAGCTCCCATCCTTTGGAATATGCAAGCAAAATAAGTGTAAGCTTCAAGCAATCAACATAATCAAACAAGCTCTTAGAAGATCCCCAATGTCTCTTGTATCTTTCACTTTGGATGAACATGGCAATGGTTCTTCAATTTGATCTCACATAGGATCCCCTAGCATAAAAGCACACACATCAAAAAGTTCTATGAAGTAAATCAAGAATGGACAAGAGTGACTTTAGAGGTTTTGGTCTTTCTAATCCATCTTCAACATTTATAACACTCTAAAGGTCCCAATGCCTAGTTGCTCTTTGACTCCAAATTTGCATAGGGAAATTCCTAGAAACTAAGTCCATTTGTCCATTTCTTTGCATTTGGTCCACAACAATCAAAACAAAACACAAGCATAATAATATATACACAATTATGTGCTCAAGTGAGCAAAAGGCAAATTGCATTAACATAAACATGTGCTCAAATGAGCAAAGGGGGAAAAGCAAATGAATAATATGTGCAAGAATAGTAAATTGCATAAATGTAAAGAGCAAAAAGTAAATGTTAATGGTTAAGAGTTAGTGTTAATAGTTAGTGTGCCATAAGGCAAATTTAGCGCTATGTTAAGCAATCGTAATTGGACTTATGTAGAAGTCACAACTATCTGAGGTCGGTCAATAATAATGTAGGCAACAACACAAGTTAGAGGTCTTGATTAGTGAATCAAACTCCAACAACTTGCCATGCCAAAAAGAAGATGAGAAATGATCTTGTATTGATTTAGGTTCTTTGTATGATTTAGGAAGCAACCTATCCTTAATGCAAATCCATTCACTTGATCCATGATCAAGATGAATTATATTTGAACCAAGGAAGATTAAACTTCCATGTATCAATGCTAACCACCAATCTTTAACTCATTGATCAAAAAGAAGAAAGAAGAAGAAGAAGAAGATTAAGAATTAAAGTGCATTAATGGAAATGGAATGAGATAATCAACAAGCATTGATCAAAGATAGAGAAGATCAAGGTCAAACAATAGAAAACAGAAACAAAATGAAGATTAGAAGTCAAGAAACAAATAAAATATTTTTGGCATTTCTTTAATATTAAAATAAAACTTGAATTAAAATAATAAAGAAAGGTCAAACTTCAAACTCACTTCAAATCAACTTTGAAAAGTCCAAGTGAATTATCCCAAGTTCAACAAGGTCAAACAAAGTTTGACAAAAAATTTCAACATTTTTAAAAGTCAGAAACTATTTTAAATCAATTAAGAATGCATAAAAATAACCTAATTGAACTAAAATCTCAAATAAATCTCAAATCAATTAATAAATTGATAAGAATATTTTTCATAGATCTATCATCATTCAAAGAGGTTGGAAAAATATTTTTGTATTTTTTGAATATCAAAAACTATTTTAAATGAATTAAAAATAACCAGAAAAGAGAAAATTACTAAAAAATATCAAATGACAAAATAAAAATATTAAAAATCAGTTTTAGAAAGTAGAAATTAAAAGGAGAAGAATGAAATTGGTCCCATAATTTTTGGACCAATAATGAGAGAGATATGAATTTTTAAAATGAAATGGAATTAAAATAATAAAATGAAAATAAAATCAGAAAATAGAAATAAGGAAAAAGCGTGAGCCATTGGATGAAGATTCATTAATTGATGTGGATCATCACACGGCCTAGAAACGCACGTTCACCATACACCTTGGTCAACTGAAACACACCCAGCCATTAAAAGAGTCATAACATTGGATGCACGGGATTGCATCTGGGAAAGCAAATGGACGGATCTAATTGAATCTGGGAACCAGACGGTGGCCAGCGCCACCATCTTCTCCGGCCAACTTCTGGCCAAACCAAAATTTGCAGAAATTAAAATAGTAACCAAATGGCGCGATCCAGGCATCAATTGAGAGTTGGGGTGATGTACATCACCCCTGTACCACTCAATTCCATTCTAGATCTCTATGTTAAGAGAAATCAGAAGTGGAAACTCTGTGGTGTTCATATGAACTTCATGATTTTCAAAAATTGAAAGCATAACAATGTTGCCTCTATGCAGAGGACTTCAGATCACACAATAACAAAGAAAATAGAGCACTATACAAGCTGGTTCGAAGCAAATAACAGTTGAAGTAAACCTTTGAATTGCAAGGCTTTGAGTCACGATCTTTGGATGCTTTTGCTTACAATAGACATTATGGATCAAGGAGAGAAGGTTTAGGAACTTTGAGATCTGAAGACTGATCAATGAAATCAAAATTCAGATCTGAAAAATTTGAAGAAAGAATGAATTAGTTCCTTTAGTGATGGCTAGGATTTCAGTTTAGCAGCAATTGCGGCGCCATAAGGTTGAAGAAATGAAGAGCATGAGCAATGTATTTATAGCTGAGCAAGGCTGAGTTGCATGAACAAATCATGTGCATGGATGGAAAGGGTCTCCATGCATGGGCCTATACATGCGCATGGAGGGCCCAATTCCAACTGGAAATAAAGGCTGATGCATAATGAAAGCAAAATGGACGTGCAGATTGGACTGTATTAGCTCATCCATGGAAAATGAAATGATTTTCAAAAAATGCACTATAACATTCAAGTCTTCGAAAATGCCATGTTAAAAATAGGAACACCACCTCATGAGTAATGGTTGGAAAGCTTATTTCATAAGGAACAATTGTTATGTTGATCAAAATTCCATTTGGGCCTTGGAAATTAATGGAAATTGGACTTGAAATGTAGGGTGCAAAACATTCATATGTGAGATTTTCAAAATTGGCCAAAGTTCAACCCCTTCTATCTCAATCGTACAAGCTCCAAATGACAAAACCTTCAACATAAAAGTTGTATATCGTTTCAAGACAATAAATTTGGACTCAAATTTTGCATCATTTGGATTTTTTATGAAGAAGTTATGGGCACTTGAAGTTGGACTTTTTCACATTTCAATGCATTTGGTCCAAAGTGACCTATAATGTTTTGAATTATCACATGTATTTCTTTTGAGATTTTGAAATTTTACTCAACATAACATTTTAATTAGACATCTTAATATTTCCAATGCATTTAGTTTCACTTAAAAATCATGAAATATGAAGGAGTTATGTCCTTGGGAAGTTGACCCAAAATTAGGGTTTCAGTCAAAATGACCTATAATGTCTTGGAATGGATGATGACCTTCCAAGCTTCAAATAAACTTTTGATGAACATTAAAGTTGTTTATATAGTTCTTAAGAACATTTTATCTCTTGGGATCATCTCCATTTTACAAACACATAAAAAATTAGGTCTCAATGTAATTCAAAATAGTCACATGAATTGACTGATCAACTTCTCAAGTCCATGCTTCATTTCTTAATGAATTGATGATTGAGGACACTCAAATAAGTTCAAATATGAACTAAATGATGAGTGAAATAACTTACCTTGATTGCATTTGATCATAGGTTGAGGTTGCTTCATGAACAAGGGACGGTTGATGCATAGATGAATTAGGGTTTCCTTGGGAAACAAACCTCAAGCCCTTTGATTTGCTTTGATCAAAATGATGAATGAGGGTACTTGGGAGGCATATTTGATGGATTAGAGCTTTGGGAACCATTTCCATGCTTGCTTTCATCTTCTCTTGGCCATATCAATGCACATAGGATCTCTTAGAAGTCTTAGACCTTGTGACTGCTCAAGCTACAAACAAGAGATGTTAGTGACATATTTTTGTGCTTTTGGTTAGTAAATGAAATGAGAAAAGCAATAGTATACAGTTCAAGCATGCTTGGTGATCTCAAACCAGCTCACAAGAGGTCCCACCCAAAGGTAAGGGAACCAAGATGCTTATGATCCTTGAGGCAATGTAAAATGCAATGTTATAATGTCATGAGGGATCTTAGGGTCAAAATTGGGGTCTTACAGATACTCACATAGGCTCATATATGCATAAAATAGTGAATTAAAGAACTTCCCTTGATTAAATTTGATCATAGGTTGAGGTTGTTTCTTGAGCAAGGCACACTTAATGCATAGTTGAATTAGGGTTTCCTTGGGAAACAATCCTCAAGCCCTTTAGGTTATCTTGATCAAATTGGAAAATTGAGATACTTAGGAGAAATATATGATGATTAGGAACTTTGTGGACCATTGTCATGCTTGTTCCCATCTTCATCTAGCCACTTCATTGAGCTTAGGAGCCTTCTAGGAGCATGAGAGCACATGATCACTTGAGCTTCAAAACAAAAAGAGTTAGTGACATATTTTTGTGCTTTTGGTTAGTAATCAAAATAAGAAAGGCAATAATATACAATTCAAGCATGTTTGGTGGTCTCAAACCACTCACACAAGTCTCACCCCTAGGGTTAAGGAGCCACACATGCTATGATCCTTGAGGCAATGCATAGAGAAAATGATATGATGCCATGAGGGATCTTAGGGTCAAAATTAGGGTCTTACAGATGCCCCTATTTAAGGTCATTCTAGCCGGAGATATGAAGGTTAAAATCTTCGTCTCGACGAGGTAGAATGAGCTTAAATAATAACAAAGAGACGAATTTTGGTCCCTAAGAGACCTCATGATGCAAATCTATGCCAAATAAAATTTTCATGGTGAATAATTGCCACAAAGGAAAAGAAATTAGGAGAAACTTAAAATCCATAGGAGTAACACACTCACTAGGGAGACAGAGACTCTGGTGAAAATAGGGTAAGAATGCGTGAGCAGGTCACGACTTGAAAAACTTGTTGGGAGACACGAAGGGATTCCATGAAAATAAATCAATGGAAAGACTCGAGCTGACGCAAAGATGTGTGTATTGGGGAATATGTTAATACCGCAAAACTATCCGTGAAGGATACTTCGGATGAAAATCCGGACTCAGATAGGAACGTCCATAAAGGACTCAGCTGAGGAGGAAAACAACGAGATATTACCGGTTACTGGGTAATAAACTCAAAGGGAGACATGTTATCAAAACATTGGTTACTAGGTGAGAGAACAACACGCTCAAGGATAAAGAATATCTAAGACCGGTATAAGGGTGAGAGATATCAATCATCTGAACATCTGAGGAGGACCCAAAGGCACGTCTCAAACTCAGGAAAATCTAACTCCACCGGGGACAAAAAGTTATAATAGGGAGCAAAAGGAAGGAACACCAGGGATACCGGTTACTGTGCATATAATAGGTGACCAACCAGGAGAGAATTGAGAATATATCCAAGACACTCATCATCCGAAAGAAGGGCTGACAAAGCTAACTCAACTTACAGGATGGACATTCGATTCCATAAGGAAATACAAATCTTACTCAACTGGGGAAGAAAAAGACTTCGACTGAAGAGCGTATGAGATATATTCTCTATTACCGTCAGAACGTAGATAACATACTCGCATGTAAGATTATCCATAATCGGTTACTGGGTTAATAAAGGATAAATTGACCGAAAAGAAAGGACATCGGGATACCGGTTACTGGGTATAAAAATGATGACCAATCAAAAGGGGAAACAATCATTACCAAACAAGAGTAAATGAAAGATGACTCGCGGGGGATAGATTGCTTGACAAAAGCAATTATCCGAGAGATATATCACCAGTTACTGGGTGGTATACTCAAAATGAAGGAATATCAATACCGAATATTGGATAAAGATAACCAACAAGGAGGGGATTACATCTACCGGTTACTGGGTAGAAAACCACAGAAATAGGACTTACAACTACCGGTTACGGGGTAGAAGGCCACAGAAAAATCCACTGCGGATAGGATGAACAATTGCTGGTTATTGAGCAATTGAACAATTAAGCCACAGGGAGCTGCAGGGGAATAATCAAGGAAGGAGTCAATCTAGGAACAAACCAGAGAGACACAATTAAACAAGACTCAACCCGATGAGGATATAACTCAGGGGAGTAATTCCATCCCGGTATATAACTAGGGAGGAAACTGAAACAATAATCATCCACGATGATATAACTCAGTGGGGAATAAAGAAGGAAAGATAGACACTTTCTGCTTATGGGGCTGACTCTATATGGAGAGATCAGACACAAACATCTGCTTGGGGAAGAACATTTCACCAGTAGCAGGAGACATATCTAACACAAACAGGTCCGAGAATCAATAGACGGACATCCGGTATAACATCTCAAAATAGAAAATCCAGGCCCACAGGAGATATCAAATCTGGTGGGGAGCATCAAATACCAGGAGACACAGACCACCGCTGGGGATAGGCAAAGTCTCAGCTGGGGAACATGCAGAAATAACAATAAGATCTGTCAAAGAAGATCTCTACTGGGGATCTTATCAGGGGATGATGTGAGATTCTGTGGGGAACAACCACCAAACAGATACACATCAATCAAGCATTCTCTTCTAACTACTGAAGAGACATCTCTACTAACGGGAGAAAGAACAAATTGCTCCGCTGGGGGAGGAAATAACACATCTTCCTCAAAATCCCTCAATACTGGAAAATGTCTTCCACTCGGAGGGGATACAAATGTCAAGCTAGGATCAGGCAACTCCAATGGGATTGGACTGTAGGCGACCATACTGGGGATAGTCTGCTGTAAGCAACCCTACTGGGGATGAGCTGTAGGCAAACCTGTTGGGGAGGAACTACAAGTACCTCCGGAGGAACTGTCTTGGCTAAGGGAATCAGAAGTGAACCCTTCATCAACACGTGCCATGTTGGGGATGAAAAGGGATACAAACCCTTCACCAACTGCTCTATGTCACTACTGCTGAGGAGATAAACATCTGGAAAGATAGCTCTATAGGGAATACATGCTTACTCCGCTGGAGACTTCTACTCATACTGGGGAAAGACAAACTTCCTCTTGAATAGATAGCATATCAACTTTTATCAATCTATAAGGGATTTTAGGTCAGTTCACACAAGGGATGACAACCATATAATTGATAAAACACAAATGCTAGAATCAGACTCTCTGGGGAGTTGAGGATGTTTTGTTTTTTCTGCGCTCGCTGGAGGAGTCAACCTGAAAGATGATGAAAAGGATATAAACATGCCAGAATATGAACAAATGTCTTACCCTTTGGGAGATCATACTATCCTTGGGAGAGCACTAAAGACATTCCATTTATCCTTTCAGTCATTGTGAATGTTCACCTTGTTTAAAAATAGTTTTATAAAAAACTTTATTCGTTTAAAACAAAGATATTTATCATTTAAAACATGCAAACATTTGTTAAATAGAAACAAATAAGAGTGCAAAGAATTGGATAAAGGCTCAAATTTATTTGATAGAATGGTAGTCCGCAAATGGAGAGACTCCATGGATCTTTACAAATTTGAAATTGGTGATATATATTGGAAAAAGGCTACATTGAACATAATGACCATTTCTCCACCAACTCTGAATCCAATGTATTTGAAGCTTCAATTGACGATGACTGGGCAAGAATCTTTGACAGATGATAGCTATAGAACAAAGTCTTGTCAGGATGCAGTTACTTGCCGAATCCCTAATTTTTGTCTAGATTGTCCCAGGGTGAGGTACTCAATCTAGCGGGATATATATTCATTTTTTTCATGTCTCTAACTTTTGTCTGGACCGCCCTTTCGGGTTTTCAATCCACCGAGACGCTCATTTTTGCCTAAGTCGCCCTTTCAGGTTTTCAACTTAGCGAGCTATTCTGTTTTTATTTTTAGGCGAAGTGTTTCTTGACTGCATCTGAATTCACAGGACGAGTGAAATCCTCCCCATCCATAGTTGTAAACAACAAAGCACCGCCTGAAAAGGCTCTCTTAACAACATATGGACCTTAATAGTTTGGAGTCCACTTGCCCCTGGAATCAGGCGCGAAAGACAAAAATTTCTTGAGCACGAGGTCACCTTCTCGGAACACACGAGGCTTGACCTTCTTATCAAAGGCTTTCTTCATCCTTTGCTGATATAACTGACCATGGCACATGGCAGTTAATCTCTTCTCTTCAATCAAGTTCAACTGGTCATAACGGCGCTGAACCCATTCAGCCTCCGTCAACTTGGCTTCCATCAAGACTCTCATTGATGGAATCTCTACCTCCACGGGGAGCACAGCCTCCATGCCATATACAAGAGAGAAAGGGGTTGCCCCTGTTGAAGTGCGGATAGATGTACGATAACCATGTAAAGCAAATGGCAGCATCTCATGCCAATCTTTGTACGTAACAACCATCTTTTGGATAATCTTCTTGATGTTCTTGTTAGCAGCTTCAACAACCCCATTCATCTTGGGTCTATAGGGAGAAGAATTATGATGTGCAATATTGAACTCGCTACACAGCTCTGCCATCATCTTATTGTTCAAGTTAGATCCATTATCAGTAATGATCTTGTCTGGCACACCATATCGGCATATATGTTTATTCTTGATAAACTTCACAACCATCTGCCTGGTCACATTCGCATACGATGTTGCTTCAACCCACTTGGTGAAGTAATCAATTGCTATGAGAATAAAACGGTGACCGTTTGACGCCTTTGGCTCTATCATGTCAATCATGTCAATTCCCCACATGGAGAAAGGCCATGGTGAGGAAATTGTTGGTGTAAGCCCTAGAGGCCAATACTTTTGGTACTTGTATCGAATTATTTATTAATAATAAAAGGTTTTTTCTTTATTATGTTTGTTTAATAAAGTCCCTAGAATAGCTAGTCCGTTTAATGTATCAAGTATGACTTAATCATGAGATCACATTAAACATAAGGACACTATTCTTAAAGTATCCGTAGTCAAGCTTCATTGTGAAATGGATAACATTAAAGCATGAAGACTATTATGTTTATAGACTGATGATCACATCTCATGGATCATGGATAAGGAGTTATCAAGTCTTAAGCATAGGTATGAATATTAAGAGTAATATTTATACCGGATTGACCCGCTATGAGAATACTATATAGAATGTTATGCAAAGTGTCATAAGTTATTCTCATGGTGATAATGGTGTATACCACTCTTCGACCTGAAACCACTATGGACCTTAGATGTAGAGTCGAGTGCTTTATTGTTGATCAAACATTGTCCGTAACTGGATGACCATAAAGACAGTTGATGGGTACCCCACGAAGCATTCTAAGGGACATGAGTGACCTAGATGGAATTTGCCCATCCTGCATAACGGGATAAATGTCTATGGGCCCAATATTAAACTGGACAAAGATGACACGGTTTATGCCTTGTGTTCAATAGACATAAGGGCAAAAGGGTAATTATACACATAATTATTATCACAAAAGGATTTGTCAGATTACATGACACTTTCGTGTCTTGGGTAGCAGTTATGTGTTGCTAGATACCGCTCACTGTTTGTTATGTTAAATACATGATTTAATATAATTGCCATTGCCGCGAAAACCTATAGGGTCACACACAAAGGACGGATTGATGAGAGATAGAGTAATTAAGGAATATTGTAATGTACGGTGCCCTTAAGTGAATTATAAAACATCGTAAGGTACGGTGTACTTAAGTAGAATACGAAATATGGTAAAGTACCACGAGCTTAAGTGATTTTGGCATATTATAAGATATGGGCCATATACACTTGAGTGGGCTTTTTAGCTTGCAGCCCACATAAGTGGTTCTATAAATAGAACCCTTGTGTAGAAGCATTGTCACTCTCTTGTAATTTCGTTTCTCTCTCTCTCTCTCTCTCTCTCTCTCTCTCTCTCTCTCACACACTCAAAGCCTTCATTCGTAGCAGCTAGCACTGAGATTGAAGGAATCCGTTCGTGTGGACTGAGTAGAGGCGTTGTCATCGTTCAACGTTCGTGATCGCCACAAGAGGTAACGATTCTATCACTGATCATGCCCATTCGTAAGGATCATTAAAGGGGAATTTTTTAAATTCCGCTGCGTTTTGGATCGCAATTCTCCTTCATTGGTATCAGAGCCACTTACGAAACCATGAATCTGATAACTGTTTATTTTCTATATTTATACAATTAAAGACAAAATGAATCAAAGAATAAACGAGTAATTAAATCGAGATCGATCAAGTTATATATATGATATAAGTAATCCTGATACAAAATACGGTATATATGATATATTGTTTCTGTTTCATTTATTCAAACACTTAATGGTTGTTTTCCTTTGAGCGATCAATGGTCGTTTGCTTCTTGATCCGACATTAGTATGGTGAAGCAATGACGTGTTGATCAATCATACTGAATCAACAATCGAGATGTGTTTGACGGTCTAAAATTGGTGCATTAGGGTTAGTGACGGCACAAGGGTTGGGTTGTCAAAGAGTTATGCATTAGGGTTGTGACTGCACAAGAGTTGTGCTTTCTAACAGATTTTCAAACAATGTTAACCGGTTAACGCATTTGGTTAACCGGTTAACGCAAGATGGAATACTGTTTTCTAACAGATTTTCAAACAGTGTTAACCGGTTAACGCATTTGGTTAACCGGTTAACGCAAGACGGAATACAGTTTTCTAAGAGATTTTCAAATAGTGTTAACCGGTTAACGTATTTGGTTAACCTGTTAACGCAAGACGGAATGCAATTTTCTAACAGTTTTTCAATAGTGTTAACCGGTTAACTCTGTGTAGTGTGATCGATCGTCGAAATTTAATTTGGTTTTAATTAATTAAAATAATTAAAATTAATAATAATAATGTGTTTATTATTATTGTCTTGTGGTGATCGGTTATGGCCTTAGTTTTCCTTTATTTTGATTTGGGTTTTAAAATACGACCTGCGTGTCGTGCCTCTCTTTTAATCTCTCAATGTAACTTCTTTTCTCATCTCACTCCCTCGTATGTAAAACGAGTTTCTTTTATGTAATGTAATGATATGAAGAAAGCAAAGAAGTCAATGCCAAAGGAGGACAACCTTAAAGATCTTGCTTGGAGAAGCTTAGATCGTTATTAGGTTAGCTTAGGTTCTCTCATTGGCTTGGGGGAGCAATTGCGCTAGGGGCCATAACTGTTTCATTATGTATGTATGTATGTTGATGCATGTGAATGTATGTTGATGCATGTGAGAGACGATTTATATGATAAATAAGCCGGTGAGATCAGAATAATTGCAAATTCCCTTAAATTAAATATTAAGTTTATACTTTCCAAGTTTTAACACTCATCAAGACTAGTATCGGATAATGTAGGTTTCGCCTACGCGAGGTGCATGTTCTATATTAGTAAGGTGCGATGGGATAATTGTAATATCCAATTGTTAAAACAATGCGTCAAACTTAACTAAACGAATTATAATAAGATTATATATGTTTAGAAGCAAGAGTTAGAAATTATCCATGTGATGGATTGGAATAAGGAGTTATTCACCCAACTAAAATATTCGAGAGTTGTATTAGATACAATTGGAAGGAGTTCCTACCTAAATAACCTAGTTTTGTGTAATCCGCCTACGTGGACTTAAAACGAAGTGATATATGGATCTCGTCCCACTAGAAAATCTTCCAACGGGATTTTCCGAATCAAATGGTGAGGGTCATTTGTTTTGAGTAAAATAGTGGGAGCATATTTAATTAAAGGCCTAATTAAATATGTTATTGATACTTATATTTTCATTAATTCTTATGTAGATAACCATGACAACAAACACCTCTAACAACATCTTGCGATCAATCCTTGACAAGGAAAAATTGTCTGGGACAAAATTTCTGGGTTGGCACCGAGACCTGAGGATTGTCCTCAAACATGATAAAAAGTTGTATGTCTTGGAGAAACCTGTTCCTGAAGAGGAACCTCCTAGTTCTGCACCTAAGGCAGAAAGAGATGCTTATAAGAAGCATGTCGATGATGCCAATGAAACTGCTTGTCTCATGCTAGCTACCATGAACTCAGAATTGCAAAAGCAACACGAGAACATGGCAGCGTTCGATATGATCGAACACCTTAAAATGCTCTATCAAGAGCAAGCAAGGCATGAAAGGTTTGAAGTTTCAAAAGCCCTTTTTCAAGGCAAGTTAGCTGAGGGAGCCCCTGTAGGTCCCCATGTGCTCAAGATGATTGGGTATGTGGAAAACCTTGAAAGGTTGGGTTTTCCCCTCGGAAAGGAACTTGCGACTGATTTGATCTTGCAATCATTCCCAGATAGATTCAGTCAATTTGTCCTGAATTTCAATATAAATCATATGGACAAATCTCTTCCTGAACTGCTAGCCATGTTAAGAACTGCTGAGCAGAATCTGAAGTCGAAAGGGAAGTCCATTCTGATGATCGGAAATGGAAAGAGACAGAACAAAAGGCCAACCAAGCAGGGTGACAAAGGGAAAGGCAAGGAAGTTGCCAAACCCAAACCCACTGTTGCTGCTTTGAAGCCTAGTGGAGGCATAGCAAAAGAAGGCACCTGCTTCCATTGCGGTAAGACCGGACACTGGAAAAGAAACTGCCCAAAGTACCTGGAAGATAAGAAGAATGGAGTAGAGACTTCAACTTCAGGTATTTTTGTTATTGAAATTAATTTATCTACTTCTGCATCATGGGTATTAGATACTGGATGCGGTTCTCACATTTGTACCAATGTGCAGGGACTAAAAAGGAGTAGAGATTTGGCAAAAGGTGAAGTCGATCTACGAGTTGGCAATGGAGCAAAGGTTGCTGCTTTAGCCGAAGGAACTTATGTATTGACTTTACCTAGTGGTTTAATAATTCAGTTAGAGAACTATTATTATGTACCTGCAATTAGCAGGAATATTATTTCCGTTTCTTGTTTGGACAAGTTTGGTTTTTCGTTTATAGTAAAGAACAATTGTTGCTCAATTTATTTGAATGATATATTCTATGCTACTGCACAAATGAACAATGGACTATATTCCCTTGATCTTGAAATGCCTATTTATAACATTAATACTAAAAGGATGAAACCTAATGAGTTAAATCCAACTTACCTTTGGCATTGTCGATTAGGCCACATAAATGAGAAACGCATTTCCAAACTCCATAAAGATGGACTCTTGGACTCTTTTGATTATGAATCATATGAGACATGCAGATCTTGTTTAATTGGAAAGATGACAAAGTCTCCATTCACAGGAAAAGGTGAAAGAGCTAATGATCTTTTGGCCCTCATACATACTGATGTATGTGGACCACTGAACATACCAGCCAGAGGAGGTTTTTAGTACTTCATCACATTTACTGATGATTTCAGTAGATATGGTTATGTGTATTTCACGAAACACAAATCAGAGTCCTTTGAAAAGTTCAAGGAATTCAAGAATGAAGTACAAAACCAACTAGGTAAGAATATTAAAACTCTTCGATCAGATCGAGGTGGTGAGTATTTAAGCCTAGAGTTTGATGACCATTTGAAAGAGTGTGGGATCCTATCCCAACTCACTCCTTCTGGAACACCCCAATGGAATGGTGTATCTGAGAGAAGAAATCGAACCCTGTTAGACATGGTCCGATCCAGGATGAGTCACGCCAATCTTCCAAACTCCTTTTGGGGACATGCACTATTGACAGCAGCTTACACACTTAACCGTGTTCCATCCAAAAAGGTTGAGAAGACACCATATGAGATATGGAGTGGTAAGAAACCACATATGTCTTACATGAAGATTTGGGGTTGCGAAGTTTATGTGAAACGAAAAATTTCAACTAAGCTTGAGCCCAAATCTGACAAATGCTTATTTGTAGGGTATCCTAAAGAAACAAGAGGATATTACTTCTACAATCCTTCTGAGGGCAAAGTGTTTGTCGCTCGAACTGGAGTTTTCCTAGAAAAGGATTTTATTTCCAAAGGAATCAGTGGGAGGAAAGTAGAGCTTGAAGAAATTCAAGAATCACAAAGCATCGATACAGCTATGGAGGAATTAGAGCAGGAAACACAAGTAGTTGTGGAAGAGCAACCTACTCAAGTAGAACAAGACCAACGTAGGTCAAGCAGGACACGTCACCTACCTGAGAGATATGGATATCTCATAACAGATAAGGTGATGTATTACTCATGGATCGAGATGAGTCTGTGACCTACCAAGAGGCCATAACTGGTCCCAAGTATGAGAAGTGGCTAGAAGCCATGAAATCTGAAATGGATTCCATGTACACAAACCAAGTTTGGACCTTGGTAGAGCCTCCTGTAGGAGTTAACCCTATAGGATGCAAGTGGGTCTTCAAAAAGAAGACCGACATGGATGGTAAGGTACATACCTATAAGGCAAGATTGGTTGCAAAAGGATATAAACAAATTCATGGGGTTGACTATGATGAAACCTTTTCACCAGTTGCAATGCTTAATCTGTTTGGATTTTACTTGCTATCGCTGCATATCATGATTATGAAATATGGCAGATGGATGTCATAACTGCTTTCCTTAATGGGAATCTTCTTAAGGATGTGTACATGACACAACCTGAAGGATTTGACATACCAGAAGAAGCCCAAAAGATATGTAAGTTACAAAGATCAATCTATGGATTGAAGCAAGCTTCCAGAAGCTGGAATCTTCGTTTTGATGAAACGGTAAAACAATATGGAT
The DNA here is from genome assembly GCF_024323335.1 of Lathyrus oleraceus. Classification (NCBI taxonomy): domain Eukaryota; kingdom Viridiplantae; phylum Streptophyta; class Magnoliopsida; order Fabales; family Fabaceae; genus Lathyrus; species Lathyrus oleraceus. The sequence continues at coordinate 432,475,245 of NC_066584.1, forward strand.
TCATCAAGAACAAAGATGAGCCTTGTGTCTACAAGAAGGTTAGTGGGAGCATGATCGTTTTCCTGGTATTATACGTAGATGACATATTACTCATTGGAAACGATGTCCTTACCCTGCAATAAGTAAAGTCTTGGTTGGGGAAATGCTTTTCTATGAAGGACCTAGGTGAAGCAGCCTATATATTAGGAATCAGAATCTATAGAGATAGAAAAAAGTTTAAAGCAAGATACAATTGCTGATTCTACAACCGAGGCCGAGTATATTGCTGCCTCAAGTGCAGCAAAGGAAGCTGTTTGAATCAAAAAGTTCATTAGTGAACTTGACATAGTTCCTAGCATTGTGGATCCCATTGGTCTCTATTGTGATAACAATGGTGCTATCGCACAAGTTAAGGAGCCTAGATCTCACCAACGATCCAAACACATACTTAGGCGTTATCACCTCATTCGAGAGATAATAGATAGAGGAGATGTGAAAATATGCAGAGTACCTACACTTGACAATATTGCTGACCCACTGACAAAGCCTCTTGCGCAGCAGAAGCATGATGGCCATACTAGATCTATGGGCATTAGGGGTATGCCTGATTGGCTCTAGTGCTAGTGGGAGATTGTTGGTGTAAGCCCTAGAGGCCAATACTTTTAGTACTTGTATCGAATTATTTATTAATAATAAAGGGCTTTTTCTTTATTATGTTTGTTTAATAAAGTCCCTAGAATAGCTAGTCCGTCTAATGTATCAAGTATGACTTAATCATGAGATCACATTAAACATAACGACATTATTCTTAAAGTATCCGTAGTCAAGCTTCATTGTGAAATGGGATAACATTAAAGCATGAAGACTATTATGTTTATAGACTGATGATCACATCTCATGGATCATGGATAAAGAGTTATCAAGTCTTAAGTATAGGTATGAATATTAAGAGTAATATTTATACCGGATTGACCCGCTATGAGAATACTATATAGAATGTTATGCAAAGTGTCATAAGTTATTCTCATGGTGATAGTGGTGTATATCACTCTTCGACCTAAAACCACTATGGACCCTAGATGTAGAGTCGAGTGCTTTATTGCAGATCAAACATTGTCCGTAACTGGATGACCATAAAGACAGTTGATGGTACCCCACGAAGCATGCTAAGGGACATGAGTGACCTAGATAGAATTTGCCCATCCTGCGTAACGGGATAAATGTCTATGGGCCCAATATTGAACTGGACAAGGATGACACGGTCTATGCCTTGTGTTCAATATAGACATAAGGGGAAAAGGGTAATTATACACATAATTATTATCACAGAAGGATTTGTCAGATCATATGACATTTTCGTGTCTTGGGTAGTAGTGATGTGTTGCTAGATACCGCTCACTGTTTATTATGTTAAATGCATGATTTAATATAATTGCCAACCCCGCGAAAACCTATAGGGTCACACACAAAGGACGGATTGATGAGAGATAGAGTAATTAAGGAATACCGTAATGTACGGTGCCCTTAAGTGAATTATAAAACATCGTAAGGTACGGTGTACTTAAGTAGAATACGAAATATGGTAAAGTACCACGAGCTTAAGTGATTTTGGCATATTATAAGATACGGGCCATATACACTTGAGTGGGCTTTTTGGCTTGCAGCCCACACAAGTGGTTCTATAAATAGAACCCGTGTGTAGAAGCATTGTCACTCTCTTGTAATTTCGTTTCTCTCTCTCTCTCTCACTCAAAGCCTTCATTCGTAGCAGCTAGCACTGAGATTGAAGGAATCCGTTCGTGTGGACTGAGTAGAGGCGTTGTCATCGTTCAACGTTCGTGATCGCCATAAGAGGTAACGATTCTATCACTGATCATGCCCATTCGTAAGGATCTTAAAGGGGAAATTTTTAAATTCAACTGCGTTTTGGATCGTAATTCTCCTTCAGAAATAACATTCAGAAGTGTCGGGGGAATATGAATCTTATCCGCATAAATCTGACACTTGTGGCATTTCTTCACATATTTGCAGCAGTCAGACTCCATTGTCAGCCAATAGTAGCCTGCTCTCAACATATTCTTTGCCATGGCATGTCCATTGGAATGAGTACCAAATGAACCCTCATGGACTTCAGTCATCAATAGGTCTGCTTCGTGTCTATCCACGCATCTGAGCAAACCCATGTCAAAATTCCTCTTATAAAGTACATCACCATTAAGGTAGAAACTGCCAGATAATCTCCTCAAAGTCTTTCTGTCTTTAACAGATACCCCAGGCGGGTAAGTCTGACTCTGGAGAAAACACTTGATATCATAATACCATGGCTTATCATCTTTCACTTCTTCAACTGCAAACACATGAGCTGGTCTGTCCAAGTGCATCACAGTGATGTTGGGAACTTCATTCCAATGCTTGGCAACAATCATTGAAGCAAGCGTAGCAAGAGCATCTGCCATCCGATTCTCATCTCGAGGAATATGATGGAAGTCAACCTCAGTAAAGAAAGTTGAAATCCTTCTTGCATAATCTCTATATGGGATGAGTCCAGGCTGATTCATCTCCTATTCACCCTTAATTTGATTAACAACAAGGGCCGAATCGCCATAAACATCAAGATGTTTGACCCTAAGATCAATACACTCTTCCAAACCCATAATACAGGCCTCATACTCCGCCATATTATTCGTGCATTTGAAAGTTAGCCTTGTCGTAAAAGGAAAATGGGTGCCCTGAGGAGTAATAATCACTTCCCCAATACCATTTCCATACTGATTAACAGCGCCATCGAATACCATACCCCATCGGGAACCAGGCTCTGGCCCTTCATCGAGCGTAGGCTCATCGCAATCTTTCATCTTCAAATACAGAATCTCCTCATCTAGGAAGTCATACTGAACAGACTGATAATCTTCAATTGGTTGATGTGCCAAGTGGTCAGCCAAGATACTATCTTTAATAGCTTTCTGAGCTCGATACTCGATATCATACTCAGACAACAACATCTGCCAATGGGCAATCCTCCCAGTTAAAGTAGGCTTCTCAAAGATATACTTGATTGGATCCATTTTAGATATTAACCAAGTCGTATGATTTAACATATACTTGCGTAAACGCTTCGCGGCCCAAGCCAAAGCACAACATGTTTTCTCAAGCATTGAGTACCGAGACTCACAATCGGTGAACTTCTTACTTAAGTAGTATGTTGCATACTTTTTCTTCCCTGATTCATCTTGCTGACCCAATACACAACCCATGGAATCATTAAGCACTGTCAAGTACATAGCTAAGGGTCTTCCTTCAACAGGCGGAGACAGAATCAGAGGTTTCGACAAATATTATTTGATACTGTCAAAAGCTTTTTGGCAATCCTCGGTCCAATCATGACGCTGATCTTTCCGGAGGAGCTTGAATATAGGCGCACATGTGGCAGTCATGTGGGATAGAAATCTCGAAATGTAATTCAAGCGGCCTAGAAAACCTCGGACTTGCTTCTCAGTTTTGGGCACAGGCATCTCCTGTATTGCTTTGACCTTGGCAGGGTCAACTTCAATACCTCTTTCACTGATAATAAAGCCCAATAACTTGCCAGAATGGACTCCAAATGCACACTTGTTCGGATTCGAGCTGAGTTTGTACTTCCTCAAACGCCGGAAAAGCTTCAACAAGTGCTCTACATGTTCAACTTCCATTTTCGACTTCGCAATCATATCATCAACATACACCTCGATCTCTTTGTGCATCATATCATGAAACAAGGTAGTCATAGCTCGTTGATACGTGGCTCCGACGTTCTTCAAACCAAAGGGAATCACTCGATAACAGAATGTTCCCTAAGGTGTGATGAATGTTGTCTTCTCCATATCCTCGGGTGCCATTTTAATCTGGTTCTAACCGGAAAATCCGTCCATAAATGAGAAGACATTGAATTTAGTTGTATTGTCTACCAACATATCAATGTGTGGTAGAGAAAAATCATCTTTCGGACTAGCTTTATTCAAGTCTCTATAGTCCACACACATTCAGACTTTTCCATCTTTCTTAGGCACATGCACAATATTGGCCACCCATTGAGGATATGTAGAAGTCACCAGAAACCCCACATCAATTTGCTTATGAACTTCTTCTTTAATCTTCACTGCCATATCAAAATGAGTTCTTCTGAGCTTCTGCTTCACAGGAACACACTCAGGCTGCAATGGCAAGAAATGTTGCACAATATCAGTATCTAGACTAGGCATGTCTTCATACGACCAGGCAAAGACGTCGGCATATTCTCGTAGCAACTCAATCAACCCCTTCTTAACATACTCTTCAAGGAGTGCCCCAATCTTCACTTCACGAATGCAGTCTTCAGACCCCAAGTTGACTGTTTCTAGATTCTCGAGATGCGGTTGAATGATCTTCTCCTCGTGCTCAAGCAGACGGGTAATCTCATAAGGAATCTCTTCAACATCATCTTCTTCTGCCTTAAGTACCGGGAACTCAAAGTTGGGAGATGGTGTTGGATCATTATGTTCAATGGGTTTGATCAACCTACATAATGATTTTGAGTATAAAAGAGATTTCAGAATTCAAACAAGGCAAATCATTATGCAGATGAAAAGATTGATTTTATTCTCTTTTTAGGGTTTTATGGTGATCACCAATTTCATGCAAAAAGCAAAAAGGGCAAATAATTTGAAAAAACAAACATTTAACATGTGATTATTGAATTAATATCATTGTATTAATCAAATATGTGCCAACAATGTCATCACTTCTCCTTTTGGCATGGGAGAAGGGTTTTCGAATAAAATGAACACATTACATGGACTTATGGATAACTGTTGGAACATCAACAACGACCCAATTATTGCAGATTCCGCCCGGAATGACAAAGTTGCCAAGGTCTTCCTCTTCATCATCTTCAACAATGGCTGCAGCTTCCTGATCTTCAACTATGTGGATGAAACCTCCACTCTGGAACAGCCCACGCTCATTGGAAATACCTGAAGAATACCCTATGCCAACCCAGGATTTGTTATCTTCCAATTTGATCATTTGTCCTAAACCAGTAGTTGCGCCATGCTCAATGGCCAACTTCGCATCATTGTAGGAGACAAATGAAGAAAGTCCTTTCCTTGAAGGCTCAACAATAGATAAGGCTTGGAACGGCATCCCAACCTCATCCTCGGCATCAATATAGGAAAAGGAAGATAAGTGACTGACCAAGAGAGCCTTCTCTCCCCCTATCACCACCAACTTCTTGTTTTTCACAAACTTCAACTTCTGGTGTAGGGTGGATGTCACAGCGCCTGCCTCGTGAATCCCTGGTCTGCCAAGCAAACAGTTGTAAGAGAATGAATATCCATGACCTGGAAAGTGATCTGGAAATCACTAGGTCCGATCTTGATCGGGAGTTCTACTTCGCCGATCATAGTTTTCCGCGATCCATCAAACGCTTTAACAACCACTCCACTCTGCCTCATGGGAGGCCCCTGGTAACAAAGTTTAGCCAAAGTGGATTTCGGAAACATATTAAGCGATGATCTTGTGTCCACCAACACATTAGATAAGGCATCATCTTTACAGTTCATAGAAATTTGTATTGTGGTCTTTTCCCTCCTCGGGAAGATCAGCATCACAAAAGCTCAAATTGTTGCAAGCGGTTATGTTTGCAACTATGTTGTCAAACTGTTCAATTGTGACATTGTGGTCCACGTATGCCATGTCAAACACCCTCTGCAAAGCTTCGCGGTGTGGCTCAGAATTCATCAGCAAAGATAAGACAGATATCTTTGATGGAGTTTGTAGCAGCTGATCAACAACGTTGTATTCACTCCTTTTGATGAGCCTCAACATCTCATCATCGTCCTCTCTCAAAGTTCCAGACTGGCCAACCAGGACAGGAGTGTATTTATTTTGAACAACAACAGGGTCAACACCCTTCACAGCAGGATTAGAAGAAGAAGTTCTGATCGGAAAAATAGCAAGTGTACTATTTTTACCGATGTAGTAATAAGGAGTTTTATTTCCAAGTATCGATCTCAGGGATTGCGTAGGAAATACTTATTTTACTTTGATTCTATCAGAACAAAAAGAGAATGGTTTGGTTGTTTTGGGAATTTTAACAATAAACACAAAAGACAGTAAAATATACTTGATTAAGATAAAACATGCTAGGGTGAGTGGTTGATTTAACCAGTTATGAATTTAGTCAAGATTTCCTTAATACACATGAAACAGTCAATTACCTAACCTCAGAATGTTCTTCCGTAAGTCCTTAAAGAAGAAACTATTAAACTACCAATTCTTATCAAATGTCCATTCAATAAATCCTTGGTTTTAATCATAAACAATATCGAGGTTTTCGGTGATTTACAAAAGTTACTAGTCCTAGATGATGCAATTATAAACCCAATTGTGTGAAAACCCTAACAATCACAATCCTGTTATTGATAGTCATAGATCAAATTGTATTTGTCTGATACAAAAGCATAATAACATCACACAATTGAATTGAAATATGTAACATGGTAATAAGGAAATCATTTGTTCAAATTCATAACATACGATCAAATCAGGACCACCCCCTTAACATAGGGGGTTTAGCCTCTCATAGTATTCAACTAAATCATAGTGTGAAAATTAAACATTACAAAGAACTAGGAGATTTTGATCTTCAATGGTCGATGCCCTTGAATCTCGCCATCTTCAAATCCTCCGTAGTAGCTATCTTTTCTGTGCAGTATTTTCTTTCGTACGTCAAAAAGTGTCCTCTCCTCTCTCTCCCAAGTCTTCTAATAGTTTCAGATGGATTTTTCCCAAGCAAAAATTCCAAACTACCCTGAATGAGCAGAATAGATCCACATGACAAAAATTGAAGTTTCTTAGCCGCGCCCATCAACACGGGCATTGTGGATTCACACGGGTGCCCGTGTGTGCTCTCCAATATGAGTATTTTTAGAGCAAGCTACAGAGGCATCAACACAGGCCGTGTGGATTCACACGGGTACCCGTGTTAACCCTCTGTTTTTCCTCTCCAAGCTTTCTTTTCCTGACAAATAACACGGGCCGTGTTGTTGCACACGGGGGCCCGTGTTGACCTGCTGTATCTTCATATTTTGCCTTTCTGAGCATCCATAACTCCACTATTAGTTCTTTTAAACCTGTGCAACGACCTGTAACAATAACACTACCAAATCGAAGCATAAAAGAGACTTTTTGACATAAACATGTAATAAAATGAAATGCGATAACAAACTAACAAAACATGATAAATGACTATGAAACAACTATAAACAAACACAAATCTTACCAAAGTGATGAAAATATGTCGGATTAAAGGTGGGAATTCAATGGAAATGGTGACCGATCAAGTCTCCATAGGACCGGCAGGATTAACAACAGTCTTCTTCAATACGTCTTCATGGGTTTTGGCGGCGTCGAGAAAACATGACCTCTACGGGTCACACCACTGACGTCAGAAATGCTCACTACGGAAGTTGAGGGCAACGACACCTCCTTTCCATCTTCTAGCATCACAACATTATACCTGTAAGGAACAACCTTGTCTGATGAATACGGTACAGGACCCGATGGCTTGATTACAAGGGCTGGTGAAACCTTCTTCTTGCTGCTATCATATTTGACAACAACAGGCTCTGAAATTCTGAATACGGGGGATATAACATCAACTTCGTCCTCGTCACGATTCTGAAGTATTTCGATCATTCCCTAATCCAGCATCTCTTGGATGTCCTTTCTAACTTGTCGGCATCCTCTTTCGTTGATAGTGCACATCTGGCACCTATCATGGTCATGCTCATAGTGGCTGTGTTCACACAACAGCTTATGCATCTCGACCAAACACTGCCTTATGTCATTGACATACAAGACTTTATATTTGCCAGGGCATCCCTGGACCATATTAACCGCAACCTTCCCATGCTCGGGCAATGGGTACTTCTTCACATTAGGACCTACATCCTCGAAAAACAATATTCCGCTTCTCACAAGGTCTTGTACCTTGGTCTTCAACGGGTAGCAATTCTCCACATCATGTCCGGGGGCACCGGAATGATATACACATTGTAGTTCTGGCTTGTACCACCACTGAGGATTGGTTGGTACAGCGGGAGGGTCTCGTGGAGTATATAATTTTATATCGATCAGAGAAGGATATAGTTCAGCGTAAGTCATTGGAATTGGATCAAAAGTGACCCTCTTCCTCTCATAGCTGCTGATGTTGGTGTTATTGTTGTTTCGAGGTTGGTAGGCCTGTTGTTACAGATGATGTTGTTGTTGATATTGTTGTTGTTGTTGATGATATTAAACTTCTCTAAAGGCAGGTGTTATATGAGCCACCTGGTGTTGGGTGACGGCAGGGCGAATATTCTTCCTCTTCACAAAGGCCCTCCTTTTAATATGGGAGGACATAACATGTGCCTCTCCCTCCTCCTTCTTAGCAAAGCTCCCATATCTCTTTGTTGAAGAGTTGTCATCCCTAGATAAACGTCCTTCACGGACCCCTTCTTCCAGTCTCATTCCCATATTCACCATTTCGGTGAAGTCCGAGGGAGCACTGGCAATCATCCTTTCATAGTAGAAAGAGCTCAAAGTCTTCAAGAAGATCTTTGTCATCTCCTTCTCTTCTAGGGGTGGCACTATCTGATTGGCCCATCTCTGGGCGTACTCTTTGAAGGTCTCTTTCTCTTTCTAGGACATCGCCCTCAATTGGTCCCTATCAGGAGCCATATCCACATTATACTTGTATTGCTTGACGAAAGCTTCGCCAAGATCATTGAAGGAGCGGATGTTCGCACTATCAAGCCCCATGTACCACCGGAGCGCATTATCAGTTTGCGTTGACATCTTGTGAGCATACATCACAAGATGGATGAGTGGGCATGTGTTTCCCTTGTATTTCTCAAAGTCAGGTACTTTGAATTTAACAGGGATCTTCACGTTGGGCACAAGGCACAACTCAACAGAACTTTTACCAAAGAGGTCCTTACCCCTCAGAGTCTTCAGTTCCTTGCGCAGCTCAAGGAATTGGTCTTTCATCCCGTCCATCTTTTCATAAACATCCGGGCCCTCAGACGGCTCGGAATGATAGATGGTGTCTTCAACTCGTGGTAAGGTGTGCACAACGGGAGGTGGCACAGAAAGGACCGGGCTAGATGCCGACAAAGAGGCGAGGGTAGGAGCAAAACCCTCGGGCACAAAGTTGGCGGGAATTCCCCAAGGGAACCCGGCTGGCATAGAAGGCGCAAACTGGGTTGTTGCAGCAAGCACAGTTGAAGAAGCTATCTCTGAAATAACCGTCCTCGCGGGAGGAGTTGTAGGAGTTGGCGACGATTGGCTCTGGGCAGCCAGCACTGACTCCATCATGGCAGTCAGCCTAGCTACCTCTTCTTTCAATTCCCGGTTCTCTTGCTCTAAGTGCTCCATTATCCTTGGCAGATTGGCCCTTGTGTTATACCGGTGCGTCAGCTTGTCTTCAAAATAAATGAAGAGCAAAGAGTTAGACCACTGAGCTGAACAAAACCTGTTTATGCATATGATGCATGCAATGTTTGTGCATATGATTTGTTGTTATTCAGAGGAACTTTATAGAGATCTATTTGCAGATTTTTGGAAATATTAATCTTTTAAAACATATATGGAATACTCATAGCAATAATATTTGGAAAAAATTTACACCAATGAAGTAGTACAGTTTTGGTAACCAAATACAATACAAGAGAAAAGGAGAATAAACATCCTATAAAGCCCTAGAAACAATCGTCCAAAGCTCTCGAGATCGGAAGATAAGCTGCACGAAGCCTCTTCACCTCTCTCTCATAAGCTGCTTCCATGTCGGCCTTCTCATTGGCGAGCCGATCGTACTTCCTCTTCCAAAACTTGTATGACTGAGGAAGAAGAGAAGTAACCACATCATCAGGCTCATCGATAACCTGATGCTCTAGACACTTTATCACTGCATCCTTATCTCTGAGCTGATGAAGAAGTTCTTCTCGCTCACGAACCCATGCACGCGACCGGTCTTCATCTCTCAACTCCTCAACTCCTTGATTAGGGAGGGTTGAAGGCCTAACCATAACCATAGGGGTAGGTCTCGGATAATCATAGGGCATGCGGTACTCAAGAGCTCTCTTCCTCACCCAAGCGGTGTAGGGTTCCAAAGCAATGTAATTCTTCGGACCAAGCTCCTTCCTTCCCTTCTTATGAATCTTGCGCCAGGCGCGGACCATTCTGCCCTTCAAATTTTGGGGATCTTTACCCTTTTGAAAGAATACACCTTCCAACAGAATGTTGTTAGGTTTATCCTTTAAGGAGAACCCAAGCTGACGGCGGGCCAAAACAGGATTGTAGTTAATTCCACCACATGTACCAAGAAGAGGCACATTGGAGAATTCACCATAAGAGTCGATAATCTGGACACCATCATACACGCGGTTATACCAAAAGATATCATCATTAGTGAGAGACATAAGTCTCGTAGACCACCGTAGACATCCCTTGTTCTCCTTGAAGGCGAGCGTCCGAGGCAAGTGCTAAATAAACCACTTGTACAACAGAGGCAGACAACACACAATGGATCCACCACCTTTTTCATTCCTTATATGCAAAGAGAAATAAGTGTCACCCAACGAGTCGGAACGGGATTAAGAGTAGAGAAAATCCTAATGGCGTTTACATCCATAAAATTGTCGATGTTAGGGAATAACATTAGCCCATAGATGAGAAGTACGAATACGGCTTCAAAGGCATCCTCACTCATGGCCTTCCCAAACAAAGTAGCTTGGGCAATGAGAAAATCAGATGGGAGACCTTGAATTCCACCTTTGGTAGTCATATGAGCAACAATGTCAGATACATCTATATGAATCATGTCAACAATCTCTTGGGAAGAAGGAACCCTCTCCAAACCAATGAACGACAACTGATCCAAGATATGTATACCCACAAGATAGGCATACTCCTCAAGTGTAGGCAACAGTTGGAAATCCGGAAAAGTGAAATACCGATACAGAGGATCGTAGAACTGCACTAACACACTCATCAGACCTTCATCCACCTGAGTAGCAAGAATGGACAGAAGCTTCCCATGGCGAGCTTTGAATTCTAAAGGCTCCAATACATAAGATGTCAAACTCCTTAACTCTTTCAAGTCGGGTTGTCGAAAACTATACTTCTTCGTATTCCTTCTTTGCTTATCCATGTCTGAAAATTTGCAAATAGACCTCATAAGTTCCTTGAAAATTTCATTGTTGATGATATGGATGTGTATGAATGCATGAATGCATGGATGCAACAATCACACTCAAGGATCGAGCAAGTCACACCACACAAAGGTCACGGGATGGCTCAAGTCATCATCAATATCAATCATCCATTTTGGTGGATCATGGTTTACACCTTATCAACACCCAAGTTCCATTGATATGGATCAACCGCGAATCAAGGGTTTGTTGTAAGTCACAAGCATGGAGTCTCGGTTAGGAACCACCCAAATGGAGTGTACTATGGTTAAACCTGACAATCATGTTTTAAAAGAGGTCCACATAGTCATCATCTCATCTTTCGGATATTATCGGATAAAACGACTACTCGTATTCCAAAAATATTCTCAAGAGAGACTCTTATGAATGTAGTATCGCGTAACAATCGTATCAAATCTTACACTTGAACGACTTTCACACTACATCCTAAAAGAGGCCAAGATGGGCTAGGTATCTAAGGTCATTGGCTTCTAAGGTTTATATTGGAAAGAGTAATGCCTAACCACGACTACTCGTGTGACATTATTGATCCCAATAATACCTCCACCAAGTGAATGGGCTTGCAACTCAACTTGCTAAGGAATAACTCCACACAAGTCCACAAGACTATCCCATTCTCCTAGCATAAGTGCACTCGAGTTCGGGTATAGAACTCATCTCACAAGAAACCACCAAGCATACAAGCAATTGATATATTAAATAAATCATACATTACAAACAATACAGTCATCCCAAATTTGCACAAAAAATATGTCACAAATAAATATAAACATACAATACAACAAGCAACAAGTAGGCTAAACCCACTAGGAAAGTTGTAGTTAGTCTCCAGCAGAGTCGCCACTTTTCTGTACCGGGGTATTCGTTACCCTATGGCTTATTGACTAAACCAAAAGTAAGCATACAATTCGAGTCGCCACCGCACTTTTATTTGTCCAAAGGAAAGGCTAAAAAGCGAACAAAAGCCAAGTAAGAAGTTTTATCAAATCAAAAACTAATAAAAATGTCAGAGATCTGGGTAAGGGGGTTGGTTATGAGATGGGAAGGTTTTAAGCACCCAAAACATCCTTAGTACTCTAAGGGAACCTCTTTTTACAAAATGTGTGTTGTAGGTTGGTATTTGTGAAAATATCTGCAAAAGATTGAGGGGATGAGAAGAGAATATACATTATATTTACAATTTTGTTGTTTGAATGGATGAACCCATTGCCTACGTACCATCACAAAGGTAGGATCAAAACCTCGTAGTTCGGGGTAAAAATCTCAAAGATTGGTGAATTGATTTGATCAAAAGCCTTAAGGTCTTTTGTTATCAAATGGAGAAAACTCAACCTAAACCAATAATCCACCATGTGAGGAGAGCTTCAACATACTAGTGAGGTTAACCCTATAATAAGTATGGAAGACTTATAGTCCAATCACTAAGGATAAGGTGAGGTTTACATCAACAACTATGGTAACTCAAACCTATGGCTAATGTTTGTGAAACGTTTTAACAAAGGTGGCCATTGGAACCACAAAATCAACTTGAAGTGAGTTATATTTACAAGTTAGATTTATTTACAAAAAGAAGTCAAAGTTGAATTAAAGTTTATTCACAATGAGTATTAATGAAAAGATTTTGAAAAGTCAAAGGCATAAGGCCTAGGTTTCTAATTTGAAACAAAGTCAAAGTTTGCACATAAAGAGTTTAGCTTGGGTTAGAGTGAGGATAAGAAGAGAAGGGCTAGTCCTAAATCATACAAAGATAAGAGAAGAGATAAAACCCTTGGAGTTCCTTTTCTTGAAATCATAAAGATGATTCAAGATGCTTTTTTCCTTTGGACTTAGCAATCACTCAAGCAATCAAACAAATATTTAGATTTAAGCAACTAGGATCTCCATTTGGCTTGTCTCTCTTAACTTGGCTACTCATGACAATGGTCCTCCTTACTATCTCAAGATGGAATCCCTATCACACAAGAGCAAACATCAAAAAGTTCATAACACAATAAGAGGAATGGACAAAGAATGAGTTTTAGAAAGGAAGTTCTTTGAAGTCAACTTTTTCAATTTAGCATTCTAAAGGCATGAGGCCTAGCTGCTCTTCAAAAAATTTAGCATTCTAAAGGCATGGGGCCTAGTTGCTCTTGAACTCCTTTAAGCATAGGTAACGTCCTAATTCTAAGTCCTTTCTCCTTTTTGCATTGGGTCACACAATTAAAGACAAAACAAACACAAAGCAACAATATATTTATATACAATAATGAGATCAAATGAGCAAAAGGAAAATGACATAAACATAAAATATGTGCTCAAGTGAGCAAAGGGAAAAGCAATATGAACAAATGAGCAAGAAAGTAAATTGCATTAAAATAAATTGTAAAAAATTAAATGCTTGAATTAAAGTTAGTAGTTAGTAGTTATGTTAGTCTGTCATAAGACAATTTAGCGTTATGTTAAGCAATCATAAGTGGACTAATGTAGTAGTCACACCTATCTGAGGCCGGTCAATAAAACTATAGGCAAATAAACACAAGTTAGAGATCATGACTAGTAAGCCAAGCTCCTACAACTTGCCATACCAAATGAAAAGAGGAAGGCCTTGTATGGACTTTAGGTTTTTTGCTTGACCAAGAAGCAACCTATCTTGGACACAAAGCAACTCACTTGATCTTGGATCAAGTTGAGTTTGATTTGGATCAAAGAAGGTTAAGCCTCTCCTATGTCAAGACTAACCATAAAACATTAACTCATTGGCCAAAAATAAAAAGAAATGAAGATGAAAATGAAAATGAAATGGAAAGATAATTCAAATGTCAAACACAATTGGTCAAAAGTGAATCAAATCATCATCAACCAATTCTAAACAGAAGATAAATGAAGATTAGAGGTCAACAAGTCAAACATATTTTTTTGGTATTTTTGGAATCAAAATAAATGCAAAATTAAAATGGACAAAATATGGTCAAACCTCAAATTCAATTCAAATCAACTTAAACAAGTCCAATTAAATTCTCATAGGTCTAACATGGTCAAACAAGGTTTGACAAAAAATTTCAACAATTTTTGAAATCAGAAACTATTTTAAAACAAATAAAATCAATAAAAATAACACAATTCGAATTAAAATCTCAAATAAATCTTAAATCAATTAAAAAATTGATGAGACTATTTTTCATTGACTTATCATGATCCATATGTGTTAAGAAAATATTTTAGGATTTTTCAGATATCAAAAAGTATTTAAAATGAATTAAAAACTACTAAAAACGAAATAATTCACAAAAAATATTAAATGAAGTCACAAAAATAATTAAAAATCAGAATATGAAACTAGATTTTTCAAGAAAATTTTTGGTGTTGGTCTCATATTTTTGTGACTTCAAATAAAATATTTATAAATTTTTGAAAATAAAAGGAATTAATGAAATTAAAACAGAAATAAGAAAATAGCAAAAATCAACGCCCATTGGATCCGTCTCATTAATTGACGTGGCAACATCACACGGTCCAGAGGCGCTGATGCACGATGCTCCTTGGTCAAGCGCGCAACATAGGTATTTAAAATAAGTCAGCCAAATGAAGGGATACGATTATAACATTTAAATGAGATCCAAAGGCTCAGATGCATCCACGTGGGGATGGTGGTGGAAACCACCATCTTCTCCGGCCAAAGAACCAACTCCGGCCACCACGCGCAGGTTTTTAAAACTTAATGAAAATAAACAAGTAGGTTATCAAAATGAAGCTGGGGTGATGTACATCACCCCTGTAACCTTGGATATTCCTCAGTGTTTCTATTTAATGAGAAATCAGAGCTTGAAGATCAAGGTGCACAAACTGAAATGGAACGATTCATGAAATTAAGACCACCATTGGCCTGCCTCTTGCTCGAGGACTTCAGAAAATAGTTCAAACTCAAGCAATTCACATTGTATTTCAAGATCCAGATCAAACGAGTTTGGTGATATACCTCTGAAATGCAGCTTTGAACAACACGGTTTGCTCAAGTTCTTGATCCAATTTTGACCTGGAGATGTGATGATGATGCAAGGCTAAGGAATTAAGACTTGAAGATCAACTAAGGATGTTGGAATTCAAGCTTAAAATTGAGAAATGAAAACTGAAATTCCTTTGAGTGAGGGTGAGGTTTCAATTCAGCAGAGTTTCAAATCTCCTTCAGGTTGAATTTTGAATGAGGAAGAGCTTCTATTTATAGCTGAGCTTGATGCAGAGTGGTGATTTGCTCGTGTGCATGAAGATTGGACCTTCCATGCATGGGCCTGTACAGGCGCTTGCAAAGCCCAATGATGAATGGAAATGCATGCTGAAGTCATTTTGAAGTGAATTGGACGAGCACAAGGCCTGGCATTAGCTTTCATTTCAAGTTATAAAGTGAATTGCACAAATGGATATAAACATTCATCTCTTTGAAAGTCCCACATGGAGAATCCAAAAATGGTCATGTGAGTAATGGTTAGAAAGCTCTTGGTATAAGGAATACAAGTTATGTTGGGAAAAAATCCATTTGGAGTTTGGAAATTTATGAAAACTAGCTTTGAAGTTTGGGGTACAAAACATGTCTAGGTTCCCTTTGAAATTTTTTGCAAAAAGTGAGCAACTTCAAGCCCTTCTGTATCAATGATGCAAGCCTCAAATGGGAACACCTTCAACATCAAAGTTGTAGATCTTTTCAATATGATCAGTTTGGACTTACATTTTTCATCATTTGGATTTTTAATGAGAAAGTTATTGGCACTTGAAGTTGGACATTTTTCAAATTCAATGGTTTTGGTCCAAAGTGACCTATAATGTTTTGTATTATCACATGTATTTCTTTTAGGATTATGAAATTTTGTCCAACATAACATTTTAAGTAGCCATATTAATCTTTCCAATTCAATTTGTCTCACCTCAAAATCATAATAAATAAAGAAGTTAGGTCTTTCGGAAGTTGACCCAAAATTAGGGTTTCAATCAAAATGACCTATAATGTTTTGACGTGAATGTTGACCTTCCATGTTTCAAATGGATTTTTGATGAACATCAAAGTTGTTCATATGGTTCTTAAGAACATGTTTTCTCTTGGGGTCATCTTCATTTGACAAACACATCACAAGTTGTGTCTTAGTGATCCTCAGCTTAGTTAGATGACTTGATTGGTCAACCTCTCAAGGCCAAACTTCAAATCTTGATGAATAAATGATTGAGGATACTCACATAGGCTCATATATGCATAAAATAGTGAATGAAAGAACTTCCCTTGATTAAATTTGATCATAGGTTGAGGTTGCTTCTTGAGCAAGGCACAATCAATGCACAGTTGAATTAGGGTTTCCTTGGGAAACAATCCTCAAGCCCTTTGGGTTATCTTGATCAAATTGGAAAATTGAGATACTTGGGAGACATATATTATGATTAGGAAATTTTTCGACCATTGTCATGCTTGTTCTCATCTTCATCTAGCCACTTCATTGAGCTTATGAGCCTCCTAGGAGCATGGGAGCACATGATCACTTTAGCTTCAAAACAAAAAGAGTTAGTGACATATTTTTGTGCTTTTGGTTAGCAATCAAAATAAGAAAGGAAATAATATACAATTCAAGCATGTTTGGTGGTCTCAAACCACTCACGCAAGTCCCACCCCTAGGGTTAAGGAGCCACACATGCTATGATCCTTGAGGCAATGCATAGAGCAAATGATATGATGCCATGAGGGATGTTAGGGTCAAAATTAGGGTCTTACAGTAATTCGTACTTTTTGTTCAGGCGGTTTATCCTTGATATGTTCATCCTAACCGATGACGGATATCCTCCTCAACATTCCCAAGAAAGTTAATCCTTGATATGTTCATCTTAGCCGATGACGGATTTTCTTTCCGCTGAGTCTATCCTTGATATGTTCACTTTAACCAGTGACGGATATTCTCTCCCTTTGGTCTTTTGCCCAGTAACCAGTAGTTGTAAATCCTATTTTTTCAGCTTTTCCCCAGTAAGTTTATTCTTATCCAGTAACCGTACACTCCCTGATGGCCCTCGGCGAGTCATCCTTGATATGTTTACCCTAACCGGTAACGAATGTCCTCCCTGTCAGATTTTATTATCTCCATACCCATTAATTGGTAGTGGATAATATATTTATGCTCCTCCTGTGTTGAAAATTATTTTCTCTTCCCCAATTGAGTTGAGTGTGTATTTCATTAGTGAAATCGTTGTTCCTGCTTAGTTCGAGTATTTCAGTTCTATTCTGATTTATCTGTTTCCCCTACAAATGTTCTTTCCCCCCGGATGAGTCTTTCCATTTTCATGGAATCCCTCGTGTCCGCCCAGCAGTTTTTTTTAAGTCATAGCCTGGCCTACGCACAACCCTTTATCCCCTAGAGTCTCTGTCTCCCCAGGGAATATTCCTTACGAAATGCATTACGCTCCTGTGGACTTTCAGTCTCTCTGAATTCTTTTCCTTTGTGGCAATATTTCCCCACAAAGAGTTTATTTTTAGCATTCATGTCATATGCATCATGAGGTCTCTTAGAGACAAAAAATTGTTTCTATATGTTGTTATTTAAGCCCATTCTACTGAGTCGATATGAAGATTTTAACCTTCGCCTCCTCAGTTAGAATGTCCTTAAATAAGGGCAGCTGTAAGACCATAATTTTGACTCTAAGATCCCTCATGCTATCTCATCATATGCATTAGCATTGAGATCATACCTTGGCATCCTCCTTACCCCTCACCCATTGGGTTTCTTTTGGGAGAGATCACCAAGCACTATGTGATTGTATCATACTTTGTATTTTATCATTTACTAACCAAAATACCAAAAATATGTCTTTGAATTTGTCTAACTCTTTTGTAGGTAGGGCACATGATTACCTTTGATTTGTCAAGTTCACATCTAGGGTTTAAGACCCTCATTGCTAAGAGCTCGACCATGAAATGATCCACAATGGCTCTAGGCATCATATATGAGTTCCTATGATCTTTGCATGTTATTGTGGTCAAGAATTCTTCAAGAGTTTGGAATTGGTTTGCCTTGGAAACCCTAGTGCATTTGGGTATCTTGTGTAACTTCTTCACCAATCTTATTCAACAATTGATCAAA
This sequence comes from Lathyrus oleraceus, assembly GCF_024323335.1. Lineage (NCBI taxonomy): Eukaryota > Viridiplantae > Streptophyta > Magnoliopsida > Fabales > Fabaceae > Lathyrus > Lathyrus oleraceus. The sequence continues at coordinate 432,493,576 of NC_066584.1, forward strand.
TATTTCAAGGGATACTTAAAATTTCATCATCTTATGCATGTATGATCTCCCATGAGTCCCAAGAGTCAAGAGAATTGCAAGTTAGTAAGTTGGTTGATGGTGGTTGACCAAAGGAATTCATCTGATCAAAACGGGGGTCCCCTAGACCCTGTCTCCTACAATGTTTATCATATGAAAATGATTCTAAGAGAAACATTACTTTAAACAACATTCCAAACAACTTTCATGTTGAGGTCTAGATCTAGTTTTTCTTGGAAAGTCGTTTTTTATGGTGAAAGATTATAGGTTATTTTGTCTAAACCCTAATTCTGAGGTCAACTTCCCAAAGCCATAACTTGCTCAATTGTTTATCATATGCAATATTTCCAAGTTTCAAAATCAAATTCAATGTGTCTACTTCAACTTTTATGTTTGGAGGAAGAGCTAATTCAACTTTTATGAGCATGTGATATGAGGATACATTATAGGTCATTTTGGACCAATACCATTGAACAAGTGATTTTCCTCAACTTCAAAAATGCATAAATCATTCATATAAAATCCAATGAGGTCAAATTTTTGACCGTTTTGAAGTATTTTGAAATAGCTACAACTTTGATGAAGACACTTTTCTCATTTGAAGCTCACGTAAAAAGTTAGCCAAGGTGGAATAAGTGAACATATGGCTTGACACTTAGAAAAAAATTTGATATGTTAAAATTCCAAACTTCTACCTCAAAATTCATCATGATACGAGCTTCAAATGGAAAAGTGTTTAACATAAGAGTTGTTCCTCTTTATCTAAACTTTCCAAAGAGTGAAATTTCATCCATTTTGGACAAGGTTTAAGTGGTATGCGCATGGATTGACCATGGCATCATCATTTGGCAAGATCAAGATTTCAAACAGCTGTACACATTTGCCTTGCATTCCAATTCACTTTCACACTCATTCACACTTGATTATGGACCTAATTGAGTGACTTCATGGGCATGTACACGCCCACACAAGCATGCATCATCCATTGCCAAATTTGGAAGTTGAATTTGAAGGTGCAAATATCACATGTTGCGGCTATAAATAGAGGCCTCTATCATCATAATTAAGGACCCTTGCGCGCCAGTTTTGCTCCAATACCTCAAACCCTCACATTTGAAAGGAGAAACCTGAGAATTCTCTTTGAAAATTGAGTTTGAATTTTACTGTTTAGAGATTCAAAACTCCAGGGATCCAAAGCTTTTGTTCCATTCTAATCTACTCCTGCAAGCTTCCTGAGTGAGATCAAGCAAGAATCAAAGCAAGAGCAATCAAATCCTACAAATCATTGAAGGTATTTTCCAGATTTTTTCTTCTCTTCGATTCTCTCTCAATTCTTATCAATTCTCTTGGATCCTTGGTTGTATGAAGTCTTACCAATGTAGGCAAGAATATTTGAGTTGCTTTGAGGTCAAATCGAAGCAACTAAGATCATGTACCTCAAATTTCAACTCCATGTATCTCTCAATATACTTGGAATTAGGATGAAATGAGGTCAGATTCGTGATCAGTGCCATTTTTATTTTAAAATCATGTCCTTCTTTTTTATTTTTGTGATGGTGATTAGTGGACCAGTCCGGCCACAGTCGCCTGAGAAGATGACCGGTGCTTTACTCCGGTGATGAGTTGGATTGTCCAGAGCCACATGATCATTCCATTTTGTTTTAATCACGGACGTTAGTTTAAATACCATTTGTGTGGCACGCTGACTCGTGTACATGGTGGAACGCGCGTTTAGACCCACTTGATTTGCCACCTTAGTTAATGAGGGAGATCAAGTGGTTCACGTTTTTTCTGAATATTTGAATTTCATTTTTATTTGCTTTATTTTCATTAATTCATTATTAATTTTAATATTGATCCAAAAAATATGAGAGTTTCACCAAAAAAATTTAAATAAAATCCCCTTTCATTTTTTGAATTAAAATTATTTTTTGGATCATTATTAATATTTTTCATGATTTAATTGATTTTGTGAATATTTTTAATTTATTTTTAAAACTTTTAAGTTTCAAAAAATTATGAAATTTTTTCTCCAAGGTCCTTTGACCTTTTTTGACCTATCATAAATCTCATGGCCATTTCTTTGGTGTTTTGATGAGGTTTTAGGAAATTGACCAACCATTATTTAATTTAATGCATATTTTTATTATTTTTAATTATTTAAATGCCAAATTAATTGTGTAGAGCCATTTTAATTGACTTTGTGAGTTTGACTTGTGTTGTTGGACCTTGGTCAAGGTTGATTTGACTTTGTTAGGTTAAGATCATTGGATTTAGGGGAGTGATGGACTGTAGATTCCATCTCCCAAAATGAATGAATGATCTTAATTTGGTAAAAGTCCTTCTTTGACCAATTTGTGTTGAATCCATTCCCCCTCCCTCTTCATCTCATTCCCCTTCTTTATTCATTCATATCATGTACCTATGATATCTCTATATCCTAAGGCTAGTTGATTGCAAAATCAACATGAGTATGGATGAGATTAGGTCAACCTCTTTGCATATTCTTTTTGTGTGTGGTATGTTTCAGGAGCATAGTCCATTATACTATGTCTCTAACATGCATTAACACCAAAATTCTATTGCCCGACCTCAAATAGTTGTGACTTCTACGTAAGTCCAATTACGATTGCTTAACATAGTGTTAAATTTGTGACACAAAAAGACATAACATTCTAGTTAGTGAGATTGTAAGTCTCCCCTTATTCATGGTATTATGTGTAAACTTTGCCTTTTTTCCTTCCTTTGGAAGATGTCTTGGTTCAAGGATCCATGCTTGTGATAAGTGGGTTGAGTGTTCTCCAAAGAATGACTTAAATAAAACAAAAGCAAAAGCAATACTAACTTCTAATCAACTAATAACTAACATTTAATTTCAAGTCATTTACTTTTTATGCACTTTAATTTTTAAGTTTTTATTCATTTGCCATTATTCCTACCATTCAATTTGTTTACTTTAATGCCATTTTCATTTTGCCAATTTGGGCCATATTTTGTGATATATTGTGTTTGTATATACTTGTTTGTTTGTTTGGTCTTTTGACCTTAATGTACATAATGAGAACAAAAACCCTAAAAAATATTTTGTGTGGGCTGTTGGTTTGATCTGAGACTATTGGACTTAGAATTAGGCAACATTCCCTATGCAAAGGACTTGGCCAATGCCAACTTTCATGAAACCAAGTGCTTGTGAAGTGAACTTTCATCTGATACAATATTGAAGATCCATTTGAGTTCATATGCAACATGATCATTATGAAGCTGTTATTTCTAATACCATCTTTTGAAGTCATCTGATACATGGGAAATTTTGAAAGAAGATCATGGAGTTGCTAAGCTTGGATGTGGCTATCTTTATTTGATGCCTTGCTCTTCATCTTGCTATTTGTGTATTGATATTGCTTGATTCTAAAGTCCAAGGGGGAAGTTTGGGTTTCTATATGACATTCTTGTCTATTGGAATTCAGCCCATTGGTCAGATCTTTTCAACTCTCAACTTTTAAATTTTGTGCTTAGAATTAGTCTTTTCATCTCCTTCCCACTTCTTTAATTTCAAAATCACTCCCTCTTTTTCAAAATCTTCTTTGCTTGCGTTTGTTTTCTAAAACTTTGACCATTTTGCAACTTAGAAACTTTAGTCTTATGTCATTGCATTTTCAAACTTATTTTCTTAAACAAACTTGTAAATAAACTTAACTATACTTAACTTAAAATTTCAAAAGACAAAAATAACTAACACTCATTCAAAAAATTTTAAGCCTTTGGTTCCTTTGTTAAACTTAAAATTTGTTAAACTTAAAATTTTGTTAAAAGCAATGCACTCACTTTGAAATCGATACCACGAACTACGAGGTTTTGATCCCTCAGTTTATGTTGGTACATAGGCACAAGTCCGAAGGTCTTGTCAAACACAAAAAATATAATTAATGAATTCTTTTCTCATCCACCCCATTCTATTTATTACAAACATCATTTGTACAAAAACACATATGCACACAAGAAAGGGCTCCCTAGGAGTACCTAGGACACTTTGGGTGCTAACACCTTCCCTCTGTGTAACCAACCCCCTTACCTGTAATCTCTGGCATTTTATTAGTTTTGATTTGAAAACTTCTTATCTTTTGGGTTTTTTTCGTACTTTTCCCCTTTCCCTTGGAAATAATAAAAGCGCGGTGGTGACTCGGGTTTTATTGACGTCTAGCTTATCCATAGCTTGATGATCATGAATTTACCTCTACAGAAATTAAGTGGCGACTCTGCTGGGGAGTAGTCTCCAGTGGGTTGAGCCTATTTTTTTGTATGTATATAATTGTATATTTGATGTATGTATATTTATTTGTATGATATAATCTGCTTGTTGTGCTTGGTGATCTCTGAGTGGTGAGATAAGTTCTAACCCGGACTTGAGTGCAATTAAGATAGGAGGATGGTATAGTCATGTTTGACTTGTGTGGAGTAGTCCTTAACAAGTTGGCTTGAGACCCATCTACTCAGTGGAGACCCTTTTGTAGTTAGGAATTTTACATAAGTTATTTGTGGTTAGGCATTACTATCTCTGATTTGGGGTCCGAGAAGCTGAGGACCATAGAACATTTAACCCCTCTTGGCCTATTTAGGACTTAGTGCGGAGACTGTTCAAGTGTAGACTTGATAATAGTTGTTACGCGATACTACACTCAGACAAGTTTCTCTTGAGAATATTATGGGTTGATGAGTCAGTCATCCTAACCTGTAATATCCGATAGATGGAATTAAGACTCTGGGAACTTTTTAGAACATGACCTACATGTTTTTATCCTTAGTTCACTCCTTTGGGATGGTTCTTACCCACACTCCATGCTCATGACTCACAACAAACCCTTGATTCTTGGTTGACCCAGTCAAGTCTTGTCAATATCAATGGAACTTGGGTGTTGATAAGGTGAAAACCATAATCCACCAAAATGGATGATTGATCTTGACAATGACTTGATTCATCCCTTGACCTTTGTTTGTTTTCCTTGTGTGTGATCCCTTATTTGTGATTGTTGCATTCATGCATTCATGCACATCATAACATTCATCACACGAAAATTTCAAGGAACTGAGGTCTCATTTGCAAATATTTTCAGACCATGGATTGTGGACGAAGGAACACTAAGAAGTACAGTTTCAGATGTCTCGACTTGAAAGAGTTAAGGAAGTTGTCGTCTTTTGTATTAGATCCCTTGGACTTCAAGAAACGTCATGGGAAACTTCTGTTTAGTTTATCTGCTGATATGGTTTAAGGACTCTTGAGTGTGTTAGTTCAGTTCTATGACCCTCTCTACCATTGCATCACTTTTCTTGATTATCAGCTTGTGCCTACATTGGAGGAGTATGCCCATCTCTTGGGAATACCTGTTTCTAGTAAAGTGCCTTTTAGTGGATTGGAGGAGATTCCCAAATCTCATCTTATTGTTGAAGCTCTTCACTTGAAGAAGTCTGAGATAGAGGCTCATTGGGTGAAGAAAGGAGGATTGTTTGGGTGTCCTTCTGAATTCCTCATCAAGGAAGCTATTACCTTTGCTCAAGCCGATAGTGTGGATGCTTTTGAAGCTATCTTTGTATTGCTCATTTATGGATTAGCCTTGTTCCCTAACATTGACAGTTTTGTTGATGTTAACGCCATTAGAATTTTCCTGATTGGGAATCACGTGCGTACTTTATTAGGCGATATGTACTTCTCTTTGCATCTAAGGAATTCTAAGGGTGGTGGAACGATTGTCTGTTGTGTTCTTCTTCTATACAAGTGGTTTATTTCGCACTTGCCTCAGACGCCTGCTTTTATGGAGAACAAACAATGTCTACGGTGCTCTCAGGGACTCATGTCTCTCACTAATGATGATATAGTTTAGAATGATCCTTCATTAAGTATTGTGGATATTATTGATTGTTGTGGTGAATTCTCTAATGTACCCTCTCATTGGTACACAAGGAGGAATCAACTACAACCCTACTTTGGCTTGTCGTCAACTTGGGTTCCCCTTGAGAGACAAACCTAATAACACTTTGTTAGAAAGTTATTTCTATCAAGAGGGTAAAGATCCCCAACATTTGAAGCATAAGAATGTGCATGCTTGGCATAATGTGCATAAGAAGGGAAGATCCGAGCTTGGTCCGTGCAATGTAGCTTTGGAAGCTTACGCTCTTTGGGTGAAGAGAGAGCTTTGGAGTTGAAGATGTCGTATGCTTGTGAAAGACCTATGTCTATGGTTGTGGTTGAGCCATTAACTCTCCCTAACCAAGATGTAGAGGAGTTGGAAGACGTGCTCACCAAGATGAAGCAAGAGAAGGATATATGGGAAAAGTGTTTCCATGCTTTGAGCCGAAAGCATGAGGAGTTGCAACTTGAGTCTAAGGACAAGAATGCACTTAGTGAGCTACTTGAAGACCGAATAACGAAGAGACAGAGAGAACCAGAGGTTTCATCTTCCTCTAGTATGTCTCAGCCTTCCATTGCTTGGAAGAGGATTGTTGATCAGCTTGTCCTCGAGAAGACTCGGATGAAGACTTCTTTTGAGACCGAGATCCGATGCATTCGAAGGAAGTACGCACCTGCAGCCAGATCTTCTGATGTTGTTGTCAGGGATCCTTAGGATGTATAGTCTTCTTTTCTCTTGTATTTTGTATTTTGGTTTCTGAAATTGTACTCAGTGTAATCCTTCCAATTATATAAATAAAAGAGATTTTTATGGTCATATCAAATAATTGCAATTATATATATATATATATATATATATATATATATATATATATATATATATATATATATATATATATATATGCAAATAATATAGTAAGTTCCTTGAAAATAAAAACAAATCAAGCATTGCATTTCATGCATCATTTGCATAGTAGGTTTCTCTTTCTCCAGATGTCTCATTGGTATTTCTTCTGTGCTTCAGCCAAGTTGACTCATCGATACAATACCTGCGCCAATCACTCAAAGATTATGGAGCATTTAGAGCAAGAGAACAGAGATTTGAAGGACGAGATCGCCCGTCTGACTGCCATGATGGAGTCAGTGCTAGCCGCTCAGAGCCAGTCTTCTTCAATGCCTGCAAATCCTCCTCCTCAGAGGACTGTCATTTCCGAGGTTGCTACCTCTACCATTCCTGCAACTGCTGCTCACTTTGAATCTAACATGCCTGCCGGATTCCCGTGGGGAACGCCACCCAATTTTGTGCCTGAAGGTTTTGCGCCTACCTTTGCTTCTATGCCGACATCTAGCCCGGTCATGTCTGTGCCACCACCTGTTATGCATACTCTACCCCGTGTAGAAGACACCATCTATCATTTTGAGCCGTCTGAGGCCATTTATGTGTATGAGAAGATGGATGAAATGAAGGATCAATTCCTTGAGCTGCATAAGGAGTTGAAAACTTTGAGGGGTAAAGACCTGTTTGGTAAGAGTGCTGCAGAACTTTGTTTGGTTCCAAATGTGAAGATCCTAGTGAAGTTCAAAGTGCCTAACTTTGAAAAGTACAAGGGGAATACATGTCCACTCAGTCATCTTGTGATGTACACCATAAAAATGTCTACTCAAACCGATAATGATCAGTTGTTGATCCATTATTTTCAAGACAGTTTGACCGGTGTTGCTCTAAGGTGGTACATGGGCTTGGATAGTGCGAGCATCCGCATATTCAATGATTTAGGCGAAGCATTTGTGAAACAATCAAAGTATAATGTTGATATGGCACCAGATAGAGATCAGTTGAGGTTGTTGTCTCAGAAGGATAAGGAGACGTTTAAGGAGTATGCTTAGCGATGGAGAGAGCTTGCCGCTCAAATTACCCCTCCTTTGGAAGAGAGGGTGATGACCCAAAAAATTCTCAAGACCCTGAGCTCATTTTATTATGATTGGATGATTGCCAGTGCCCCCAGTGACTTTACCGAGATGGTAACCATGGGGATGAGGCTAGAAGAAGGTGTCCGAGAGGGACGGTTATCTAAGGAGGAAGCGTCATCCAAGAAGAGGTATGGAAATAGTTTCGGTAAGAAGAAGAAGAGCGAAGCTAATATAGTGTCCGTTGGGAGGAAAAGGAGGCCTCATGTAAGAAGAAATCAACCACCCTGTCAGCACCATCATCAAGTATCATCTGTGATCCCAGTATTTTCTAACAATCAATCAACACCAATTCAACAACAACAACACCAATAACAACCACCGCAACAAACAAACACCTACAATAACAACAATACCAACAATCATCTACAACAACAAAACTTTGAGAGAAAGAAGGTCTCTTTCTACCCTGTTCCTATGACATATGCAGAATTGTACCGATCTTTGATTCTCAAGAACCTGTTGAAACCAAGAAATCCTTCGCAAATACCTGAACCACTTCCATGGTGGTACAAACTAGAACTTCATAGTGCCTTTCACCAAGGAGCTCTCGATCATGATATTGAAAATTGCTACCCCCTAAAGTATGAAGTCCAAAAGATGGTTAAAAGTGGAATGATGTCCTTTGAGGACCGTGCATCGAACATCAAAGTTAACCCACTACCTGCCCATGGGAATTCATTTGTTAATATGGTGGAGGGTTGTCCTGGGGAGTTCAAGGTATTTGATGTACGCTTTATTATAAGGTCTTTGGTAATGATGCACAAGGATATCTATTTGGTAAGAGAATGTGAGCATGATCATGATGGTTGTGCTATCTGTAGTGTCAATCCCAGAGGTTGTAAGGTTGTGAAGAGATACATCCAGAGGTTGATGGATGAATGTTTGATTCAGATTGTCCAGTCCCGTCATGTAGATGACGATGTGAATGTTATAGTCCTTATGTTCAAAACTCCCGAGAGAATGGTGATTCAGTACGACAGCAACAGCAGTAACAGCATTGGCAATAGATCGGTATCACCGTTAGTTATACGGTTAGCGGACCCCGTCCCATATGCATCCGATAAAGTTGTCCCATATCAGTATAGTGCTACCATGCTAGAGAAAGGTCAAGAGGTTCCTTTGCCTATGACCAGTTCTGTTGTGAGCATAGTTGATGTTACTAAGGTGACCCGCAGTGGTCATGTCTTTGGGCCGGTGTTCCCGAAAAATGTGGAAGATTTGTCTGTTAGCAAGAAGGTTAATGTGCCTGTGGTAGATTATGTTAGGGCTCCAAGGTGTCAATATGGTGAATCCAGTGACTTAAAGCCTAACAATGATGATGAGGTGCTCAGATTGATAAAGAAGAGCGAGTTCAATGTGGTAGAGCAGTTGCTCTAAACTCCCTCAAAGATTTCAGTGTTGTCTCTGCTAATGAACTCAGAAGCGCATAGAGAAGCACTGTAGAAAGTTCTAGAGCAAGCTTATGTGGAACATGATGTTACGGTGGATCAGTTTGATCATATTGTAGCTAAGATCACTTATTGCAATAATCTCAGTTTCTGTGATGAAGAACTCCCTGAGGAGGGTAGAAATCATAACTTGGCTATACATATCTCGATGAATTGTAAAGATGATGCTCTGTCAAATGGGTTAGTAGACACCGGGTCTTCGTCGAATGTGCTTCCAAAGTCAACTCTGTCAAGGTTGTCATACCGAGGAGCTCCTATGATATATAATGGCGTAATCGTCAAAGCATGTGATGGTTCTCGCAAAACTGTGATCGGTGAAGTGGACCTTCCAGTAAAGATAGGTCCGAGTGATTTTCATATTACTTTCCAAGTAATGGATATCCACCCAACCTATAGTTGTTTATTGGGAACGCCATGGATTCATGAGGCATGATCCGTTACTTCAACGTTGCATCAGAAAATGAAATTTGTCAAGAATGGAAAGCTTGTCATTCTTGGTAGGGAGAAGGCGTTGTTGGTCAGCCACCTGACATCTTTCTCTTATGTAGAAGTTGAGGATGAGGTTGGAACTCTGTTCAAGCCTTATCTATTACCGAGGAAAAGAGAGTTGGGGCCCCGATGTCCTCATTTAAGGATGCGCTGAGAATTGTTGAAGATGGTCAGTCTGATCAGTGGGGACATATGGTAGAGGTCTCCGATAACAAGAGTAGAGCCGGTTTGGGTTTCCAACAAGGTTCGTCAGTGGTTAGAACTGAAGATGTGCAACCTAGTTTCTGTAGTGGAGGTTCATTCATGGTAATGAACAACACTTAGCTCAGTGATCAAGGGTGATGAAGATGAAGACTACACCAATTTTGTGACGCATGGAAAAGCTTGCGACAATTGGATTGTTGTTGATATTCCTGTTACTATTCACCGATCTAAGTAATTGCTTTTATTTGTTTTTGAAAATCCTTCTCATATGCCTAAGGGAGAGGTGAACATTGTTAGGCATTTCAAATTTGATCATCAATAAAGTATAATTCTATTCATCCACATCTATGATGTTTTATTTTCACTTCTTGCTTTATTCTGAAAATGGTAATCACAAAAAACATAAATAAATAATATAATTGTCCATCTGCATAATATTTGGTAACAATTCACTTCTCTAAAATCAAAACATCAAATCATTATGCAGGTTGGTTCCTAACCCCATTGAATACAATGATCCTAATCCTTCTCCAAATTTTGAATTCCATGTATTTGAGGTCGAGGAGGAAAGCAATGAAGAAGTATCTGATGAATTGTCTCGTCTTCTCGAGCATGAAGGAAAAGCCATTCAGTCATTCAAAGAAAAGATTGAGTTAGTCAACTTGGGTTCCGAGGAGGTTGTCAAGGAAGTCAAGATTGGATCTCGACTGTGTCCTGAAGTGAAGAAGGGGTTGATTGATCTTCTTAGAGAGTATTCAGATGTGTTTGCTTGGTCCTATCAAGACATGCCTGGTCTGGATTCTGAGATTGTGGAGCATAGATTGCCATAGAATCCAGAATGCCCGCCAGTCAAGCAGAAGTTGAGGAGGACTCGTCTTGATAAGGCAGTGAAGATCAAAGAAGAAGCGCAAAAGCAGATTGATGTCGGTTTCCTTGTGACCGCTGAATATTCACTATGGATGGCCAATATTGTGCCTGTTCCTAAGAAGGATAGAAAACTCCGTATGTGTGTTGATTATAGAGATTTGAACAAAGCTACTCCGAAAGATGATTTCCCTCTACCGCACATTGATATGTTGGTAGACAATATAGATAAATTCAAAGTCTTTTTGTTTATGGATGGATTTTCCAGATATAATCACATCAAGATGGCACCCGAAGAAATGGAGAAGACCACATTCATTACGCCTTGGGGAACATTCTGTTATAGAGTAATGCCTTTCGGTTTAAAGAATGTTGGTGCAACTTACCAAAGAGCAATGACTACTCTTTTTCATGATATGATGCATAAAGAGATTGAAGTCTATGTTGATGATATGATTGCTAAATCCATTGATGAAGAGGAACATGTTAAGCATTTGTTGAAGTTATTCCAGCGTTTGAGGAAGTATAAACTTCGCTTGAATCCCAATAAGTGTACATTTGGTGTTCGTTCTGGTAAGTTGTCAGGCTTTATTGTCAGCGAGAAGGGTATTTAGGTTGATCCTACCAAGGTCAAAGCAATACAAGAGATGCCTGCACCCAAAACTGAGAAACAAGTCAGAGGTTTTCTCGACCGCTTGAATTATATCTCAAGATTCATTTCACACATGACTGCCACATGTGTGCCTATATTCAAGCTTCTTCGGAAAGATCGGTCTTGTGATTGGACTGAAGATTGCCAGAAAGCTTTTGACAGTAACAAATAATATCTTCTTGAGCCTCCGATTTTGTCTCCACCTGTTGAAGGAAGACCATCGATCATATATTTGATTGTGCTTGAAGAGAGTATGGGTTGTGTTCTTGGTCAGCAAGATGAGAATGGAAAGAAAGAATATGTTATCTACTACCTCAGTAAGAAATTCACAGATTATGAGACTCGGTATTATATGCTTGAGAAGACTTGTTACGCATTAGCTTGGGCTGCTAAGCGTCTGCGTCAGTACATGTTGAATCATACCACTTGGTTGATATCCAAAATGGATCCAATCAAGTATATATTTGAGAAGCCTGCTTTAACTGGGAGGATTTCCCGTTGGCAGATGTTGTATTCAGAATATGATATTGAATACCGATCTTAGAAAGAAATTAAAGGAAGTGTCTTGGATGACCACTTGGCCCACCAACCAATTGAAGATTACCAGTTAGTGCAATATGATTTTCCTGATGAAGAGATCTTGTACCTGAAAATGAAGGATTATGATGAACCATTGCTTGAAGAAGGGCCAGAACCTGGTTCCCTTTGGGGCATGGTATTTGATGAAGTTGTTAATCATTATGGTAATGGCATTGGGGCAGTAATCATTACTCCTCAAGGCACATATTTTCCATTTACAGTTAGATTAACTTTCAAGTGTACAAATAATATGGCTGAGTATGAAGCTTGCATTATGGGGCTTGAAGAGGCCATTGATCTCAGAATCAAGTATTTGGACGTCTATGGAGATTCGGCTTTGGTTGTGAATCATATCAAAGGTGAATGGGAGATGAATCAACCCGGTTTGATACCATATAAAGATTATGGGAGGAGGATTTCAAATTTCTTTACAAAGGTTGAATTTCATCATATCCCTCGAGATGAAAACCGGATGGCAGATGCTCTTGCAATGTTGGCTTCAATGATCGTAATGAAATATTGGAATGAAGTTCCCAATTTGACTTTGATGTGTCTTGACAGGCCAACTCATGTGTTTGTTGTTGAAGAAGTCAAAGATGAGAAGTCGTGGTATTACAAGATCAAGTGTTACCTCCAAAGTCAGATTTACCCGCCTGGGGTATCTTTGAAAGATAAGAAGACTTTGAGAAGATTAGTCGGCAATTTTTACCTAAATGGGTGTAGCGGGGTATTCGTTACCATTAGAGATATTGACTAAATCCAAGGTAAACCATACAAGTCGATTCGCCACCGCACTTCTATTTATCCAAAGGAATGGTTAGAAAGCGAACAAAAACCTAAAAGTTTTATCGAATAAAAAACTAGTAAAAATGTTAGAGATCTGGGTAAGGGGGTTGGTTATGCAATGGGAAGGTTTTAAGCACCCAAAACATCCTAGGTACTCCTAGGGATCCCTTTTCATAAGTGTTGTTCTAGTCTAAAGGGTGTAGGTATATCTAAAGTACTATTTACTAAAAGGAAGGTTAAAAGAAAATGACTCGCAAGGATGTCACATCCACTGCCTACGTATCTCATCTGAGTATGAGAATCAGAGTCTTCGTGGCTCGGCTGCCTATGGGTTAAAGAGAAGTGTGCTCGGTAAGACGTCGCATCTTATGCCTACGTATCTCATCTGGAATGAGAATCAGAGCAAAACGTAGTTCGGCTAATTAGGGGTTAAGGATTTCCATCTGAACATGGACTTACAAAAGAGGGCACCAGCTGTGTCAATGGAGGGTGGGCAGTGTGTTCAACGTCCTAGCAGTAGGTGTCGCAGCTCGCTGAATCGAGTCTTAGGCAGTTACCTCTTTGCAATAGAATGAACTGACATACCACAAGATCGGAGACGCACGGAAGGTCTAAAAGTGGGGAAGCTTTGCTCTAGAGTTGTCATACAATATGGACCTATGTGTTAGGATTTACAAAGGGGAACATCTACCTAATGTTAGCATGCAAAGAATAAGGGAATTCTACCTATGTTATCATACAAAGGGTTCTACCTAATGGGTGCTACCTAAAAGGAACAAGAGTCGACGGATGGAGCGCGGAGAGGAGTTACGGATAAGGGTAGATGGCGGTGCCGGAGGCAATCGACTTACAGGTAGATGGCGATGCCTGAGGCAATCGACTTATAAGAGGATGGTTGAATGTGTGCTGGTTCTGTTAAGTTTTGAAAATGATTACTCGACGTTGGATCGAGCTTTTGATCTTATTTTGAAATGATTATCGGATGTTCGTTTTAATTCTTGTATTAACAGGTTGTTAGTACCTTAGGATTGGCATTAATTTTGTAAAACAAATAATGTAATCACCTCTGTTGTTTTTATGTGTTGGGTTTGTTGTTTTAATATGTTCGGTTGAAGAAGTTCAACATCTGGACCAACATGTCATGTAATATGTCACGACATCGGGACTGTGACATCTCACATGTGTATCAAACTGAACCAGTTAATTCTGGTTTGGTTTGTGATTAATTAGGAGATCTGGTGAATATCCTATCTCCTATGTGAAGATCTTGAAGATTCAATCAGAAGATTTGGTGAATATTTGGTGAATATGCAGTTTCCAAATATGGAGATCTTTTAGGAAATAAAAGATTGAAGACCTTGATTGTAGCAGAAGATTTCTGCCAGCTCTGTAACAGCAAAGGAAAGATTTGCTGCGATTTCTGAAGGCCCAAATCCAGTTGGGTGATTAGGTTATAAATAGTAGATTGTAACCTAGGTTTTGTAAGCCTCAAACAATGTAAAAATTAGGGGTGTGTGTGAGGTAAACCTCCCAACCTGTGGGAAGGTTACAAGGTGTTTCTCAGTGCTTGAAAGCATGAGATTATTTGTAACTCAAAGCCTGTAGGCAAGAGTAGTTATGTGCTTGAAAAAAGCTATGAAGCATGTTCAAGTTGTCTAAGCATTACATGGTACTTGTAATGATAGGAATGGAAACTGGAGGTTTCTATCTAGGAGTGCCTAGGTATAGATTGCATTGGGTAGGGATTAAGTGAGGAGTTGTAAACGGGGGAGTTTAACTCTGAATTAATACTGCTAATAGTGGATCTTCTTCCTGGCTTGGTATGCCCCCAGAGTAGGTAATGTTGTACCGAACTGGGTTAACAATTACTGGTGTTTTTACCTTCTGCACACTATATTCTGTATGTTATACCTCAGTCGGTTTTAGTCTGTTTATGAAGGGAATAACAGACCTAACACATAGCCTGCAGTCTGATTACAAAACAGAATGTTATGACATTCATTATTGACTCCTGTTATTGATAAACTGGTTGGTCTGCTACAGTTCATCCTTCTGTAATGTTAGAACAGGTGATGTTCAAATCAATGTTGAGACATCATGCTGATAATTGGGCAGGATCAATAAACAAAAGGGCTATGTTTGATCTCTACTGTGTCTTTGTACTAGATGGACAAAACTGGATGTTCTTCTGTCCATGGTGGTAGATTAGCAGATGTCGTGACATCTGGGACTGTGTGCAAATGAGTACTGGGTTTTATTTTTCCTAACTATCTTGCTGTATTAGGAATAATGTTGGATCAGATGTCATGACTTTGTGTAGAACATCTGAGCTCTGACTATACCAGAATTTCAATTGGTATCAGAGCGGGCATCCTGTTCTGTTTCTGGATGAGATCCATGGGTGATATCTTCTGGTATCTTGCAAGGAGTTATGTCAGTACTGTTGAAGGTTCTGTGATTCCCCTGAATGGTCCCTTGAGGTAGGTGGTTGGACTATTCATGACAGGAACTGTGTGTACCTGTCTCTAGAGGTTGGCAATTGGCCTTTGTGTGGAACAGTTGTGCTAGTATTGAATCATATTCAATCTTGGTATGATCTTGGAGGCTGATCTGGAGAAGTGTGTGCTCATAGGTTGAGTTGTATTATGATTTCCGCTGCATAATACCTGGCAAAACTCAAACTCTGATGTAGTTTCCCCTCATGTGGATGAAAGGCTGCTATATTCAAGATTTCATCAGAATCTACTGTAGATGTCAAAGATACTTGAGTCTCCTCAAGTCCACTCATCATGACGTTCTCACCTCAGGATTGTAAGAATCACCTGATCACTGATTCTTTTACTCTCTTGGGTAGTGTATATGAAGACCTTGAAGACTTTCAATGAGGGTTTGTTCCAAGGAGGTGGAACTAATGTTCTATGCGATGTTAGAACATGTTGTTCAACAAGTATGCAGCTACTGGTTGAAGAGCAGATGATTTTAGGTGTCAAACAAAGGGATACTTGTGTTTGGAACCTACTCCTGACCTGGAAGAGGAGACATCTGTGGGTGCTAAGTTGACAAGGGTAGGGTCAATTGTTTGTGTGCTCAAGAAGGTCACTTTTAGAAGTCTGATCTCTAGAAGTGGAGCTGGTTGGGATGTGACATTGAGAAATCTCCTGCTGATTGTCTTATTCCTGTAGATTGATCAGGGTTGGAGAGTTGTTCTCTGAAGCACTATGTTGTGTGGGAAGACAAGTCCCCTGGATGTTAGAAGTCAATAATGGGGTAACCTGATTGCTATTGGGACCATGAATCTTGTTACTCAAACACCACGCTCAGAAGTGGGTGTTATTTCAAGGAGTGAGAATATGAAGATTCAGAGATTGGTTGAGGTAGTATGCTCTGGCAATGCATAGCTACTATTGAAGGGTGTTGTTTTCTTTCACCAGTACTTATGGTCAGCTGGAGTCTGATTGGTGTGATTGGAGTATGTATAGGTATAACTCATAGAGTTAATTGCCACCGATAGGGATGGTGTATGTCATGTTGTGACATGTCTGTACAATGCATGGATATTGGTGTGGAGTTTCCATGATTGTTAATTTGAGGGGGAATTTTGGTTAACCTCCTCACGTTTGGTCAGCCTAGAGTCTGGTTGGCTGTTGACCTGTGTCACATGGGTTCAGGTTGTTGTGTGACACACTTGCAAGGTAGGATTCATCCCTCTCATTCCTAAGGGTGAATCTAATCTGGGAAGATTCTCAAATCTGTTGAGGTGCTTGCAAGCAGAAGATGTTGACACTAGAAGTGTATTTTCAAAGTATTCTTATGGTGGAAGTATCTGAAAGGAATGTTGGGAAAGGATTTAAGATCAATGTCTACTTGTGCCAAGTACAAGTATTTAATTGATTATCCTTGGAGCTCAAGATAAATGATGTTTTTAAAAAGATGTTGGAACATCTCATCTTCAAGATCCTGTACAGGATCACAGGAAGCATAGTCCATTGGTTTTTGATCTATCACTTTGGTGGCAGCAAAAGCATATGATCACTGAAAAGGTTTCCTGGCAAGAAACATGCTCAGCCTTGGTGTGCACAAGAAGAAGAAAACATCATAGTCCTGATGGTGGTTACTTAGATCAGTTCACCTCTGATCTAGGTAAGGAAGTGCATTAGCTAATGCACACTGTGGAGTCAAGAACAAGTGGAAGCGGTCTTGACATCATGGAAACAGCTTTGCTCTAGGAAGTGGAATCCTTGGTATAGCTGAAGGGATAGCTTCTAACTGGTCCTTCTGAAGACTCATGCATCAGAGTGTCTGATGTCTTTGGAGAAGAAGCAGGGAGTCATCAAGGTGTGAGCTTGGATGACTTAACTGTAAGCCTGCAGGATGGAGGATGTTTACTCAAACTTGGTTCCACAATCAAGTCTATGAGAACATTGAACTCTTGTTCTGTGAAGGGAGGAAGTTCTTTCAAGTGGCAGAAGAAGGAGTTGAATTCAACAGCTAGATGTCAAAATACAATGTTATGACATTTGGTTCAACTTCAGAATCTTAGTTGGTGAAGTGGCACATCAACTTGAGATAGAAAGGCCTACAGGGTTGTAGATTAGATACTTCAAAAAGCTTGAAGTTCAAGTCTCACTTGGAAGGTCAGAATATCTTTGGGAGAAGTCTGATAAACGTGGAGAGGTCAAAAGAATGGCATTTGAATTTTTCATATGAGGATTCATGAAGGAGGTAATCAACCAGTGGCACTTGGTCTATCTCAAGAGTGAGTTCGAAGAATCAAGATAATCTACATATGGCAACTGATTATTCTTGAGGATAGTCTGAGACAAGTTACTTTTGAGCAGAAAAGTAGTAAGTTGAAGACAAAAGGAGGTGTTTTCTAGTCATCTCTTGGTATGTACCTGCTGGAATTGAAGAACATATGCAAGCAGGATTGTTTCAGAATGCCACATACATTGACAAGCCTTCTGATATTGGTATGTACCTGCTGGAGTTGAAGAACATATGCAAGCAGGATTGTTTCAGAATGCCACATACAAGGCTTCTGATATTGGATGTACCTGCTGGAGCTTATATGGAAGACATATGCTGCAGGATTGTTTCAGTTGACATACTCATTGTCATGGTAACTGATATGGCTATACCTGCTATGAAAGGAAACTGGATTATGCAGGATTTTTCCAGATGTCAGACCCGATGTCATGACATCTTGTACACAGAACATTCAGTATGAATGTCTAGTGTTTTATGATTGCACAGTTGGTGGCAATCATTGGTTGATTGAAGATATGGCTAGCTGGCGCATTCTATCAGGGATTTCAACCAGATTTACTTATTTTCCAGGGAGATCTATACCGCTGTTATAAAAAGATTTGATTGGAAAATATATTTAGGGTTTTCAAGATGTTCAATGCCTCTATAAAAAGGGACTTAGAAAACTTGTTTGAACACACAAGCAAGACTGAGCGAAATTTAGAGAGAGAGCTAGGGTTGTGTCTGGTTTCTTGTGGATCAAGCTTGTGATTCAGTGATATCTGAAGAATATCAGATGGTGTTATGTTGTTTTCTGTCCTGATTAGAAGAGAGATTGTCACAAAGTGTGGATGTGTTCAGCCAAGAAGGTTGAACAGGGAGTGTGCTCTTGAAGACATGAAGATACGTCTTATGTTTTCCATTCATCAAGTTGCCTGGGTTCTCTTTGAATCAGGAAGTATGTGAAGGTCCAACTTTGGGATGTTGGATATGTTCATGTGTGATCTCCATGTTTCAAGAGGAGAGTTGGTTGTTCATGACAGGGGGAGTTTTGTCTTTGCACTGCAAGTAATCGTCAAGCTTGTGGTTTATGTGTTCTCAGATAACAAGGTATGGAACCTTGTTAGTTAGTGGGATGATGTGGTGTGTGTCAAGGCTGAGTGAGCAGAAGAATGTCTGACCGGATGTCATGACATTGCCTTGGACAATATTGTTATATCCTTCTGAGACTTACAGTCATAAGGGAATATGGAAGCAGATGCCAATATGACATTCTGGCTGGTACAGGTGCTGGAGTTACAGTAGTTGTTACTTGATGAATGCACATATTTAGGGGGAGAAGAAGTACCCTTGTGCATTGTGCTTTTGTGTGTCTTACTAGTTGCATCCATAACTAGTAATTCTGATTGTTGCACAGATTTAGGGGGAGGAGAAGTACCCTTGTGCATGTGTGTATTACTAGTAGCCATAGCTAGTAATTGTTTTGCTTCTGCTGCTGATTAAACTACTGTTAAGTTGTTTAACTGCTGCTAGTTTGCCTTGTGAACAAAAAGGACAGAGTGTTCACAAGATGTCATATGTGATGTCTTAACATAAGATATCCTATGTTCCTGCTGGAAGTTTTTTAAGGAAATATGGATGTGTGGTGCTAGGTGTCAAGCTATCACTGGAGGTGAGAAAGTGGTCTTAGGGAATGGTGACAGGGAGAATATGTGAAGAACACAGACAAAAGCAGTATCAAATGTTAAGACATAGCTTGTAACGTGTCTGACAGCATTTATGGAATAGTCTTGGAACTGCTGTTTCTGGAAACAGTCAAGAGCTGTAAAAGGTATTCAAAGATTGTCTGGGAGATTGGTGGTGATTCTCTGACTGATTCTCAGCAAATATTTATGAATCTTGACCAAGCATTTACTCCTACCGTTAATTCCTAAGCATGGTCTGGCCTATTTAAAGGATGTTTCAGCACTCCTCTTCTCACAAGAGCGACATTCCATTCCCTTTAAACCATGGGGTTTGTTAAAATCTGGGCATACTGCTCCTGGATCTGGTTTTGTGAAGGTGTCATATACAAATGTTTAGCTAAAAAGGGGGAGAGAAACATTGTCCTGAGGATGCACCAGAAGCAAGCAATATCTGGTAGCAAGGAGAAGATGGGTGTAGCGGTGTATTCGTCGCTATATGATTTATTGATTAAACCATAAGCAAAGCATACAATGAAATCGAGTCGCCACCGCACTTTTATTTATCCAAAGGACTGGCTAAAAAGCGAACAAAAGCCTAAGAAGTTTTACACGTAGAAAACTAATGAAAAGATCAGAGAATCTGGGTAAGGGGTAAATTACGCAATGGGAAGGTGTTAGGCACCCATCACGTCCTAGGTACTCCTAGGGAGCCCTTTTCACACTTGTTGAATGAAAATATTTATTTGTTTATGACATATTGTGCAAACATGAATGGGAAGATGAGAAAAGAATGTACGAGTTAGTTATTTTTGTGTTTGAACGGATGAACCCGTTGCCTACGTACCTTCCATCAAAGGTAAGGATCAAAACGCCGTAGTTCGGCTAAAAGATTTCCAAAAGTTAGTGAGTTCATTTTTAAAACACAAGCACTAAGGCTTTTCATTACCAATGGGAGAAAACTCAACCAACATCAACAATCCCCCATGCGAGGACGACTTCGACATACTAGTGAGGGGTTAACCCTATAATAAGTATGGAAGACTTACAATCAACTCACTAAGGATAAGGTAAGATTTACATCAACCACTATGGTAATTGAAACCTATGGCTAATGTAGGAAAACATATTAACAATGGACAAAGCCAAAACAATTGAATGGGTGAAGTTAATTGATTATGAGTATTTACAAAATATGGTCAAAGTATGATTAGGATTGATTCAAAGAAGTATTAGGAAAAGTGAAGTTTGAAAAATTAAGGACTTAGGGTCCAAGTTTCTAATTTGAAAAAGTCATGAAAATGTTTGCACAACATGTATTTACAAGTGTTTGAAAAGTCAACAATGTGAAAAGGGATTTTTGAAACAAAAGGATGTGGATGGAGGAGTGTAAAACTTCCTAGAGGTTCACCTCTTGAAATCATATAGAAGATGATTCAAGTGTGTCCTTTGGAATGAGGCAACAAAGCAAGTAAGCAATATAAGACAAGGTGATATCGGATGCCATCAATGGACTTATACCAATCTCACACACAAAAGCGGATATCAGATACCAATAAATGGATTTACACCGATCTCCTAAAACACACAATGATACCGGAAGCCAATGAATGGTCTTACTCCAATCTCACAAAAGCAACAAAACAAAAGAGTGGATGTCAGATGCCAACAATTGGTCTTACTCTAATCTCCTTAAAGCAAAAACAAAATATGGATGTCAAATGCCAATCTATCTGGGCTTATATCAACCTCCAAAGGATGATCATAGGAATACAAATGCCAACAACATGGACTTATAATTGTATCCTCACATAGCAAACACAAACAAGAAAGTGGATGTCAGATGCCAATCTATCTGGGCTTACTCTGATCTCCAACAGATGATCATGGGAGTACAAATGCCAACAACATGGTCTTACAATTGTATCCTCACATACAACAAACAAGAAGCACAAGGCTAAGAGGATATGAGTGACCAAATGAATGTGGTCTTACACTCTATCCCTTCCAAATCATAGGAACAATGGCCAAAGAACATGGTCTTACAATTGTCCTCAATGGGCAAACACAAATGTGTCACAAAGAGTGAAAGGATGATCATGCCATAATGAACAATCAATGATGGTGAATGCACAAAGTATGCAAGCAAACATGTACATATGAAGCAATCAATCAAACAAACGTTTAGCACACTCTATAACCAAACAATTAGGCTCAAGCAAAGGGGAGACTTAAAAGTCAACTGGAATAGGGTCAATGGTGCTCTTAACCTTGACATTGAGAGCCAAGGTGAAGCAGATGAAAGGATATGAGGGGTGTGCCTCATCACTCTTATCCCTGGTCAGGGAGAGCATTGAATATAAGAAGGTGGGGGAGTTCAGAAAGATGGAACTCTCTCCCCAAAGTATAGACTCAATAGATCTTGGGTTTTACTCAACATGCATCAAACACAAGTAGTGTGAGCACTGTGAGTGACTCACAAAGTAGTAGGAGATAGGCTACATATCTCTTTTGTCTACCAATTGCCTTATTAAAAGGACTTCACCTGCTTGGGGACAAAAATAAACAAGCACACACATTGCCTCTTAAGGAGGACTTCAGACAGGTGCCTGGCTAAATAACAAGCCAGGTCTTCCAGACTACATGGAGACAAGAGAGTCTACCTCAATGCAAATGCTATCAAGCAACGCAATGCAAGTTCTCAAAGAACTATTAGCAACTATGGTACCTGAAATCAATCAAATATAATCAGTACCAATCACAAAATCAAAACAAACAGCATAAGAACCAACAGACAATGTACAATCAAACAATGCAATGTGCAAAGCACAAAAGCTCAAGGGAACCAAGCACCCTACAAAATAAACCAAGTTAGTCTATAACATCAAATGAAACAACATCAATCAACTTGAATTAAATTCCTTAAAGCATTTGCTTCTTTAACCTGAAAAAAACAACTCAAATGTGAGAAGTAAGACCACTAGGCCAAGCCTAGGGTCAAAAGGAGGTGAAAAATTTAAAACAGCAAGTGAAAATTGATCATAACCAAGATAAATCAATTAAGAAGAAGGAACAATTGGTCTCATATCAAAACTATACACCAAATCCATTTTATACACATAACATGTCAAACTATGCATTTTGGAATCACAATGGAGCTAACAGAATGATCACACCCAAACCAATATCAAAACAGCTCAATAAATTCCACAAAAATTCCAGCTCAAACAGGACATATTCAATGAGCAGCATATCAAATTTCATGTTATTTGGATAATGGGAACCAAGTCAATGAAAATCAACAAATCAAAACATAATGAGACAAGCTCATACATGGTATCAAATTGAGCATCAACTTAAATCAAGTGTAAAACAGAAATGACATAAGATAAATGAGTCACTCCAAAGCCAAAATGAAGTTAAACATGTTAAGAATCACTCCACCAAATTTCATCTTCATATGATAAGGTATGAGAATTTCACAACACATGGAAGTTGATCACTCAAGAGAAGTTCACAAAATGGTAAATAGCAAACAAAAATACCAATCAAATAGGAAATTGATCAACAAATCCTACAAAAAATCATGCTCAAACTAGACATACATATGTAATCACATGCAAAAATCCAGAGCAAATGGCATTCAATAAGCATGAAAAAAAATTCATGAAGTTGGCATAACATAGTGTGACACACATTGTCACACTCAACTTGATCACATCATATCTCTCTAACCAGAGACTCAAAAATAGCAAACTATACATCAAAATCACCAGGAAAGAGTCAAGAACATGCATATAAAATTTCATGCATTTTGGAGCAAGCATCATCATTTTATGAATGAAATGGAAAAACATATACACAAAGCATACATGACCAAAACCTCTAGGCAAAAGCAAAAATCAATCAGGCACAACTTTGATTATCATACCTAAAAAAAACTAGAGAAAATTTGGAGATGAACACAAAAATCCTCACTCAATTTGGATCAAGAATGGATTAATTATGATTTTTTGAAGATTTGATGAAAAATGAAATAATTATTTAATTATTTAAATGAATTAAAATGCACGCAGTGGCAGTTTGGTAAATATGCGAAGCCAGGGGCAAAACGCCCCGTTTCACTAATGGATGTGGCAGCGTGTGAGTGGCTGATTCACGCGGTAAACACCTTTTCAAATGCGAAAGCCAGGCACGAAGATCAAACGCGAAAACTGTAAGCGTTCTTGAGCGTGTTCATCAGCTCATCATTTCCAGAAAATCCACATGAACAAATTTGCACGAAAATGATCATGTCACATATGGTTGGAACCGGCATTCAACAAGGATCACGAATATGACAATGAATTCGTCCAGAAATCAACACATGAAAAGATTCGATCGAAAAATGTTTTGACATACAAGCTTAAAATCCAGATTTCTTGATGAATATTGGATGAAATCGCACGATTCAAATGTCAGAATACTCTATGTTGCACACTCTTCCTAAGCCACATGTTGATTTCAAGAATTAGAGATTTCGAATTTTACCTTCTTGATTGATGCAGTGTAGGATCCATGCGTTTCAGGACCTCAATGATGAAAACAGATAGCCTAGGAGGTCGTAGAAGATGAATGAAAGTGATGATTCAGCTCAGAAGTGATTGGACAATGGTAAATTCTCAAACTTCCATTGACGAGCAATGTTGCAACAGTTCTTCTTCTGCACGATTCTTGCACCAATTGCTTCAAACAGTTCCTCTAAATCACCTGCAAATGAAGATCGAAGCCAAAGGAAGCAAAGGAAATGAAGAATTCTTGATGAATGAGTGGAAAAAGTGTGAAGAAAAATTGTGTGAATTGAGAGAATTTGTGGATTTTTGGAGTTTGATCTGAAAATGTGATTGTTGATCCTGAACTTTCTGTTATGATTAGGCTTAAATACCATGTATTAATCCAAGTGTTAATCACAATTAGGCCAAATTCAAGTGGATTAGTGTAATGCACATGTTAAGCAAAGTGGCCAAAATGCCCTTTTCAATTGTAGCCAATGTAACAGTGTAAAATGCAATGCAAACAAGTCCAAAATGATGTTTATGATGTGTTGGAAAAGGTTTCAAGTGCAAATGCCATGTATCTTTGAAAATCACTATTTTTCCCACCAATTTTCAAATGGTTCACTTGAAAAATGACCTTTCTATATGAAGGTTTTTGATGAAATGTGATGATGGATTTGGATAGTACACATCAAATATGGTTTGCTCAAAGAAGAATCACCCAATTTGGCCTTTCCATTCAAAAGTTATGGCACTTTGAATTTCAACTTTTTCTGAAAATGATTTGATCATAACTTGCCAACCATAAATGAGAAATGAGTGTTCTTGGACTTTTTCGAAAGGTAAGAGCAAGATCTTCAACTTTCATGTTGGGCAAATTTTGATTTGAAGCTTGGTTCATGATGTAATTTTGAGGAGAATGACTTTCCATATTTGGCAGCTGAAAATTACAGGTCCTTACTATTTTGGGAAACTTTTTGCCTGACTTCAAATCCTTCACTGTGGATGCTTGAAATGTTAATTGAAGCTTGTATGGACATGAATGAGACCTTTCCAACCATCTCACACCTTCAAATCCCTGATTAACTGCGCAGTTGACCACAGTTGACTTTGCTAGGGTTTTGGTTGACTGAGCCATGTTCTGATGAATTTCAAACCTCTTTCTCTTGAGATCTTGACTCCAAATGGATATCACAACTCATATGAGCTCTTGATAATTGATCATGGTGCCCAAATTCTTCAAGAATGGCCACCATCCATTGCTCAATGAATGATTTGACTGTTTTGACCTAGTTTGCTTCATCTGCAAGAAACAAGGTTAGATGACAATATTTTTGTACTTTTGGTTAGTAAACATATGAAAAAGCAATGATATACACATGCAATACATGCTTGGTGATCAAGAACCACACTCACAAGATGACCCACCCACTATGAGGGAAGCTAGGGCATGCAATGATCCTTGAGGCAATGATATGGTATGTTATGATGCCATGAGGGATCTTAGGGACAAAATTGGGGTCTTACAATGGGTTTAGACACAAAAGTCACTAACTGGGTATATCAGTTGTGTCTTGTGATCTGAGTTAAGAAGATAGTTGTGTCTTGTGATCTGAGTTACATTGTCTATGTACTTAGCCTTACATATTCTTCAGGAAGCCCTACTGTTGAGAGGAAGGGCTGTGATGGAGCTGAGCCTTGTACTTCGTCTTCCTCAAGTACACCAACAGTGGTGGTGGCATTGGGGCTGTCAAAAACAAAGAGGAAGTGCAGACCCACATTGGGATTATTTGTTTTAGCTAAAATTTTCCAAAGGGGGAGATTGTTAGTACCTTAGGATTGGCATTAATTTTGTAAAACAAATAATGTAATCACCTCTGTTGTTTTTATGTGTTGGGTCTGTTGTTTTAATATGTTGGGTTGAAGAAGTTCAACATCTGGATCAACATGTCATGACATCGGGACTGTGATATCTCACATGTGTATCAAACTGAATCAGTTAATTCTGGTTTGGTTTGTGATTAATTAGGAGATCTGGTGAATATCCTATCTCCTATGTGAAGATCTTGAAGATTCAATCAGAAGATTTGGTGAATATTTGGTGAATATGCAGTTTCCAAATATGGAGATCTTTTAGGAAATAAAAGATTGAAGACCTTGATTGTAGCAGAAGATTTCTGCCAGCTCTGTAACAGCAAAGGAAAGATTTGCTGCGATTTCTGAAGGCCCAAATCCAGTTGGGTGATTAGGTTATAAATAGTAGATTGTAACCTAGGTTTTGTAAGTCTCAAACAATGTAAAAATTAGGGGTGTGTGAGGTAAACCTCCCAACCTGTGGGAAGGTTACCAGGTGTTTCTCAGTGCTTGAAAGCATGAGATTATTTGTAACTCAAAGCCTGTAGGCAAGAGTAGTTATGTGCTTGAACAAAGCTATGAAGCATGTTCAAGTTGTCTAAGCATTACATGGTACTTGTAATGATAGGAATGGAAACTGGAGGTTTCTATCTAGGAGTGCCTAGGTATAGATTGCATTGGGTAGGGATTAAGTGAGGAGTTGTAAACGGGGGAGTTTAACTCTGAATTAATACTGCTAATAGTGGATCTTCTTCCTGGCTTGGTATGCCCCCAGAGTTGGTAATGTTGTACCGAACTGGGTTAATAATTACTGGTGTTTTTACCTTCTCCACACTATATTATGTATGTTATACCTTAGTCGGTTTTAGTCTGTTTATGAAGGGAATAACAGACCTAACACATAACCTGCAGTCTGATTGCAAAACAGAATGTTATGACATTCATTATTGACTGCTGTTACTGATAAACTGGTTGGTTTGCTACAGTTCATCCTTCTGTAATGTTGGAATAGGTGATGTTCAAATCAATGTTGAGACATCATGCTGATAATTGGGCAGGATCAATAAATAAAAGGGCTATGTTTGATCTCTACTGTGTCTTTGTACTAGATGGACAAAACTGGATGTTCTTCTGTCCATGGTGGTAGATTAGCAGATGTCGTGACATCTGGGACTGTGTGCAAATGAGTATTGGGTTTTATTTTTCCTAATTGTCTTGCTGTATTAGGAATAATGTTGGATCAGATGTCATGACTTCGTGTCGAACATCTGAGCTCTGACTATACCAGAATTTCACAAGTGACTAAAGAAATAAAGAAATAAATATTATACACTTTATGGGAGAGGGGTACATTTGTTATGAATGGGGATTGTTCATGGCAAACAAACAATAAGAATATATGCCTCATACATCATACAAGTAGGCAACAGTTATCAATCAGATCGGATAGATAAACAATATATAATCAAACCAAAGAATCAAATAATGGAGGATTTAAACAATGCATGGGAGTATGAACATGTTAAATAATCAAGCAATAGAAAGCATGAATGAGAGAAACAAGTATAAAAGATAACAGATGAATCAAACAGATGAAAATATGCACACGAAGGGTTCACTGAATAATTTAATCAGGAAATGAGGTAAGGACCAAATAAAATCAAGGTAAAAGGCCTCTAATACATGGCATATGAGATGAACAGGGGAGGATCAAAAGATCTCTTCAATTGCCATAAGCAATCCCTAAGTCAAACATCGATCATAAAGAAGTCAACTGAAAATTTAAGTCAACTTAAAAAATAACAAATTAATAGCAAATTAATCAAGAAAATTATGAAAAATTAAACTAAATGAGGTGGGGTCAGGACATCATCATCCCCCAAAACGATTTTAAAAATAACGAAAATTGGTACATAAATTAATTAAAATAAAACAGAGGTCAAACCAAAATTCAATTAATAAGACTAGGTTAGAAATAAATCAAGAATAAATAGTAAATTAATCAAGAAAATTATGAAAAAATAAAATAAATAAGGTGGGGTCAGGAAATCATCATCCCCCAAAAATATTTTTAAAATAATGAAAATTGGTACATAAATTAATTAAAATAAAACAGAGGTCAAACCAAAAGTCAATTAATGAGACTAGGTTAGAAATAAATCAAGAATAAATAGTAAATTAATCAAGAAAATTATGAAAAACTAAACTAAATAACTCGGAGTCAGGACATCATCATCCCCTAAAAAGATTTTAAAAATAACGAAAATTGGTACATAAATTAATTAAAATAAAACAGAGGTCAAACCAAAAGTCAATTAATGAGACTAGGTTAGAAATAAATCAAGAATAAATTGAAAATGTGAAATAAAATTCCAAGAAAATGTCAGGTTGACCATGAGACAGTGGTCAACCTTCATCCCAAAAATCAAATGCTAATAATAATTTTAAGTCATAAAAATAAAATCAATAAAAAAAGTGTGTTAAAACGGACCAGTTAAAATAAATAATTAAAATAAAATAATATTAAAAAAAATACGAAAATAAAAATTATATAAAATTAAATAAAACGTTAAGAAAAGTGAAAATATTTTTGGGTAATTTTATGGACGAAGAAAATATTTTAAATAAGAAAAAGAAATACGAAAATGGAGGGATTAATGGTGATGAACATGGTAAGCAAGCGTGGATATATCAAAACATGGCCATGGAAGAGATGATTACCTAAGGGAGAATAGAAGTGGAATGGAATCTGATATGTGATGAAGCTTTGCCTCCTTGCCACGAAATTCCAATGCTCCTTTAGGGTTAGGGTTTCAGCTTCTTAAATAGGGTGGATTAGGTGTTCTCATGGGCTTTTTAATAAGTGATTTATCCATAAGAATAAAAGTGTGAAGTGAGGTGTAAAATGTTGTTATTTTGGGCCAATCTTAAGTGAATGGATGTCCAATGCATGGCCAAAAGAGGTAAATAAACGTGACTGGTTTGTGCAGCATGCTTAGAAAATCTGATTGGGCCAACCAGGCCCAAAATCTGCCTAGAAAATCAAGTCATGGTGCCCACTTTAAATGAATGTATCTCTCAAACCATGGATCCAAATGAGATGAATCCAAAAGGATGTGAAAGAGGCCATGGCAAGATACAATTGTTGTGAAGAAAGTATTTTCAAATAATGCCTTGAAGTGCAAGAAAACTGGCCAAGAAGTCTTGACAAATTTTGAAGATTTTGGACTTAGAAATTTATCTAAGTGTCCTAAAAAATGTCTCACTTTGACTAAGCATAACTTTCTCAATTCTAATCCAAATGGAGCTTTTATCTTGATGCAAAATGGGCTTAAAGTGAGTGCAACGATCATGAAAACTTACCCTAAATGGAAAGTCAACCATTTCCAAATTAAGTAACTTTTCCAATTCCTGATTAAATGATGAATCCATGATCCAACCTTGATCAAATTTCACATGTAGGATCCCCTAGGCATGGATTTTGAGATTTCACTCTCAAAATGTCAGGAGTTGACTTTTCTGGCCCCACTGTTGACTTTTCCCAAACTGTCTGATTCCCGATTCCATTGATCAATTGAAGCACTCTAGCTCAAATAAAGAGCTGATTTTTTGTATGTAGACCCTTGTGGACATATGGAGGGCCATGGAAAAGAGTTTCACCCAAAGAATCAGAAATAAACTGATTTTATACCAAACCCTAGTTTTAGGGTAAAATGATCAGGAACTGATTGCACTGATTGCCAATGGATCTTTCTGAGATAATTGTGAATATTCCTAGGCCAAGATGCCTCTCTAACCATGACATGGATGAGTTCCTCTACTTCCAACCAAACATTGCCTGTTGCAGGTAGCCATGAAACCCTAATTTCTGATTAAATCCAGATGAACACTCTGATAGCTTTGAATCCTTCACTGATGAACTGAGGACCATAATAAGATACTTGGACCCCCCTGAGACCCTTGAGACTTGTATACTTAGAAAATGAAGTCCAATTCTCAATCTTGCTTTGTGTGGGCTCCTTCTGTTAAGGAGTGATCGATCAAAACCGGATCTCCATGTCACTAATGCAGTATGCAATGAGTATGACCTAATATGATGCTAATGAAGTGTAAAACATAAACCCATGCTTCCAGGAAAAATGAAGGGTAAATTTTGGGGTATTACAGCTGCCCTTATTCAATCAACTGGAAACCTGAAAGGGAGATAGCAACGGCTTTCGCACATTCGAGGTATCAAGTGATTGAATATGATAAAAGCCCGAAAATTTACACTGAAGTGAAAAAATGAAGTAACAATGCCTGTCAGAATCGGCCAAGAGGTGGTCTTGAAAAAGAATCCATCTGGTACGGTGAGAGTCGGTATGAACACCGAAACAAGGAATGTTAGCCTGAATACCAAAATAAATGGTAACACATAAATAAACATGGCCTAAATGCCGCTCGTCAATCTGAATACTGGAAATGACTTCGATCTGAGCATCGGACGATACTTGAGTATCAAACATCGGTCTGAACACCGGGAAACTGGCCTGAATGCCACTTCGGTCTGAATACCGGAAAACTGGCCTGAATGCCACAAGTTGCATCGACCTGAATGTCGGAAACTTCTTCGATCTGAACATCGGAAGATATTAGATTATCAAACATCGGTCTGAACATCGGGAAACTGGCCTGGATGCCACTTCGGTCTGAATACCGGAAAACTGGCCTGAGTGCCACAAGTTGCATCGACCTGAATGTCGGAAACTTCTTCGATCTGAACATCGAAAGATATTAGATTATCAAACATCGGTCTAAACACCGGGAAACTGGCCTGAATGCCACTTCGGTCTGAATACCGGAAAACTGGCATGAATGCCACAAGTTGCATCGACCTGAATGTCGGAAACTTCTTCGATCTGAACATCGGAAAATTGGCCTGAATGCCACTTCGGTCTGAATACCGGAAACTTGGCCTGAATGCCACAAGTTGCGTCGACCTGAACGTCGGAAACTTCTTCGATCTGAACATCGGAAAACTGGCCTGAATGCCACTTCGGTCTGAATACCGGAAACTTTCATGCCTGTCAGCATCGGCAGAAATAGGGAAAATGATAATTGAGGCGGCGCGTGGGCCAACGACCCCTGCTGGGGATAATAAAGATAAGTCATGAACAATCTTCAGTCTGAGTATTGGAAACAACTTCTGGCTTATCACTTGGGATACCGAGAATGCCTTATGCTTTACATGCGTATGTTTGAATTTTTCAATGGCGTAATGCTCCATGAAAATGGAAATGCTACGCAATTTGGGAGGATGCAATGCAATATGATTCTACATGCAGGGATGCGAAATGCTTGATTAGAGAGAACGCCAAGTTGAGGCAAGGAATTCTGCTAGGGAAATGATCACCATCTTCTGGACCCTGGCAAGGCTGTTGGAGATGCACAGCATAAAGAACTCTGTGGGGAAATGAACAGCCACACGGTGTTCTGGCAAATAACAAAATACCGAGGCTCTGACTGGGGAGAGAATGGCACTGAAAACATGCTGCTGAGGAAAGCAACAGTGGTTCTGGCAACCATAATCTGCGAGAGAGAGAGAGAGATGACTCAGCAGGGGAAGCAAACACCGATACGGTACCGAGATTCTGCTTCAAGGAAAGAGACCATGGGTCTAGCGTCGAGATCATCAATCTGGCATCAAACTCTGAGGAGCAGCCGCTTCTGCTGGGAAGATACGGTCTGGCACTGTCAACTCCGCTGGGGATATACAGTCTGACACTGTCGATTCTACTGGTGAATGTATAATTTGAAACAAATGCTTGGGTAAGTACAGCAGTGAGAGCCTGCTGGGGATTGAAGAATCCAACGCTCGGACCAGCTCTGCAGGGATAAGATACCAAATTCTAATTGTTGAGGAAAAACATCCGCGATCATTTGATGGGGACCTTAAGGAAATGCTCCGAGTGTACCTGTTCTGAATAGACGATCCAAAGCACTTAAAATTTACAGCAATTTTCAATGTTTATTAAGCATGTACCTGTAAAGCTCTTATGTTTCATGATGCAATGTTTATTAAAAATTCGGACGTCATTTTTGCAAACAAAACAGTAAAATGAAAATGAACACAGAGATGTACTAAATAACATGATTTTATTGATTGAGTGGCCTCTGAATAGGTATTTACATCAGGAAGCAATCCCTGGAAAGAGGTAATTGCACAACAGATAAAAACAGAAATTAATCTAATGGCAATGTGAAATGGATTTCTATCGGGTTCCAATTCTGCTATGGTTCGCTCGTCTTCAAGATCCTCCAGATGATCAGCTTTCCGAAAAAGGTGATTGGACTATTTCCTATCCTTCGGAAGTTTCCGGTTATCGACACGAGATGATATTCAGAACTACTCAGAACGCAGCTATTCGCTTAATCCCTAACTTTTTCCTGGATCGCCCTTTTGGGTTTTCAATCCACCGGGATACCCATTTTTGCCTAAGTTGCCCTTTCAGGTTTTCAACTTACCGGGTGTACAATCTTTTCATTTTTTAATCCCTAACTTTTGCCCGAACCTTTTTCATTTTCTTGGTTCGCCGGGATGCCCATTTTTTTCCTGGACTATTCTTTTTATCGTCCAGCGGGTCTATTTTATGCGAAGTATTTTTTAACGGTGTCTGAGTTCACAGGGGAAGTGAAGTTTTCACCATCCATAGTTGATAGCATTAAGGCTCCACCATCAAAAACCTTGGTACAATATACGGTCCATCATAGTTAGGAGTCCACTTGCCCCTGTGATCTGTCTGAGGAGGAAGGATCATTTTCAACACCAAATCTCCGACTTGGAAGCATCGAGGACGCACTTTCTGATTAAAGGCTCTCTTCATCCGACTTTGATACAACTGCCCATGAAAAATGGCTGCCATACGCTTCTCTTCGATAAGACTCAACTCATTGAACCTTGTCCAAACCCATTCAGCTTCGTCTAACTTGACATCCAACAGGACTCTTAGAGAAGGAATCTCCGCTTCAACATGTAGGATTGCTTCCATACCATACACAAGGGAGTAAGGGGTTTCCCCGGTCGATGTACATACTGAAGTACGGTACCCATGCAAGGCGAAGGGTAGCATCTCATGCCAATCTCTGTACGTAACGACCATCTTCTGCACAATCTTCTTTATGTTCTTATTTACTGCCTCAACAACACCGTTCATCTTAGGACAATAAGGGGAAGAGTTGTGATGTTGAATGTTGAAGTTCTTACACAACTCCTTCATCATTTTGTTATTGAGGTTAGAACCATTATCAGTAATGATTCTTTCGGGAATCCCATAACGACAAATGATTTCTTTCTTGATGAATCGGGTAACCACATGTCTAGTGACCTTCGTAAATGACGCTGCTTCGACCCACTTGGTGAAATAGTCGATGACAACAAGGATGAAGCGATGCCCATTGGAAGCAGTCAGCTCAATCTTTCCAATCATATCAATGCCCCACATAGCAAACGGCCACGGCGAAGACATCACATTCAGAGGATTTGGCGGCACATGCACCTTATCAGCATAAATCTGGCATTTATGACACTTCCGAGCATATTTGAAACAATTAGATTCCATGGTCATCCAGTAATAACTCGCTTTCAACAATCTCTTAGCCATTGCATGTCCGCCGGCATGAGTACCGAAGGAGCCTTCATGAACTTCCTGCATTAACATGTCTGCTTCGTGTCTATCCACGCATCTGAGCAAAACCATGTCGAAGTTCCTCTTATACAGCACATCGTCTTTG
Organism: Lathyrus oleraceus; assembly: GCF_024323335.1. Lineage (NCBI taxonomy): Eukaryota > Viridiplantae > Streptophyta > Magnoliopsida > Fabales > Fabaceae > Lathyrus > Lathyrus oleraceus. The sequence continues at coordinate 432,527,076 of NC_066584.1, forward strand.
TTCAAGAAGAAACTTCCTGCCAATCATCTCAAAGTCTTTCTATCATTGTTGGATGCACCTGCAGGGTACTCTTGATTCTTCAGAAAGCACTTGATGTCGTGGTACCAAGGCTTGTCATCGACTACCATTTTAGCAGCAAACACATACGCGGCCCTATCAAGGCGCATAACATCGATCCTGGGAGCATAGTTCCACCGAATCACCTTGATCATGGAGGACAGAGTGGCAAGAGCATCTGCCATCTGGTTCTCATCACGAGGTATATGATATAACCTTACTGTTGTGAAGAAAGTCAACACTCTTCTCGTGTAGTCTCTGTAGGGGACCAGATTAGGCTGGAGAGTATTCTAATCACCATTCACTTGATTGATCACTAGAGCTGAATCTCCGAAGATGTCCAGAGTCTTGATTCTCAAATCAATGGCTTGCTCGATACCCATGATACAAGCTTCATACTCAGCTTCATTATTGGTGCACTCAAAAGTCATACGAGCGGTGAAAGGCATGTGGGCACCTTTCGGAATGGTAATGACAGCACCAATTCCACTTCCTTTGGCATTGACGGCCCCATCAAACATTAAAGTCCACTTTTCATCTGGATCAGGTCCCTCCTCAACAACTGGCTCTTAACAGTCTTTCATCTTGAGGAACATGATGTCTTCATCCGAAAAATCAAACTTCATCGGCTCATAATCATCAATCGGCTACTGAGCAAGATAGTCTGATAGAATACTCCCTTTGATGGCTTTTTGGGATGTATACTGGATGTCGTACTCTGTCAGTACTAATCCGTTGTCGCGCGCGGATAAAGAACGAGTATTTTTGACAAAACGTAGTTAGCGACAAATTGACTCGGATTATCGTTCTCACAAGGATTCTTGAATGAATTAACCAATGATAGTAACGATTAATGGGGTTTTGGTTGGTTTAGGATTCAATTAAAAAAATAGATTAAAACAAGTGATTATTGAAATAAGCTGTAACAACAATTTACTGATTCGATCTTTGCCTATCATCGACTATCGTAATTCCAACCGCAGATTAACTATTCCTATTCGATTATAATATCAACTGACAAGCGCAATTGATAATATAAGTTGTATGTTCCTATTATCCGAATTAAGTAAACGGGATTAAGTTTCATGAATTAAGCAAACATGAATTAAACGGACTCGATAACGAATTAAGCAAACGAAATCGTGACTATAGTTAGGATCACACAATCAATCGGATTAAATCAATATAGCATAGGTAAATCGGATTAAGCAAACAAAATACATATATTAATATTGAAAGGAATAAAAAACCTGAATAAGAATTACTAAAATCTCAAGGTATCGGAACCCGAATACAGCAAATTGTTTGGATCGATTAGTTCTTCATGAGAATTCTTGCCAAAGCTTTCAAGTCTTTCGTGAATAGTGGTCATCCTAATGTTATGCGGCTGCTAGGTATATGGAAAACAAGGAATTTGGTTTACAACCCAACTGGATCGAAAACATAACCCAAGCCCAAAACTAATGACCCAAAACTTAAATAAAACTAATACTGCAACTTCAACAAATTTTCTGGCCCTGTTACAGTCTGATTCAGCTCTCGACTTCTGAACAAAAGTTGTAGATCTTTTTCTTAGCTTTCCATCGACTGGTAGCACGTCTCAATCTGATACTCCCAGCTCAAGATATGATTTTTCTCGCGAAAGCTGCTAATTCTGAAAATTAAATACGAAAATTAAATAAGTGCAAAAATAACATAAATTATGAAAACACATTAAAACATAAAAATAATCAAAGCAAACCGAAGAAATGCTTAAGTACAAACATGGAAGAACGTGCATCCAAAATGCACTGATCAAATTCCCCCACACTTGAACTTTTGCACTCCGAGCAAAATGAAAAACAAAACAAAACACAGACACATCAACGGTTACTCATTCTAGGCTACAGGTCATCTTCGGTTAAGTTTGCTTTGATAGGTACTAATCTTGCACACTAAGGACATTGTACAAACACTAATCCACAATTGTGCAGTCATAAACCTCCTGAATACACAAATCAACTCGAATCATGTTATTATGTTAAAGTCTAACCTACTCATCCTTCTTTTTGCTCTTTTTCATTCAGTCGCAATCACATTAAGCCCGTTATCTCCACACACCCATAGCAAGGCGACCGGTTAGTGGGTCTGATCCTTTTTACACGGGATTCTAGTACCTACGTGGCATAACCCTTTGCTTATTCAGTTGTAGTTGCGGGGGATCGGACCGTAATCCGCCCAACCAAGTTCAGTACCAGAAACCGCTGAACCAACTGACAACTAGTCTTATTTTCAAAAAAAAATTGAAGGTTCTACATCCGTTGGGTTAAGTGACCGGGTGAGGGTCACCAAACTTAGAAGGTGCATTCCTTGTTTTTTTTTTCGGAGCACTCACTTATATTCATCGGCTTCCCTGCATAGAGTGCGTGCGAGATGGTGCTGACTGCTGAAATAAACTACTCAAGAGCTATAAGAAAAATGAGAACTCAAGGATATGTCATAACAAGTATTCAAAATGATTTTCATATTCAGGAGATTTAAGGTGTTAAAACGATACCGATCTTGTGAACTTTTCCCAAGTCTCTACAAACCAACCTCAAATTATTCTATAGCCTAAAACTTTCAACAAAAATGCAATTTTTTTTAGAAAGAAAACAAAAACAAAACAAAACAAAGAACAAAAACAAAGAAAATAAAGTATTCACTCCCCCACACTTAAAATATGCATTGTCCTCAATGAAAGAAACAAACATAAGATAAGAGAGAGAAGAGAGAGGAAAGAACACACCCGAGTAGTCAAGGAGGATAGGTGATCACATAAGCAGCCTTTCCCAAAGAGATATATTCTACATTTTCTTCTTCCAAAGTGGGGCTGTCATGGAATAGCTTTGGGTAATGTCCATTGAACTTGAAATTTTTATTAGTATCTTTGCCTTTTATTCCAGGATCAAAGAATCTTCTAAAAGTAAAAGTGTCAAATGGACACGTGAAGGTGATCTGATCTGGAATGTCAGTCAATGTCCAACCAAATGCCTTTTTATGCCTCCTTAAAACCTGCAAAAGCTTATTTTCTTGATCGAAATCAAGGTTAGAAGAAATTATAGCCGGTAGTTTTTCATTCATCTCTAAATAAACATATTTCATATTTTCAGGAAGTTGCTTCAGCTCGAGGAAAGGTGGTTGCTCAATAGAAGGAGTGTTTGGGGGCAGTCGGGATGTCAAGAGCTTTATCTACATGAACAACTTTATTTGCAACCTCATATGCAGTAAAAATATCAACTTGCAAGGCAGTCTCAATTTCAGCACAAACAGAACAAATTTTAGTTTCAATACAAATATCACAAGAATAAACATCATCAAAACCAGACAATGATGGAAAATCAAATGCAAACAAATCACTACAAGTATCATCAACAATTTCAGAAATCAAATCTATTTGAAAAACAGAATGTTCTTCCAAGGGTTGTTGGTTTGATCCTTGAGCTTGCTGCATGGCATTCACCAAAGTGGCAAGCTGCCCAATCTATGTTTGCAAAGTCTTTAAAGTAGAATCTACTTGTTGTTGAAACTGGAGATTATTTGCAGCCATTTGTTTGATAATATCTTCTAGTGAAGGTCCAGAAGGTGCAAAGTACACAACCTCAAATTCCTTCAGATGCTCATGCGGATCCTCACCTGCTAAACCACTAAACCTTGGAAACAAGTGTATTAAACCAGATTTCAATTCAAAAGGAACCGAAACATCAGAATATTCAATACAAAAGTCATTATAATTAACATTAGGAGCAGCAAACTGCCTTAATGTTCTTTGATCATCCATGTAATAAATAAAAAACACGGCAATACCAACTATGTTCGAAATAGACAAAAACAAATAGAAAGAAGAAAAACGATTAAAATAAATTCAGAAAAATACAAAAACACCAAACTTAATCTAATGACGTGAAATAAAAATTTTGATATTTTTTTTGGATTTTTTCGACACTATGAAAACAGTAAAAAATTAATTAAAAATAGAAAAACAAGGAATTTGACAAATTTGACGTCAGAGTCCCTTACTCGAGTATTGATCGCACGATTTTTCTGCTTCCAGTAGGCAAAAAACTTATACAATCAAACACAAATTTTCCAAAAACCGGTTTTTTCTGACTCTAGACGCAACTCCGAATGCAAAACTGTAGAAAAATTCGGAAAAATAACAGGAAATTGCATAACAACAAAACACACAATACTTACAACTAAACTATTGGCTAATTCAATAAGAATCCCCGGCAACGGCGCCAATTTAATCTGTTGTCGCGCGCGGATAAAAAAAGAGTATTTTTGACAAAACGTAGTTAGCGACAAATTGACTCGGATTATCGTTCTCACAAGGATTCTTGAATGAATTAACCAATGATAGTAACGATTAATGGGGTTTTGGTTGGTTTAGGATTCAATTAAAAAAATAGATTAAAATAAGTGATTATTGAAATAAGTTGTAACAACAATTTACTGATTCGGTCTTTGCCTATCATCGACTATCGTAATTCCAACCGCAGATTAACTATTCCTATTCGATTATAATATCAACTGACAAGCGCAATTGATAGTATAAGTTGTATGTTCCTATTATCCGAATTAAGCAAACGGGATTAAGTTTCATGAATTAAGCAAACATGAATTAAACGGACTCGATAACGAATTAAGCAAACGAAATCGTGACTATAGTTAGGATCACACAATCAATCGGATTAAATCAATATAGCATAGGTAAATCGGATTAAGCAAACAAAATACATATATTAATATTGAAAGGAATAAAAAACCTGAATAAGAATTACTAAAATCTCAGGGTATCGGAACCCGAATACAGCAAATTGTTTGGATCGATTAGTTCTTCATGAGAATTCTTGCCAAAGCTTTCAAGTCTTTCGCGAATAGTGGTCATCCTAATGTTATGCGGCTGCTAGGTATATGGAAAACAAGGAATTTGGTTTACAACCCAACTGGATCGAAAACATAACCCAAGCCCAAAACTAATGACCCAAAACTTAAATAAAACTAATGCTGCAACTTCAACGAAATTTCTGGCCCTGTTACAGTCTGATTCAGCTCTCGACTTCTGAACAAAAGTTTTAGATCTTTTTCTTAGCTTTCCATCGACTGGTAGCACGTCTCAATCCGATACTCCCAACTCAAGATATGATTTTTCTCGCGAAAGCTGCTAATTCTAAAAATTAAATACGAAAATTAAATAAGTGCAAAAATAACATAAATTATGAAAACACATTAAAACATAAAACTAATCAAAGCAAATCGAAGAAATGCTTAAGTACAAACATGGAAGAACGTGCATCCAAAATGCACTGATCAGTACCATTTGCCAACGAGCAACCCTTTCGGTGAGAGCTGGCTTCTCAAATATATACTTGACTGGATCCATTTTGGAGATCAGTAAGGTCGTTTGAGTCAGCATGTATTGTCTCAATCGCTCAGCAGCCCATGCAAGTGCACAACATGTCTTTTCAAGCATTGAGTATCTCGACTCGCAATCTGTGAATTTTTTACTCAGGTAGTAGATGGCATGCTCTTTCCTACCTGTCTCGTCGTGTTGATCGAGAACACAACCCATGGAATTATCAAGTACTGTCAAATACATAATCAGCGGTCTCCCTGGGACTGGAGGCATAAGGATTGGAGGATTCTGCAAATACTCTTTTATCTTTTCGAAAGCCCTTTGGCAATCATCATTCCACCTGATAGCCTGATCTTTTCTTAACAATTTGAATATTGGCTCACACGTGGCTGTTAGGTGAGAGATGAACCTTGCAATGTAGTTCAACCTTCCTAAGAAACCACGGACTTGTTTTTCTGTTCTTGGCTCAGGCATTTCTTGTATCGCTTTCACTTTGGCCGGATCCACCTCAATCCCTTTTTCACTAACAATAAAACCCAGCAGTTTTCCAGATCTCACCCCGAAAGTACACTTGTTTGGATTAAGCCTCAGCTTGAATTTCCTCAAACGCTCAAACAGTTTCTGCAAATTCACCAAATGTTCTTCTTCCATCTGAGATTTGGCAATCATATCATCAACATAAACCTCGATTTCATGATGAATCATATCATGGAAAAGAGTTACCATAACTCGTTGATATGTTGCCCCAGCATTTTTCAGACCAAACGACATCACCTTGTAGCAGAAGGTGTCCCATGGGGTTATGAAAGTTGTCTTCTCCATGTCTTCTAGTGCCATCTTAATTTGATTATAGCCAGAAAATCCATCCATAAAGGAGAATACCGAGAACTGAGTCGTGTTATCCACCAAAACGTCGATGTGAGGTAATGGGAAATCATCTTTAGGACTAGCTCTGTTCAGATCCCGGTAGTCAACACACATCCGTACCTTTCCATCCTTCTTAGGTACTGGAACGATATTTGCAACCCATGGCGGATAATTTGTAACTGCTAGAAACCCTGCATCCAACTGTTTTTGCACTTCTTCCTTTATCTTGACAGCCATCTCTGGTCTTGTTCTTCTGAGCTTCTGCTTGACCGGAGGACAATCCTCTTTGAGAGGCAAACGGTGTACCACAATGTCTGTGGCAAGCCCTGGCATGTCCTGATAAGACCAAGCAAAGATGTCAACATACTCTTGCAGCAATTCAATCAGCCCCTTCTTCACATTATCTTCCAAAGCAGCCCCTATCTTGATTTCTCTCTTGGCGTCCTCGGTGCCGAGATTAATCACTTCAACAGACTCTTGATGCGGTTGAATGACCCTTTCCTCCTATTTTAATAACCTGGCAAGTTCTTCAGGGAGTTCACATTCTTCATCACCCTCTTCTTCAGCTTAAAAGATTGGATTTTCAAAGTCGAAGCGAGTCATAGCAGAACTATTATCAATAAGATCCGGTGACGTGCATCTGTATGAGTGATGGTATGTGCTTATGAGTGTGAACAAGAAGTGGAAACTAAACAAAACATTGCCCAAATGTATATATATATTTTTAATTTTTGATTTTTGAAAACTGCAAAAATAGAAAGACAATGAACAAAATATTTGAATGCAAAAAGACGTCCTTTATTTATGATAAAAAATGCAGGTATCCACATAGATGAGCCCTACAATGAGTCATTACGCCTTGGGCGGAATGTAAGACTTGGATATGCATGAATAAACAAAGAAAATTACTCTTCAAGAAGAGTGACTTGGATAATCTCTTCAGAAGACCAGTTGCGGAGAGCTTCACCCGGGACCCTTGGACGCACCCAATTGTCAATGTCGTAATCATTATCCTCATCTTCTTCGTTGATTGCAGAGATCTGGCCAACTAATTTGGCTTCTCCTTCAACCATGTTAACATTTGCCCCACCATGTTGCGGCATAGGATTGTTGACAACATTAGGAGCCGGCGCAAAGTTAATGGCCTTTGAGTCAATAAGGTCCTGAACTACGTGCTTAAAAGCTTTGCAGTTCTCAATAGTGTGGCCAGGTGCCCCAGAGTGGAACTCACACCTAGCATTGGCGTCATAACCCACTGGAAGCCTGCCAATAGGAGGAGCCAAAGTGTGTAACTGCACAAGTTGCAAATGTTGAAGGTTGGGAAGCAACTGGGCATACGATATCGGAAGAGTGTCGAAACGCCTATCCATCATCCTCTGTCTCTGTTGATAAGCAGGTATGTTACCCTGTTGTTGTTGGTATTGATTTTATTGACGTTGAGGTTGTTGTTGTTGCACTGGTGCTGCAGCCGGAATGGTCAGAGCTGCAACATAAGGTTGCTGATGGTAATTCTGAAAACTGCTCCTTCGGTTATCTCTGCTCTGATAAGAAGACACAACATTTGCATCCCCTTCTCTCCTCTTCTGTCCTCCTAAGAACGACTTCTTTGACCCCGAAGATAATCCAACCCCATTTTGGATCTTACATGTCTTCAAGTAGTTCTCGACCCTCTCACAGGTAGAGACCACATCAGCAAAATTGGAGGCGTTGCAACCCACCAGACGCTCCAAATAAGACCCAGGCAGTGTGTTCATAAACATGTTGGCCATCTCTTTTTCCAACATCGGAGGCTGAACACGGGAAGCCAACTCTCTCCAGCGTTGAGCATACTCTTTGAAGCACTCGTTTCTCTTGAGAGACAGATTCTGGAGTTGAGTCCTGTCAGGTGCCATATCCGCACTGTACTGATATTGCTTCACAAAGGCCTTAGCCAAGTCTCTCCAGCAGCGAATATGGGCTCTGTCCAGCCTCATATACCACTCCAAGGATGCCCCAGCTAGGCTGTCCTGGAAGAAGTGCATGAGCAGCTTCTCATCATCAGAATACGCGATCATCTTGCGGAAGTAAGCTTGTACATGAGTCTTCGGGCAAGAGTTTCCATTGTACTTATCAAACACGGGGACTTTGAATTTTGGCGGAACTCTCACGCCTGGGACCAGCCCCAAGTCAGCAACATCCACACCAAGAGCATTCTGCCCTTCCACAGCTTTCAACCTCTCTTCCAGTCTCCGAAACATAGGGTCCATACCGTGGCCCATGCCAAAGTCCTCCTGAAGCAAGGGGAATTGGTCCTCTTGATCATCACGGATGGGTTGTTGACCAAGGTTTCCATGCGGGATTGGGATAGGCCCCGGTCCATTGGGTCCATTAGCCTTTCCAACTGGAGGATCAGCCACAACCTCCGATTGAGTAGTAGGGGGATTCCCCTGTACCAACAATCTAATCTCCTGCTGTCCTTGAGCCACTCCTTGGACCACTTCCATGAACTGATTCATGTGAATCCTCATCTCAACGAGCTCTTCTCCAAACCCAAGAGGTATAGGGTTCCAAAGCGATACAGTTCTTCAGACCTAGCTCCTTCCTTCCTTTCTTATGGATCTTGTGCCAAGCGCGGACCATCCTTCCCTTCAAGCCTTGGGGATCTTTACCCTCCTGAAAGAACACACCCTCTAACAGAATGTTATTGGGTTTATCCTTTAGGGGGAACCCAAGCTGACGACGTGCCAAAACAGGGTTGTAGTTAGTCCCACCACATGTGCCAAGAAGAGGCACATTGGAGAATTCACCACAAGAGTCGATAATCTGCACACCATCATATACACGGTTGTACCAAAAGATATCATCATTAGTGAGATACATAAGTCTCGTGGACCACCGTAGACATCCTTTGTTCTCCTTGAAGGCGAGCGTCTGAGGCAAGTGCGAAATAAACCACTTGTACAACAGAGGCAAACAACACACAATGGTACCACCTCCCTTTGCATTCCTCATATGGAAAGAGAAATAAGTGTCACCCAACAGAGTAGGAACGGGATTACGAGTAGAGAAAATCCTAATGGCGTTCACATCCGCAAACTTGTCGATGTTGGGGAATAACACTAGCCCATAGATGAGAAGTATAAATATGGCCTCAAAGGCGTCCTCACTCATGGCCTTCCCAAACATAGTAGCTTGATCAATGAAGAAATCAAACGAGAGACCTTGAATTCCACCTTTGGTAGTCATATGAGCACCAATAGTAGATTCATCTATACGCAACAGATCAGCAATCTCTTGAGAAGAAGGAACTCTCTCCAAGCCACTGAACGACAACTGGTCTAGGATAGGTATGCCCACAAGATAGGCATACTCCTCAAGCGTGGGCAAAAGCTGGAAATCCGGAAAAGTGAAGCAACGGTACAAGGGATCATAGAACTGCACCAACACACTCATTAGACCTACATCCACTTGAGTAGCCAGAATAGACAGAAGCTTCCCATGACGAGCCTTGAATTCCAAGGGATCTAATACATAGGATGTCAAACTCCTTAACTCTTTCAAGTCGGGTTGTCTGAAACTGTATTTCTTCGTATTCCTTCTTTGCTTATCCATGTCTAAAAATTTGCAAATAGACCTCTTAAGTTCCTTGAAAGTTATCTCATTGTTGATGATGTGGATGTGTATGAATGCATGAATGCATGGATGCAACAATCACACTCAAGGATCAAGCAAATCACACCACACAAAGGTCATGGGATGGATCAAGTCATCCTTAATATCAATCATCCATTTTGGTGGATTATGGTTTACACCTTATCAACACCCAAGTTCCATTGATATTAAGGATACACAAGAACGGATCAACCACGAATCAAGGGTTTGTTGCGAGTCACGAGCATGGAGTCTCGGTTAAGAACCATCCAAAGGGAGTGTATTAGGGTTTAAACCTGTCAAACATGTTCTACAAGAGGTTCCCATAGTCATCATCCCATCTTTCGAATAATATCGAAGAAACGACTACTCGTATTCCAAAAATATTCTCAAGAGAGACTCTTATGAGTGTAGTATCGCGTAACAATCGTGTCAAATCTTACACTTGAATGATCTTTGCATTACGTCCTAAAAATAGGCCAAGATGGGCGTGGTAAACTAAGGTCCTTGGCTTCTAAGGCATATATTGGAAAGAGTAATGCCTAACCACGACTACTCGTGTGACATTATTGATCCCAACATAACCTCTACCAAGTGAATGGGCTTGCAAGTCAACTTGCTAAGGAATAACTCCACACAAGTCAACAATACTATGCCATTCTCCTATCCTAAGTGCACTCGAGTTCGGGTATAGAACTCATCTCACGAAGATCACCAAGCGTACAAGGAATTAATATTCAAACAATTCAAACATTACATACAATACAGTAATCCCAAATTGCACAAAAATATGTCACAAAGCAATATACCATACAATACAACAAATATGAAAAGTAGGCAAAACCCACTAGGCAAATGATAGTCCCCAGCAGAGTCGCCACTTTTCTGTAGCGGGGTATTCGTTACCATTAGAGATATTGACTAAATCCAAGGTAAACCATACAAGTCGAGTCGCCACCGCACTTCTATTTATCCAAAGGAATGGTTAGAAAGCGAACAAAAACCTAAAAGTTTTATCGAATCAAAAACTAGTAAAAATGTCAGAGATCTGGGTAAGGGGGTTGGTTATGCAATGGGAAGGTTTTAAGCACCAAAAACATCCTAGGTACTCCTAGGGAGCCCTTTTCATAAGTGTTGTTCTAGTCTAAAGGGTGTAGGTATATCTAAAGTACTATTTACTAAAAGGAAGGTTAAAAGAAAATGAATCGCAAGGATGTCACATCCACTGCCTACGTATCTCATCTGAGTATGAGAATCAGAGTCTTCGTAGCTTGGCTACCTATGGGTTAAAGAGAAGTGTGCTCGGTAAGACGTCGCGTCTTATGCCTACGTATCTCATCTGGAATGAGAATCAGAGCAAAACGTAGTTCGGCTAATTAGGGGTTAAGGATTGCCATCTGAACATGGTCTTACAAAAGAGGGTACCAGCTGTGTCAAAGGAGGGTGGGCAGTGTGTTCAACGTCCTAGCAGTAGGTGTCGCAGCTCGCTGAATCGAGTCTTAGGCAGTTACCTCTTTGCAATAGAACGGACTGACATGCCACAAGATCGGAGACGCACGGAAGGTCTAAAAATGGGGAAGCTCTGCTCTAGAGTTGTCATGCAGTATGTGTTGGTGTAAGCCCTAGAGGCCAATACTTTTGGTACTTATATAAGAATTATTTATTAATAATAAAAGGCTTTTTCTTTATTATGTTTGTTTAATAAAGTCCCTAGAATAGCTAGTCCGTTTAATATATCAAGTATGACTTAATCATGAGATCACATTAAACATAAGGACACTATTCTTAAAGTATCTGTAGTCAAGCTTCATTGTGAATGGAATAACATTAAAGCATAAAGACTATTATGTTTATATACTGATGATCACATCTCATGGATCATGTATAAGGAGTTATCAAGTATTAAGCATAGGTATGAATATTAAGAGTAATATTTATACCGGATTGACCCGCTATGAGAATACTATATAGAATGTTATGCAAAGTGTCATAAGTTATTCTCATGGTGATAATGGTGTATACCACTCTTCGACCTGAAACCACTATGGACCCTAGATGTAGAGTCGAGTGCTTTATTGCTGATCAAACATTGTCCGTAACTGGATGACCATAAAGACAGTTGATGGGTACCCCACTGTAGCACCTCAAATTTGCACCTCCCATTTGTACATTCATTTCATTTTTAGGTCATTAACATTGCATTCATATTGCATAGTGCATTGCATTGCATCAGTCAGGACTGGCATCAGGAGAAGTCATCTGTGCAAGAGAGCAAGGGTTTTTCCATGAGACAAAAGCCCTATGGTTGTTCTAGAGAGCTTACATGACCCAAGGATCATTTTGATGCAATTTGACCAAGTGTTGAAGGCTTAAAGTCCACAGTGCATGATCAAGTCATCTGAGGCCCACAAAAGTCAACTGCAAGTCAACTGAGGGCTAGGAGATGGAGAAATAATGTGAAACACTTCATTCATGTCTAAAAGAGGTTTATTCAACATGTCAAACATCTACCTTGAAGAATTTGAGGTCAGATCAAAACTTTCCAAAAATGGAAAGTGACCTATAATTGAAAGTTTCCCAAAATGGAAAGTTTTTGGTTCAAATTCACCATGATCTTGCATCATCAAAGAAGCTTCAAATGAAATTTTGTCAAACATGAAAGTTGAAGATCTTTCTCTCCCATTTCCAAAAAGTCCAAGATCACGAATTTCTAATGAATGGTTAAGGAGTTATGATCAAATCATGGCAAAGTGTGCATGGAACTTCAAAAGGGCATAACTTTTGACTCATAATTCCAAATTGAGTGGCTCTTTTTGCAAAATTCTTCTCATGTCATGAGGTTTCCAAACCAACCATCACATTGCATGGAATTTGGACATATGAGCATTTGCATATCCAAGTCAATTTTGGAGGGAAAATCATGAATTCAAAAGTGGTGCATCATATGGACTTTTTAACCATTCCAACATGTTCATAACATGGTTTTAAGTGAAAATGCATGGCCATTTGCTACTGTTCACGTATGCTTGCATGCATGGGGTGAGAAAACCAAATTTTGCATAACACCTCATTTTTGAATTAAAGTTTCATTAGCCAAGTTAAGTGTGATTAGGAAATGGATTAAGCCAGCATATAAATAGATAATTGCAACAGAATTTTCACAATTACACAATTCTAGATCTAGATCCAAAATCTCCCTCCAAATTTTCTCTCCACCATAATTCAAAAATTCTTCAAAGAACACTTGATTTTTATTGCATATTCTGTTTTCTTGATCATGTTTTGGTAGAATTCAAGCTTTTGATTGCTGAATTTGGTGAAGAATCAAGCATCTCCATACATGAGCATGAACATGGAGCTTTGAGTTTAAGCTAGATTCACTTCGTTTCAAGCTTCCAGATCAACTTCAGAGGTGTTAACAAGGTTGGTAGAAGAGGTTTGGATGCTTTTGGACACTTGAATCCACCACTGCCATTGTTGGAGCTTCAAGAGGTCACATTTTCGCCTCTCTTAATTCATGTTTATATGCATATAATCTTGTAGTCCTTTTCATCCTGATTCTACTGATATGAAATTCATGAAAAATGGCGCAATATTGAGGAAGATACATGAAATTAAAGCTTGAATGTTCATGGAAGTTTCTCTTCGATTTGCTTTAGTCTTTAGGAATTAGAGAAAAATAATGATATATTTGAGCTCCTGAGATCAAGACGAAGCGATTGGTATAATTGTTTTTGAATTCTGCAAAAAAAAAATTGTGAGAAGCACTGTTCACGCCGCCGTCTCCACGAAGGAGACGGTTGTTTCAGCCGTAGGCTACAGCGCCCTACACCGTCTGGTTAGGGCTGACGTGGTGGCCACATGTGCGCGCAGTTGGCTTCTTGATTGGACGAGATTCCGCTGACTCGTCCACGCGTTTGGTTGACTGTGACTAGGCGCCAACGTGTTTAAGTGGAAACGACCGCGTTTTGGCCTGTACCGGGTTCGAGTCTTGCTGAGGACAATTCCATTTCCATTAGTTTTTTTTCTATTTTCATGATTTTGCATTTTTATTTCCATATGTCCATGATCTTCAAAAAATCATAATAAATTGAAAAATGCATCAAATCACTCCCAATGTTTTTCAGAATGATCCTTAGAATGTCTAGTTTTTTATGATCATGAATTTGGAAGTTGTGCATGGCTGGAATTTTATTTGTTCTAGGTCGATTGATCACATGTGCATTTGTGACATTGCTGTACTCTTTCTATCATGAAATGCTCGTTTTTAATCCAATGGACTTGAAATTTTACATGCTGATTCTAGACACATTGATGGATGTTTTAGGCTTGGTTTGGTATTTTTCTCATGTACCAATTCTGTTTTATGCTTGTGTTTGCATGGTGTGACAATTTGTGTCACACATTTGGTTATCCAACTTATGCAATTTAATTTCCATATCAAATGACCTCTAATGCTTCTGATTTTTTGCATGATGGATGTTTTGGATGTGTCGAATACTCATGAATTTTTCCAGAATTATTTGAATCATTTCTGTTTTGATTGGGAATTTTCATTCATGATGATCATTTGGATGCCTTGAATTGGTCTTTGATTTCTCTTGCACACAAAATGAACTTGCATGATGATTTTACTTTGGTCCTTTTCAGGACTTGTTCTTAATTGATTAAATATGATCCATGTTGAATATGAAGTTCTGTTTTGGATTTTTGACTCACTTTTGACCCTAGGCTTTGACCTAGTGGTTTGCTACTTACATTTGAGTTGTGAATTTCAGGTTCAAGTGTGCATCTCCTTGGTTGATGTTGCTCCTTCATTTGAGCTTGACTATTTGTTGTTATTGGCTAACATTTGCTTGTTTTGTAGGCCTTGATGATGGTTCACTTGTGTCTATGGCTTATGTGTTGTATATTGGGTTGTCTGTGTGATATTGACTATTGTCTGAATTTTGTACTGATTGGTTTAGCTGTTTCCACAGGTACCTAAGTGGCCTTAAGTTCATTTGAACTTTTCTTTGCTTGCTTGTGGTTGGCATACCACTGAGGTATAATTTCTTGATCTTCATGTAGTCTGGAAGACCTACTGTTATTGGTAGGCACCTGTCTGAAGCCCTCCTTAAGAGGCAATGCTTGTGTTTTTTTAATTTTGTGCCAAGCAGGTAAAGTCCTCTCAAGAGGAAATTGGCAGATAAAAGGGATGTGCAATCCATCCCCTGCTATTCAGTTGTGTCATTCACTTTGCTCATACACCATGTGTTGATGCATCTTGAATAAGAACCCAAGATCTTGTTGTGTCAGTCATGTGGAGAAGAGTTCCTTCATTCTGAACTCCCACACTTTCCATTTTGATTCATGCTCTCCCAGGCCAGGGATAAGAGCTATGAGGCATAACCCTCATCTCCATTTCATCTGCTTCACCCTAACTCTCAATGTTAGGGTTAAGAGCTAAAAACACCCCATTCCAGTTGGCTTGTTTGTCGAGGTTGACATGACCCCTTGACTAAAGCCTAGCCTTGTGTGAGCCACTTGTTTGCATATAGTGTGTGTGCTTGCTTGTGTTTGCTATTGTGTTGTTTAGGCTAGCTTGCTTCCTGTGCAAGTTAGGATAGAGACCTCAACATAGGGATCATATGCATGACAACTTCTAGGCTCGAGTCGTAGTCTCCCTAGTAGTCTGTTATCTCCCTTTGTCTCTGGTTAGGTTAGAAGTTATTTCCCTGTTAAGGGGAACTACGTCGCCCTGATCCTCATGCCAGATGAGGTACGTAGGCAGGAGATGAGCAGATCTCTCCGGGCGCCCTTTTTCTTTTTCAACCCCTTTGTGTTGTGTTGGAGTCTGACGTAAGTCCAGCGATTGGCAGTTGGTTTCCTGTGTCTTGCTTGTTGGAGTCTGACATAAGTCCAGCGATTGGCAGTTGGTTTCCTGTGTGTGTGTCGGTTGGTTCGGAGTCTGATGTAAGTCCAGCGATTGGCATTCGGTTTCCATGTTTGCCTGTTTGTGTGGAGTCTGACATAAGTCCAGCGATTGGCAGTCGGTTTCCTGTCAGTCTTTTGTTTGGCGTGCGTTAGTCGAGCTACGAGTGCTCTGATTCTTACTCTGGTTAGAGAAGATATGTATGCATAGGATGCGACATCCTAGCGAGCACGCTTCCCCCTGTCCCGAACTACGTCGACTCTGATGTCTGTGTCTGACAGACTACGTAGGCCCAGGATGCGATATCTTGCCGAGTCCGTTTCTTTTGTCTTTCTGTGTTTCCTTCCACCCTTGTGCAGTTTGTGAGCAGTTTTTAGCAACCTTTCTTCTATTCTTTTCGAGCGTGGATCCCGTCGAGTACGACGGATGCGTAGGGGTGCTAATACCTTCCCTTCGCATAACCGACTCCCGATCCCATCGTTCTCTGGTCGCGAGACCATGTCTTTTCCAGGTTTACTTCGAGCGTTTCCTTTCCCTCCTTTGGGATAAATAACGCACGGTGGCGGCTCTGTTGTTTCGTTTTCCCGCCAGTTTTTTCGCGTAATGCGACAGCTGGCAACTCTGCTGGGGAACAATAGAGAAGTTGACCTCTTGCTGGTCCATCTTCCCTAAGCGAGTCAGTCCTAGCACTCTTTAGGATGGTGTTGGTTGCTTTTTCTTCTTTATTTATTGCATTTATGATTATGATGTGATTGTATATATGTGCATTATGTGTTTGCATGCATCATATTATCATGCTGGCTGTCTGTTTCTCTGATGGGTGGGAGTTACAAGAGGTAAAAGGCCCAATACCCAGGCTATGAGTGAACTCTAGGATACCTAGGAATAGAGTGATTCATGGGAAGCAGGTGGTATTGCGCCACTTAGCGGAACATGGCATCACGAGCAGTTCAGATCCTGATGGGGTATTATCGTTACATACATCTGGTGTGTACATGATGATATTCTTGAAAGGGTTGTTTATCCTGCGTTTCTCTCGACCTTACCCTGGCCTAGATGACACCCGTGAGTGGGGAGGGTTTGAATCATTTTACAGGTACTGTTGGTGACTTGATTTGTTGGTGACCGTATCCTGTTGGTGACTCTTGGCTCAGATGGTGACTTGGTTCTGAAGTATGGGTTCCAGATGACCTTGGGTTCCAGATGATTTTGATCTGTGGTTTCCGGTGCCGAATTCATGCTGAAGCTCTGATCCTGTGCCTTGTGATGCACAGCCAACCAGTCATGTTCGCATCAGTTGCATCATAGCATGTTTATTTTCCAAAAAATAATGCATGAAAAAAGGAAAAGTTAACCCGCATGTGCATATCCTTTCTCAGGATCATTCATGATAAAATATAGTACCCATATCATGCATATCATGCACATATCATTCTTGCATTACAGACATGCTTAGGAGAGACTTCTCACTCTGGTTCCTGACTTAGACAGGATTGCTGATCATCGTCCGCACCGCTACGCTACGAGACTGAATCAACAGAGAAACATGGACCAAGTTCAAGCTGAGTTGGCCGAGATGAGGGCTAACATGGCCTAATTAATGAGCATGATGCAGGGTGTTGTGCAAGGGCAAGAGGAGCTGCGTGCCTTAGCCCAGAGACATGAAGCTGTGATTCCACCCATCTACCGTGCCTCACCAGAAGGGATCCCAGTCAATGACACTGTTACTGCTGCTATTCCCATCAACAACTATGCTATGGGTGATGAGTTGAGGGGTATTAGAATCAGTGGACAACCTATTGCTCCAGAGACTGTTAATGTCAGAGCAACCCGTGCTCCGGTTCGCCATCCTGCTCCATTGGTAGACAGACAAGAGGATATGTTTACTCTCCTCAGTGATGATGATGAGGTGGGTAGGACTGAAGAGAGGGATAGAAAAGTGGATGCCCTTGCTGAGAAGATCCGTGCCATGGAGTGTCAGAACTCTCTGGGTTTTGATGTTACCGACATGGGATTGGTTGATGGATTGAGGATCCCTTACAAATTCAAAGCGCCATCTTTTGACAAATACAATGGCACTTCCTGTCCTCGCACTCATGTACAGGCTTATTACAGGAAGATCTCCGCATACACTGACGATGAGAAGATGTGGATGAACTTTTTCCAAGACAGTTTGTCTGGAGCGTCTTTGGACTGGTACATGGATCTGAAGAAAGAACCAGTCAGAAGCTGGAGAGATCTGGGTGAAGCCTTTTTGAGGCAATACAAGCACAACATGGATATGGCTCCGAGCCGAACCCAACTGCAGAGCTTGTGCCAGAAGACTGGGGAAAGCTTCAAAGAATACGCCCAGAGATGGCGTAAGTTAGCCGCAAGAGTGCAACCTCCGATGTTGGAGAGAGAGCTGACTGACATGTTCATCGGGACCTTGCAGGGTGTGTTCATGGACCGCATGGGGAGTTGCCCGTTCAATAGCTTTTCTGATGTTGTTGTCTGTGGGGAGAGGACTGAGAGTCTCATTAAAGCAGGAAAGATACAAGATCCTGGCTCTTTAAGTTCTTCGAGTTCTAAAAAGCCATCCTCTGGGGCACCTAGAAGGGGAGAGAGTGAAACAAATGTTGTGCACCGTCGGAGGAATGTGAACAGAGGACAGTATCGTCAGGTTGCTACTGTGACTATACCAGCAACTCAACAACATCAAAGAAGACCAACTCAGCAATATCAACATCAACAACACCGTCCTCAACAATAGGCTTACCAGCCTCACAATGGTAATCAAGCTAGTATGAGTAATGAGAGGAAGAAGATCACTTTTGATCCGATCCCTATGTCATACGCAGAACTGTATCCTTCTTTGATAGAGCGGAACTTGATTACTCCCAGAGACCCGCCGGCTATACCTGTCAACCCTCGGTGGTGGTATAAGCCTGATCAGCATTGTGTGTATCATTCGGGTGCTCCTGGCCATGATGTGGATAGCTGCTTTCAGTTGAAGATAAAGGTGCAGGACCTTATGAGGTCAGGTATTCTGAGCTTTGAGGACTTAGGTCCCAATGTTAATCGAGCTTAAAGATAACAAGCCCCGGGCTGGCGTTGGCTTTTCTTCTGAGGTCTTCAAAGAAAAAGGGTTGTTCAAGAGTGGAGGTTTTATCCACGTCAATCAGAGTGGGGAATCTGCTGATGCAAAGGATACTGACATTTGTCATCCCTGGCAGGATCTGCCACAATTGGGTCGCTGTAGGTGTTCCTACAGTCGTTCATAAGTTAGAGTAATAATCACTTTGTTTAAAAACCCTTCTCCCATGCCAAAAGGAGAAGTGATGACATTGTTGGCAAAATAAATACAATGATATTTTCATTCAAATAAAAGCATGTTAAACATTTGTTTTTCCATTTGTTTTCCCTTTTTGCTTTTTGCATGAAATTGGTGATCACGAAAAACCCTAAAAAGAAGAATAAAAGCAATCTTTTCATCTGCATAATGATTGTCTTGTTTGATTTTCCAAAAAGCTTTTATATTCAAAATCATTATGTAGGTTGATTCTTAAACCCATTGAACATAATGATCCAACGCCATCTCCCAACTTTGAATTCCCTGTATTCGAAGCGGAAGAAGATGATGTTGAAGGGATTCCTGACGAGATTTCCCGACTTCTTGAGCAAGAAAAGAAGATCACTCAGCTGTATCTCGAGAATCAGCAAAACAGTCCAACTGGGGCATTACAAATGTAATAAAAAAACAAAAAAAAAGAGGAGGGTGTGAAAAATCAAAAAAACCAAAATCAAAAATCAAAAGAAAGAAAAAAAGAAAGAAAGAAACAAAAGGAAAAAATAGCACCCTCAAATCCCAAGTTGACTGATGCTGAATGGATTCAGAGTCGTTACGACCAAGTGAATCTGATCGAAAAGAAGAGATTAACTGCCATGTATCATGGTTAGTTATATCAGCAGAGAATGAAGAAAGCATTTGATAAGAAGGTCAAGCCTCGTGTGTTCCAAGAAGGTGACCTTGTGCTCGAGAAAGTCTTGTCTTTCGCGCCCGATTCCAGGGGCAAGTGAACCCCAAGCTATGAATGTCCATATGTTGTCAAGAGAGCCTTTTCAGGCGGTGCTTTGACACTTACAACAATGGACGGGGAGGATTTCACTCATCCTGTGAACTCAGATGCAGTCAAGAAATACTTCGCCTAAAACAAAAAAAAAGCAGAATAGCTCGCTAAGTCGAACACCCGAAAGGGCGACTTAGGCAAAAAGGAGCGTCTCGGTGGATTGAAAACCCGAAAGGGCGATCCAGGCAAAAGTTAGAGACATTGAAAAAAAGAATTTGCATCCCGCTAGATTGAGTACCTCACCCTGGGGAAATCTAGGCAAAAATTAGGGATTTGGCAAGTAACTGCATCCTAACAAGACTGGGTTCTACATCTGTCATCCGCCAGGAATTCTCGATTCGTCGTCGACTGAAGCTTCGAATACATCGAAATTCGGAATTGGTAGAGAAAAGGTCATTATGTTCAATGTAGCCCTTTCCAATATATATCACCGATTTCAAACTTGTACAGATCTATGGAGTCTTGCCATTTGCAGACTACCATTCCATCAAATCAATTTGAGCTTTATCCAATTATTTGCACTCTTAATTGTTTCAACTCAACAAATGTTTTGCATGTTTTAATTGATAAAGTATCATTGTTTTCAAAATAAACAAATCTTTCACAAAATTGTTCTTAAACAAAGTGAACATTCACAATGATGGAAGGATACTTAGGAGATCCGCAGTGCTCTCCCAAAGGTGGTATGATTACCAACAGGTAAGACATTTGTTCGTATCTCGAGCATAACTGTATCTTTTTCCTGTAGAACCTCTTATGGTTTCTCCTCAGCGAGGTTGCTCAGTGCAGTGTTGGTTGAAGTTGTTCATCTTCATGTCCCCGGCAGTGCAGCATTCTTCCTCCAAGTCCCTGTTAGCCCCTATTGTGGTGCGTCCCCAGTAGAGTGCTGTTTGAGACCTATTGTGGGGCATCCCCAGCAAGTTTGTTGTTGGAACATCCTTGTGGGCCAGTTCCCAAGCAGAGTGTTTATTGAAGACTTCAACTTTCGTCTCTCCAGCAGAGCAGTCTTCTCCTCTCCCCGGCATGGGTGCTTGTCTTTGGAAGATTCAGTATTTGGTGGATTGACATCCCAGTAATCCGGCATTCCCTCGGATAGATTCCTCAGCGGAGTTGTTGGCATGATGAGCTTTATCAATGCCTATCTATCCTCATCAAAGATCTGGTTGCTTCTTGGTATCTCTGATCTCCAGCATGAGTTGTTGTTGTGGCGTGTCTGCCTGTATATTAAACTCTTTCATTCGGTTGTGATTGATGATCCCTCCGGAAGCCTCTTGTGGCCTTCCTCCCCTGCAGGATGATGTTGTTCCCTGATGTCCCAGTCTCCAGCAGGTTTTCTTTGCTCTCTAGTGATTTTGGCCTTCCCTCTGGAAGAGTAGCACCGGATGGTTGATTCCTGGACCTATGTGTGTTAAACATGTTTGTTTGTCAGCATTCATCATACATTCCTCATGCATAATGCATACATGCATAATCATAACATTCAGATACTCATGTTGCATCTTTTGCCATGTATCTGTTGATGGTTGTCTCCTGCTAATTGGTGATACAGATCTCCCCAGTAGATCCTCCCCTAGCAGATGTGGGTGTGTCTGATCTCTCCATATAGAGTCGACCCCTTAAGCAGAAAGTGTCTGTCATTTCCTTCTACGCGCCCCACTGAGTTATATCCTCGTGGATGACGGTTGTTTCCATTCCGTCCCTACACACATAACGGGATGGGTTTTCCCTATTGAGTTCTTTCCTCATTAGGATGAGTCTTGATTCAGTATGACTTTTTGGATCGATCCTAAACTGGCTTCCTTGTGGCTGTCTCTTGTGCTTCCCT
The DNA here is from genome assembly GCF_024323335.1 of Lathyrus oleraceus. Lineage (NCBI taxonomy): Eukaryota > Viridiplantae > Streptophyta > Magnoliopsida > Fabales > Fabaceae > Lathyrus > Lathyrus oleraceus. The sequence continues at coordinate 432,548,855 of NC_066584.1, forward strand.
ATGGTGTAAATGAATAGTTGCTCACTAACCGGCACTCATTCATCTTATCCTCAGCGGAATTTGTGGCTTCTACCTACTAACCGGTAGTTGTAAGTCCTATCTTTACGGTTTTCTACCTGCTAACCGGTAGTTGTAAATCCTATTTTCTCTCATTCTGTTCCTCAGCAGATTGTTGTGGTCTTCTACCTACGAACCGGTAGATGTGAACCCTCTTTTCTCCCCTTTGTGGAGTCAACCTTGTGCTCATCCTAGTCGATGACGGTTACTGTTCCGTGGTTTTCTACCTACTAACCGGTAGATGTAATCCCCTCTTTGTGGTTATCATTATCCAGTTTTCGGTATTGATAGTCCTTTTCCCTTTTGGATAATTGCTTTGATTAAGCAATCTTATCCCCCAGCGGGTCTTCCCCTTCCTTTTGGATAATTGCTCCGAGTAAGCCATTTTATCCTCGGTGGGTCCTCTTTCATTCACCGTTCGCCGGTAATGTTTGTGGTTCCCCCTTTTGATTGGTCGTCTTTACATACTTAGTCTGGTATCCCGATGCCTTTCTTTTCGGTTGATTTATTCTTTAACAACCTACAAACCGGTTAGGGATAATCTTCCATGCGAGTATATTATCTACGTTTTGACGGCTATAGATAATATATCTCATGCACTCTTCGATCGAAGCCCTTCGTGTTTCCCCAGTCGAGTAAGATTCGTATTCCTTGTGGAATCGAATGTCCATCCTTTAACAAGTTGGCTTTCGCTCTCTTCAGGATGATGAGTGTTTTGGAACACACACCAATTCACGATTTCGGTCGATTTATCCTTTAACAACCTACAACCCGGTTATGGATAATCTTCCTTGCGAGTATATTATCTATGTTTTGACGGCTATAGATAGTATATCTCATGCGCTCTTTGGTCGAAGTCTTGTCCTTCCCAGTCGAGTAAGATTCGTATTCCTTGTTGAATCGAATATCCATCCTTTAACAAGTTTGCTTTCGCTCTCTTCAGGATGATGAGTGTTTTGGAACACACACCAATTCACGTTTTCGGTTGATTTATCCTTTAACAACCTACAACCCGGTTATGGATAATCTTCCTTGCGAGTATATTATCTATGTTTTGACGGCTATAGATAATATATTTCGTGCACTCTTTGGTTGAACCCTTTGTTTATTTCCCCAACTGAGTAAGATTCGTATTCCTTGTGGAATCGAATGTCCATCCTCTAACAAGATTGCTTTGCTAGCTCTCTTCAGGATGATGAGTGTTTTGGAACACAAACCAGTTCACGCCTTGGTCGGTCACCTGGTATATGCCTACAACCCGGTATCCTTGGTGTTCCTTCCTGTTTGCTCCCTATTGCGACCTTGGTCCCCTGTGGAGTCAGATTTTCCTGAGTCGAAGTATACCTTTTCCAGGTTTTCCTCAGATGTTTTGGTTGATTGATATAGCTCACCTGTACACCGGTCTTTGATATTCATTCTTCCCGAGATTGTTACCTACTAACCGTGGTTTCTAGTCGTGGTTTCTTTCTCCCTTTCATCCGTTGATGCTTGGTTGAGTCTTCCCATTCATCCGTTGATGTCTGGTCACCTCTCTGTTGGTGTCGGTAAACGTTGAGTTTTTCCCATTTCGTCCATTGACGTATGGTTGTATCTCCTTCCCAGTTCATCCGTTGATGTCTGGTCACCTCTCCGTTGGTATCGATAAACGTCGAGCTTCTCCCGTTCGCCCGTTGACGTCTGGTTGAGTCTTCCCAGTCATTCGTTAATGTCTGGTCACCTCTCCGTTGGTGTCGGTAAACGTCGAGCTTCTCCCGTTCGTCCGTTGACGTCTGGTCGAGTCTTCCCAGTCATTCGTTAATGTCTGATCACCTCTCCGTTGGTGTCGATAAACGTCGAGTTCCTCCCTTTCATCCGTTAATGCTTGGTTGAGTCTTCCCATTCATTCGTTGATGTCTGGTCACCTCTCCGTTGGTGTCGGTAAACGTTGAGTTTTTCCCGTTCGTCCGTTGACGTCTGGTTGAGTCTTCCCAGTCATTCGTTAATGTCTGGTCACCTCTCCGTTGGTGTCGGTAAACGTCGAGCTTCTCCCGTTCGCCCGTTGACGTCTGGTCGAGTCTTCCCAGTCATTCGTTAATGTCTGGTCACCTCTTCGTTGGTGTCGATAAACGTCGAGTTCCTCCCTTTCATCCGTTGATGCTTGGTTGAGTCTTCCCATTCATCCATTGATGTCTGGTCACCTCTCCGTTGGTGTCGGTAAACGTTGAGTTTTTCCCATTCGTCCGTTGACGTCTGGTTGTATCTCTTTTTCCCAGTTCATCCGTGGATGTATGGTCACCTCTCCGTTGGTGTCGGTAAACGTTGAGTTTTTCCCATTCGTCCGTTGACGTCTGGTTGTATCTCTTTTTCCCAGTTCATCCGTGGATGTCTGGTCACCTCTCCGTTGGTGTCGATAAACGTCGAGCTTTTCCTATTCGTCCGTTGACGTCTAGTTGTATCTCCTTCCCAGTTCATCCGTTGATGTCTGGTCACCTCTCCGTTGGTATCGATAAACGTTGAGTTTTTCCTATTCTTCCGTTGACGTCTAGTTGTATCCTTTCCCATTCATCCGTTGATGTCTGGTCACCTCTCCGTTGGTTTCGGTAAACGTTGAGTTTTTCCTATTCGTCCGTTGACGCCTAGTTGTATCCTTTCTCCCAATCATTCGTTAATGTCTGGTCACCTCTCCGTTGGTGTCGATAAACGTCGAGCTTCTCCCGTTCGTCCGTTGACGTCTGGTTTGAGTCTTCCCAGTCATCCGTTGATGTCTGGTCACCTCTCCGTTGGTTTCGGTAAACGTTGAGTTTTTCCCACTCGTCCGTTGACGTCTGGCTGTATCTTTTCATTGATAAAAATTAAAATCCCCAGTGGAGTCGTTAGTAAACGTCTTGTCTGGTCCAGTGATAAATATCAGATCCCAGTGGAAGTTGCCGTTGTTGAACTTTCTTTTCTTGGATCCCCGCAGAGTGCAAATTTCTACGGTTCTTTGGTATTCAATCCCTGTGTACCTTGAAGGTCTGACAGTCGTTGCTCTCATCCGTTCAGGTTCCCAGTTGATTGAATAGGGGCAGCTGTAGCACCTCAAATTTTCACCTCCCATTTGTACATTCATTTCATTTTTAGGTCATTAACATTGCATTCATATTGCATAGTGCATTGCATTGCATCAGTCAGGACTGGCATCAGGAGAAGTCATCTGTGCAAGAGAGCAAGGGTTTTTCCATGATACAAAAGCCCTATGGTTGTTCTAGAGAGCTTACATGACCCAAGGATCATTTTGATGCAATTTGACCAAGTGTTGAAGGCTTAAAGTCCACAGTGCATGATCAAGTCATCTGAGGCCCACAAAAGTCAACTGCAAGTCAACTGAGGGCTAGGAGATGGAGAAATGATGTGAAACACTTCATTCATGTCTAAAAGAGGTTTATTCAACATGTCAAACATCTACCTTGAAGAATTTGAGGTCAGATCAAAACTTTCCAAAAATGGAAAGTGACCTATAATTGAAAGTTTCCCAAAATGGAAAGTTTTTGGTTCAAATTCACCATGATCTTGCATCATCAAAGAAGCTTCAAATGAAATTTTGTCAAACATGAAAGTTGAAGATCTTTCTCTCCCATTTCCAAAAAGTCCAAGATCACGAATTTCTAATGAATGGTTAAGGAGTTATGATCAAATCATGGCAAAGTGTGCATGGAACTTCAAAAGGGCATAACTTTTGACTCATAATTCCAAATTGAGTGGCTCTTTTTGCAAAATTCTTCTCATGTCATGAGGTTTCCAAACCAACCATCACATTGCATGGAATTTGGACATATGAGCATTTGCATATCCAAGTCAATTTTGGAGGGAAAATCATGAATTCAAAAGTGGTGCATCATATGGACTTTTTAACCATTCCAACATGTTCATAACATGGTTTTAAGTGAAAATGCATGGCCATTTGCTACTGTTCACGTATGCTTGCATGCATGGGGTGAGAAAACCAAATTTTGCATAACACCTCATTTTTGAATTAAAGTTTCATTAGCCAAGTTAAGTGTGATTAGGAAATGGATTAAGCCAGCATATAAATAGATAATTGCAACAGAATTTTCACAATTACACAATTCTAGATCTAGATCCAAAATCTCCCTCCAAATTTTCTCTCCACCATAATTCAAAAATTCTTCAAAGAACACTTGATTTTTATTGCATATTCTGTTTTCTTGATCATGTTTTGGTAGAATTCAAGCTTTTGATTGCTGAATTTGGTGAAGAATCAAGCATCTCCATACATGAGCATGAACATGGAGCTTTGAGTTTAAGCTAGATTCACTTCGTTTCAAGCTTCCAGTTCAACTTCAGAGGTGTTAACAAGGTTGGTAGAAGAGGTTTGGATGCTTTTGGACACTTGAATCCACCACTGCCATTGTTGGAGCTTCAAGAGGTCACATTTTCGCCTCTCTTAATTCATGTTTATATGCATATAATCTTGTAGTCCTTTTCATCCTGATTCTACTGATATGAAATTCATGAAAAATGGCGCAATATTGAGGAAGATACATGAAATTAAAGCTTGAATGTTCATGGAAGTTTCTCTTCGATTTGCTTTAGTCTTTAGGAATTAGAGAAAAATAATGATATATTTGAGCTCCTGAGATCAAGACGAAGCGATTGGTATAATTGTTTTTGAATTCTGCAAAAAAAAAATTGTGAGAAGCACTGTTCACGCCGCCGTCTCCACGAAGGAGACGGTTGTTTCAGCCGTAGGCTACAGCGCCCTACACCGTCTGGTTAGGGCTGACGTGGTGGCCACATGTGCGCGCAGTTGGCTTCTTGATTGGACGAGATTCCGCTGACTCGTCCACGCGTTTGGTTGACTGTGACTAGGCGCCAACGTGTTTAAGTGGAAACGACCGCGTTTTGGCCTGTACCGGGTTCGAGTCTTGCTGAGGACAATTCCATTTCCATTAGTTTTTTTTCTATTTTCATGATTTTGCATTTTTATTTCCATATGTCCATGATCTTCAAAAAATCATAATAAATTGAAAAATGCATCAAATCACTCCCAATTTTTTTCAGAATGATCCTTAGAATGTCTAGTTTTTTATGATCATGAATTTGGAAGTTGTGCATGGCTGGAATTTTATTTGTTCTAGGTCGATTGATCACATGTGCATTTGTGACATTGATGTACTCTTTCTATCATGAAATACTCGTTTTTAATCCAATGGACTTGAAATTTTACATGCTGATTCTAGACACATTGATGGATGTTTTAGGCTTGGTTTGGTATTTTTATCATGTACCAATTCTGTTTTATGCTTGTGTTTGCATGGTGTGACAATTTGTGTCACACATTTGGTTATCCAACTTATGCAATTTAATTTCCATATCAAATGACCTCTAATGCTTCTGATTTTTTGCATGATGGATGTTTTGGATGTGTTGAATACTCATAAATGTTTCCAGAATTATTTGAATCATTTCTGTTTTGATTAGGAATTTTCATTCATGATGATCATTTGGATGCCTTGAATTGGTCTTTGATTTCTCTTGCACACAAAATGAACTTGCATGATGATTTTACTTTGGTCCTTTTCAGGACTTGTTCTTAATTGATTAAATATGATCCATGTTGAATATGAAGTTCTGTTTTGGATTTTTGACTCACTTTTGACCCTAGGCTTTGACCTAGTGGTTTGCTACTTACATTTGAGTTGTGAATTTCAGGTTCAAGTGTGCATCTCCTTGGTTGATGTTGCTCCTTCATTTGAGCTTGACTATTTGTTGTTATTGGCTAACATTTGCTTGTTTTGTAGGCCTTGATGATGGTTCACTTGTGTCTATGGCTTATGTGTTGTATATTGGGTTGTCTGTGTGATATTGACTATTGTCTGAATTTTGTACTGATTGGTTTAGCTGTTTCCACAGGTACCTAAGTGGCTTTAAGTTCATTTGAACTTTTCTTTGCTTGCTTGTGGTTGGCATACCACTGAGGTATAATTTATTGATCTTCATGTAGTCTGGAAGACCTGCTGTTATTGGTAGGCACCTGTCTGAAGCCCTCCTTAAGAGGCAATGCTTGTGTTTGTTTAATTTTGTGCCAAGCAGGTAAAGTCCTCTCAAGAGGCAATTGGCAGATAAAAGGGATGTGCAATCCATCCCCTGCTATTCGGTTGTGTCATTCACTTTGCTCACACACCATGTGTTGATGCATCTTGAATAAGAACCCAAGATCTTGTTGTGTCAGTCATGTGGAGAAGAGTTCCTTCATTCTGAACTCCCACACTTTCCATTTTGATTCATGCTCTCCCAGGCCAGGGATAAGAGCTATGAGGCATAACCCTCATCTCCATTTCATCTGCTTCACCCTAACTCTCAATGTAAGGGTTAAGAGCTAAAAACACCCCATTCCAGTTGGCTTGTTTGTCGAGGTTGACATGACCCCTTGACTAAAGCCTAGCCTTGTGTGAGCCACTTGTTTGCATATAGTGTGTGTGCTTGCTTGTGTTTGCTATTGTGCTGTTTAGGCTAGCTTGCTTCTGTGCAAGTTAGGATAGAGACCTCAACATAGGGATCATATGCATGACAACTTCTAGGCTCGAGTCGTAGTCTCCCTAGTAGTCTGTTATCTCCCTTTGTCTCTGGTTAGGTTAGAAGTTCTTTCCCAGTTAAGGGGAACTACGTCGCCCTGATCCTCATGCCAGATGAGGTACGTAGGCAGGAGATGAGCAGATCTCTCCGGGCGCCCTTTTTCTTTTTCAACCCCTTTGTGTTGTGTTGGAGTCTGACGTAAGTCCAGCGATTGGCAGTTGATTTCCTGTGTCTTGCTTGTTGGAGTCTAACATAAGTCCAGCGATTGGCAGTTGGTTTCCTGTGTGTGTGTCTGTTGGTTCGGAGTTTGATGTAAGTCCAGCGATTGGCATTCGGTTTCCATGTTTGCCTATTTGTGTGGAGTCTGACATAAGTCCAGCGATTGGCAGTCGGTTTCCTGTCAGTCTATTGTTTGGCGTGCGTTATTCGAGCTACGAGTGCTTTGATTCTTACTCTGGTTAGAGAAGATACGTATGCATAGGATGCGACATCCTAGCGAGCACGCTTCCCCCTGTCCCGAACTACGTCGACTCTGATGTCTGTGTCTGACAGACTACGTAGGCCCAGGATGCGATATCCTGCCGAGTCCGTTTCTTTTGTCTTTCTGTGTTTCCTTCCAGCCTTGTGCAGTTTGTGAGCAGTTTTTAGCAACCTTTCTTCTATTCTTTTCGAGCGTGGATCCCGTCGAGTACGACGGATGCGTAGGGGTGCTAATACCTTCCCTTCGCATAACCGACTCCCGATCCCATCGTTCTCTGGTCGCGAGACCATGTCTTTTCCAGGTTTACTTCGAGCGTTTCCTTTCCCTCCTTTGGGATAAATAACGCACGATGGCTGCTCTGTTGTTTCGTTTTCTCGCCGGTTTTTTCGCGTAATGCGACACCCACGAAGCATGCTAAGGGACATGAGTGACCTAGATGGAATTTGCCTATCCTGCGTAACGGGATAAATGTCTATGGGCCCAATATTGAACTGGAGAAAGATGACACGGTCTATGCCTTGTGTTCAATATAGACATAAGGGCAAAAGGGTAACTATACACATAATTATTATCACATAAGGACTTGTTAGATCACATGACATTTTCGTGTCTTGGGTAGCAGTGATGTGTTGCTAGATACCGTTCACTGTTATTATATTAAATACGTGACTTAATATAATTGCCAACGCCGCGAAAACCTATAGGGTCACATACAAAGGACGGATTGATGAGAGATAGAGTAATTAAGGAATACTGTAATGTACGGTTTCCTTAAGTGAGTTATAGAACATCGTAAGGTACGGCGTACTTAAGTAGAATACGAAATATGGTAAGGTACCAAATACTTAAGTGATTTTGGCATATTATAAGATATGGGCCATATACACTTGAGTGGGCTTTTTAGCTTGCAGCCCACACAAGTGGTTCTATAAATAGAACCTTTGTGTAGAAGCATTGTCACTCGTGCCTGCAATTTCGTTTCTCTCTCTCTCTCACTCAAAGCCTTCATTCGTAGCAGCTAGCACTGAGATTGAAGGAATCCGTTCGTGTGGACTGAATAGAGGCGTTGTCATCGTTCAACGTTCGTGATCGCCACAAGAGGTAATGATTCTATCACTGATCATGCCCATTCGTAAGGATCACTAAATGGAGAAAATTTTTAAATTCCGTTGCGCCTTGGATGGCAATTCTCCTTCAGTGGTATCAGAGCCACTTACGAAACCATGAATCTGATAACTGTTTATTTTCTGTATTAATACAATTAAAGACAGAATGAATCAAAGAATAAACGAGTAATTAAATCGAGATCGATCAAGTTATATATATGATATATATAATCCTGATGCAAAATACGGTATATATGATATATTGTTGCTGTTTCATTCATTCAAACACTTAATGGTTGTTTTCCTTTGAGCGATCAATGGTCGTTTGCTTCTTGATCCGACATTAGTATGGTGAAGCAATGTGTGTTGATCAATCATACTGAATCAACAATCGAGATATGTTTGACGGTATGAAATTGGTGCATTAGGGTTAATGACGGCACAAGGGTTGTGTTGTCAAAGAGTTATGTGATTAGGGTTATGACTGCACAAGAGTTGTGCTTTCTAACTGTTTTTCAAACAGTGTTGACCGGTTAACGCATATGGTTAACCGGTTAACACAATACGAAATAAAACCTTTTAAGTTTTTCAAACAGTGTTAACCGGTTAACGCATTTGGTTAACCGATTAACGCAAGACGGAATGCAATTTTCTAGCAGTTTTTCAACAGTGTTAACCGGTTAACGCATTTGGTTAACCGGTTAACGCAAGACAGAATACACCCGTTCGGCTAACTCTGCGTAGTGTGATCGGTCGTCGAAATTTAATTTGGTTTTAATTAATTAAAAGAATTAAAATTAATAATAATAATGTGTTTATTATTATTGTCTTGTGGTGATCGGTTATGGCCTTAGTTTTCCTTTATTTTGTTTTGGGTTTTAAAATACGACCTGCGTGTCATGCCTCTCTTTTAATCTCTTAATGTAACTTCTTTTCTCATCTCACTCCCTCGTATGTAAAACGAGTTTCTTTTATGTAATGTAATGATATGAAGAAAGCAAAGAAGTCAATGCCAAAGGAGAACAACCTTGAAGATCTTGCTTGGAGAAGCTTAGATCGTTATTAGGTTAGCTTAGGTTCTCTCATTGGCTTGGGAGAGCAATTGCGCTAGGGGCCATAACTGTTTCATTATGTATGTATGTATGTTGATGCATGTGAATGTATGTTGATGCATATGAGAGACGATTTATATGATAAATAAGCCGGTGAGATCAAAGTAATTACAAATTCCCTCAAATTAAATATTAAGTTTATGCTTTCCAAGTTTTAACACTCATCAAGACTAGTATCGGATAATGTAGGTTTCGCCTACGCGAGGTGCATGTTCTATATTAGCAAGGTGCGATGGGATCATTGTAATATCCAATTGTTAAAACAATGGGTCAAACTTAACTAAACGAATTATAATAAGATTATATATGTTTAGAAGCAAGAGTTGGAAATTATCCATGTGATGGATTGGAATAAGGAGTTATTCACCCAACTAAAATATTCGAGAGTTGTATTAGAAACAATTGGAAGGAGTTCCTACCTAAATAACCTAGTTTTGTGTAATCCGCCTACGCGGACTTAAAACGAAGTGATATATGGATCTCGACCCACTAGAAAATCTTCCAACGGGATTTTTCGAATCAAATGGTGAGGGTCATTTGGTTTGAATAAAATAGTGGGAGCATATTTAATTAAAGGCCTAATTAAATATGTTATTGATACTTACGTTTTCATTAATTCTTATGTAGATAACCATGACAACAAACACCTCTAACAACATCTTGTGATCAATCCTTGACAAGGAAAAATTGTCTGGGACAAATTTTCTGGATTGGCACCAAAACCTGAGGATTATCCTCAAACATGATAAAAAGCTGTATGTCTTGGAGAAACCTGTTCCTGAAGAGGAACCTCCTAGTTTTGCACCTAAGGTAGAAAGAGATGCTTATAAGAAGCATGTCGATGATGCCAATGAAACTGCTTGTCTCATGCTAGCTACCATGAACTCAGAATTGCAAAAGCAACACGAGAACATGGCAGCGTTCGATATGATCGAACACCTTAAAATGCTCTATCAAGAGCAAGCAAGGCACGAAAGGTTTGAAGTTTCAAAACCCTTTTTCAAGGTAAGTTAGTTGAGGGAGCCCCTGTAGGTCCCCATGTGCTCAAGATGATTGGGTATGTGGAAAACCTTGAGAGGTTGGGTTTTCCCCTCGGAAAGGAACTTGCGACTGATTTGATCTTGCAATCGTTGCCAGATAGATTCAGTCAATTTGTCCTGAATTTCAATATGAATGATATGGACAAATCTCTTCCTAAACTGCTAGCCATGTTAAGAATTGCTGAGCAGAATCTGAAGTCGAAAGGGAAGTCCATTCTGATGATCGGAAATGGAAAGAGACAGAACAAAAGGCCCACCAAGCAAGGTGACAAAGGGAAGGGCAAGGAAGTTGCCAAACCCAAACCCGCAGTCGCTGCTTTGAAGCCTAGTGGAGGCATAGCAAAAGAAGGCACCTGCTTCCATTGCGGTAAGACCGGACACTGGAAGAGAAACTGCCCAAAGTACCTGGAAGATAAGAAGAATGGAGTAGAGACTTCAACTTCAGGTATTTTTGTTATTGAAATTAATTTATCTACCTCTGCGTCATGGGTATTAGATACTGGATGCGGTTCTCACATTTGTACCAATGTGCAGGGACTAAAAAGGAGTAGAGATTTGGCAAAAGGTGAAGTCGACCTACGAGTTGGCAATGAAGCAAAAGTTGTTGCTTTAGCCGTAGGAACTTATGTATTGACTTTACCTAGTGGTTTAATAATTCAGTTAGAGAACTGTTATTATGTACCTGCAATTAGCAGGAATATTATTTCCGTTTCTTGTTTGGACAAGTTTGGTTTTTCATTTATAATAAAGAACAATTGTTGCTCAATTTATTTGAATGATATATTCTATGCTACTGCACAAATGAACAATGGACTATATGTCCTTGATCTTGAAATGCCTATTTATAACATTAATACTAAAAGGATGAAACCTAATGAGTTAAATCCAACTTACCTTTGGCATTGTCGATTAGGCCACATAAATGAGAAACGCATTTCCAAACTCCATAAAGATGGACTGTTGGACTCTTTTGATTATGAATCATATGAGAAATGTAGATCTTGTTTAATTGGAAAGATGACAAAGTCTCCATTCACAGGAAAAGGTGAAAGAGCTAATGATCTTTTGGCCCTCATACATACTGATGTATTTGGACCACTGAACATACCAGCCAGAGGAGGTTTTCAGTACTTCATCACATTTACTGATGATTTCAGTAGATATGGTTATGTGTATTTAATGAAACACAAATCAGAGTCCTTTGAAAATTTCAAGGAATTCATGAGTGAAGTACAAAACCAACTAGGTAAGAATATTAAAACTCTTCGATCAGATCAAGGTGGTGAATATTTAAGCCTAGAGTTTGATGACCATCTGAAAGAGTGTGGGATCCTATCCCAACTCACTCCTCCTGGAACACCCCAATGAAATGGTGTATCTGAGAGAAGAAATCTAACCCTGTTAGACATGGTCCGATCCATGATGAGTCACGCCGATCTTCCAAACTCCTTTTGGGGACATGCACTATTGACAGCAGCTTACACACTTAACCGTGTTCCATCCAAAAAGGTTGAGAAGACACCATATGAGATATGGAGTGGTAAGAAACCACATATGTCTTACATGAAGATTTGGGGTTGCGAAGTTTATGTGAAACGATAAATTTCAACTAAGCTTGAGCCCAAATCTGACAAATGCTTATTTGTGGGGTATCCTAAAGAAACAAGAGGATATTACTTCTACAATCCTTCTGAGGGCAAAGTGTTTGTCGCTCGAACTGGTGTTTTCCTAGAAAGGGATTTTATTTCCAAAGGAATCAGTGGGAGGAAAGTAGAGCTTGAAGAAATTCAAGAATCACATTGCATCGATACACCTATGGAGGAATTAGAGCAGGAAACACAAGTAGTTGTGGAAGAGCAACCTGCTCAAGTAGAACAAGACCAACGTAGGTCAAGCAGGATACGTCACCTACCTGAGAGATATGGATATCTCATAACAGATCAAGGTGATGTATTACTCATGGATCGAGATGAGCCTGTGACCTACCAAGAGGCCATAACTGGTCCCGAGTCTGAGAAGTGGCTAGAAGCCATAAAATCTGAAATGGATTCCATGTACACAAACCAAGTTTAGACCTTGGTAGAGCCTCTTGTAGGAGTTAACCCTATAGGATGCAAGTGGATCTTCAAAAAGAAGACCAACATGGATGGTAAGGTACATACCTATAAGGCAAGACTGGTTGCAAAAGGATATAACCAAATTCATGGGGTTGACTATGATGAAACCTTTTCACCAGTTGCAATGCTTAAATCTGTTCGGATTTTACTTGCTATCGCTACATATCATGATTATGAAATATGGCAGATGGATGTCAAAACTGCTTTCCTTAATGGGAATCTTCTTGAGGATGTGTACATGACACAACCTGAAGGATTTGACATACCAGAAGAAGCCCAAAAGATATGTAAGTTACAAAGATCTATCTATGGATTGAAGCAAGCTTCCAGAAGCTGGAATCTTCGTTTTGATGAAACGGTAAAACAATATGGATTCATCAAGAACGAAGATGAGCCTTGTGTCTACAAGAAGGTTAGTGGGAGCATGATCGTTTTCCTGGTATTATATGTAGATGACATATTACTCATTGGAAACGATGTCCCTACCCTGCAACAAGTAAAGTCTTGGTTGGGGAAATGCTTTTCTATGAAGGACCTAGGTGAAGCAGCCTATATATTAGGAATCAGAATCTATAGAGATAGATCACAAAAACTGCTTGGCCTAAGTCAGAGTACATACATAGACAAAGTGCTAAGACGGTTTAATATGCATGGTTCCAAGAAAGGATTCATACCTATGCAACATGGTCTGTGTCTATCAAAAACACAATCCCCTTCAACTAAGGAAGAAAGGGATCGCATGAATAAGATTCCATATGCATCTGCAATAGGATCTATCATGTATGCCATGTTATGTACTCGACCAGATGTCTCGTATGCTTTAAGTGCAACGAGTAGGTACCAATTTGATCCTGGTGATGCTCACTAGGTAGTTGTCAAGAATATCCTTAAGTATTTAAGAAGGACTAAGGACTCATTCTTGATATATGGAGGTCAGGAAGAACTGGTTGTAATTGGATACACCGATGCTAGCTTCCAGACAGATAAGGATGACTTTAGATCACAATCTGGTTATGTGTTTTGCTTAAACGGTAGCGCTGTGAGCTGGAAAAGTTCAAAGCAAGATACAGTTGCTGATTCTACAACCGAGGCCGAGTATATTGCTGCCTCAAGTGCAGCAAAGGAAGCTGTTTGGATCAAAAAGTTCATTAGTGAACTTGACATAATTCCTAGAATTGTGGATCCCATTGGTCTCTATTGTGATAACAATGGTGCTATCGCACAAGCTAAGGAGCCTAGATCTCACCAACGATCCAAACACATACTTAGGCGTTATCACCTCATTCGAGAGATAATAGATTGAGGAGATGTGAAAATATGCAGAGTACCTACACTTGACAATATTGCTGACCCACTGACAAAGCCTCTTGCGCAGCAGAAGCATGATGGCCATACTAGATCTATGGGGATTAGGGGTATGCCTAATTGGCTCTAGTGCTAGTGGGAGATTGTTGGTGTAAGCCCTAGAGGCCAATACTTTTGGTACTTGTATCGAATTATTTATTAATAATAAAAGGCTTTTTCTTTATTATGTTTGTTTAATAAAGTCCTTAGAATAGCTAGTCCGTTTAATGTATCAAGTATGACTTAATAATGAAATCACATTAAACATAAGGACACTATTCTTAAAGTATCCGTAGTCAAGCTTCATTGTGAAATGGGATAACATTAAAGCATGAAGACTATTATGTTTATAGACTGATGATCACATCTCATGGATCATGGATAAGGAGTTATCAAGTCTTAAGCATAGGTATGAATATTAAGAGTAATATTTATACCGGATTGACCCGCTATGAGAATACTATATAGAATGTTATGCAAAGTGTCATAAGTTATTCTCATGGTGATAATGGTGTATACCACTCTTCGACCTGAAACCACTATGGACCCTAGATGTAGAGTCGAGTGCTTTATTGCTGATCAAACATTGTCCGTAACTGGATGACTATAAAGACAGTTGATGGGTACCCCACGAAGCATGCTAAGGGACATGAGTGACCTAGATGGAATTTGCCCATCCTGCGTAACGGGATAAATGTCTATGGGCCCAATATTGAACTGGACAAGGATGACACGGTCTATGCCTTGTGTTCAATATAGACATAAGGGCAAAAGGGTAATTATACACATAATTATTATCACAAAAGGATTTGTCAGATCACATGACATTTTCGTGTCTTGGGTAGCAGTGATGTGTTGCTAGATACCGCTCACTGTTTATTATGTTAAATACATGATTTAATATAATCGCCAACGCGGCGAAAACCTATAGGGTCACACACAATGGACGGATTGATGAGAGATAGAGTAATTAAGGAATACTGTAATGTACGGTGCCCTTAAGTGAATTATAAAACATCGTAAGGTACGGTGTACTTAAGTAGAATACGAAATATGGTAAAGTACCACGAGCTTAAGTGATTTTGGCATATTATAAGATATGGGCCATATACACTTGAGTGGGCTTTTTAGCTTGCAGCCCACACAAGTGGTTCTATAAATAGAACCCTTGTGTAGAAGCATTGTCACTCTCTTGTAATTTCGTTTCTCTCTCTCTCTCTCACTCAAAGCCTTCATTCGTAGCAGCTAGCACTGAGATTGAAGGAATCCGTTTGTATGGACTGAGTAGAGGCGTTGTCATCGTTCCACGTTCGTGATCGCCGCAAGAGGTAACGATTCTATCACTGATCATGCCCATTCATAAGGATCATTAAAGGGGAAATTTTTAAATTCCGCTGCATTTTGGATCGCAATTCTCCTTCAGAAATAACATTCAGAAGTGTCGGAGGAATATGATCCTTATCCGCATAAATCTGACACTTGTGGCATTTCTTCACATATTTGCAGCAGTCAGACTCCATTGTCAGCCAATAGTAGCCTGCTCTCAACATATTCTTTGTCATGGCATGTCCATTGGAATGAGTACCAAATGAACCCTCATGGACTTCAGTCATCAATAGGTTTGCTTCATGTCTATCCACGCATCTGTCAAAATTCCTCTTATAAAGCACATCACCATTAAGGTAGAAACTGCCAGATAATCTCCTCAAAGTCTTTCTGTCTTTAACAGATACCCCAGGCGGGTAAGTCTGACTCTGGAGAAAACACTTGATATCATAATACCATGGCTTATCATCTTTTACTTCTTCAACTTCAAACACATGAGTTGGTCTGTCCAAGCGCATCACAGTGATGTTGGGAACTTCATTCCAATACTTGACAACAATCATTGAAGCAAGCGTAGCAAGAGCATCTGCCATCCGATTCTCATCTCGAGGAATATGATGGAAGTCAACCTCAATAAAGAAAGTTGAAATCCTCCTCACATAATCTCTATATGAGATGAGGCCAGGCTGATTCATCTCCCATTCACCCTTAATCTGATTAACAACAAGGGCCGAATTGCCATAAACATCAAGATGTTTGACCCTAAGATCAATACACTCTTCCAAACCCATAATACAGGCCTCATACTCCGCCATATTATTCGTGCATTTGAAAGTTAGCCTTGCTGTAAAAGGAAAATGGGTGCCATGAGGAGTAATAATCACTTCCCCAATATCATTTCCATACTGATTAACAGCACCATCGAATACCATACCCCATCGGGAACCAGGCTCTAGCCCTTCATCGAGCGTAGGCTCATGGCAATCTTTCATCTTCAAATACAGAATCTCCTCATCTAGGAAGTCATACTGAACAGACTGATAATCTTCAATTGGTTGATGTGCCAAGTGGTCAGCCAAGATACTATCTTTAATAGCTTTCTGAGCTCGATACTTGATATCATACTCAGACAACAACATCTGCCAACGGGCAATCCTCCCAGTTAAAGCAGGCTTCTCAATGATATACTTGATTGGATCCATTTTAGATATTAACCAAGTCGTATGATTTAACATATACTTGCGTAAACGCTTAGCGGCCCAAGCCAAAGCACAACATGTTTTCTCAAGCATTGAGTACCGAGACTCACAATCGGTGAACTTCTTACTTAAGTAGTATATTGCATACTCTTTCTTCCCTGATTCATCTTGCTGACCCAATACACAACCCATGGAATCATCAAGCATTGTCAAGTACATAGCTAACGGTTTCCCTTCAACAGACGGAGACAGAATCGGAGGTTTCGACAGATATTATTTGATACTGTCAAAAGCTTTTTGGCAATCCTCGGTCCAATCATGACGCTGATCTTTCTGGAGGAGCTTGAATATAGGCGCACATGTGGCAGTCATGTGGGATAGAAATCTCGAAATGTAATTCAAGCGGCCAAGAAAACCTCGGACTTGCTTCTCAGTTTTGGGCGCAAGCATCTCCTGTATTGCTTTGACCTTGGCAGGGTCAACTTCAATACCTCTTTCACTGATAATAAAGCCCAATAACTTGCCGGAACAGACTCGAAATGCACACTTGTTCGGATTCAAGCGGAGTTTGTACTTCCTCAAACGCTGGAAAAGCTTCACCAAGTGCTCTACATGTTCAACTTCCGTTTTTGAATTCGCAATCATATCATCAACATACACCTCGATCTCTTTGTGCATCATATCATGAAACAAGGTAGTCATAGCTCGTTGATACGTGGCTCCGACGTTCTTCAAACCGAAAGGCATCACTCGATAACAGAATGTTCCCTGTCGCAACCTGAAAAATACAGTGCGAAAAAAACAACCGGCGAAAGAGAATGACAGAAGAGTCGCCACCGTGCGTTATTCATCCCAAAGGAGGGAAAGGAAACGCTCGAAGTAAACCTGAAAAAAGGAAAGGACAAGACGGGGTCTCGCAACCAAATCTTGGGTTCGGGAGTCGGTTATGCGAAGGGAAGGTATTAGCACCCCTACGCATCCGTAGTACTCTACGGGATCCACTTTTGTAGTTTTTGTCTAAAGGGTGTGAGTTTATCTAATGTACCATTTACTAAAAAGGTTAAGAGAAATGACTCGCGCGGATGTCGCATCCGCTGCATACGTATCTCATATGAATAGGGGAATCAGAGTCTTCGTAGCTCGGGTGACCTATGGGTTGGGGATGTGTGCTCGCTAAGACATCGCGTCTTATGCCTACGTATCTCATCTGGAATGAGAATCAGAGCAAGCCGTAGTTCGGCTAACTACGGGGTTATGGATTGGGTTTTGGACGAACGACGTCACTACGCAATCTACCTGCTGCTCGACCTTTGGAGACTTACTCGCCTGTAGTAGAAGGAGTAAACGTGTTGCTTTGGGTTTTAGGGTTTGGGATGCTCGAGGGCAAACAGGCAGTCCTTGACGAAGGAACCGCGCTACATGTGGGAATACGAATACAAAACACAAAACATGTATCTCAAAGTAAAATGCCACCAAGGGGCCCAAACATTGCCTCCTATCGAGGTCTTCCAGCTAAGAAAGCGATAAAGTATGAGAAAGGGAAAAAATTACCACACGGATAAAGATCCGAAGCTATAGCAGTTAAAGGGGCAAGAAACCCTGAAATGTCTCCAGCTGGACCGTCAAAGGAAATCAGTCAACACGAATAATCAGAATAAAACTCCAGGGGGTATCCCACAAATAAAGTGGGAAACCACGCGAGTGTCTCTGCGAAAGCCATGTGAGCCCTCACAAAACTCGACAAAGGGTTAGAGCAGCAGGATGAAATCAAGAGAAAACAATGCCATGGAAACACAAGACAGGTTAGAATAAACAAAATAGGGTAACCTAGAGTTTCCCCTAAATCAAAGTGTAACCACATGAATAATTCCATCAAAATTCACAAAAGGCTCACAAAAAAGGTATCAAATTCACCCATAATACCTCATACATTTAGAGCATTCAAATTAAAGGCATAAAGATGATGGATATAGGGCAAACCTGATTGGAGAGCTTGATTGAAATTGAGTTGCACCCGTGAGGTTTACAAGTTGAGTTCCCTTCAGGGTTTGGAGGCTGCTCTGAACTTTGTTAGTTCTTCTCTCACTATCTTTTTCCTCGGGGTTTGGTTCCAAGGAAACCTCAGAGTGTTTTGTTTCTCCTCAAAATCCCCCTTTGTTCTGTCTTCTTTCTCTCACTATCTTTTTCTAGTGAATCTCCCAGTGTAACTCCAAGTGTGTTTTCCTCTACTGAAACTTCAGTATTTATAGACTGACTTTCGTGGGTAGTGGGCTCAAATGAGGGAGACCTAAGTCCAAAATAATTTGTTATATCTTATTTATTTATTTTATTTATTTATTTAATTAATTAATTAATTAAATTTTTTTCTTTTTCTTTTTCTTTTTTTTTCGTTTTTTCTTTCTTTCTTTTTTTTTTCAGGAAAAATGAAGGGTAAATTTTGGGGTATTATAGCTGCCCCTATTCAATCAACTGGAGACCTGGAAAGAAGATAGCAGCGGCTTTCGTGCTTTCGAGGTATCAAGGGATTGAATACAATAAAAGCCCAAAAATTTGCACTGAAGTGAAGTGAAGTAACAATGTCTGTCAGAATCGGCAAAGAGGTGGTCTTGAAAGAAGAATCCATCTGGTACGGTGAGAGTCAGTCTGAATATCGAAAAAGAATGTTAAACTGGATACCAAAATAAATGGTAACACAGAAATAACCATGGCCTGAATGCCGCTCATCAGTCTGAATACTGGAAAGGATTTCGATCTGAACATCGGAAAATTGGCCTGAATGCCACAAGTCGCATCGACCTGAACGTCGGAAACTTCTTCGATCTGAACATCGGAAAGACTTGGCCTGAATGCCACAAGTCGCATCGACCTGAACGTCAGAAACTTCTTCGATCTGAACATCGGAAAGACTTGGCCTGAATGCCACTTCGATCTGAATATCGGAAAATTGGCCTGAATGCCACAAGTCGCATCGACCTGAACGTCGGAAACTTCTTCGATCTGAACATCGGAAAGACTTGGCCTGAATGCCACTTCGATCTGAATATCGGAAAATTGGCCTGAATGCCACAAGCTACATCGACCTGAACGTCGGAAACTTCTTCGATCTGAACATCGGAAAGACTTGGCCTGAATGCCACTTCGGTCTGGATACCGGAAAACTGGCCTGAATGCCACAAGCTGCATCGACCTAAACGTCGAAAACTTCTTCGATCTGAACATCGGAAAGACTTGGCCTGAATGCCACTTCGGTCTGGATACCGGAAAACTGGCATGAATGCCACTTCGGTCTGGATACCGGAAAACTGGCCTGAATGCCACTTCGGTCTGGATACCGGAAAACTGGCCTGAATGCCACTTCGGTCTGGATACCGGAAAACTTCATGCCTGTCAGCATTAGCAGAAATAGGGAATGATAATAGAGGCGGCGCATGGGCCAATGACACTTGCTGGGGATAACAAAGGTAAGTCATGAACAATCTTCAGTCTGAGTACTGGAAACAACTTCTAGCTTATCACTTGGGATACCGAGAATGTTTTATGCTTACATGCGTATGTTTGAATTTTTCAATGGCGTAATGCTCCATGAAAATGGAAATGCTACGCGAGATGCAATGCAATATGATTCTACATGCAGGGATGCGAAATGCTGGGTAGAATGCCAAGCCGAGGCAAGGGGATCTGCTGGGGAAATGATTACCATCCTCTGGGCTCTGGCCAGGCTGTTGGAGATGCACAGCGCAAAGAACTCTGTGGGGAGATGACTAGCCATGCGGTGTTCTGGCCATACCGAGTCTCTGATCGGGGAAAGAATGGCATTGGAAGTCTGCTGCTGAGGAAAGCTACAATGGTTTTGGCAACCACGATTTGCGAGAGATGACTCAGCAGGGGGAGCAAACACTGATACGGTACCGAGGTTCTGCTTCAAGGAAAGAAACCATGGATCTGGCATTGGGATTATCGATCCGGCATCGAACTCTAAGGAGCAGCCACTTCTGCTGGGAAGATATAGTCTGGCACTGTCAACTCCGCTGGGGAGTGTATGTCCTGAAACAACCGCTTGAGGAAGTACAATGGTGAGAAACTGCTGGGGATTGAAGAATCCAACACTCTGATCAGCTCTGCAGGGATAAGACACCAGATTTGTCTGTTGGTGACTTCACTGAGGAAGATATTCACGATCGTCCGCAGGGGATTTTAATGGAATGCCCCGAGGGTATCTGTTCTGAATAGACGATCCAAAGCACTTAAAATTTACAGCAATTTTAAATGTTTATTAAGCATGTACCTGTAAAGCCCTTATGTGTCATGATGCAATGTTTATCAAAAATTCGAACATCATTTTTGCAAACAAAACAGTAAAATGAAAATGAAAACAGAGATATACTGAATAACATGATTTTATTGATTGAATGGCCTCTGAATAGGCATTTACATTAGGAAGCAATTCCTGGAAAGAGGTAATCGCACAATAGATAAAAACATAAATTAATCTAATGGCAATGTGAAATGGATTTCTATTGGGTTCCAATTCTGCTATGACTTGCCCGTCTTCAAGATCCTCCAGATGATCAGCTTTCTGAAAGAGTGATTGGACTGTTTCCTATCCTTCAAAAATTTCCAGTCATTGGCACGAGATGAGATTCAGAACTACTCAGAACGCAGTCATTCGCTTAATCCCTAACTTTTGCCTGGATCGCCCTTTTCGGGTTTTCAATCCACCGGGATACCCATTTTTGCCTAAGTTGCCTTTTCAGGTTTTCAACTTACCGGGTGTACAATCTTTTTTTTTTTGTCCCTAATTTTTGCCCGAACCTTTTCATTTTCTTGGTTCGCCGGGATGCCCATTTTTTGTCTGGACTATTCTTTTTACTGTCCAGCGGGTCTATTTTATGTGAAGTATTTTTTAACTGCGTCTGAGTTCACAGGGGAAGTGAAGCTTTCACCATCCATAGTTGCAAGCATTAAGGCCCCACCATCAAAAACCTTGGTGACAATATACGGTCCATCATAGTTAGGAGTCCACTTGCCTCTGTGATCTGTCTGAGGAGGAAGGATCCTTTTCAAAACTAAATCTCCAACTTGGAAACAACGAGGACGCACTTTCTGATCAAAGGCTCTCTTCATCCGACTCTGATACAACTGCCCATGACAAATGGCTGTCATTCGCTTCTCTTCGATAAGACTCAACTCATTGAACCTTGTCCAAATCCATTCAGCTTCGTCTAGCTTGACATCCAACAAGACTCTTAGGGAAGGAATCTCCACTTCAACAGGTAGGACTGCTTCCATACCATACACAAGGGAGTAAGGGGTTGCCCCGGTCGATGTACGTACTGAAGTGCGGTACCCATGCAAGGAGAAAGGTAGCGTCTCATGCCAATCTTTGTACGTGACGACCATCTTCTGCACAATCTTCTTTATGTTCTTATTTGCCGCCTCAACAGCGCCGTTCATCTTAGGGCGGTAAGGGGAAGAATTGTGATGCTGAATGTTGAAGTTCTGACACAACTCCTTCATCATTTTGTTGTTGAGATTAGAACCATTATCAGTAATGATTCTTTCGGGAATCCCATAGCGACAAATGATTTCTTTCTTGATGAAACGGGCAACCACATGTCTGGTGACATTCGCGAACGACGCTGCCTCGACCCACTTTGTGAAATAGTCGATGGCAACAAGGATGAAGCGATGCCCATTGGAAGCAGTCGGCTCAATCTTTCCAATCATGTCAATGCCCCACATGGCAAACGGCCACGGCGAAGACATCACATTCAGAGGATTCGGCGGTACATGCACCTTATCAGCATAAATCTGGCATTTATGACACTTCCGAGCATACTTGAAACAATCTGATTCCATGGTCATCCAATAATAACCCGCTCTCAATAATTTCTTAGCCATTGCATGTCCACCGGCATGAGTACCGAAGGAACCTTCATGAACTTCCTGCATTAACATGTCTGCCTCGTGTCTGTCCACGCATCTGAGCAAAACCATGTCGAAGTTCCTCTTATACAGCACATTGTCTTTGTTCAAGAAGAAACTTCCTGCCAATCTTCTCAAAGTCTTTCTGTCATTGTTGGATGCCCCTGCAGGGTACTCTTGATTCTTCAGAAAGCACTTGATATCGTGATACCAGGGCTTGTCATCGACTACCAGTTCAGCAGCAAACACATACGCGGCCCTGTCAAGGCGCATCACATCGATCCTGGGAGCATGGTTCCAACGAATTACCTTGATCATGGAGGATAGAGTAGCAAGTGCGTCTGCCATCTGGTTCTCATCACGAGGTATATGATACAATTTTACCGTTGTGAAGAAAGTCAAAAGTCTTCTCGTGTAATCTCTGTAGGGGACCAGAGTGGGCTGGAGAGTATTCCAATCACCATTCACTTGATTGATCACCAGAGCTGAATCTCCGAAGATGTCCAGAGTTTTGATTCTTAGATCGATGGCTTGCTCAATACCCAAGATACAGGCCTCGTACTCAGCTTCATTATTTGTGCACTCAAAAGTCAAACGAGCGGTGAAAGGTATGTGGGCGCCTTTCGGAGTAGTAATAACAGCGCCAATTCCACTTCCTCTAGCATTGACAGCCCCATCAAACAACAAAGTCCATTTTTCGTTTGGATCAGGTCCCTCCTCAACAACTGGCTCTTCACAGTCTTTTATCTTGAGGAACATGATGTCTTCATCAGGGAATTCAAACTTCATCGGTTTATAATCATCAATCGGTTGCTCGGCAAGGTAGTCTGACAGAATACTCCCTTTGATGGCCTTCTGTGACGTGTACTGAATATCATACTCTGTTAAAATCATTTGCCAACGAGCGACCCTTCCGGTGAGAGCTGGCTTCTCGAATATGTATTTCACTGGATCCATCTTAGAAATCAACAAGGTAGTATGGTTCAACATATACTGCCTCAGTCGGCAAGCAGCCCAGGCCAAAGCACAGCAAGTTTTCTCAAGCTGCGAATATTTGATTTCACAGTCGGTAAACTTTTTGCTAAGGTAGTATATGGCATGCTCTTTTCGACCAGACTCGTCATGCTGTCCCAATACACACCCCATCGAGTTCTCGGTCACTGACAGGTACATTATCAGAGGTCTCCCAGGAACTGGAGGTATAAGGATTGGAGGTTTCTGTAGATACTCTTTTATCTTCTCGAAAGCCCTTTGACAATCTTCATTCCATCTGATAGCCTGATCTTTCCTCACCAATTTGAAAATTGGCTCACACGTGGTTGTTAGGTGAGAGATGAACCTTGCAATGTAGTTCAACCTCCCTAAGAAACTACGGACTTGCTTCTCTGTTTTTGGCTCTGGCATTTCCTGTATCGCTTTTACTTTGTCGGGATCCACCTCAATCCCTTTCCCGCTAACGATAAAACCCAGCAATTTTCCCGATCTCACCCCGAAAATGCACTTGTTCGGGTTAAGTCTCAGTTTGAATTTCCTCAAACGCTCAAACAGTTTCTGCAAATTCAACAAATGTTCTTCTTCTGTCTGAGATTTGGCAATCATATCATCAACATAAACCTCGATTTCATGATGAATCATATCATGGAACAGAGTCACCATCGCTCGTTGATATGTTGCTCCAGCATTTTTCAGACCAAACGGCATCACCTTGTAGCAGAAAGTGCCCCATGGGGTTATGAAAGTTGTCTTTTCCATGTCCTCTGGTGCCATCTTGATTTGGTTATAGCCAGAAAAGCCATCCATGAAGGAGAATACCGAGAACTGAGTTGTATTATCCACCAAAACGTCGAGGTGAGGTAATGGGAAATCATCTTTAGGGCTAGCTCTGTTCAGATCCCGGTAGTCGACACACATCCGTACCTTTCCATCCTTCTTAGGTACTGGGACGATGTTTGCAACCCATGGCGGATAATTGGTGACTGCTAGAAACCCTGCATCCAACTGTTTTTGCACTTCTTCCTTTATCTTGACAGCCATCTCTGGTCTTGTTCTTCTGAGCTTCTGCTTGACCGGAGGACAACCTTCTTTGAGAGGCAAGCGGTGTACCACGATGTCTGTGTCCAGCCCAGGCATGTCCTGATAAGACCAGGCGAAGATGTCAACGTATTCTTGCAGCAATTCAATCAGCCATTTCTTCACATCATCTCCCAAAGCAGCCCCTATCTTGATTTCTCTCTTGGCGTCCTCGGTGCCGAGATTAATCACTTCAACAGACTCTTGATGCGGTTGAATGACCCTTTCTTCCTGTTTTAATAACCTGGTAAGTTCTTCAGGGAGTTCACAGTCTTCATCACCCTCTTTTTCAACTTGAAAGATTGGATTTTCAAAGTCGAAGCGAGCCATAGCAGAACCGTTATCAATAGGATCCGGTGTTGTGCATCTGCATGAGTGATGGTATGTGCTTATGAGTGTGAACAAGAAGTGAAAACTAAACAAAACATTGCCATTTTTTTTATTTTGAAAAACTGCAAAAATAGAAAGACAGGGAACGAAATATTTGAATGCAAAAATACGTCCTTTATTTATGATAAAAAATGCAAGTGTCACATAGATGGGCCCTACAATGACTCATTACGCCCTGGGCGGAACGTAAGACTTGGATATGCATGAATAAACAAAGAAAATTACTCTTCAAGAAGAGTGACTTGGATAATCTCTTCAGAAGACCAATTGTTGATGACTTCACCCGGGATCCTCGGACGCACCCAGTTGTCAATGTCACAATCACTATCCCCATCTTCTTCGTTGACTGCAGAGACTTGACCATACTGAATGATGCCAGCACTGGAGAAAGTGATCGGCCCCTGAAGTGTTGTAGAAGTCAAAACTGGCTGATACCCAATCCCGAACTTATCTTCTTTCACTGGTAATTCCAACAGACGCCCCCAACCGGGAGCAACACCCAAATCCACCACGGCCCGTGCCTGTTTAAAGGATGAGATAGAGGCGCCCGCTTTAACCTCTTCCACAAACTCTTGGACAGACAAACCCTCAACCTGGAGGATACCTTTGTCGAGCAAGGCCCAGATACCTTGCTGTAGCTTCAAACAACCTCCGCCCTGAGTAGCACAATCTAAACAACCCTTCCCACAACCGGGGAAAACGTCGGCCTTCAGCAAGCATCCTTTGATATCCAACAATGGAGTCTTCAACTTCAACACATCCTTAATGGACTTGGCTACTCCCTCTACCAAATTAACGTTCGCACCACCATGCTGGGGCATGGGATTGTTGACGACATTCGGAGCTGGTGCAAGGTCGATGGCCTTTGAATCTATGAGGTCCTGAACTACGTGCTTAAAAGCTTTGCAGTTCTCAATGTCATGGCCAGGTGCCCCAGAGTGGAAGCTACACCTAGCGTTGGCGTCGTAACCCACCGGAAGTCTACCAACAGGAGGATCCAGAGTGCGCAGTTGCACAAGTTGTAGTTGTTGAAGACTAGAAAGCAACTGGGCGTACGACATTGGAAGGGTGTCGAAACGCCGGTCCATCATCCTTTGCCTCTGTTGATAAGCGGGTCTGTTACCCGGTTGTTGCTGCTGTTGATATTGAGCTGGTTGACGTTGTGATTGTTGTTGTTGTAGTGGTGCTGCAGCTGGAATGGTCACAGCCGCAACATACGGTTGCTGATGATAATTCTGAAAGTTATTCCTCCGGTTATCCCTGTTCTGATAAGAAGATATGGCATTTGCATCCCCTTCTCTCCTCTTCTGTACCTGAATGAACGGCTTCTTCACCCCTGATGAGGATCCACCTCCACTCTGGATCTTGTATGTCTTTAGGTAATTCTCCACCCTTTCTCCAGTAGAGACCACATCAGCAAAGTTGGATGCATTGCACCCCACCAGACGCTCCAAGTAAGGTCCGGGCAGAGTATTCATGAACATGTTGGCCATTTCCTTTTCCAACATAGGAGGCTGAACACGGGAAGCTGTATCCCTCCAGCGTTGAGCGTATTCCCTGAAGCACTCATTGCTTTTAAGAGACAGATTCTGAAGTTGAATTCTGTCCGGAGCCATGTCTGCATTATACTGATACTGCTTCACGAAAGCCTCTGCCAAATCCCTCCAGCAACGGATGTGGGCTCTGTCCAGCCTCATATACCATTCCAAGGATGCCCCAGCTAGGCTATCCTGGAAGAAGTACATAAGTAGCTTCTCGTCATCAGAGTATGCAACCAATTTACGGAAATAGGCTTGCACGTGAGTTTTGGGGCAAGAGCTGCCATTGTATTTGTCGAATATCGGGACCTTGAATTTCGGTGGCACCCTCACACCTGGGACCAGCCCCAAGTCAGCAACATCTACTCCCAGAGGATTCTGTCCTTCCATTGCCTTCAACCTTTCTTCCAATCTTCTAAACATGGGGTCCATGCCAAAGTCTTCCTGAAGCAAGGGGAACTGATCATCCTGACCATCCTGAATGGGTTGTTGACCGGAGGTGACATGTAGGATTGGGATAGGCCCCGGTCCATTGGGTCGATTAGCGTCTCCAGCTGGAGGATCAGCCAACGTCTCCGGTTGAGTAATAGGGGGATCCCTCTGTACCAACAATCTAAGCTCCTGCTGTCCTTGAGCCACCCCTTGAACCAAATCCATGAATTGATTCATGCGAATCTTCATCTCGGCGAGCTCTGCCTGTAGGCTTTCCATCGCTCTCTGTTGGTTCCTCCGGGTACCGTATCGGTGAATGCCTGAGTCAGCTATCCTGCTAGTGGGACACCAAACAAACTGAGAACACTGTGGCGGTACCTGTTATGCAAGACATGCGGATGACTATGCAAATGCAATGACATGTTTATCAATTCCAAAAGTATTCTACCCCCTTGATTCCAGTCTCACATTTGATAAACAGTGTAAGAAGAAAACCCCGACTAGAATCAAGAAGAAGATTTAAACCTCCTTGAAAAGGATAAACATGTGTTAAATGATATGAATGCAAATGATGTGATGAAACGATGTGAATGCAATGCAGTGGCATGTCAATCAGGATTGCTGTATCTGCTTGAACATCTGTCAGGTTGCACTGTCTGGAGAGAAATTAAGAGCACACCAAACAAAGGTCATGGGATGGATCATGTTATCCTTAATATCAACCACCCATTTTGGCGGATTATGGTTTACACCTTATCAATACCCGAGTTTCATTGATATTAAGGATACCTGATCGGATCAACCATGAATCAAGGGTTTGTCGCAAGTCACGAGCATGGAGTTTAGGTTAAGAACCACCCAAAAGGAGTGTACTAAGGTTTAAACCTGCCAAACATGTTCTACAAAAGGTTCCCATAGTCATAATCCCATCTTTCGGATATTATCAGAGGAACGACAACTCGTATTCCAACAATATTCTCAAGAGAGACTCTTATGAGTGTAGTATCGCGTAACAATCGTATCAAATCTTACATTTGAACGACTTTCGCACTACGTCCTACAAATAGGCCAAGATGGGTTAGGTAAACTAAGGTCTTTGGCTTCTTAGGTCTATATTGGAACAAGTAATGTCTAACCACAACTTACTTATGTGACATTATTGATCTCAACATGACCTCCACCAAGTGAATGGGCTTGCAAGTCAACTCGCTAAGGAATAACTCCACACAAGTCGACAGGACTATGCCATTCTCCTATCCTAAGTGCACTCGAGTTCGGGTATAGAACTCATCTCACAAAGATCACCAAGCAGCCATAGCCAGCCAACAGATACAACAATGATATGTACACAATGTAATAAGGTAAAGCAGGTAAATAAATAACTGTACAAAAACATGAACACCCAATAAACAAACAAACTACAAAAGCTAGGAGGGACTCGCTTAGGGAAGATGGACCAGCAAGAGGTCAACTTCTTAGATATCCCCAGCAGAGTCGCCAGCTGTCGCAACCTGAAAAATACAGTGCGAAAAAAACAACCGGCGAAAGAGAATGACAGAAGAGTCGCCACCGTGCGTTATTCATCCCAAAGGAGGGAAAGGAAACGCTCGAAGTAAGCCTGAAAAAAGGAAAGGACAAGACGGGGTCTCGCAACCAAATCTTGGGTTCGGGAGTCGGTTATGCGAAGGGAAGGTATTAGCACCCCTACGCATCCGTAGTACTCTACGGGATCCACTTTTGTAGTTTTTGTCTAAAGGGTGTGAGTTTATCTAATGTACTATTTACTAAAAAGGTTAAGAGAAATGACTCGCGCGGATGTCGCATCCGCTGCATACGTATCTCATATGAATAGGAGAATCAGAGTCTTCGTAGCTCGGCTGACCTATGGGTTGGGGATGTGTGCTCGCTAAGACATCGCGTCTTATGCCTACGTATCTCATCTGGAATGAGAATCAGAGCAAGCCGTAGTTCGGCTAACTACGGGGTTATGGATTGGGTTTTGGACGAACGACGTCACTACGCAATCTACCGGATGCTCGACCTTTGGAGACTTACTCGCCTGTAGTAGAAGGAGTAAATGTGTTGCTTTGGGTTTTAGGGTTTGGGATGCTCGAGGGCAAACAGGCAGTCCTTGACGAAGGAACCGCGCTACATGTGGGAATACGAATACAAAACACAAAACATGTATCTCAAAGTAAAATGCCACCAAGGGGCCCAAACATTGTCTCCTATCGAGGTCTTCCAGCTAAGAAAGCGATAAAGTATGAGAAAGGGAAAAAATTACCACACGGATAAAGATCCGAAGCTATAGCAGTTAAAGGGGCAAGAAACCCTGAAATGTCTCCAGCTGGACCGTCAAAGGAAATCAGTCAATATGAATAATCAGAATAAAACTCCAGGGGGTATCCCACAAATAAAGTGGGGAACCACGCGAGTGTCTCTGCGAAAGCCATGTGAGCCCTCACAAAACTCGACAAAGGGTTAGAGCAGCAGGATGAAATCAAGAGAAAACAATGCCATGGAAACACAAGACAGGTTAGAATAAACAAAATAGGGTAACCCAGAGTTGCCCCTAAATCAAAGTGTAACCACATGAATAATTCCATCAAAATTCACAAAAGGCTCACAAAAAAGGTATCAAATTCACCCATAATACCTCATACATTTAGAGCATTCAAATTAAAGGCATAAAGATGATGGATATAGGGCAAACCTGATTGGAGAGCTTGATTGAAATTGAGTTGCACCCGTGAGGTTTACAAGTTGAGTTCCCTTCAGGGTTTGGAGGCTGCTCTGAACTCTGTTAGTTCTTCTCTCACTATCTTTTTCCTCGGGGTTTTGTTCCAAGGAAACCTCAGAGTGTTTTGTTTCTCCTCAAAATCCCCCTTTGTTCTGTCTTCTTTCTCTCACTATCTTTTTCCAGTGAATCTCCCAGTGTAACTCCAAGTGTGTTTTCCTCTACTGAAACTTCAGTATTTATAGACTGATTTTCGTGGGTAGTGGGCTCAAATGAGGGAGACCTAAGTCCAAAATAATTTGTTATATCTTATTTATTTATTTTATTTATTTATTTAATTAATTAATTAATTAATTAAATTTTTTTTCTTTTTCTTTTCTTTTCTTTTCTTTTTTTTTTTTTTTTTTCAGGAAAAATGAAGGGTAAATTTTGGGGTATTACATTCCCCAAGGTGTGATGAATGTTGTCTTCTTCATATCCTCGAGTGCCATTTTAATCTGGTTATAACCGGAAAATATGTCCATAAATGAGAAGACATTGAATTTAGTTGTATTGTCTACCAACATATCAATGTGTGGTAGAGAAAAATCATCTTTCGGACTAGCTTTATTCAAGTCTCTATAGTCCACACACATTCAGACTTTTCCATCTTTCTTAGGCACATGCACAATATTGGCCACCCATTGAGGATATGTAGAAGTCACCAGAAACCCCACATCAATTTTCTTATGAACTTCTTCTTTAATCTTCACTGCCATATCAAAATGAGTTCTTCTGAGCTTCTGCTTCACAGGCACACACTCAGGCTTCAATGGCAAGAAATGTTGCACAATATCAGCATCTAGACTAGGCATGTCTTCATACGACCAGGAAAAGACGTCGACATATTCTCGTAGCAACTCAATCAACCCCTTCTTAACAGACTCTTCAAGGAGTGCCCCAATCTTCACTTCACGAATGCAGTCTTCAGACCCCAAGTTGATTGTTTCTAGATTCTCGAGATGCGGTTGAATGATCTTCTCCTCGTGCTCAAGCAGACAGGTAATCTCATCAGGAATCTCTTCAACATCATCTTCTTCTGCCTCAAATACCGGGAACTCAAAGTTGGGAGATGATGTTGGATCATCATGTTCAATGGGTTTGATCAACCTGCATAATGATTTTGAGTGTAAAAGAGATTTCAGAATTCAAACAAGGCAAATCATTATGCAGATGAAAAGATTGATTTTATTCTCTTTTTAGGGTTTTATGGTGATCACCAATTTCATGCAAAGAGCAAAAAGGGAAAATAATTTGAAAAAACAAACATTTAACATGTGATTATTGAATGAATATCATTGTATTAATCAAATATGTGCCAACAATGTCATCACTTCTCCTTTTGGCATGGGAGAAGGGTTTTCGAATAAAATGAACACATTACATGGACTTATGGATAACTGTTGAAACATCAACAACGACCCAATTATTGCAGATTCCGCCCGGAATGACAAAGTTACCAAGGTCTTCCTCTTCATCATCTTCAACAATGGCTGCAGCTTCTTGATCTTCAACTGTGTGGATGAAACCTCCACTCTGGAACAACCCACGCTCATTGGAAATACCTGAAGAATACCCTATGCCAACCCAGGATTTGTTATCTTCCAATTTGATCATTTGTCCTAAACCAGTAGTTGCACCATGCTCAATGGCCAACTTCGCATCATTGTAGGAGACAAATGAAGAAAGTCCTTTCCTTGAAGGCTCAGCAATAGATAAGGCTTGGAACGGCATCCCAACCTCTTCCTCGTCTTGGCGTTCTCTCTAACCTAGCATTGCGCATCCCTGCATGTAGAATCATATTGCATTACATCCTTCCAAATCGCGTAGCATTTCCATTTTCATGGAGCATTACGCCATTGAAAAATTCAACATACTCATGTAAAGCATAAGGCATTCTCGATATCCCAAGTGATAAGCCAGAAGTTATTTCCAGTACTCAAACTGAAGATTGTTCATG
Source organism: Lathyrus oleraceus (assembly GCF_024323335.1). NCBI lineage: Eukaryota > Viridiplantae > Streptophyta > Magnoliopsida > Fabales > Fabaceae > Lathyrus > Lathyrus oleraceus. The sequence goes on from NC_066584.1 coordinate 432,580,283, forward strand.
ACTTATCTTTATTATTCCCAGCAGGGGTCGTTGGCCCACGCGCCGCCTCAATTATCATTTTCCTTATTTCTGCCGATGCTGACAGGCATGAAAGTTTCCGGTATTCAGACCGAAGTGGCATTCAGGCCAGTTTTTCGATGTTCAGATCGAAGAAGTTTCCGACGTTCAGGTCGACGCAACTTGTGGCATTCAGGCCAAGTTTCCGGTATTCAGACTGAAGTGGCATTCAGGCCAGTTTTCCGATGTTCAGATCGAAGAAGTTTCCGACATTCAGGTTGATGCAACTTGTGGCATTCAGGCCAGTTTTCCGGTATTCAGACCGAAGTGGCATTCAGGCCAAGTTTCCGGTATTCAGACCGAAGTGGCATTCAGGTCAGTTTTCCGATGTTCAGATCGAAGAAGTTTCCGACATTCAGGTCGATGCAACTTGTGGCATTCAGGCCAGTTTTCCGGTATTCAGACCGAAGTGGCATTCAGGCCAGTTTCTCGGTGTTCAGACCGATGTTTGATAATCAAGTATCGTCCGATGCTCAGATCGAAGTCATTTCCAGTATTCAGATCGGTGAGCGGCATTCAGGCCATGGGTATTTATGTATTACCATTTATTTTGGTATTCAGGCTAACATTCCTTGTTTCGGTGTTCAGACCGACTCTCACCGTACCAGACGGATTCTTTTTCAAGACCACCTCTTGGCCGATTCTGACAGGCATTGTTACTTCATTTTTTCACTTCAGTGTAAATTTTCAGGCTTTTATCGTATTCAATCACTTGATACCTCGAAAGTGTAAAAGTCGTTGCTATCTTCCTTTCGGGTTTCCAGTTGATTGAATAAGGGCAACTGTAATACCCCAAAATTTACCCTTCATTTTTTTCCTGGAAGCATGGGATTTTATTTTACACTTCATTAGCATCATATTAGGTCATACTCATTGCATACTGCATTAGTGACATAGAGATCGGGTTTTGATCGATCACTCCTTAACAGAAGGAGCCCACACAAAGCAAGATTGAGAATTGGACTTCATTTTCTAAGTATACAAGTCTCAAGGGTCTCAGGGGGGTCCAAGTATCTTATTATGGTCCTCAGTTCATCAGTGAAGGATTCAAAGCTATCAGAGTGTTCATTTGGATTTAATCAGAAATTAGGGTTTCATGGCTACCTGCAACAGGCAATGTTTGGTTGGAAGTAGAGGACCTCATCCATGTCATGATTAGAGAGGCATCTTGGCCTAGGAAGATTCACAATTATCTCAGAAAGATCCATTGGCAATCAGTGCAATCAGTTCTTGATCATTTTGCCCTAAAACTAGGGTTTGGTATAAAATCAGTTTATTTCTGATTCTTTGGTTGAAACTCTTTTCCATGGCCCTCCATATGTCGACAAGGGTCTACATACAAAAAATCAGCTCTTTATTTGAGCTAGAAGTGCTTCGATTGATCAATGGAATCGGGAATCAGACAGTTTGGGAAAAGTCAATTATAGGGTCAGAAAAGTCAACTCCTGACATTTTGAGAGTGGAATCTCAAAATACATGCCTAGGGGATCCTACATGTGAAATTTGATCAAGGTTGGATCATGGATTCATCATTTAATCAGGAATTGGAAAAGTTACTTAATTTGGAAATGGTTGACTTTCCATTTAGGGCAAGTTTTCATGATCGTTGCACTCACTTTAAGCCCATTTTGCATCAAAGTTAAAAGCTCCATTTGAACATTTCTCCAACATGAAGGTTGTTCCTCTTGTTCCAAGCTTTCTAGATATATAAAGTTTGCTTCATTTGGATTAGAATTGAGAAAGTAATGCTTAGTCAAAGTGAGACATTTTTTTAGGACACTTAGAAAAATTTCTAAGTCCAAAATCTTCAAAATTTGTCAAGACTTCTTGGCCAGTTTTCTTGCACTTCAAAGCGTTATTTGAAAATACTTTCTTCACAACAATTGTACCTTGCCATATCCTCTTTCACATCCTTTTGGAATCATCTCATTTGGATCCATGGTTTGAGAGATACATTCATTTAAAGTGGGCACCATGACTTGATTTTCTAGGCAGATTTTGGGTCTGGCTGGCCCAATCAGATTTTCTAAGCATGCTGCACAAACCAGTCATGTTTTTTTTACCTCTTTTGGCCATGAATTGGACATCTATTCACTTAAGTTTGGCCCAAAATAACAACATTTTACACCTCACTTCACACTTTTATTCTTATGGATAAATCACTTATTAAAAAGCCCATGAGAACACCTAATCCACCCTATTTAAGAAGCTGAAACCCTAACCCTAAAGAAGCATTGGAATTTCGTGGCAAGGAGGAGAAGCTTCATCACATATCAGATTCCATTCCACTTCTATTCTCCATTAGGTAATCATCTCTTCCATGACCATGTTTTGATATATCTACGCTTGCTTACCATGTTCATCACCATTAATCCTTCCATCTTCATATTTCTTTTTCTTATTTAAAATATTTTCTTCGTCCATAAAATTACCCAAAAATATTTTTCACTTTTCTTAATATTTTATTTAATTTTATATAATTTTTATTTTCATTTTTTTTATATTAATATTTTATTTTCATTTTTTTTATATTAATATTTTATTTTAATTATTTATTCTAAATGGTCCATTTTAACACACTTTTTTTTATTGATTTTATTTTTATGACTTAAAATTATTGTTAGCATTTGATTTTTGGGATGAAGGTTTACCACTGTCTCATGGTCAACCTGACATTTTATGGGAATTTTATTTCACATTTTCAATTTATTTTGGATTTATTGCTGACCTAGTTTGGTTGGTGGACTTTTAATTTGACTTCTGTTTTATTTTAATTAATTCACATACCAATTTTCATTATTTTTAAAATCTTTTTGGGGGATGATGATGTCCTGACCCCACCTTATTTAGTTTAATTTTTCATAATTTTCTTGATTAATTTACTATTTATTCTTGATTTATTTTTAACCTAGTCTCATTAATTGACTTTTGGTTTGACCTCTGTATTATTTTAATTAATTTATGTACCAATTTTCGTTATTTTTAAAATCTTTTTGGGGTATGATGATGTCCTGACTCCACCTCATTTAGTTTAATTTTTCATAATTTTCTTGATTAATTTGCTATTTATTTGTTATTTTTTAAGTTGACTTAAATTTTCAGTCGACTTCTTTATGATCGATGTTTGACTTAGGGATTGTTTATGGCAATTGAAGAGATCTTTTGATCCTCCCTTGTTCATATCATATGCCATGTATTATAGGCCTTTTACCTTGATTTTATTTGGTCCTTACCTCATTTCCTGATTAAATTATTTAGTGGACCCTTCGTGTGCATATTTTCATCTGTTTGATTCATCTGTTATCTTTTATACTTGTTTCTCTCATTCATGCTTTCTATTGCTTGATTATTTAACATGTTCATACTCCCATGCATTGTTTAAATGCTCCATTATTTGATTCTTTGGTTTGATTATATATTGTTTATTTATCCGATCTAATTGATAACTGTTGCCAACTTGTATGATGTATGAGGCATATATTCTTATTGTTTGTTTGCCATGAACAATCCCCCATTCATAACAAATGTACCCCTCTCCCATAAAGTGTATAATATTTATTTCTTTATTTCTTTAGTCACATGTTAATACAAGAATTAAAACGAACATCCGATAACCATTTCAAAATAAGATCAAAAGCTCGATCCAACGTCGAGTAATCATTTTCAAAACTTAACAGAACCAGCACGCATTCATCCATCCTCTTGTAAGTCGATTGCCTCCGACATCACCATCTACCCTTATTCGTAACTCCTCTTCGTGCTCCATCGGTCGACTCTTGTTCCGTTTAGGTAGCACCCATTAGGTAGAACCCTTTGTATGATAACATAGGTAGAATTCCCTTATTCTTTGCATGCTAACATTAGGTAGATGTTCCCCTCTGTAAATCCTAACACATAGGTCCATATTGCATGACAACTCTAGAGCATAGCTTCCCCACTTTTAGACCTTCCGTGCGTCTCCGATCTTGTGGCATCTCAGTTCGTTCTATTGTAAAGAGGTAACTGCCTAAGACTCGATTCAGCGAGTTGTGACACCTATTGCTAGGACGTTCAACACACTGCCCACCCTCCTTTGACACAGTTGGTGTCCTCTTTTGTAAGTCCATGTTCAGATGGCAATCCTTAACCCTTAGTTAGCCGAACTACGTTTTGCTCTGATTCTCATTCCAGATGAGATGCGCAGGCATAAGACGCGACGTCTTACCGAGCACACTTCTCTTTAACCCATAGGTAGCCGAGCTATGAAGACTCTGATTCTCATACTCATATGAGATATGTAGGCAGTGGATGCGACATCCTTGCGAGTCATTTTCTTTTAAGCTTCCTTTTAGTAAATAGTACTTTAGATATACCTACACCCTTTAGACTAGAACAACACTTATAAAAAGGGCTCCCTAGGAGTACCTAGGATGTTTTGGGTGCTTAAAACCTTCCCATTGCATAACCAACCCCCTTACCCAGATCTCTGACATTTTTACTAGTTTTTGATTCAATAAAACTTTTAGGTTTTTGTTCGCTTTCTAACCATTCCTTTGGATAAATAGAAGTGCGGTGGCGACTCGACTTGTATGGTTTACCTTGGATTTAGTCAATATCTCTAATGGTAACGAATACCTCGCTATAGTATTCTATCCAACATTCGATAGATGTAATTCCTACTTTTTGTTCAGGCGGTTTATCCCTGATATATTCATCCTAACCAATGACGGATATCCTCCTCAACATTCTCAGGCAAGTTAATCCTTGATATGTTCATCTTAGCCGATGACAGATTTTCTTTCCGCTGAGTCTATCCTTGATATGTTCACTTTAACCAGTGACGGACATTCTTTCCTTTTGGTCTTCTGCCTAGTAACCGGTAGTTGTAAATCCTATTTTTTCATCTTTTCCCCAGCAAGTTTATTCTTACCCAGTAACCGGTAATGAATACACTCCATGGCGTCCCTCGGCGAGTCATCCTTGATATGTTTACCCTAACCGGTAATGAATGTCCTCCCTGTCAGATTTTATTATCTCTATACCCAGTAACTGGTAGTGGATAATATATTTCTGCTCCTCCTGTGTTGAAGATTATTTTCTCTTCCCTAGTTGAGTTGAGTGTGTATTTCCTTAGTGAAATCGTTGTTCCTGCTTAGTTCGAGTATTTCAGTTTTATTCTGATTTATCTGTTTCCTCTTCAGGTGTTCTTTCCCCCCGGATGAGTCATTCCATTTTCATGGAATCCCTCGTGTCCACCCAGCAATTTTTTTAAGCCGTAGCCTGGTCTAGGCACAATCCTTTATCCCCCAGAGTCTCTGTCTCCCCATGGAGTTTTCCTTACGAAATGCATTACGCTCCTGCGGACTTTCAGTCTCTCTGAATTCTTTTCCTTTGTGGCAATATTCCCCACAGAGAGTTTATTTTTAGCATTCATATCATATGCATCATGAGGTCTCTTAGGGACCAAAATTTGTTTCTATATGTTGTTATTTAAGCCCATTCTACTTAGTCGATATGCAGATTTTAACCTTAAATAGGGGCAGCTGTCAGACCCCAATTTTGACCCTAAGAACCCTCATGCTATCTCATCATATGCATTGGGATCATACCTTGGCATCCTCCTTACCCCTCACCCATTGGGTTTCTTTTGGGAGAGATCACCAAGCACTATGTGATTGTATCATACTTTGTATTTTATCATTTACTAACCAAAATACCAAAAATATGTCTTTGAATTTGTCTAACTCTTTTGTAGGTAGGGCACATGATTACCTTTGATTTGTCAAGTTCACATCTAGGGTTTAAGACCCTCATTGCTAAGAGCTCGACCATGAAATAATCCACAATGGCTCTAGGCATCATATATGAGTTCCTATGATCTTTGCATGTTATTGTGGTCAAGAATTCTTCAAGAGTTTGGAATTGGTTTGCCTTGGAAACCCTAGTGCATTTGGGTATCTTGTGTAACTTCTTCACCAATCTTCTTCAACAATTGATCAAATATTTCAAGGGATACTTAAAATTTCATCATCTTATGCATATATGATCTCCCATGAGTCCCAAGAGTCAAGAGAATTGCAAATTAGTAAGTTGGTTGATGGTGGTTGACCAAAGGAATTCATCTGATCAAAACGGGGGTCCCCTAGACCTTGTCTCCTACAATGTTTATCATATGAAAATGATTCTAAGAGAAATATTACTCTAAACTACATTCCAAACAACTTTCATGTTGAGGTCTAGATCTAGTTTTTCTTGGAAAGTCATTTTTTATGGTGAAAGATTATAGGTTATTTTGTCTAAACCCTAATTTGGAGGTCAACTTCCCAAAGCCATAACTTGCTCAATTGTTTATCATATGCAATATTTCCAAGTTTCAAAATCAAATTCAATGTGTCTACTTCAACTTTTATGTTTGGAGGAAGAGCTAATTCAACTTTTATGAGCATGTGATATGAGGATACATTATAGGTCATTTTGGACCAATACCATTGAACAAGTGATTTTCCTCAACTTCAAAAATGCATAACTCATTCATATAAAATCCAATGAGGTCAAATTTGTGACCGTTTTGAAGTATTTTGAAATAGCTACAACTTTGATGAAGATATTTTTCTCACTTGAAGCTCACGTAAAAAGTTAGCCAAGGTGGAATAAGTGAACATATGGCTTGACACTTAGAATTTTTTTTTGATATGTTACAATTTCCAAACTTTCACCTCAAAATTCATCATGACACAAGCTTCAAATGTAAAAGTGCTCAACATAAGATTTCTTCCTCTTTATCTAACCTTTCCAAAGACTCCATTTTCATCCATTTTGGACAAGGTTCGAGTGGTCTGCGCATGGCTTGAACATGACATCATCATTTGGCAAGATCAAGACTACAAACAGCTCTACACATTTGCCTTGCATTCTAATTCACTTTCAGACTCATTCACACTTGATTATGGACCTAATTGAGTGACTTCATGGGCCTATACACGCCCATGCAAACATGCATCATCCATTTCCAAATTTGGAAGTTGAATTTGAAGGTGCAAATATCACAAGCTACATCTATAAATAGAGGCCTCTAGCATTAGAATTAACGACCCTTGCGCGCCAGCTTTGCTTCAATACCTCAAACCCTCACATTTGAAAGGATAAACCTAAGAATTTTCTTTGAAAATTGAGTTTGAATCTCACTGTTTGGAGATTCAAAACTCCATGGATCCAAAGCTTTTATTCCATTCTAATCTACTCCTGCAAGCTTCTTGAGTGAGATCAAGCAAGAACCAAAGCAAGAGCAATCGAATTCTACCCAGCATTGAAGGAATTTCCAGTTTTTTTCTTCTCTTCGATTCTCTCTCAATTCTCATCAATTCTCTTGGATCCTTGGTTGTCTAAAGTCCTACCAATGTAGGCAAGAATATTTGAGTTGCTTTGAGGTAAAATTGAAGAAACTCAGATCATGTACCTCAAATTTCAACTCCATGTATCTCTCAAGATACTTGGAGTTAGGATGAATTGAGGTCAGATTCGTGATCAGTGCCATTTTTACTTTAAAATCATGTTCTTCTTTTTCATTTTTGTGATGGTGAGGAGTGGACCAGTCCAGCAAAGGTCGCCTGAGAAGATGACCGGTGCTTTACTCCGGTGATGAGCTGGACTGTCTAAAGCCACATGATCATTCCATTTTGTTTTAATCACGAGCGTTAGTTTTAAATACCATTTGTGTGGCGCACTGACTTGTGTACATGGTAGAACACACGTTTGGATCCACTTGATCTGCCACCTTTGTTAATGAGGGAGATCAAGTGGTTCACGTTTTTTCTGAATATTTGAATTTCATTTTTATTTGCTTTATTTTCATTAATTCATTATTAATTTTAATATTGATCCAAAAAATATGAGAGTTTCACCAAAAAAATTTAAATAAAATCCCCTTTCATTTTCTGAATTAAAATTATTTTTTGGATCATTATTAATATTTTTCATGATTTAATTGATTTTGTGATTATTTTTAATTGTTTAATAAACTTTTAAGTTTCAAAAAATTATGAAATTTTTTCTCCAAGGTCCTTTGACCTTGTTTGACCTATGATAAATCTCATGGCCATTTCTTTGGTGTTTTGATGAGGTTTTAGGAAATTGATCAACCATTATTTAATTTAATGCATATTTTTATTATTTTTAATTGTTTAAATGTCAAATTAATTGTGTAGAGCCATTTTAATTGACTTTGTGAGTTTGACTTGTGTTGTTGGGCCTTGGTCAAGGTTGATTTGACTTTGTTAGGTTAAGATCATTGGATTTAGGGGATTGATGGAATGTACATTCCATCTCCCAAAATGAATGAATGATCTTAATTTGGTAAAAGTCCTCCTTTGACCAATTTGTGTTGAATTCATTCCTCCTCCCTCTTCATCTCATTCCCCTTCTTTATTCATTCATATCATAGACCTATGATATCTCTATATCCTAAGGCTAGTTGACTGCAAAATCAACACGAGTATGGATGAGATTAGGTCCACCTCTTTGCATATTCTTTTTGTGTGTGGTATGTTTCATGAGCATAGTCCATTAGATTTTGTCTCTAACATGCATTACACCTAAATTCTATTGCCCGGGCTCAAATAGTTGTGACTTCTACATAAGTCCAATTACGATTGCTTAACATAACGCTAAATTTGTGACACAAAAAGAATAGCATTCTAGTTAGTGAGATTGTAAGTCTCCCCTCTTTCATGGTATTGTGTGGAAACTTGACGTTTTTTCCTTCCTTTGGAAGATGTCTTGGTTCAAGAATCCATGCTTGTGATAAGTGGGTTGAGTGTTCTCCAAAGAATGACTTAAACAAAACAAAAGCAAAAGTAATACTAACTTCTAATCAACTAACAACTAACATTTAATTTCAAGTCATTTAATTTTTATGCACTTTAATTTTTAAGCTTTTATTCATTTGCCATTATTTATACCATTCAATTTGTTTACTTTAATGCCATTTTCACTTTGCCCATTTGGGCCATATTTTGTGATATATTATGTTTGTATATACTTGTTTGTTTGTTTGGTTGGTCTTTTGACCTTAATGTACATAATAAGAACAAAAACCCTAAAAAACATTTTGTGTGGACTGTTGGTTTGATCTGAGACTATTGGACTTAGAATTAGGCAACATTCCATATGCAAAGAACTTGGCCAATGCCAACTTTCATGAAACCAAGTGCTTGTGAAGTGAACTTTCATCTGATACAATATTGAAGATCCATTTGAGTTCATCTACAACATGATTATTGTGAAGCTGTTATTTTGAACCTATGTCTAATGCCATCTTTTGAAGTCATCTGATACATGGGAAATTTTGGAAGAAGATCATGGAGTTACTAAGCTTGGATGTGGCTATCTTTATTTGATGCCTTTTTCTTTATCTTGCTATTTTTGTATTGATATTGCTTTATTCTAAAGTCCAAGGGGAAATTTGGGTTTCTATATGACATTCTTGTCTAATGGATTGCAGCTCATTGGTCAGATCTTTTCAACTCTCAACTTTTAAATTTTATGCTTAGGATTAGTCTCTTCATCTCCTCCCCACTTATTTAATTTCAAAATATCTCCCTCTTTTTAAAAATATTCTTTTCTTGTGTTTGTTTTCTAAAACTTTGACCATTTTGCAAATTAGACACTTTGGCCTTATGCCATTGCATTTTCAAACTTCTTTTCTTAAACAAACTTGTAAATAAACTTAACTATATTTGACTTAAATTTTCAAAATACAAAAATAACTAACACTCATTCAAACCATTTTAGGCCTTTGGTTCCTTTGTTAAACTTAAAATTTTGTTAAAAGCAATGCACTCACTTTGAAATCGATACCATGAACTACGAGGTTTTGATCCCTCATTTTTATGTTGGTACGTAGGCACAAGTCCGAAGGTCTTGTCAAACACAAAAAATATAATTAACGAATTCTTTTCTCATCCCCCCATTTTATTTATTGCAAACATCATTTGTACAAAAACACATATTCACACAAGAAAGCGATCCCTAGGAGTACCTAGGACACTTTGGGTGCTAACACCTTCCCTCTGTGTAACCAACCCCCTTACCTATAATCTCTGGCATTTTATTAGTTTTGATTTGAAAACTTCTTATCTTTTGGGTTTTGTTCGTACTTTTCCCTTTTCCCTTGGAAACAATAAAAGTGCGGTGGCGACTCTGGTTTTATTGACATCTAGCTTATACATAGCTTGACGGTCATGAATTTACTGCTACACGATCAATCAAAAATCAAGAATAATGGAAAATTGCTTAAATTGGAAATCGAGGTTTTGGAAAATTGCTATTTTTGGCAAGTTTAGTGTTAATGAGCAACTACTTTCATGGCCTTTGTTCTGTATGATCAAGACTCCAAACCAAATTGGCCTTAACATGAATTTTATTCTTCTTTCTCCAAGATTTAAGGAGGTACCAAGATTGAAGTATTTGGATCATCATTGCTCTAGTTATGGTCATTGAAAGTAACGTATTTCAAATTCCATCAATTGGCCTAAGACTTAGAAAATTTCTAAGTGTCCTGGGTCAGGATTCCCAAGCGTGTTCATGGCAGTTTTTAAGGACCTTAGGGGCTCCATCTTAAATTGTTTCTAACATGAAAATTATAGTGTTAAGTCTCCCCTTTCCATTGATTCCAAGAGCAATTCATTTGGAAAGTCACAACTCAAGATATCACTCTCACAAGTCATGACCTTGGATTGGCTGATTGGCCTCTACACTTAGTGAAAATTTTCTAAGTATTTGGTCATTCCAAACCACCTACTTCATGTCCAATTTTCACAAGGTTACATGTTTTATTTGGATTCAACCTCAACATGAAAGTTGTAGGGCATTATCTCCTTTCCACTTTTGCTTCAAACATTTCCCTACTTTGTAGCTTGAGGAGCAAGTTATGGACATGGTAAGTTAGGTCCTCGAAATGACCTTTATGTGACACTTTGGCACGCAGTCAAGAGAAATCATCTTCATGCCTACTTTTGAAGGATCTCTAGGTTTTGTTTCAATTTACCTCCAACATCAAATATGCTCCCCTTTTCCCCTCTTCCAAAATGTCCTATCTCATTCCATTTTTCCAAGAGGCCATGGAGTTATTTTGGTTCAAAGACACCATGTTTCAATCTCCATTACCACTCTTTTTTGGTTGAAATTATGCATGATGCTACATTCCCTTGCAGCAAGTTCTGTTCCACACGACCAACACACATTCCCTTTACTTTGAATGGACCAACAACACATGATTTATGTGATTGCATATCATATCCAAACTTGGCCAAATTGGGAAATGTTTGTCATTGTATTTTTCTCTCTCCACTGAGTCATAATCCTGAGCTCTCTCATTCCACATCATGCTTCCAAAATGACTCAACACACACACACACACATTCCATACAATCAAAACACAGTCTTGCATGTTAAACTTCATTTATGCATAAGCGGACCGACTTGCCCTCCAACGTTTTTGTCCCAAAGCAAGGCATGACACCTCATCATAAGCATGGTATTTAAGCTAACTTTAACCTAATTGTGAAAGACATGATTAAGAAAAGAGAACACGGGAGCTGTAGTACTGAACTTAAGGATTTCACTTTTCCATTTCTTAGTTCATCTTCACTACTCACTCAACATCATTTCGGTTTCCAGAAGAATACCGAACTCCATTTGCTTTGTTTCTGCAACTCCTTAAAGCTCAAGAAGCAGTGGATCTTCTCCACTGGGTAAGTTATTCTCTCATTGCACCTCCTCTATTTTTAAGATGCACTTTCCATGAACTGTTTAAGAATGATGTTTGAAGTTGTCCCAACAAGTTATCTTCGTCTGATTACTTGAATATATGATGTTTGAGTTTGCTGAAAATTTTGAAACAGTGTGTTTTCGTCAACTTTCACACCATATTTCTCCCTGATTCATCCATGTTTTTAAGTCTTGTTTGGGATATTATTGTAGTACTCCACGAGATCTACATGTTTTTTTATTCTATTCTTTTTTATGCACTATGGGATGAGTTATTTGGATTGGAAGTGAACGTGTTGGATTTGTAGTTAGGCTTCATGTTTGCATGGCCAGAGGTTGGGGACGAAGTGCTGGCAGACAATGATTGGTTAGGTTCTTTTTTGTCCGCTAGTGACTTAAGTGAAACACAACCGGTTGAGGTCATGTTCACATGTTTATTTGTCCATTTTTCATTTTATTTTCATGTCACATTTTTTTAATCAGAGGTTAAGAAGATTGGATCATGGACCTAGCACGTTTTCTCCTAACATCCCCCGCTTTGGGCCCATGCGTGTATTTTAAACTAAATCCAATTCATTTTTTTACTTATACACCCCTTGCCATTTTTACCTAATTATTTTATTTTTGTTTCATTTAATTTTATTTAAATACTTCCCCTACCCTAAAAATTATGAATTAATTTATGAATGACATTTGAAATATTATTTAATTTTTTATATTTTTATTTTCAATTTTGATTTATTTTGATATTTATTCTGTTTTTTTTCAAATATATATGTTTAAATTAAGCTAGTCTATTTATTAGGGTTTTATTTGTTAATTTCCCATTTGAATATTGGCTCAATATTTTATACACTTTTAGACAAATGAGCATAGGCCATTTGGGTTTTTATTTGACATGAATATTATTAATTTTAGATTATTTTTTTGCCTTATTTTGAAGTTGGTTTGGTTTGATCAACCATTGATGTATTGCTTTAATGATAGTTTTGTTTGAACACTTGTACACATAATTTTGAAGATATCTTTGGGACATTTTAAGTTTATGGTTTCATCTTGCTATGTATAAATTTTCATATTTTTTCTATGATTTTAACCATTTTTCTTGAATTATCCAAGCAAGCTTGTTCTTTTATGATATACTTTGCATCTAGTTAATTATTTTGGAATGCACTTGTGCAACCATGTGGGATCTCTTTCCCATTCTCTCTTGACCATATCATCATCATCTAGGGGTCTTAATTTCATCCATATGATCCCTTTTAAGTATTTCCAATTGATGTTCCTTTGATTGATTGTCTTGAATTTTATTTGCTTGCTTTTGAGATCATAGTTTAGATTGTGTCTTGTACATTCCAATTTGAGTGCTATGAGTCTAATTGGGTTTGTTTCCCCTTGTCTACACTTCTGATTTCCTTGGTCTTTATATTCTTATACCTTGCTCTTATGATTCTTTGAATGGTATTCCATTGTCGTTCATCATGATGACACATTAGGAGCTGCATTCTTCTTTTCTTGACATAGTTTTAAGTTTAGTATACGGTGAAGCTCTTAGGAGTTTATGATCCATTTTTGTATGGTTTAATGTTGTTATCCTTTCATTTTTAATGTCTCAACTTCATTTGGAATTGGTAATTTTCTTTGATTGGGTAAAGTATTCCTTACTTGGACGATGACCATCATTTGACTTGTTAGTTATGCTTGAACTTTGAGTCTACTTGCTTGTGGGTACCTCTAGAAGTTTAGAAGTTGTATTTGATGCTTGGAAGAGGATTTTATTATTGTCCCATGACTTATAAGCATCCATATTTTAATCTTTTTTCATCTTGTTGGTTTTTGATAAAGGATTCCTTTTCTAGGATGATATCTTTACTTGTTTATCAAGTTATTTAGCTTTGATATATGTGTGAATTTTTGGTGACTTACCTTATTACTCTTGAACCTCATTTTGAGTTAACTTATTCTACAAGTCACAACACCCCTTGATGTCATGTGTGTACTTTCATTTTTTGATTACTTGTTGCTTAAGCTTCTTTGAACTTATGTGATTGGTTGTCTATCTTTTGGCCTATCTTAAAGCATAGCTTATGTGATTCATTCATGATGCTTGAATTGACTTGTATGTGAAGTTTAATATGCCATATACTTCTGACTTGTTTGGTTTGATACCATTTTCCCATGATTTTATTTCATCTATACTTGATTGAAGTTCATTAGCCTTAGGAGCATGGCTAGGGTTTGAATGTTTTGATATGGCATCTTTGTGATGTCTTGAGTATACTTATGTATTGTTGCTATGTTTTGATCTCAAAATCCTATACTATGTCCTTGGCTATGTATAAATTGTCCACACGTATGATCGTTTCACTTTACAAATTTACATGTTGATTGTATGCTTTGATGCTTAAACCAAGTATGCATTACCTTTATAAGTAGGACATGTCCTTATGTTTATTTGGATGTGATATTGTTGCTCCTTTTGATTTGATAACTTGTCATTTTCTTGTATCCTTCTTCCATGACTTGATATGGATTACTTTATTTATATTTCATCTATTCTTTCATGACTTGATATGTTTTGTTTAGTTTCTATCTTTTTGTTCCATGACATGATATGGATTACTCTATTTACCTTCTATTTGTTCTTCCATGACTTGATATGGATTATTATGGCTTGTATCTTCTTTCCATGACTTGATATGGATTACTTTGTTATCTCTCATATATCCTTCCATGACTTGATATGGATTACTTTGCCTTTATGTTATTTTATCCCCCCCCCCCATGACATGATATGGATTGCTAATTACTTTTCTTTCACTATGACTTGATATGGCTTACTTTGTGAATTTATTTCTACTTTCACCATGACTTGATATGGATTTGTCTTCTTATTTCATCTCCTTTCCTTGTGTGGACAACATGCTTCCCATAAGATTTCTTTGGTTCATTCTTGGTTAAGTTTGAAACAAAGTAGACCTTAGGTTTGTTAACCAAGCATGACAACATTAGGTAGACTCTCTTTATCCTTAACCCAAGGTCAATCTTTGCATGACAATTTAGGTAGATGTTTCTCTCTTACCCTAACTTTAAGACCACTATTGCATGCCAACATTAGGGTTTATCTTGAGAATTGCCTTAGATTTTCCATCTCTCTTTTGCATTCATTCTAAGAAAAAAACCTTTCTTAATCAAAATCCAAAAACATTCTAAAAATTACTTGAACTCTTTAAACAATAAGAGAGAAATACTCAAATGCCTCCTGCTTTGGGTGGACCATTTGATGTATTCTTTCAACAAAATACTCAACAAATCAAATTTCTTTTGCCACTTGATTTTTCTTATGAAAATTTTCAATAATTACCCATAAAAAAAAGCACCAACAAACCAATATTTTTAAGAAGAACTACGGTGCTCTGATTCTTTATTTATACGTAGGCATTGGGTTGCAAAACCTAAGCGAGCACAATAATAAAAACTTTCTTTTTATTTTGTAAGTAATTCATCCCTTTGCATGCATTCCCTTTAGTCAGTAAGTTTTAGAATAAACACACTCTTTTGATTAGAACAACAAGAGTGGATCGTGTAGAGTACTACAGACGTGAGGGGTGCTAATACCTTCCCCTTGCGTAATCGACCCCCTTAACCATCTCTTGGTTGCGAGACCATTAGATTCATCCTTTTATAGGTTTACTCAATGATTCCTTCCCCTATCTTGGGATAAATATCATTGGTGGTGACTCTGTTTTGTGTGTGTGTGTGTTTCTTCGAGATGCGACACTATTCTGGCTATAATCAGATTCTAATAGCAGAAGAGGATGTCCCCAAAATGGCATTTCGATGTCCTGGAGCTTTGGGGACATATGAATGGGTTGTGATGTCGTTTGGTCTAAAAAATGTTGGAGCAACCTATCAAAGAGACATGAATGCATATTCCATGATTTCATTGAAAAATGTATGCAGGTATACATTGACGATATTATGATAAAATCGTCATCTGAAAATGATCATCTTAATCACCTTCGACGCTCATTTGAGAGAATGAGAAAATATGGATTAAAAATGAATCCATTAAAATGTGCTTTTGGTGTACATGCAGGAGACTTCTTAGGTTTCGTGGTACACAAGAAAGGCATTGAGATCAACCAAAATAAGACAAAAGCAATTTTTGATCTTAAGCCTCCGTCGACAAAGAAACAACTCCAGTCTTTGTTGGTGGAAGATAAACTTCTTGAGAAGATTCATATCGAATCTACGTGGCAAGATGAAGGTTTTTTCGCCACTCCTCAAGATCAAGAAGGAGAGTAATTTTAACTGGGGACAAGAGCAACAAAAGGCTTTCGACGCCATTAAAGAATACCTTACAAAGCCTCCCATTTGATTACCTCCCAGTAGGAATAAAAATATGAGTTTGTATATTGTTGCGTCGGATACGACCATAGGAAGTATGTTAACTCAAGAGGATGTCGGTGGTGTTGAAAGACCCATATACTACCTCAGTAGAATTTTGATAGATGTTGAAACTAGGTATAGTCTGATTTAAAAAGTATGCCTATCCTTGTACTTCTCATGTATGAAATTAAAGCAATATATAAAACCAGTTTATGTTTCGTCGCATTGTGATGTTATTAAACATATGTTGTCTAAACCTATTCTGCATAGTTGAATTAAGAAATGGGCGCTAGCATTAAGAGTATTTTCTTTAACGTATAAGCCTTTGAGGGCTATGAAGGGCGAGATAGTAGAAGATTTTATCGTAGATCATGCCATAGTTGAACCTTCACTAAACATGGTTGACACGAACCCTTGGCGGTTATGTTTTGATGGGTTAAGCCACAAGAATGGAACAGGAGTTGGGGTATTAATATTATCCCCACAAGACATTCCGAAGAAGTTCAAATGTAAAGTCAACGGAAAATGTTCCAATAACGAAGCAGAATACGAAGCTCTAATAACTGGTCTTAAAATCCTGAGAGATTTAGGGGCCAAGAAGTTATAGGTTAAGGGAGACTCGGAATTGGTTATTAGACAAATAACACAAGAATACAAGTGCATTAAAGAAAATATGTTGATGTATTTCGTAATGGTGGCACAACTATTGGAATGCTTTGAGGTCGTCAGCATTACGCATGTGCCAAAGATGGAAAACCAAGAAGCCAACGAATTAGCACAAATCGCCTCTGGGTACAAGGTATCAAAAGCAAGACTCAATGATATTATTGAGATACAGGAAAAGATGGTGCCGAACGTCTCGCTGTCACCTAATATGGAAATCCCAAAAACTGTGTGTGTGTGGAGGGGGGGGAGGGGGCAAGGGACTCCGACAGCGGCAGTTTCAGCTGTGACGAATATCTCGAAATTTTCAAAATTTTCAAAAAAATTGCAAGACACAAAGTTTTTGCCATTGAAAATTTGTAGTAATCAGATTGGAGAAGACCAATCATAGAGTACTTGGAAAATCCAGTCGGAAACACTGGCAGGAAAATCAAGTACAAGGTGTTAAGTTATATACGCCTGGGAAATGAGTTGTTGAAGAAAACTCCATAAGGAATATTGCTCAAGTGTCTTGTAAATACATAAGCTTACTTGGCCATATCTGAAGTACATAGTGGAGCCTGTGGGGCACACCAAGCAGGCTATAAGATGAAATGACTGCTATTCCGACAATACGTTTATTGGCCCAGTATGTTAAAAGATTGTATTGAGTTCGGCAAAGGGTGTCAAGAATGTCAGATGCACCCGAGCGTCCAACATGTACCAGCAAGTGAGATGCACGCAATTGTCAAACCTTGGCCTTTTCAGGGGTGGGATGATCGCGACTTAGTATGTCTATCGAAATGTCTAACTGCAAGTGCACAGTCGTATTGCGTAGTTTTAAAAAGATATCGAACCCAAAGGATCAAAAACCAAATTATCGTTATCTAAGGTTACTATGTAAAGTTAAGGCTAGTGAATGTTTTCTTTTTCTTAGATTAGATCAAGGGAAACTAGAAATAAAATTGAACGGGAAATAATAATATGATGAAAATATTCAATAAAGAGGCATCGGTGTGTAGATTACATCATTCTTCGAGGATTCAGTAAATAATTAGCATAAAATAAGGTAAATCACTTTTCAGTAGGAAATATAAAATTAAAAGATTTTGCCTCACATTCTTGTGTTATTGACTTAGGCTACACTCTTAAGTCAAAATGTTTTACTTTCGCTCACCCACCTGAATTAAAAGTAATTTTTGGAATTGATAAATCCTAAAACGATCTCACTGTGTTTAGGATTAATGCCTAGAAACCACTACCCAGTTAAAATCTCAAACTCTCGCTATGTTGATTTATAACCTTAATGACTTTCACTCTCGTGCAAGAACCTTTTTAAATTAGAATTGGAAACCACAGCCAGAAAAATAGCGTATAAAAGTTAACATTAATTATTACTGAATCCCGTCGGGACGAAGGTCCTTACATACCGATGTTAAAGACTTTATCCAGACATGGTTTGAAACTTAATCATACAGTTATAAATATTAAACATAAACATAATCATGATCGAAATTTAGAATTACAAGTATACAAATAATATTATGCAATTAGGCCAAATGAAAGCGGAAACTAAAGAAATATATAACTAAAATAACCTGATGAATAATAAAAACTGGATTAAACTACGGAGAATTCTTCGAGTATAAATATAAAATTGGAAATATAAATGATGCTGACACGCTTGATTCAAGCTAACAAGTAAACTTAAGAACTGCGGTGCAATAGTCTCCCGATATAGAAGAACTATCACTTTTCAAGTATTTCTTCTTAAGCCTAAGAATCAAAATTACACGATAAAATTTGGATGCTTTTTTTTCTCCATGAAACTACCTTATTATAGTGGTAAGTGGAGAAATTAACCTAAAATCGTGTAGAAGTGGTTAAGAGATTTTAGGGGAGTCCTTGACAAAGTTTTGTGCAGTTGCTGAAAAAATGCAATGCGTGCCTGCGGCGAACACCAGATGGCCATGGAGAACGCCATGGTACTTAAACTTGGAGTGACGTGGCAGGGGGACGTGGCGAACGCCACAGGCCCAGAACCTGCAATTTCAGCCTTTTTTCTTCTTTCCTTAAACTTTTCTTCATTTCTTCTCTTTTCTTTATCTCTTTCTCGCACATGAGTTTTGTATTGACAAGTACCTGAAACAGGGCAACAACACCAGCATAATACAATAAAAACATACACAAAATTATACTAAAATGCATGCGAATCGAGTCAAAAAAATGGTATAGTTTCACATTATCAAACTCCCCCATGCTTGAACCTTTGCTTGTCCTCAAGCAAATGCTACACTTGTGACATGAAAATTTGAAGGCTCATAGCATATAGATCCATGAAAAAGAACATAAACAATCAAATAATCATTCTAAAGCTACAAACTTCGCTTTGGTTATAATTGCTTAAATAGGTACTAATCGGTACAGTAAGGATATTGTAATAACGTTATTCCATAATTACGGTCATGAGTATACCTACATGCAAACAAATATAAAAGATGTCATTATATCGCAAACTTGTCAACTCACCTTTTATTTTTCCGTTCAACTACGATCACATTAAGCTCGTTATCTTTCACACTTATAGTAAGAAGATCTGTTAGTAACTTCGGTCTTATCTTTTACCTTCAGTTTCCTAGTTCGGGGGTTGATTATGACATCTAAGTGGTTTAAGCCCCTTCCTAAATTGTAATCGCAGGGGATCGGACCGTAGTCTGCCCTACCAAGTTTAGCGTCAAATACCACTAAACCAACTACGATTGGTATTGGTAATTCAAGTCTCAACATATTTCATTCAATGTCATTTTTATTCTTTTGACCAAACACTTATTTGCATCAATCTCCTACGTAAAGCATGACCAAGATGGTTGACCGCCTGAACTATTTCATTAGGTAAAGATACAAGGTTTTTGACATAATGAATATTCAAATTAATTCGCATGTTTAGAAGACTTAAGGCGTTAAAATGCTACTGATCTTGCACATAATTTTCCCAAGATTTTACAATTAAACTTCAATGTCATTTGTAACTTAGAACTTTATAATTGTGAAATGATTTTCATGAAGAAAAAAAATTATTATGGATCAAGAAACGGGAAGATCAATAAATAGTGGAAACCATGCATAAAGACTCGACAGCACATGCATTGACTCAGTTAACACTAAACAATTAAATTAGAAATTGAAATGGATAAAACAATATATCTACCTTAGAAAGTTATAAATAAAAGCGATAAAGTTCCTCCCCCACACTTAAACTGAATATTATCCCCAATGTTTCGATAAAAGGTGGAAAATGAAGATAGAACCTGAATTGAGTGCTCAACCACGGCCTCGTGCTCGTCCATATCTACCATATTGGGGAGGTGGTATACCTACGTGCTGCATGTACTCAAGCAGGTCCTCGGTCCCTACACGCATGCCTTCCATTTCTTCAATCAGGCCCGATATGTCATGCTCGGCATTTTCTGCATACTCGTGTTGCTAATCATGTATCTATTGGATATGTGCCATCACCTGTTGTCTCTGTATATTTCTTAACAGCTGGTTGTGTTCGTCGTCTACATCGTTACAGTGTCGCAACTTGCAGAGGACATCATCAAGTGCATTTCTGATGCCAAGATAATCATACTCCTCTCGGGACTGGTGTCGAGGAGAGGTGCCTGCAAAAGTGTCGGAAGGGCCAGATGTGGTGTGTGCACGTGTAGTAGGATCAAAGAAAGTGGGAGAATCTTGCTTCATCTCATCAAATACATCATTAGTTTGACCATCTTGGTTATCCTGAACAGGTATGTCATTAGGGGTAGGATGACCGGGTTTAGGGGAAGTCAGATCATAGAGCCAATTGTTCCTGTTTCACACATCTGTACGTGTGTGGCAAGGTAAAATGATACTCCTAATCTCACGGTTGCGAACCATGAGAGAGCATATCTCATCCCGCCTGGCCTTAATTTAATGTTGGGATCAACATGAATCGATATCCAAGCAGGGCATTTATAGGGGCTGTAGAGTTGCAAGTTCATTATCTAAGCCTAGTGTGCGGGCTATGGAGGTAACCATACCTCTGATACAGAAAGGGGTGTCCCCTCTTGTGAAAATCAATTTCATGTGTGCCAGCATGAAAGGAGTTGCATTGACTCGTGTCAGTGCGAATGCAACATGTAAAAGAATAACTCTTTAGAATTTACCCTACCATTGTTTATTCGGCCGAAAATTATGTTAGATAATATGCGATGCACATAGAGTATGATCGGGTTATGGATATGCAAAGCTTTTATCCCTTCCCAATCAGATGTTCTCTCACCTGTCAATTGTTCCCAGAAACGAAACGCTTCATATTATCATTCTTCTTCTAAAGGACATGCATAGGCTATACCATTCCCATGGGGGAAATGCAACATGTCCCCAATAGTATCTTGGCTTAATTCACAATATCTATTAAATAATCTAAACCTTACCGTTCTAGAAGAGTATTGATCAACCAAAGGCTTATAGTAAGTAAAAGAACTCAAAAACTTCAAAGAACAGAAGTGTGTTAAATCTAATCTATCGAGTATCCATTGCACACTACTGAGTAATCTTAACCTACGTAGACAAGGTTTGTCGGCATACTTTGTCGAAGTGACTGGACGTTCGTAGAATTTCAAGTACCTTTCTTTTTGTAATTTCCCGACTTCTCCCTCACTGAAGATGATGTTAGACAAATCTATTGTTGGCCTTTTCGTTTTATCTTGAACTCTTAGAGGCATGGTGAGAAGGAAAAATATTTTTAGAATGGGGTTGTATTTGTGGTTTGGCAATGGGGCTGCCTTGGATAATAAATGAGGTTTTAAATAGGTGAATGGGAGTGGGAGTTTGAAAGGTTGGAGATGAAGGGTGTGAGTGGGGGAATTAAGGTGAGTTAATATGGAGAAAGTGGGTTTTAGAAATTGAAAAAGTGGGACAAAATATGGGGTTGCATGTTGAAAGACGTGTTTTGGGGTTCCTAAGGTTTGTGGTGAACACCATTGGGCTGTGGCGAACGCCACGAGCCTTAAATATGAAAATTTTCGTTTTTGCTCTCTAGAGAATACCATGAGGCATGGTGAACGCCACAAGCTTCAGAAACGTGGTTTTTGTCTTATGGCTCTGGAAAAAGGCATAATGGTGGTTATAAATTATTTTTAAGGCTTCTGAGTGATATATTGCTGCTTAATGGAACACATAGCCTCAAAAACAATTAATCAATTAAAAAAATATAAAATACGACGAACCAATAAAATAAAACATACACATTAAATAGATAGATAGAAAATAAAACTAAAATATACGATATGTTTTACGTCGGTAGCTCGATAGCTCAGGAGTGTAATTACTCATGGTGGTTCTTTCGAGGATGAATCCTCGGTCAAACTTTTAATTATCCTTGATTTCCATGGCCACTTATCAAGCCATCTCTCATATCCATCACCTTTTCTTTTTTTCTTCTGTGAGGTAGTTTATCCTTCTGAACTTGTGGTGGTGGTTTTGGCTCTATCCTGAGAACTAACTTTTCAGGTTTGGGTTCAATTTTTTCATCCACCGCCTCAAAGTTTAACTTTCCCCTCTTAATACTAATGAGTTACCTACTTTCATCGTCTTCTAATTTTCTCTTCTTATTCAGGATCTCAAACAAAGGTGCATTGGTGTGGATATTTTCCAATAGCTCCTCATACCTTTCGAATTTAGAATCTACCTTAATTTCCACAGACCTTCGCGGAAAAGGAATCAGTGATTTATAGGGAAGAGGAACAACACAAAGTGCTTCCTTTTCTACCTCTTCGACATCCTCCCTTTTGATGGTATCAGTGGATCTTTCTCAATCTCTACTCTTTTCTCACCTGAACCCTCCTCATTATCACCCTCCTTAGGATTTTTGATAGATTTTTCACTGGTGGTTGTTACAACATCCGCATGTTTCTCAGGGAAGGTTTCTGGAGGTGTTTGTGCAAGCAGGGAGATTTGAGTCTCCATTGCCTTGTTGTGAGTCGCTAGGGACTCAACCATATTGTTCAGCTACCTAAAGGTTTCATTGATATAGAGACTTTGTTTTCTAAAATCTTCATTCTGGAGAGTTTGTGTCACCATGAAGCGCTTCATCATAGACTCTAGCCTAGAGTGAGTTTGCATCACAATGAAATCCTCCATTAATATTTCGAGGTCGTATTTATGGAAATCTCGTGGTTCCTCAAAATACTGGGAATGGTAATCGTAGAGAAAATTTGGGTGATACATAGTAATAGAGACAGGAATGCCTTAGTCTATACGGTGCAATAACGGAGTTATCATATTGACTTAATTGGTCCTCGGCAATGGCACTAAAAACTTGATCGCGACTTAGTATGTCTATTGAAATGTCTAACTACAAGTGCACAGTCGTATCGCGTAGTTTTAAAAAAATATTGAACCCAAAGGACCAAAAACCAAATTATCGTTATCTAAAGTTACTATGTAAAGCTAAGGATATTGAATGTTTTCTTTTTCTTAGATTAGATTAAGGGAAACTAGAAATAAAATTGAACGGGAAATAATAATATGATGAAAATATTCAATAAAGAAGCATCGATATGTATTTTACATCATTCTTTGAGGATTCGATAAATAATTAGCATAAAATAAGGTAAATCACTTTTTAGTAGGAAATATCAAATTAAAAGACATTGTCTCACACTCTCGTGTTATTGACTCGGGCTATACTCTTAAGCCAAAATGTTTTGCTCTCTCTCACCCATCTGAATTAAAAATGATTTTTGGAAATTGATAAATCCTAATTAATCCTAAAGCGCTCTCGCCGTGTTTAGGATTAATTCCTAGAAACCATTATCTAGTTAAAATCTCAAACTCTCTCTCTATGTTGATTTATAACCTTAATGACTTTTCACTCTTGTGCAAAAACCTTTTTAAATTAGAATTAGAAACCACAATCAGAAAAATAACTTATAAAAGTTAACATTAATTATTACTGAATCTCGACGGGACGACGGTCCTTACATACTGATGTCAAAGACTTTAGCCAGACATGGTTTGACACTTAATCATACAATTATAATTATTAAACATAAACATAATCATGATCAAAATTCAGAACTACAAGCATACAAATAATATTATGCAATTAGGTCAAATGAAAGCGGAAGCTAAAGAAATATACAATTAAAAGAACCTGATGAATAATAAAAACTGGATTAAAATGAGGAGTATTCTTTGAGTACAAATATCAAACTAAAAATATAAATGATGCTGGCACGCTTGATCCAAGCAACAAGTAAACTTAAGAACTATGGTGCAATAACCTCCCGATGTGGAAGAACTATCACTTTTCAAGTATTTCTGCTTAAGCCTAAGAATCAAAATTACACGATAAAACTTAGATGTTTTTCTTCCCATGAAACTGCCTTCTTATACTGGCAAGTGGAGCTGAAATTGACCTGAAATCGTGTAGAAGTGGTTGAGAGATTTTAGGGGAGTCCTTGACCAAGTTTTGTGCAGTTGCTGAAAAACTACAATATGTGTTTATGGCGAACGCCATAGGGCCATGGCGAATTCCATGGTACTTAAACTTGGGGTGACGTGGCAGGGGGCGTGGCGAATGCCACAAGCCCATGATGAACACCACAGGCCAAAACCTGCAATTTCAGCCTTTTTTCTTCTTTTCTTCAACTTTTCTTCATTTCTTCTCTTTTCTTTATCTCTTTCTCGCACGTGAGTTCTGCATTGACAAGTACCTGAAATATGGAAACAACACCAGCATAATAAAATAAAAACATGCACAAAATTATACTAAAATACATGTGAATCGAGTCAAATATACGGTATAGTTTCACATTATCATGGGTGTTAGATGTCATCGGTGAAATTCGAGCGGCCTCATCGAAACAACAAAAGTTTATCCTGGTCGGAATAGACTACTTTACAAAATGGATATAAGTTATCCCTTTCGTAAAAGTGGATCAAGAGGTTGTGATTGAATTCATTCAAAAAAACATCGTATATAGGTTTGGCATTCCCGAAACCATTATCATGGATCAAGGTTCAGTTTTTATGGGACAACAGATGCAAGAATTTGTCGATGAAACAGGCTTCAAGTTGGTGACTTCTCCACCTTATTACGCCTAAGCAAATGGCCAAGTCGAAACAGCCAACAAAGTGATAATTAGTTTAATTAGAAAACGCGTTGCCAAAAAACCTAAGAGTTAGCACAAGACACTAGACCAAATTTTGTGGGCTTGTCGAACATCCCCAAAAGAGGCGACGAATTCGAAGCCTTTTTGTCTGACATTTGGGCACTATGTTGTGTTACCAGCAGATATTTGTTTACAACCAGTCAGGTTGCAACGCCAGAATGATATCCAGTCAAAACGGTATTGGGAATTGATGTTCAACGAACTGACTGATTTAGACGAAGAAAGGTTGGCCGCAATGGACGTATTGATACGGAAAAAAAAAAAGCGCGTGTGACCGTAGTCTACAACTGAAGGGTTAAAACGAAAACCTTTGTAGTAAATGATTACGTTTGGAAAGTAATTCTACCTATGGATCAAAGAGATCAAACCTTAGGAAAATGGTCTCCAAAATGGGAGGGAACGTTTCAAATAATCTGAATGTTTACGAACAATGCATATGAAATTCAGGAAATGGGTATGGATCGAAGGATCCTAAGGGTAAATTGGAAATATTTGTAAAAGTATAAACCTATGCTACAAGAGATTCAAATCCAAACATAGTAAAAATATTCTTTAAATTGTTTTAAAATCCAAGGTGGCATGCAAAGTGGTCACCCGACCTTACAAGGGTTGTTACAAAAAGAAAATTCAAGCGAGAAATCTAGATTTAAAATCCTCAAAAAAGGTCGTCTCATAACCGATTTGACTGTAAAGAAGGCTTTTCTTCCCTCGCAACTGCTTAATATTGGCCTCGATATTAAAGGCCTTTTCGCCATGTGAAATCCTTTTCAGAACTTCATGGTCGATGACATCTTGAGTAGGAAGCGATTTGGCCGTATCTAAAGAAGCTTTTTGTGCTTCTACTTCAACAATCTTCTTGTTAACTTTGGCTATTTGAGCTTGATAGTCCAAAATTTGTTGATCGAAGGCTTGTTGGTGGCTGAGACGCTCTTGTTTCTTAGCCTCAAAGTCACTAGGTTTCTTCTCACACGCTTCACTGAAATCCCACTCAAGCCTCATCTCGTTGATCTTGGTATTGATCTGAAAATCAGCATGTCAATAAAGGGCAAGATCCTTGACCAATTGGTTGAAGAAAGCTTCAAACTCAATCAAGTACTTGATAGTTGGGGGAGGAAGCTCATGAAGGAAAAGTTCGTCAAGAATCTTAAAGATGTTGCGCGCCAGACCTTCTTCTTATTCGAGGACGGTTAAGAATATGTGCTCAAACAGATGATCTTTTAGTCGTTTGAGTGTGGCGATAGCATCTATCCCTAAAGAAGATACAACAGTCGAAGAAGAAAGTTGGGTCTCAGTCGAAACATGACAGAGCTGCTGCAAGTTCCTCAAAGATTCTATCAAATTTTGTTGCTTCAAAGCCAGAACCTCTTCCGGAGTCAAAGTACTGGTAGAGATTCCTTTACCAGCAACAATCAGAGGGGTTTGAGTTTTTTGTGCAGTAAGAGGTTGTTGAGCCTCAGACGACACGACATGAAACTCTTCTTGTCTTTGAGGACTCAAGATAGCCTCAGTTGCTTGATTATCGACCCTTGCTTCAACTATGGGCTCAGCTGGAGTCGAATCGATCACATGTTCCTATAACCAAGAAGTCAAAACCCATGTCGGAGAGTAAGTTCGTGAGTTGGTAAAACAAAGAGAGACAAATACCTGAGAGGTCACGTGTGGTGGAGATACAAGAGAAATTCTTTCTGGACTATGGGGGCAAAGACCTCACTAAGATCATCAGGAACTACGGGCTTCATGGTCGAAGGAGCGACCCTTAAGGGGTTTTTTTTAGCTTAGACTTTATTTTTTCGTGACGGAGTAGGTGGAGTCTCCGGTGGCACCTTCGATGATGGAAAAATATGCAAATGAACACTGCCATCGGAATCTTCATTATCGACCAAAGGGACCTCTTCAGGAACCTGAGTCATAAGACAAGTGAGAGGATGACGAAATTGTTAAAATATAAAGCCTCATGAAACATTGACACTAAGTACCTTCGATTTCGGAGTCGATGGCGCCCTTTGCCTTTTGGAAGGTTTGCCAGGGGTTGGTTTAGTTGTTGGAACCCTTTTTCGACCCTAACAACAGAGAAAATGAGTGTTTATTTTTTCTCTCAAAAAGAAAGGAAAGGTCAGAGAATAAATGGTTACCTTTTTTGGGGTTTCGTCAGGGTTAGTAATTTGGATTATTGCGTCGAGAGCATCAGTAGACGATGGTGGAGGCGACATTTCTCCAATGAGAGTGGAAAAGGAATCAATCATATGTTGAAGAAAGAGATCACTAAAAAAGGCTTGACGTTGGTAGTCGGCCCACCATTCGTCGGAATTGACGGTTGTAAGAAAAGATTGTTGGAACTTAAACACAGGTAGTTCAAGGCGTTGAGTGGATTTGTGGAAACGCATGCAAGATTTATGGTCATCAAAGTTTAATGGTTGACCAGATCATACAATGTCAGTTGAATGTGACACCAAGGGCTTCAGTAGCATTTGGCTAAGGCCGAATAGGCAAGCCAGCAAGTTGGGTTGGTAACTCATGAAGCCATACCCCTTCGACCCCGTTTCGATCCTAAAGGATAGCAGCGTGGGGGTCAAAAATGCCCTCCACACAACACTTGATTGTGCTGTAGCTTAAGGGGAGTCACCTGGGAAAGGATTCTTAAACCATTTCAGGTCAAAGCTTCGATCCACGAATGGAGCCATACCTGGAGCAAAGTTGTCATCCTCGATGAACATGTTAAGGTACTTCATGAAAATATGTTTGTTGGGGGTTTCTTGGCATGTCATCAGGTCAAGTATTGCTCCTTCGACTGGTCGGTCCTCATTTAAACACATGATACGCTCTGACACCGAGTAACCCAAGTGATATTCAAAAGTGGCATTCAACCAATGTTGCAAAAGCCACATAGGACCTGACAAGTTCAAGGCCTTAGTAGTAGAATGAAAGTACTTTAATTTTAGGGTTGCGAGCCCCAGGGAGTGGTACAAAGAAACCAGTCAAAGCTTAACTAGAGAGACCTATCGACCCTTGTAAATTTGGATCGCCAGACTTATGTAACTTTTGGCTATCTGTAATGAGCCAAGACAGAAAACATAATATGAAAGTCATAATGTCAGAAAAGCAATATGCTCTTCGTTAGAAACTTCGATAGAATCCTTGTTATGGTGATCTTCGATGTAGTGTTGGAGGCTAACACGATTGAACAAAAACATGGTCTTCGTCAGAAGTGTGGGGTCGAAAGTTTCGCCCAATGGAGATAAGCCTATAATAGCCTCCACATCGAAGAGAGTTGGCATCAAAATTCCACATGGAAGATGGAAAGTATTGGTCGAACCTTCCCAGAAGTATATCAAAGCCAGCAGCAAGCAGGGGTTGATTTGGTGAGCATGCCTTGAGATGTGGATAACGTCAAAGATCCCCGTGCTTCTCCATCGGTCTTGGCATTTTCGTTGGACTTTGTTAAGCCAAGCCAAATACTCTTTGTTGCCTGGGGTAGGCATTGACCTGAAGGCTCTTGCCTTTGGGTCCATGAATCTGTTGTCGATAACTCCATCTTTGTCAAAAGCTGGAGGGGTAACATGAGTGTAACCAGGAAAATAACCTTTAACCATTTTTGCTTTAGATTTTGTGTCTGGGTAAGGTCCGTGAAATGCAACCAGTTTGTCGTTAACGACAAATGGAATGAGCATCTGGCGTTGCCATATTTTTACCAGTGTCTCATCAGCAAAGATGGATTGAGGAATACGTTTCGTACTTTCCACTGTAGTAAGTTGAAAAGTAATGGGGTTGCTGCCAGTGTTGAAGGTGGTAGTGTTTTGGGTACGAGTAGAGGAAGCCATTGCTATGAAGGATGAAGAAAAATTTGGTAAAAGTAAGATTGCTGTGAGAAGTTGCAGAAGGGATGCGCAGATGAAGAAGCAGGAAAAAGATTTCTGAGGGTCAAAAATGGTTATTTATAGGTGAACCAAGGGATAATCAAGCATCAGTCAATTGACAGTTGTCAGACTAGGAGGTAGTGAGGAAGTTCGTAGCTTTAGTTGAGATCCCACGACCTAGAAGTAGCTCATAATGATGACAATTTGTCTGGGAAGTCACAGTGCAGGAAAGTCATCATTACACTTAAAAAACATCATTAACGATTAGATGGTCAGCTGAAATTTGGAAAGTCAAAAGTCAAGTTTCTTGGTCGAAGTGCCTAAGTCGAAACTAGCGTTTTCGGGGGGCAATTTATTGGCTGGAAAGTTTCGACCTAAGAAGCATGAAGCCAAGTCAACTAGTGGGAGGTCAGAAGTAGGATCGACGAAGGGAAAACCAAGAGAGTTGGGTCAATGAAAGAGGCGAGTCTGTCAAATTCGAAGGTCAGTTTACTGTAGGGGGAATTGATCGTGGGAAGCAGAGAGTGGAACGTTACCAGCAACGTGGGTGACAGACTCCGACACGTGGCACATCATGAATGGGCCATAACCCCATAGCATTTATTTCTTACTACTATTTAAGTAGATGTAATTTTCATTTCAAGGGGGGGAATTTTAAGCATTACAATAGGAATACACTTGAAGTATTAATCGTTAGAGAGAAAAAAGTTAACTTCCTACAAAAATGTACTTTTGTTTCCACCTTTATTTTCAAGTCATTTAACTTGTCAAGTTATTTTCATTTACTCCATTCACTTACATATGTATCTTGTATTTTATCTTTCCTTACTTTTATTGCATTTCTAGTTTTGCATAGCATTTCACTTATTGTTCAAACATTCCAAGCACCTTACCAATAAAACCACCATATACTTAACACACATTTGTCTAGGACTTTGTAGTCGGTCTTGCAAGTAAACCTCTATAGGAAGGCTAGAGATTGTTGTGTAAACAAGGACACGATCGAAATACCCTAAAACCATTATTCATATAGTTTAGGTCAATGGGTTTTTCTATCAAAGGCGTACTTTGGTTGTCAGGGTGTGGGTTTTTCTATCAAAGGCGTACTTTGGTTGTCAGGGTGTGGGTTTTTCTATCAAAGGCGTACTTTGGTTGTCAGGGTGTGGGTTTTCAACAGTTTCAGTTTCATCGCTAGCCCTAGGTTTCTTCCCATTGGCTATAGGTTTGTAACTATGGTATGTTGGGAAAAAAATCCCTTAGCCTATCAGGATTAGCACTTGTATCTAATAAGGGTCCTAACATAGCATGTATTTTAACATAAATGGAAATAGGAATTAATACCTACGATTGATAGATTTTTCTCTTTTCTTCAGCAAGTGGAGGCTCATGTATGTACTATTGGTTACCCATAGCGTTTGGTCCTAATACTTTGTAAACTGGAGTGAGACCGGATTATTTCTTAGACTCTTTTGTAGCCTTTGTTGAATCTTTAGTAGTTTTGGTAGAAGACGTCATTAATGCAGTAGATTTGAAGAAAATTGGGGTTTTTGTTTTGTGGAAAATGAAGAGTTTGAGGGGAACTTTTTCTTTGTTAAGAGAGGTTTCAGAATGGGAAAAGTTGAACAAAGGTGATATTCGCTATTTATTAATGGGTGAAGTAGAATCGGTTCACTTCAAAGCACTAGTGGTTGAAAGGATAGTAGGACACGTGTCAGTCGGAGAACAAGTGATGGAACGGTGGCAATGAGCTAGCCCGCGATATCCTAGGAACTAGGAGTGTGATGATTGTAAAAAATATTCTCACATGCTTTTGAGAAGATGTTTAGGAAAATGTGTCATGATGATCATGATGTCATAGCATATGGATAGTCTGTGGCGTCGAAAGAGACTTTCAAAAATGATTTTTTCTCCATTTGATCGAAAACGACATTTTTGGGGGGGCAATTTGTTAGCTGAGATTTTCGACGCCAAGGTTGGATTAAGTATGATGGCCAAAATAAATATTTCGTTTGTTTCAACTTCGACAGAATGAGGGAAATATTGTCGAAGAGGGAGATCCTGTTGAAGAGATCTTTTGTATAAGAGGGAGATGTTGGTTTTAAAACTTAGAAATATTTTTGGGTTTAGACCGCAATTTCGACAAAAGCCATGTTAACGTTGCCTTCGACGAAAGATTTTGAATTTTGAATAAGGATGATAAATGTCCTTTGTCTTTATCCATTTATTTGAGAAAGACGCGTGTAAAGCTACAACGAAATAAGGGCATGCAAGCAAAACATATCGTTTTCTGAAGGAAAGACCGTTGGTAGCGGTTACTTTCGACTTAGTATAAATATGGGTCTTAGTACATATGATTTCCGTGTATTCAATCATTGTACAAATACTCACAAATTACTCCAAGTATCTAAGTGTACCTGAGACACGAGATTGTTGAGAATGTACATATGAATCGCCATTTTTTTCATTTTTATTGAAATTGTTCGCAGCTTATCAGTTATTCCTTCTTATTGCAATTTACTTTGAAGTTCTTTTATTGCAATTCCTTTACACATTATGCATTCTAATTTTAAACTTTAGACAACATTCTCAAATCATGATCATTGTCGAAGTGTTATTAGACTTTCAAATATAATTTAACAATAGCACATGTCCTAGGATTCATTGATTGATTCTGTAAAAAAACTTATTTTTTGAAGACCAGAGATTGTTTACCAATTTTCACGGTAAACAGTACTATGTATGGTTATCAAGTTTATTGTTTCCTTTTAATTATTCTTATTTTAGAATGTTTTATTTTAAGCTATTAGAACCTTCTCATTTATCTTTATCATTACTTTTGTTTGATAATAAAAGAGATAGAAAATTATTATGTTTTCAAAGGGGGATAATTTATTTCTTAATTATCCTTGAAAGCATTTTTTAAAATACTGATTTTGTTCAAAGTTTGAAAAAAAAATCACATGAGTTTTCGCATTGTTTTAAGTAGGGATGACAAACGGGCATGTCCGTTCCGTTTAGGCCAACTTTATAAAAGTCTGTAAAAAATAAAACGGGACGGGACAAACATATTTAAGGATGTGGCGGACAGACATGCGAACATTGCAACTTTTAATTCTAAAAATATAAAAATTTATAATAATACTCACACCTACAAAAATCATCATAAAAACGGGACGGGATGAAGCATAAACATTAGAGGACGCGCGTCAAAAAATTTGGTCAGCTCCACATTAAAGTACGAACAAAAGAGACATGCCCATTCCATTATACACAGGGACAGAGGTATTAAGAAGAAAGAATGGGCCCATGCCCCTACCTCACTCTTCTTTTATTAATATTTAATAATATAAATAATATATTAATAATTTAATATCCTAAAAATTAGGAAGAAAAGTTAATAATACTCTCACTTAATAAAATGATTAGGAGTATCACACACATCCATATGCATTTAAAATAAAATAAATTCTTTAAATAAAATTAAAAAAATTAACTCCTATTTTTTTCATATTCCTATTAATTCTCTTTTACTCTTTTCAAATAGAAACAAACCACTTTTCGTATTCTTCTTTCTCCCACTCCTTATTCTCTCACTACAAAGTATCTTTCTGTTTCTAACTTTTTCTCCATTGTTGATCTTATAAAAGATAATTTTTTAAATTTTAATCTTTATGAATTTACAATTTATTTTTATTATTTGTAATAAGAGTGAAAAATGTATTATTACTTTATTGAGCTCGAGATTGTGTTAATGGCAGAAAATTTATTTTTAGAGTTTTGTAGTGATTGTTTGAAATTGTTGTGTTTGTATCAATTTTATAGTATTATTATGAATTTTTTGAATATGATTTTAATTGTGATTTTTTGTTTTGTTTTTAGTAATAAGCAATGGAAAAATATTTCAAAAGAAAAGCAACAGAGCAATCATCAACTCTTAATCCTCAAACACCTAATGAACGTCGAAGCCCCAAACTGGATCCTCCCAGGAAAAAAAGGTTTTTACAGTTTGAATTGGAAAAACTTCCTAACGATCCCGGTTTAAGGCCAAAAATGTCATATTATCATCCAAGTGATAGAGATGAAATTATAAGATATTATTTGCAAAATGGTCCTTGTCAACCAAAAGAAATTACTTTTGCACAAAGAAAATATGGAGATACCTTTCGTAAGTTTAATTTGGTTTGGTATTTAAAATATGGTAGTTGGTTGGAATATAGTCAAAGTGAGGATGCTTCATATTGTTTATGATGTTATCTTATGATGTCACATCTTGAAGAACATAAAGGTTGCGGTGATGCCTTTATAACAGAAGACTTTACAAATTGGAAAAAAAGTGAAAGGTTTCGAGTTCATCTTGGAGATGTAAATAGCTCTCATAATCAAGCATTAGAAATTGTCAAGCTCTAATGAAACAAAAGCAACACATTGAAGGTGTCTTGTGTAAACAATCCAATCAAGTTAAAGAGGACTATCGAATTCATTTGATAGGTATAATTGATTGTATTCGATATTTATTAGCACAAGGTTTAGCTTTGTGTGGTAATGATGAGTCAATTTCATCCAGAAATAAGGGGAATTTTCTTGAACTTATGAATTTTCTTGTTAACCATAATGAAGATATTTATAAAGTTTGGAAAATTGTCGTGGAAATCTTAAGTTAACATCTCCTGATATTCAAAAGGATATTGTTAAAGCTGCTGCAACGGTCACTACTCAAGTTATACTAGATGATCTTGGAGATGATTTATTTGCTATTTTAATTGATGAATCTCGTGATATCTCAGTGAAGGAGCAAATGGTTGTGGTTACGCGTTATGTAAATAATGAAGGAAAAGTTATTGAGCGTTTTCTTGGTGTTGTTCATGTTTCAAATACTAGTGCTCTAACATTGAAATCGGGGTTTGAGTCATTATTGGCAAAATATGGATTAAGTTTGTCAAGGATATGTGGAAAAGACTATGACGAGCAAGTAATATGCAGGGTGAATACAATGGTCTAAAAAGCTTGATTTTTAAAGAGAATTGTTCTGCATTTTTTATTCATTATTTTGCCCATCAACTCCAATTAGCTCTTGTGACATTAGCAAAAAAACATTCTAAAATTGCTTTATTTTTTAATTTGGTTGCTAATTTGTATAATGTTGTCGGAGCATCATGTAAGCGCTGAGATATTCTTCGTGAAAGTCAAGCTACAAAGGTGAAACAAGCATTGGAACATGGAGAAATCTCTAGTGGGCGTGGCTTGAATCAAGAAATGACAATTAAGAAGGCGGGGGAAACAAGATGGAGCTCACATTATGGTACATTACTTAGTATAGTTTCTCTATTCTCTTCTAAGATTGATGTGCTAGAAATGGTTGAGGAAGATGGAACATATTTAGATAAAAAAAGGTGAAGCACTAATGCTGATGAATTATATGCAATCTTTTGAATTTATTTTCATCTTGCACTTGATGAAAATAGTTTTAGGAATTACACATGATTTATCTCAAGCATTACAAAGAAGTGATCAAGATATTGTAAATTCTATGAAGTTAGTAACAGTGTCCAAAATAAGGCTACAAGCTATAAGAGATAATGGTTGGGATTCTTTGTTGAATGATGTTTCATTATTTTGTGAGCATAATGATATTGACATTTCAGATATGGATGACACTTTTCAACCGACACAAAAAAAGTCAAAGAGAAAAATGGAGAAAGTATCTAATTTACACCATTTCAAGTTGGATTATTTTATGAAGTGATTGATCGACAACTTCAAGAGTTGAACAATCGTTTTACAGAATTGAATACTGAGTTTCTCCTTTATGTAGCTTGTTTAAGTCCAAGAGATTCATTCTCTGCATTTGATAAGGAGAGGTTGATTCGTTTAGCTCAATTTTATCCTTCAGAATTTTCTCAAGTTGAATTATTGTCACTAGATTGTCAGCTTGAAAACTATTTCTTAGATGTATGCTCAGACAGTGAATTTTCAGAATTATAGGGGATTGGTGATCTTTCTATCAAGCTCGTAGAGACCAAAAAACATGTTGGGTACCCATTGGTATATTTGCTTTTAAAGTTATCTCTGATATTACCGGTGACAACTGCAACAGCTGAAAGAGCTTTTTCTGCTATGAATATTATCAAGAATCGAATGCGAAATCGCATGGGTGATGATTGGTTAAATGATTGCTTAGTTACTTACATTGAGAGAAATATTTTTGTTGATGTTGAAAATGAGAAAATCATTCAATATTTTCAGAACATGAAAAATCGTAGAGAACAAGTATAATTTATATTTATATTTTTGAAAATAAAATGTTATATTTATATTGACTCTGCTACTCAAAAATTCTGGCTCTGTTCCTTATTATACATGACTTGTTTTGTCACCTCAGTTTTGAGGGAACTTTTAGCTTGATTTCCTGATTTTTTATCTCTTAAAAATGAAAAATGAAAAATGAAAAATGATCCATGAAGATACTTATGTTTGTTATATTAAAAAGTGAGAGATTGTTGAAGTAAAATGAGATTTTATATTCATTTGAAAACACACCAGGTAAATAAATAAAAAAAACTTTTTTCACTACTCTATGCTTGCTTGATAAAATGAGATATTTGTTCGATAATATTATTGGCCCTTATCAGCCCTCGTTAGAGTAGTTTCCTATCAAGGATGGGAGCATGTGATAATATTATTGTTATTCAAAAGATAATTCACTCTATGGATAAGCCTTAGAAGAGAAGATGTGATGTTGCTCCATTACCATTAAGTTGATAATGCATTGTGTTACATCATGTTCTTTATCCCTAATTTGTAATGGAAAAAAGCTTTCTAATTTTTCCATTATATTCTCTCATTTGTTCATTTACACAAAGTAGTAACCGATGCTCACGTTACCACAATATACATCAAGTTCAAACAGCGAATACAATTTCATTCAAGATTAGTGTGGCGAGATCGAATAGCTTCCGGAGTCTCACCTAAAACCTCCCCCAACTTGTACACAACCATCTCAAATAGTACAAACAGTGCACCTTCGTACACACTTCCCATCGGAAGCAACGGTCTAGATTTCACATTCCCCTCGTCCGCATCATTCGCCATGGTCTGCGCAGGCACGTAAGCCACCACGCTAGCATGCTTCACACACGAACCCGTCTCAGGCTGGGCCGTCAGAAGCAGCACCCTTCCGCCGTTAGACCGTGCCACCGAGCATAAGGCATCCACGGTGGAGAAGCCTCCCGGACCGGCGGAGGCGATCAGGAGATCTCCGGAACTGATCGGTGGAGTGGTCATATCGAAGACTAGATGGGCTGACAGGCCGAGATGGGCGAGACGCATGCAGAGGGCTTTTAGCATTATCCCCTCCCGGCCTACTCCGTAGAGGAAAACGCGGCTTTTTCGTGTGGCGACGGTGGAGAGCTCGGTGACTAAGAGATCGAGTGGAGGTGGGTGTGGATGAGTGGAGTTTGAAAATATGGAGGCTATTTGGTTGCAGATTTGTGTCGCCATTGAAGCCATATCTTGAGAAGTACAATTTGAAGAAGCCATCACTCTCTTGGATCACTATGCTTTTCTCTTTTTATCCCTTTCTATCTATCCATGTATGAGGGCCACAAAAATTTGTTTGGATCACTATGTTTTTCTATTTTAATCTCTTTCTATAAAAGGGGGCCACAATTTTTTTTTCATTTCTCTCTTTTTCTAGTTTGAACCCTTTCTGGCGATACATGAGAGCCACAAAATTTTGTTTGGATCACTTTGTTTTTCTACTTTTATCACTTTCTGTCCATATACGAGGGCCACAAAAATTTGTTTTATTTTCGTATGTCACTTTATAAAAAGTACACGGATTTACAAGGTTTTGAATAAGATAAACTAACACAATGAATCAAACTTTAAAACTAGATTACTTGATATTGTTTGGTTAAAGAATTAGAAAGGTATGATTTTTTTAACAAATAATATATGCTTAAAACAAAATTTAGTGTACTTGATTTCTATCTTAAAAAGTCTTACTTAAATTTATGAGCAAAATCCAAGAATCAAAACACTTGCTAAAAAATTAGAATTAGTTGAACATTACCTACTTTCGTACGTCTTTTCTCATCTTAAATAAATAACATACTTTTTTTCTTCGGCGTAGTTTATTTGTTTAAGATTGATTATCGAATAACTATTAAAATAAAACTTTCTTTGAGACACTTTTATTGCCTCAAACTCAATTACCCATAATTTCTATTCAGATATCGATTCACACCCTTTCAACGTATCAATAATATCTATATTAATTTTACTTTTGTAAAAACATATAAATTAAAAACTCGAATTCTAAAATAAAATTAGACTTACTTCTCGTGTCGAAATTACAAAGAGTTTAAATTAGGCATATGTCATAAGATAGTTCTCATAACCCTTAATCCTTAAAAAACTACTTTAAGATAATGATCGTTAACCTAACATAAACGAAAACATACAAAGTATACATGATAATAGCAATAAAATAAACATGAAATATTTATAGGCTCCAAATGACACTAATTGGTAGTAAATTATCCTAAATATGAAGCTAAACCACAATATAATTAAAGGATGCTTAACATAAATGAGGAAAAACCAAAAGTCAAAAATAAAAAACTATAGGGATTACGGTCGTAAGGGATGCTTACGGGCTGACTGTAATCCTTGTTGTGTGCTAGTGACAAGCCTCATCTCCCTGTAATGATAACAGTCGTAAGGGTTGTTTACAACCCACCTGTAACGACTTAGGATTTCTTGTCTTCTGTGTCCTTTTGCTCTTTTTTCCATGAATTAGTGTTATATGCTCTTGTGACTGCAACATAGTCAAAATATCAATTTTTGGGAGTAAAATGAAATAAAAACAAACAAAAATATAGGAAAAATCTAATTAAAAAACGGTAAAAACATTGTTGATCATGGAGCTAGCTTCTAGTACGGCAAATAAAGGGTGGACTTATAAGGTTAACACTTCAATGCCCAAGTCAATGAATGAATGAAAAGTAGTTTGTAAATAAAAATGAATTAAATACTTTAAATGGTGTGATATGGTTTTTATATAGTATGGGCGGTTGAAATTGAAGTTGCTATGTCCTTCTAGGATTTTGGTTTTGCTGTTTGTTTAATTTATTATCATTTATTGTTTAACGTTTTAGTCTTCTCTAAGTTAGATTTTTGCGCATATCTTACAATTGAGTACAAATAAATAAATTGTGTTTTTGAATGCATAAATCAAATCATTAGGTAAAATTCGATGCAAAATGATTTAGTTAACTAGTTGAATATTTGGGTCATGAAACACATGAATGCATGATTCATAACATAATAACTTTTGATTCAATCATACATTTCACTTTAATTTTAAAAATTCAATTTTTAGAAGTGTATTTTGAATCAAGGTTATGCATTATTTGAATCAATAAATGAGTGTGAAAATCATACTTGCCTTTGTTAGAGTGATTTGAATCACAAGTATCCCGGATTCAAACAAAGTGCAATATTAATTTGAATCACACTAAAGGCTAATTTAAATTAATAATTCATTTTAAAGATGGATTTTTCCTCTGTCAGAATGATTCAAATCATATAATTCCTTGACTCGAATCATTAATTGAAATCAAATGGGCGGATTTTGAATTTTAAGTTCTTGATTCAAATTATTTTCTTATTCGACTCAAATGTGTTTTACTCAATTTTAGTGCTCTCTCTCTCACACACACGCGCACACATACAAAAACACGCACACACGCACTCGCTCACACACAGGCACACACATCATAAAATCATAACTTTGAAAGATTTTCAAAAACTTTAAATTAGCTTTCAGAGTACAGTTTCATAATTTTTGATTCCATCTAAATTCAGCTTTAACCTCTAGCAATATTATCATGTTTTGGATGCTTCTCAATTATTTAGGAGTGTAAGATCTATTGTAGATGAGGTTTATTTGTTGTTTATGTTTGTGATATTTTTGATTTGCATGTCAATATTCTGATTGTGTGGTGTGGCTGAGATTGATAATCCAATAAGAGCAAAAAAGAAAGGATTACTTCTCCAATGAACACTTCAATAGAACTAAGTGAAGGTTGTCATGGAACGAAGTTGTAAGTTTTTGTTCCTTCAATTAGACCAATAGCTTAGACAAGGGGCCGATATGGTCCAGTGAAGACCGATGTGAAACATATGTTTGGAGTGAATCTTAGATCTAAGTGGATGGACATTCAAGACTGGGTGAAGGTTTTGTGGATATCAGCTTTCTGGATTGTATATAAAAGAAGAAGGAAAGATTCATATTTGAGCGGTTTAAATTGTGTTTAATTTCAGCATTATCTAGTTTCTTGATTGTATTTAAACGCACGTTGTAAAAATTGTCAAAATAGTGGAAGACTACGAATTTTCAATGACTTTCTATTGGACGCTGGATTAAGCACGAAGCGGAGCTGAACGGGTTAAACTAGTATAAACACTGGTGCACTATGATTAAGTTTGTATCGCTTTCATAGAATTGCATATTGTTAGATTTTATCTACTTAAAGCAATTTGTTGTATAAATGTTGTTCAGGAATATATTAAGTTATCTATTCATCTTTCTCGTGATTAAATTTGATTTTATCTACTTAAAGCAATTTGTTGTATAAGTGTAGTTCAGGATTAAGTTATTTATTCATATTTCAATGTCATCTGAACATTGTGTAACTCGTGATATCGATCCAACAAATATTCTATCAAATTTTCGCTGCACCACTTTTATGAAAACTCTGATTTTAAGAAAATGATTTTGAAAATGATTTTAAGTAAAATGTTTATTCAACCCCCTCCCCTTTTTAGGTCATTCTCGCTCATATTCTCCCCCAACAAAAAACACCCGCGTGTGATACGGAGTCTTATGTGAATTTTCGTTCAATTAGATCTATCAGTGAGAGATGTGACGGAGGGCTTGACCTCGTGTCCTCGACCGGGGTGAAGGTCCACCATTTCTATACACGTTCTTTAACACTTGTTACTATGCCTATTTATGGGTTTGAAGACGATCCCCGAACAAATAAATTTTATGAATTGTGAAATTAACTTGTAACTTCAAATTATCACATGGTGATTGGTGACTGTGAATACTAAATCTAATTCAAAGTTTTCTTTTTATAATCTATTTTCTTTATTTCTTTTTTCAAGTTTGTCACATTTTATGAAACTTACATGTCTTTAACCCAAACCTGAAAGTTAAGGAGAACAACTGTACTTGTGTGCATTATTGAAAGCTAAAGATTATGGTTTCATTGATCACCTAACTTAAGTATCAGCTGACACTGCCACTGGCTATCAAGAATATAACCGACACTAACTAATATAACAAATTAACTATCTAACTAACTTCAACTCTGTCAAAATTAAAAAACTAGCTATACACACCTGGGACATTATACACACTTTTAGGATGCCAAACTACTTCTTTTTTCTTTCTAATTTCATCCAAGAAAGCATCCAATTTTAACCATTTAAAAGCAACCAGTGCACTGCTAAAAAAAATTCAAGCAGAAAATTCCATTCTTTGCTCAGTGCTCAAGAGAATCTAACAGGGCATGTCACCCGCATCTAAACGGATCATGTAAGTTTCGTTGAACATACCAAGTGGAAAAAGAAGTGATCTATACACGAATGATTAAATGAATTGGTTAATCGGTCAGCTGTTTCCTTTCCATAATATAAAAAGTAATGAAACCACAGATGGTTTTATTCATCAAACAGAATATAAGAAACATTTAGTCGGAGGAAATGAGTAGAAGCCATTTTCCCCCAAAGCGAATTTCCTTTATTCAGCACTCGCCGGAGAAGATGAATCAACGCCAGGTTTCTTCTCCTCGGCAAGCTCTGTATTATTATCCTCGTCACTTCCATTCTCTAGTAGAGCCGACTGCTGTCTCAGTTCTTTGACTTTAAGGAATTCATCATAATGGGCCCGTCGATGCTCTTTAAAACTACAACAGGCATCTGTTTCAGAATCAAAACATCAGACCTGGTAATCTACTGCAATAATAATATTTGCTAGAAAACACTAAACGATTAATATTACCTTCATCAGTTTGTTCTGTTTCGTCTTCCTCATCCTCAGATGATGACCAGCCGCCAGATTCGCTAGTTTTTTTCCTGCTGCAACAGGCCGCATTATCAAAAGCAGGTTCTTCAGCTTTTACTGGGTCGCTTTTATTATCATCGCATT
The DNA here is from genome assembly GCF_024323335.1 of Lathyrus oleraceus. Classification (NCBI taxonomy): domain Eukaryota; kingdom Viridiplantae; phylum Streptophyta; class Magnoliopsida; order Fabales; family Fabaceae; genus Lathyrus; species Lathyrus oleraceus. The sequence continues at coordinate 432,621,391 of NC_066584.1, forward strand.
CATCATACCCTCGTCTTTCGGGAGATGGAGAGCCTAAAAAATTAAGCTACTCAGATGAAAAGTAGCTACACATGAAGTAGCTTTTAATCTAGAAGCAAAGAAAATGCTTGAGCATAACATTACAAACAAGGATTTTCATCAAACTCAATCAACAGAAACTCACATTATAACAGTAAAGCAAATTTTTCAAGGATGCAAAACATATATTTTTTTCCTGCTAATATTATTCAATAGATAGGCATATGATATCCATACAGACATAATCATACTGATATGCAAAAGAAAATTTAAAGGACGTGCAGTTCAACAGATTTTCTTTACATACTGTCTTCTTCGATCATAGGATGATATGGAGTCTTCGGCTCAGTAATTTTTTGCCTCACGGGTTTAGTTGCTTCAATGTTTCCAATATTAACTTCATCCCATTTCACACGTCCCCTGCAATGTCAAACCGAATGAAAGGTTCATAATACTACAATTTCTTTTCCGTTCATCCCAAAGGAACATATTCCTCGGTTTAGTTCATTACAATATATTATATATAACATATACAAAAATATGGGAGTTCAACTTTAAATCAAATTTAATTAATCTACGAGGTCACAGGATGTGAATATTGGAAGTTTGGAATTAGCTTCTTCCGTCGGGACGGGATCACTACAAGACCAAGTTACCTTTTTTGGCATTCCACAAAAAAAAAAACTAATAAACCAAGTAAAAGCAAAGCAAACAAATAAAAAAGTAGATTGGTAGTATTACTTCATTTTGGTGGATGGAACAGCTCTTTGGACCCCAAATATATGTAAGGCTAGCCCCAGGTCACGTCGTCAACTGGGAAAAACAGAAAAGTTTTGTAAGTCCTTGAACTTCATAGACACGAGTTATGAAAAGAAATAAAGACAAGAAAGAAACAAAGAAAAGGTCAAGCAAAATCTATGCAGAAATAAAGTTAAAGAATGCCAAAGTAATTACATATATAAATGAGAATAGAGGATTCAGGCAGGAAAGGGAATTTCATCAGAAAGCTAACCATTCCAAAAGCTAACCATGCCGGCACTATCAACTAGTAACATTGATAGAATTGTCTTTCGGTACATACTATACTAACACTAATTAGCTATACTAGAAGAAGGCTACAAACGCATATCCAATCAAATAATACAAAGTTGATCATATACATCATAAATTAGAAAAAGGATAAAAACTAATGCATTATAAATCATAAATTACAAAGTTAACATTAAAAAAGTTACATATACAAGGAAACTATACTGTGGAGTGATAAGGTGGTTTGGGGGGCAAAGAACATAAGGATTAGAGAGATAATGGCTAGTGGGTTCAACTCTCCCATTAACATTTTTTGTAACACTAACCTTTGTTATTCAATAAAAAAATAGCAAAGAAAAAACTAGAATGGAAAATTGCTTCAGGTAAATTCTGTAGCAGAATGGTAGAAAGTTTGTCAGAAAACCGTGGACTTTGTAATTCCACATTAGCACCAATCAACAATATGTTGCAATTTGTAATTATATAATGAAAATCCAAAACTTTGATTTCTAACTTGCAAACGGACTCCGACAAAAACACCGGGACACTACACATACGCTCCAACACCGATAATATCAAAAACGACACTGATACTGCTATCTATATCATTTCCACACGTACGGGTGTTGGACACCATAAGTATCATTCGGGTGTTGGACACCATAAGTATCATTCGGGTGTTGGACACCATAAGTATCATACGGGTGTCGGGCACCGATTTAATGAGTGTCGAAACAAAGAAAAAAATCATTTTGAGACATTTGTATAAGTTTTTTTAACATATGTCATCCAAGTGTCGAAAACCGCAACATGCCTACTACTAAAGGTGTATGTTCTTCATAGTTTCTAACATATTCATAAATAAAAGTGAAACACGGTAGGAAGTGCTCCAAAATCAACGGATTCCACAAAGATAAAATTAGCAACAGGGAGGCGTTTGATATCACGTTCCGTGCAATTGCATTGCACGATTAGAAATGCCAAATTTCGGAATCAAACATCAGAAACAATGTGATTTTCAATATAAGATCAAGGGCGATAAAAACCTCTAACAATCAAGTTGAAAGCGTCACCATTTTTGTTGCTTTTCTAGGTAAACAAACAACTAAGATGAACAAAATGAAAATTGAAAGAGGAATCGAAGAAAAAGCAAAATAGAGAATGAGAGAGAATTGTACCTTGAAATTGAAATTGAATGGCGATGTTTAACTGGGATCTGTTGCAATGTGCTTAAAATGCATACAGAATGCAAAAATGGTTGTAACTTGAGAAGTAAAACAAAATTACAAAATTATACATCTAGATTTTAATGGTTAAATTTTTCGGATTAAAAGACTTGTTACAGAATATTATTTATTATATTATATATTTATTACATTTTAGTAAAGTTAGTTTTTTTTTATTATCTAATATTTATACGATATTTTAATTTTTGTTTGATAGATTTCTGTTGTTCTCTAGTTTATTTTATTTTTTCAACATGGTATTAAAGAGTTTGGTTGAGTTGATAAAATATTTGAAATAATAATAAAAAAATATTTTATTGTTACTCATTCAATTGATTAGTTTTGATAATTTGTGTGTTATGTTTTATTTCTTTTAAAAAAAATTGATAGAAATTATTTTGGGTCATTCTGCATTTAAATTTGTTTGTATTTTAAATTTTTAGAATAGTAATAATGGACAGTAAAAAATTATTATTCTCTTTAATCTGTTATTGTTCAATTAAATGGACAAAATTATAATTATTGGAGTTATGAAATGTTTTTTTTCAAAACATTATTATTCTTTTTAATCTGTTATTATTTAATTAAATGGACAAAATTATAATTATTGGAGTTATGATATTTTTTTTTTCAAATGAAAGAGGATTTGGAGTTATGTTGATGAAATTTTTAATGATTCCACGGATAAAAACGGATGAAGTTGGTTGGAAACATGAAATGTTAGTAATTCGAAGATTCTTACTTGTATCAATAATTCGATTTCTTAATCAATATGTGTGCAACTAGCAAAATATGCTACTGCTAGAAAGGTTTTATATCATTTGAAACGTTTATATAATTATTTTAATTTTTCAAAATGGTATTAATTGAAGAGACACATTAGGGCTCTTAAACAAAACAATATGACCCTTCAAGAATTTTATTCGGTCATGACTAATTTAGAGGATCAATTATCTCTTATGAAATCGCCAAAATTAAAAATTGTCAAAGCAAACATCGACCAAAGAGAAAAGCAGTGTCTTGTTCAATTTCTGATTGACATTTGTGATGATTTTGAGAGTCTACATGTAAGCATTCTACCATCGTAGTCCTCTTCCTAATATTCATTTAGTTGCTAATAAGTTATTGGCAGAATAAATCATACTTAAGTCTCACTATAATATGATTTCAAATAAAGGAGTTCTCTACACTCATCCGTTTGTTTTTGCTGCTCTCATTCACAAAGGAAAATATTAAAGTAGAATTGGACTTGGTAATGATGAATGTGTTTTTTGCAAGGAGAAAAGTCATTGGAAATCTCATTGTTTCAAATTGTTGAAAGAAAATAAGAACTTTAAAATTCCATCATCTAATGCTCTTGTTGTTGCTCCTACTACCATTGGTTTTGATTATGTATATCCATATGAGATCACTTCTCAAATATCTGATATTGCATAGTAGCTCCAAAAGATTTATTCCACTATCCCATGTGTCATGTTTCCCTCTTATATTAAAGGTTTGAACTCTTATAGTTTATCAGGTATGTCTCCCTTCATACGAATCCTTGATTCTGGAGCATCACATCATATGTCATATGATGATAAATTATTTGTGTCTTTGAATCTTATTTCATCTATGTCGGTTATGATTGGTGATAGTACACATATGCCATTAACAGACAATTCTGTCTCTAAAACTAATATGTCATTTTCTGATGTTTATTATATTTCTAATCTTACTTTGAGTCTTGCTTCTGTAGTTAATTGTGTGATTCCAATTATTCTGTTACATTTTCTTCCACTTCTTGGTGTGTGTAGAATCCATATTTTGAGAATTAACTACTCAATTTTTTTCATCTATATTTTTATAGTTAACCACCTCGCTAAGACAATAACAATAACATATAATTGAGACCCTTTATTATAATTATGATAAATCAGGCATACTACAAAAGAATTTAGGGGACAATGGAATGATCATATAAATTATGATGATCTAGGATCTCCATCCATTTATTCAATTATATTTTATTCCAGTTCTTGTTGTGTGCATGATCCACATTTTTGGAGTTAACTACTCAAATTTTTTCATCTATATTTTTCTGGTTTACCACTCGCTAAGACAATAGCAATAACATATGTGTACTTGCTAAAAAAGTACAATGATGGTAGTTATGTGCCTCTAAGATTGTCTAGGGTGTTTAAGGTATTTTGATAGATTTTTAGAGATAGCTAGCACATGGTGGTGAGAAACTATGCGTATGTCTTTTTTTGCGGTGAAAGATTGGATCCCTACTTAACCCTAAGACTGACATGTTTATATAGGCTTTGCGGGCCTAGATCAAAGGACCATAGATAATGGCTTATTCTAGATCCATGATTAGGAAATATGGAGAGATTGGGTTTCACCATTCGTTGAATAGCTCCCTATTTGACTGCCCTCTTTAGTCAGCAGATGTGGGAACATACCACTACCCACATTTTAATAAGGGGGTGAGTGACAAGCTAGTTCAAATGACCCAAGCCCAATAGGGGAAAATTACAAACCATGGTCAGCCAGTAGCGTAACTCCAGTCGGCTTATGGTGCTACTCACATGCTCACTATGCGCTAGTATGTTTAATTTGTCTTGCTTCCCTTTGGATTGTCTTCTCTTAGGCCTAATGATATTTTCCCAATACACAATACCTCAAGTACAAGGTCTTGAAAAGGACAAAGTCATTTAATTCAAGTAGAAGGTTATTTCTGAGCGCGAATTAGATAGTCAAGACTCTCATGTGAGACTTAGATAGTCGAGTTCCTCATGCGATACTTCATAAAGGCGAGTTTTGTCCAACTTTTATACCCTTAATTTTGTGTTATCTGGATTATTTTCCTGATAGAGTTCTTAGAAATAATACTCCCACCTTAGGCGATATATTGATTGATTATGTGTTTATTGTTGTTCTCTGAGTTGGTGAAGTCGCACAATTAGGTTTAGCCCTGAGAGGCAATGATAACTTAGGAGGGAGAATCCCCTAATATTTGTAGGGCTCAACGCTTTAGGTATGTAATTTTGTTCATTGTTTGTATTTCCCCCCTCAGGCGCTTGCCTCGTGTTACCTAGATCTATTTCAATTACTTTTGGGGTCATTTTTCAATTCGCCCTGATTGAGTAAGTTTCCTACTCCGAGAGAGTCCATCAAATGTTTGAAATTCTAGTTAACAGACTTTTGATGTCACAAGGGTTGTTATGACATCCAATTCTGCGCAGACAAGAATTATGCAGAACTTAAAATGTAAGTGCAGTAAATAACACAAGTAATTGTTTACCCCAGTTCGGTCCAACATGACCTACGTCTGGGGGCTACCTGTAACACCCTTCTAAAATACCCCAAATATTTAACTTAAAACAACAAATATATATCAGAGTAGATATGCAATTAAGGGTGTCACACAATCACTTCACACCATTCACCAAAATAATTGTCATGCTCTTTATTTAATCAAAATAAACATTGCATAATTCGCAGCGGATAGAAATCAAATCAATCATGCAAAACATGTAACACATTACATGTAAACTGGTTCAACAACCAACAATAAAACAATTAAAACATCCCTTCCCGATGTTACATCTACCAGAGCATGACCCACTAAGGAACTACACTAGACTCCAAGTACTAGCTCCTACTCAATCACTGCTCGTTACCTGAAAAATAGTTGTAAGGGTGAGTTCCTCAATCGATATAATAAGCATTATAAAATATCATGCAATGTTAAGTAATTTAACACATTTCATCACCCTAATCATAACACACATTCAGTAACGGCACATCAACTCAAACATCATACTCAACACCAACATAAAGCACACGTATAATCTCAATTCATACTCAACACCAACACAAAACACACGTATAATATTGGAATACATCCATTCATATTATACGCCATACATACATTATGCAATGAGACTCCATGCATGCGGTACCGACTATTCGTGAACATATAGTTCAACCTCACCGATCAAATCCAGATACGGCTACCAAGCTCACTAGTCTCACTCATTTGAGACCTAGTGACTCACTCACTAATTCCTCACCATGGGAATTAGCTACCACCCCAAGGGCTATGCTATGCACGCTAAATCACCTAGCATGCAACATCAACAACAGTCCACAATGACTAACTCACTAATTCCTCACCATGGGAATTAGCTACCACCATAAAGGCCACACTATGCATGCTAAATCACCTAGCATACAACCATCAACAACGATCCACAATGGACATATGCTCACACTCTAAGCCATAAAACAGTCCATCCACAATTACATACATAATATATACATTCACAACATTATGCATATTTTCACACATCATCAGCATATTTATCACATAATCATATCATGTCATGCCAAATAAGTCAATCACAGTATTAGCACCCTCTACTAATACCTATACTACTCAAAACAACGGGAAATGATCCCTACTATATCACACACCGATATAGGCCAACCATCAAATATGTACACAACATTTAAATACCAATTTTCCCACTTTTCAACAGTGTTAACCGGTTAACGCCCTGGGTTAACCGGTTAACGCAGACCAAAACACGCTTTCTGGCAAAACTCAACAGTGTTAACCGGTTAACGCCCTGGGTTAACCGGTTAACGCAAGACAGACAACAATTTTTTCCATAATTCAAAACAGTATTAACCGGTTAACGCCCTGGGTTAACCGGTTAACGCAAGACAGAAAGCTGTCCCTGCGCTAACAGCGAAACGGACGCAGAATTCTCTGCATTTTCCACCGTTGGAGGACTTTCGGACCTCCGATTCCGACTCCGTAAAAAGCTATACGTTCGGAAAATCACAACTAACCCAAATACAGATTCAATTACAGTTTTCACATCATCTATTCATCACAATTTTTCAACATTCATAATCTAATTAGGGTCAAATCAACGGCTTATCACTACCCATTACATGTTAACCCATAATACCCATTAAACGACGATAAACCCCCCTTACCTGAGTTAATCCGGCGAATCTTTAAGCTTCAAGCTTTTCTCTTCTCCAATCTTCTTCCTCTTGCTCTGTCTCTCTGCCCTTTTCCTCTTTTCAGTCGCTTCTCTGCTTTCACGTGAAAACTTTTTCTTTACCAAAATGGGACTCTTTTTCTTATTTCCAACTTATATATATATTCCAATAATTATTATTCCAATAATAATAATAATAATAATCCAATAATTCCAATTATTTAATTAAATTAATAAATATAATATTAACTTAAATTAAATAATTATCTTATTTTTATCGGGGTGTTACAACTCTCCCCCACTAAAAGAGTTTCCGTCCTCGAAAACATACCTCAAGCGAATAACTCCGGATAAGACTCCTTCATCTGACTCTCAAGTTCCCAAGTCACATTGCCACCTGCTGGTCCTCCCCAAGCTACCTTTACCAAAGCAATCTCTTTACCCCGCAACTGCTTCAACTCTCGATCCTCGATCCTCATAGGTGATGTTTCAACAGTCAGGTTATCTCTCACTTGTACATCATCTATTTGGACTACATGCGACGGATCAGGAATGTACCTCCTCAACTGAGACACATGAAAAACCTCATGCAAATTCGCAAGTGACGGCGGTAAAGCGATACGATAGGCTACCTCCCCTATCCTCTCTAAAATCTGGTAAGGACCAATAAATCGAGATGTCAACTTCTTCGACTTCAAAGCTCGACCAACACCAGTTATCGGAGTAACACGAAGAAACACATGATCTCCCTCTTGAAACTCAAGTGACTTTCTCCTTTTGTCGTGATAACTCTTCTGACGACTCTGAGCAATTCTCATCTTCTCCTGAATCATCTTAATCTTTTCCGTAGTTTGTTGAACAATCTCCGGTCCAACCACAACACTCTCACCGGACTCATACCAACATAAAGGCGTCCGACATCTCCTACCATACAAAGCTTCAAACGGTGCCATACCAATGCTCGAATGAAAACTATTGTTGCAGGTAAACTCAATCAAAGGTAAGTAACAATCCCAAGAACCTCCCTTTTCCAAAACACAAGCCCTCAAAAGATCTTCCAATGACTGAATCGTCCTCTCAGTCTGACCATCAGTCTGCGGATGATATGCAGAACTCAATCTCAGTTTAGTTCCCAAAGCCCTCTGCAAACCTTCCCAGAACTTCGATGTAAATCTAGGATCTCTGTCCGAAACAATACTTGACGGAATACCATGCAAACTTACAATTTTCTCAATATACAACTCAGCTAATCTCTCTAATGGATAATCCATTCTGATCGGAATAAAATGAGCCGATTTTGTCAATCTGTCAACAATCACCCAAATAGCTTCAAAATTCTTAATTGTCCTCGGTAAACCAGAAACAAAATCCATACTAATACTATCTCACTTCCACTCTGGAATAGCCAACGGTTGCATTAGCCCAGATAGCTTCTGATGCTCAACCTTTGACTTCTGACAAGTCAAACAAGAATAAACAAAACTCGCAATTTCTCTTTTCATTCCCGGCCACCAAAATAACTTTTTCAAATCATGATACATCTTCGTAGCCCCAGGATGAATACTCAGGCCACTACGATGTCCTTCCTCAAGAATACTCTTCTTAAGCTCGGTAACATCCGGAATACACACCCGATTACCAAATTTCAAAACACCATTCTCATCAACTCTGAATTCACCACCTTGACCTTGATTCACTAGAGTCAACTTGTCCACCAAAAGCACATCGGATTTCTGACTCTCTCTAATCTCATCCAGAATACCACTTGTTAACTTCAACATTCCCAATTTAACACTATTGTGAGTACTCTCACACACCAAACTCAAGTCTCTAAACTGTTCAATTAAATCCAATTCTTTAACCATTAACATAGACATATGCAATGATTTCCGACTCAATGCATCAGCCACTACGTTTGCTTTACCCGGATGGTAATTCAAACCAAAGTCATAATCCTTCAGAAACTCTAACCATCTCCTCTGTCTCATATTCAGCTCTTTCTGATCAAACAAATACTTTAAACTTTTATGATCACTGAAAACCTCAAATCTTGACCCGTACAAGTAATGCCTCCATAACTTCAGAACAAATACCACAGCTGCCAACTCTAAATCGTGTGTCGGATAGTTCCTCTCATGAACCCTCAGCTGTCTCGAAGCATAAGCTATAACCTGCTTATTCTGCATCAACACACCACCCAAGCCCAACAATGACGCATCACAGAAAACCTCAAATAGTTCTGATGGACTCGGTAATATCAGAATAGGAGCAGTAGTTAACCTCCTCTTTAACTCTTGGAAACCTTCTTCACATTTTGAGTCCCAAACAAACGCGTGCCCCTTTCTGGTCAACATCGTCAACGGTAACGCCAACTTAGCAAATCCCTCAATGAATTTCCTATAATAACCTGCAAGTCCAAGAAAACTCCTTATCTCAGAAACTGACTTCGGAGCTTCCCACTTAGATACCGCTTCTATCTTAGAAGGATCAACAGCAACACCACCTCTTGAAATCACATGACCAAGAAAACTAACCTCTTCTAACCAAAATTCACACTTGGACAGTTTAGCAAATAACTTCTTTTCTCGTAGAACTTCTAAAACCACTCTCAAATGTTCAGCATGCTCTTCTTCAGATTTCGAATACACCAAAATATCGTCAATAAACACCACAACAAACTTGTCTAGGTACGGATGGAAAATCCTATTCATATACTCCATAAATACTCCAGGCGCATTAGTCACACCAAAAGGCATTACAGAATACTCATAATGTCCATACCTTGTTCTGAAAGCAGTCTTCTGAATATCCTCAGTTTTCACACGTATCTGATGATACCCCGATCTCAAATCTATTTTGCTGAACACACTCGCACCAACTAACTGATCCATCAAATCATCAATCCTCGACAAAGGATACCGATTCTTGATCGTCACTTTATTCAGTTGCCTGTAGTCCACACACAACCTCATAGTACCTTCTTTCTTCTTAACCAGTAACACTGGTGCACCCCACGGTGACACACTCGGACGAATAAATTTCTTATCCAACAGATCTTCCAACTGACTCTTCAATTCAGTTAACTCAACAGCAGACATACGGTACGGAGCCATCGACATCGGCCTAGTACCAGGTACCAAATCAATCGAGAACTCAACTTCACGCTCTGGCGGTAATTCATTCACTTCTTCAGGAAACACATCAGGAAAATCACACACCACGGCTAGATCGCAAATCACCAGTTTATCTTTAGCCTCCAAAGTCGCTAACAGCATAAACAACTCTGCCCCATCTGCTACCGCTTCATTCACCTGCCTGGCAGATAGAAACAAACTCTTCCCTTCCTCAATCTCAGGAAAGATCACAGTCTTATCAAAACAGTTGATATAAACTCGGTTAAACACCAACCAGTTCATACCCAGGATAACGTCAATCTGCACTAGTGGAAGACACACAAGGTCCATCCCAAAGTCTCTACCAAAAATACTCAAAGGACAATTTAAACAAACTGAAGTAGTAGTCACTGAACCCTTCGCAGGAGTATCAATCACCATACTACCATACATCTCAGATATCTCTAATTTAAGTTTCACAGCACAATCCAAAGATATAAAGGAATGAGTAGCACCGGTGTCAATAACAGCTACAAGAGGAAAGCCATTAATATAACACGTACCTCGGATCAAACGATCATCTGCAGAAGTCTCAGAACCCGATAAAGCAAAGACCTTGCCTCCCGACTGGTTCTCTCTCTTCGGCTTAGGACACTGTGGACTGATATGACCCACCTCTCCACAGTTGAAACAAGTCACAGTCTTCAACCGGCACTCTGCAGCCAAGTGCCCACCTTTTCCACACTTAAAACACTTCTTCTCATTACTGGTACACTCATGGATACGATGTCCAGCCTGACCACATCTGAAACACTTAGCAGGGGCACTGGAGTCTCCCCCACTAGGCCTCTTCATCCCACTCTGTCTCTGGAAACCTTTGCCAGCTGCATACGGTTTCCCACGATCATTCTGATTCTTGCCTTTCCTATCGACCCTTTGCTGATAGCTCTCCGCTCTGGCCTTGGTATCCTGTTCAAAAATCCTGCAACAGTCCACCAGGTCAGAAAACACTCTAATCCGCTGATACCCAATAGCCTGCTTGATCTCGGGACGTAGCCCGTTCTCAAACTTCACACATTTTGAAAATTCCCCAGTAGCCTCGTTATAGGGAGTGTAATACTTCGACAGCTCTGTGAACTTAGCAGCATACTCAGTAACAGACCGATTGCCCTGCTTCAATTCTAAGAACTCTATCTCTTTCTTTCCTCTGACATCCTCTGGAAAGTACTTCCTCAGGAATCTCTCTCTGAACACCGCCCAAGTGATCTCAACATTCCCAGCAGCTTCCAACTCAGTGCGGGTAGCAACAGACTTTTGATGTCACAAGGGTTGTTATGACATCCAATTCTGCGCAGACAAGAATTATGCAGAACTTAAAATGTAAGTGCAGTAAATAACACAAGTAATTGTTTACCCAGTTCGGTCCAACATGACCTACGTCTGGGGGCTACCAAGCCAGGGAGGAAATCCACTATTAGTAGTATTAATTCAGAACTTAAACCAATTGTTTAACCCTATCACTTAGTACCTACCCAATGCAATTTCAATCTTACACTAAGATCAGAGTTCCTACTCACTCCCCCTCAATCACCTAAGTGATTACTACCTTTAATCAATATTAAAGACAATTATGAAGTCACACTTCAAACAACTCTTGATTGTGCTTAACAGCTTTAATCAAGATACACAGAACTCACGCTTAAAAGCTTAGAGTGACACAACACTTACAACTCAATGAACACCCTATACCAATGCAATCATCTACGTGATAATAGCTTGGCTTACAAGATACGTCTAATACAAGACACACAAAAATACAACAGTGAAGTATGATGGACACACAAAAACTTCACACCTAAAATCCCTAGTTCTGAATGAAGGATTGCCATCCTTTTATATTGCAGCACTTGGGCCTTGTACTTGTATTTTCCTGAAATTAAGGTCACGCGAGTTCCCCTAAATTCCACATCTAGGTTACTAACAAATAGGCTATTTGTTAGGTTCATTAATTGTAGCTTGGTTGTTGGTTTCCTGGATTTTCGCTCAGCTGTTGAATCCCTGAAGAATAGCCTGAGAAAAATGTTGAAACAGAAAAACTAAACAACCTACAATATAGCATACGCTGTCAGGAATGAAAGTCACAACATTCAGTTTGACATCCAAATCAAGGACCATATGCTAAGTCTGTTTTTCCTGAAAACAGACAGTACAAATTCACCGAACTGTACAGGACCAATATGTCCATTCTTCAGTAACAGCGTACATTAATAAATGTCAAAGCATCCAATTTGACATTTACACATTGAGCCTTATGTCAGGTCTGTTATCCTCTTGATGAGCAGACTAAGATACATACTGAATTGTAGCAGACAACCAACCTGCCTATTATTCAGCATATGCTGTCAATGATGAATGTCATAACATCCAGTTTGACATTCAGACAGTAGGCCTTATGCCAGGTCTGTTATCTTCTTGATAAGCAGACTGAAAATAAATACTAAGTTATAATAGAACATCAACTGTTCTATTCCTCAGTATCTGCTGACAGGGATGAATGTCATAACATCCAGTTTGACATTCAGTAAATCCTGTATTAGCTAAACCTGCAGTATACTACTCAGGTATGTCATGACATCAGCCAAAACATCAGAGTACATTCAGATATTCTAACTTATAATGCAGTCAAACAAACACCTCCGCAGCATGTCATGACATCAGTCAAGACATTAGGATCCAGCTAGTGTTTTACCATATAATGCAGCCAATCAAACATTTACAAATCCCTCTTTGGCAAATTTTTGGCTAAAACACTTTGGTCTCACAACAGAGTCCATAGCAGCGGAAAACACACATCTAGCAGGAAATTAACCTCGCTAATACACTCAGAGTAGCAGCACACTCACACAGAAGGAAGTTAAATAAAAACTTCACATAGCAGCACACATACACATACTTACACTCATAGAAGTGGAACATCAGCTGCAGCACAACCTCTGGAGAAGAGGATCTTGAATATTTGTCTTCAATATATCTGTTTAACAAAACAAATCTGTTGTCCTGGGGGCATCACAGGTTCACAGGTGTTACTCCCCCTTTTTGTCAAAAATGTTGCCAAAGCAACACTTTACATTACAGACCAACTTAACAGAATTACACTCACAAATGACAGAATTACAGACTTGATTTTACTTCACAGTTTTAATCAAGCATACCCCCTCTTGATCTTGCTTTACAGCTTTGATCAAGACATCATCCACTTGATCTTGCTTCACAGCTTTGATCAAGTATTTACACACTCTTGCTTTACAGCAGGTACACCCATATCAGATGCCATGACCTTGAGTCTGACATCTTGAACCACTCCTGCATAAACACTTTCTTGGAGTCCAGCAGGCTCATAGGCCGACCTATGTTAGGATATCCCCTTAACATCTTGTTACTATACTTGCAGTAAGTAACATAGCTGTGATCTGTTGTCCAGTCATAGCACACTTTTAATTGTTTAATCGGTTGAGATATTAAACAATACATCCCAAACATCATTGGTTGCTATAAGCCCTCAGAGAGGCATATTCCCAGTTTGCCTCTTAGGTTTTCAAACTGAGTAGCATCCAGAGCCTTTGTAAATATGTCAGCCAGTTGTAGTTCAGTGGCTACATGTTCCAAGGTAATCACTTTGTCTTCCACCAGATCTCTGATGAAGTGATGTCTAATGTCAATATGTTTGGTCCTGCTGTGTTGGATGGGGTTCTTGGAAATATTGATGGCACTGAGATTATCACAGAACAATCTCATGACAGTTTGAGAGACATTGTACTCAGTAAGCATCTGTTTCATCCACACCAGTTGGGAACAACTGCTTCCAGCTGCTATGTATTCAGCCTCTGTAGTGGGCAGAGATACACAGTTCTGCTTCTTGCTGAACCATGATATGAGATTGTTTCCCAAGAAGAAACATCCTCCTGATGTGCTTTTTCTATCATCAGCACTCCCAGCCCAATCAGCATCACAATAGCCAGATAGGACAGACTCAGAGCCATGAGAGTATAACATACCATAGTCACAAGTCCCATTGATATACTTGAGAATCCTCTTGACTTGATTCAAGTGGCTCACTTTGGGTTCTGCCTGGTATCTAGCACATACTCCAATTGCATAGGAAATATCAGGTCTACTTGCAGTTAGATATAGTAGACTACCTATCATGCTTCTATACAAGCATTGATCAACACTGGGACCTCCATCATCTTTGGTTAACTTTAAATGCGTAGGTGCAGGAGTTCTTTTGTGCCTAGCATTATCCATACCAAACTTCTTAACTATGTTTTTGGCATATTTGCTCTGGGAGAGAAACATAGAATCCTCCATTTGGTTAACTTGCATTCCAAGAAAATAAGTCAGTTCCCCAACTAAACTCATTTCAAACTCAGATTGCATCTGGTGAACAAAATGTTTCACCATTTGCTCTGACATTCCACCAAAGACAATGTCATCCACATAAATTTGGGCAATCATGATTTTGCCATCTGTGTCCTTCACAAACAAGGTCTTATCTATCCCACCCTTTCTGTACCCATAAGAGGTCATAAATTCAGTCAACCTTTCATACCAAGCTCTAGGTGCTTGCTTTAACCCATACAAGGCTTTCCTCAACTTGTACACATGTTTAGGTTGGTTAGGATCACAGAACCCTTTAGGTTGTTCCACATAGACTTCTTCATTTAAGTAGCCATTCAAAAATGCACTCTTCACATCCATTTGGAACAATTTGAACTTCAGAATGCAGGCCACACCTAACAGCAATCTGATTGACTCAAGTCTAGCAACAGGTGCAAACGTCTCATCAAAATCAACCCCTTCAACTTGAGTATATCCTTGAGCCACTAGTCTTGCTTTATTCCTAGTGATTACTCCTTTCTCATCAGACTTGTTCTTGTAAATCCACTTGGTACCAATGATGTTAGTCCCTTCAGGTCGTGGAACTAGCTCCCATACTTCATTCCTTTTAAACTGCTCCAGTTCATCTTGCATGGCATTGATCCAATATTCATCAGTCAGGGCTTCTTTCACATTTTTTGGTTCAACCTTGGATACAAAGTAGGAATTTGAGCTAATTCCTCTTGACCTGGTAGTCACACCACTATTGGGATCCCCTATGATAAGATCCTTAGGGTGGTCTTTCTGAATTATGATAGACGGCATTTTGGTGGGTGCATCTACCTCACATTCAGGAGGAGGCTCCTGTACTTCTTCAGACTTGACTGATATGTCTGTTGAAGTATCAAGGAATGTTCCAACATCCTCTATGACATCGATTCCTTCCTCTTTATCATCCACAATAACATTTATGGATTCCATCAGGACATTGGTCCTGTAGTTGAACACTCTGTAAGCTCGGTTGTTAGTTGAGTATTCTAAGAATATACCCTCATCACTTTTGGGATCCATTTTCCTTCTCTGTTCACGATTTGTGAGAATGTAACATTTACTTCCAAAGATATGAAAGTACTTCACAGTGGGCTTTCTGCCTTTCCATATTTCATACAGAGTGGAGGAGGTTCCTTTTCTCAAGGTAACTCTATTGTGAACATAGCAAGTTGTATTCATCGCTTCGGCCCAAAAGTGCATAGGAAGCTTCTTTGCATGAATCATTGCCCTGGCAGATTCTTGAATAGTTATGTTTTTCCTTTCAACTATCCCATTTTGCTGAGGAGTTATAGGAGAGGAAAACTCATGACTTATCCCTTCAGACGAGCAAAACTCATCAAACCTGGAATTCTTAAACTCCGTCCCATGGTCACTCCTAATTCGGACAACACAACTGTCCTTTTCCCTTTGAAGTCTGATGCACAGTTCTTTGAAGACATCAAATGCATCTGACTTTTCTCTGATGAAGCTTATCCAAGTGTATCTGGAATGGTCATCAACAACCACATAGGCATACCTCTTTCCACCCAAACTCTCAACCTGCATAGGTCCCATTAAGTCCATGTGCAGAAGTTCCAGAGTTTTGGAGGTTGTAGGATGTCCCAGCTTATGGTGTGACATCTTGGTTTGCTTGCCGACTTGGCATTCTCCACAGACTCTTCCTTCATCAATAAGCAGCTTTGGGATTCCTCTGACTGCTTCCTTGGATATGATCTTCTTCATTCCCCGTAAGTGGAGATGTCCAAGGCGTCTATGCCACAGCTTCACCTCCTGTTCTTCCTTGGCTGAGGAGCAGATTGTGGAGAAGTTTGAGACTTTAGGTTCCCACAGATAACAGTTATCTTTGGATCTGGATCCTCTCATAACTTCCTGATTGTCTCCATTTGTCACAACACATAGCTCCTTAGTAAACTGAACATAAAACCCTTGATCACACAGCTGGCTTATGCTGATGAGGTTTGCCGTTAGTCCTTTTACTAATAGCACATTATTCAGTTTCGGAACTCCAGAGCAGTCCAGCTTACCCACACCTTTTATTTTTCCTTTAGCGCCATCACCAAAGGTCACATAGCTGGTAGTGTGAGGTTGTATATCCACCAATAAATTCTCCATACCAGTCATATGTCTTGAGCAGCCACTGTCAAAGTATCAGTCTTCTCTGGTAGATGCCCTTAGAGTTGTGTGAGCTAACCTAGCATACCATTGTCGCTTCTTGATGGGGACATTGTGCCTATATGTCTTATGCTTAGGTCTGACATGAGGGGCTTGGTTAGGGTAACCATGAAGCCTGTAGTAGAAGGCTTTTATATGGCCAAGCCTACCACAGTGGTGACATCTCCATTGCTGGAATTTCCTCTTCTGATGATTACTCATCCTGGTTCCCTGATGTTGAGACATTGGGTGTGACCTCCGCTTGAATTTCTGAACTTTAGCCTTTGAGCGTTTGAGTTCAGCTGAGGATTTTTTCACAAAGCCTAAACCAGACATGGTTCCAGACTTCTGTCCCACCTTTAGGATCTCTTCCAAGGTGTCAGTTCCTTTATTCAACATTCTGATGGATTTAGTCATTTGATCCAGCTTGGAGGTCAGCAAGGTTATCTCACCATTTAGACCCTCTATGACTGTCAGATGCTTTTGTTTCTCATCCTCCAGCTCCTTGATGAGCTTCTTCTGTTTTTCTCCTTGTACACGCACTTCTGCACTGGTGACACATAGCTTCTTATATGCTGCAGCAAGTTCATCAAGGGTCAGTTCATCTGCACTTGAGTCATCATCAGTGGCACAAACACTCGTTAGTGCAGTATGTTTAGCAGATTCTCCTTCAGATTCACTCTCAGAATCTCCCTTAGACCATGTGACAGCTAGCCCCTTCTTTTGCATCTTGAGGTAAGTAGTGAAGGAGAATTGCCATCCAAGGCGCAGCGGAATTTAAAAATTTCTCCATTTAGTGATCCTTACGAATGGGCATGATCAGTGATAGAATCGTTACCTCTTGTGGCGATTCAAACCTTTGGTGCAGATCTCTGATTATGATCAAAACCTTTGATACAGATCCACGGGGCGATCACGAACGTTGAACGATGACAACATCTCTACTCAGTCCACACGAACGGATTCCTTCAATCGCAGTGCTAGCTGTTATGAATGAAGGCTTTGAGTGAGAGAAAGAGGGAAACAAAATTCCAAGTCTCTACTTGAATTTCTGTCTGAGTGAATTAGAGTTACAATGCTTCTACCCAAGGGGTTCTATTTATAGAACCACTTGTGTGGGCTTCAAGCCAAAAAGCCCACTTAAGTGCATTTTGGCCCATATCTCATAATATGCCAAAATCACTTAAGTGTTTGGTACCTTACCATATTTCGTCTCCCACTTAAGTGCACCGTACCTTACGGTGTTCCTTAATTATTCTATCTCTCATCAATCCGTCCTTTGTGTGTGACCCTATAGGTTTTCGCGACGTTGGCAATTATATTAAATCACACATTTAACATAATAAACAGTGAGCGGTATCTAGCAACACATCACTGCTACCCAAGTCACGAAAATGTCATGTGATCTGACAAAACCTCCTGTGATAATAATTATGTGTATAATTACCCCTTTGCCCTTATGTCTATATTGAACACAAGGTATAGACCATGTCACCCTTGTCCAGTTCAATATTGGGCCCATAGACATTTATCCTGTTAAGCAGGATTGGCAAATTCCATCTAGGACACTCATGTTCCTCAGCATGCTTCGTGGAGTACCCATCAACTGTCTTTATGGTTATCCAGTTACGGACAACGTTGGATCAGCAATAAAGCACTCGACTCTACATCTAGGATCCATAGTGGTTTCAGGTCGAAGAGTGGTATACACTATTATCACCATGAGAATAACTTATGACACTTTGCATAACTTTCTATATAGTATTCTCATAGCGGGTCAATCCAGTATGAATATTACTCTTAATATTCATACCTATGTTTAAGACTTGATAACTCTTTATCCATGATCCATGAGACGTGATCATCAGTCTACAAACATAATAGTCTCCATGCTTTAATGTTATCCCATTTCATATTAAAGCTTGACTACGGACACTTTAAGAATAGTGTCCTTATGTTTAATGTGATCTCATGATTAAGTCATACTTGATACATTAAATGGACTATCTATTCCAGCTCACAGCGCCACCGTTTAAGCAAAACACATAACCAGATTGCGATCTAAAGTCATCCTTGTCTGTCTGGAAGCTAGCATCGGTGTAACCAATTATAGCCAATTCTTCCTGACCTCCATATATCAAGAATGAGTCCTTAGTCCTTCTCAAGTACTTAAGGATATTCTTAACAGCTACCCAATGGGCATCACCAGGATCAAATTGGTATTTACTCGTTGCACTTAAAGCATACGAGACATCTGGTCGAGTACATAACATGGCATACATGATAGATCCTATTGCAGATGCATATGGAATCTTATTCATGCGTTCCCTTTCTTCCTTAGTTGAAGGGGATTGTGTTTTTGATAGACACATGCCATGTTGCATAGGTATGAATCCTTTCTTGGAATCATGCATATTAAAGCGTCTCAGCACTTTGTCTATGTATGTACTCTGACTTAGGCCAAGCAGTTTTTGTGATCTATCTCTATAGATTCTGATTCCTAATATATAGGCTGCTTCACCTAGGTCCTTCATAGAAAAGCATTTCCCCAACCAAGTCTTTACTTGTTGCAGGGTAGGGACATCGTTTCCAATGAGTAATATGTCATCTACATATAATACCAGGAACACGATCATGCTCCCACTAACCTTCTTGTAGACACAAGGCTCATCTTCGTTCTTAATGAATCCATATTGTTTTACCGTTTCATCAAAACGAAGATTCCAGCTTCTGGAAGCTTGCTTCAATCCATAGATTGATCTTTGTAGCTTACATATCTTATGGGCTTCTTCTGGTATGTCAAATCCTTCAGGCTGTGTCATGTACACATCCTCAAGAAGATTCCCATTAAGGAAAGCAGTTTTGACATCCATTTGCCATATTTCATAATCATGATATGCAGCGATAGCAAGTAAAATTCGAATAGATTTAAGCATTGCAACTGGTGAAAAGGTTTCATCATAGTCAACACCATGAATTTGTTTATATCCTTTTGCAACCAGTCTTGCCTTATAGGTATGTACCTTACCATCCATGTCAGTCTTCTTTTTGAAGACCCACTTGCATCCTATAGGATTAACTCCTACAGGAGGCTCTACCAAGTTCCAAACTTGGTTCGTGTACATGGAATCTATTTCGGATTTCATGGCCTCTAGCCACTTCTCAGACTCGGGACCAGTTATGGCCTCTTGGTAGGTCACAGGCTCATCTTGATCCATGAGTAATACATCACCTTGATCTGTTATGAGATATCCATATCTTTCAGGTAGGTGACGTATCCTGCTTGACCTACGCTGGTCTTGTTCTACTTGAGCAGGTTGTTCTTCCACAACTACTTGTGTTTCCTGCTCTAATTCCTCCATAGGTGTATCAATGCTTTGTGATTCTTGAATTTCTTCAAGCTCTACTTTCCTCCCACTGGTTCCTTTGGAAATAAAATCCTTTTCTAGGAAAACTCCAGTTCGAGCGACAAACACTTTGCCCTCAGAAGGATTGTAGAAGTAATATCCTCTTGTTTCTTTAGGATACCCCACAAATAAGCATTGGTCAGATTTGGGCTAAAGCTTAGTTGAAATTTGTCGTTTCACATAAACTTCGCAACCCCAAATCTTCATGTAAGACATATGTGGTCTCTTACCACTCCATATCTCATATGGTGTTTTATCAACCTTTTTGGATGGAACACGGTTAAGTGTGTAAGCTGCTGTCAATAGCGCATGTCCCCAAAAGGAGTTTGGAAGATCGGCGTGACTCATCATGGATCGGACCATGTCCAACAGGGTTCGATTTCTTCTCTCAGATACACCATTCCATTGGGGTGTTCCAGGAGGAGTAAGTTGGGATAGTATCCCACACTCTTTTAGATGGTCATCAAACTCTAGGCTTAAATACTCACCACCTCGATCTGATCGAAGAGTTTTAATATTCTTACCTAGTTGGTTTTGTACTTCATTCTTGAATTCCTTGAACTTTTCAAAGGACTCTGATTTGTGTTTCATTAAATACACATAACCATATCTACTGAAATCATCAGTAAATGTGATGAAGTATTGAAAACCTCCTCTGGCTGGTATGTTCAGTGGTCCGCATACATCAGTATGTATGAGGGCCAAAAGATCATTAGCTCTTTCACTTTTTCCTGTGAATGGGGACTTTGTCATCTTTCCAATTAAACAAGATCTGCATGTCTCATATGATTCATAATCAAAAGAGTCCAAGAGTCCATCTTTATGGAGTTTGGAAATGCGTTTCTCATTTATGTGGCCTAACCGACAATGCCAAAGGTAAGTTGGATTTAACTCATTTGGTTTCATCCTTTTAGTATTAATGTTATAAATAGGCATTTCAAGATCAAGGACATATAGTCCATTGTTCATCTGTGCAGTAGCATAGAATATATCATTCAAATAAATTGAGCAACAATTGTTCTTTATTATAAATGAAAAACCAAACTTGTCCAAACAAGAAACGGAAATAATATTCCTGCTAATTGCAGGTACATAATAACAGTTCTCTAACTGAATTATTAAACCACTAGGTAAAGTCAATCTATAAGTTCCTACGGCTAAAGCAGCAACCTTTGCTCCATTGCCAACTCGTAGGTCGACTTCACCTTTTGCCAATTTTCTACTCCTTTTTAGTCCCTGCACATTTGTACAAATGTGAGAACCACATCCAATATCTAATACCCATGTCACAGAAGTAGATAAATTAATTTCAATAACAAAAATACCTGAAGTTGAAGTCTCTACTCCATTCTTCTTATCTTCCAGGTACTTTGGGCAGTTTCTCTTCCAGTGTCCGGTTTTACCGCAATGGAAGCAGGTGCCTGCTTTTGCTATGCCTCCACTAGGCTTCAAAGCAGCAACGGTGGATTTGGGTTTGACAACTTCCTTGCCTTTCCCTTTATCACCCTGCTTGATGGGCCTTTTGTTCTGTCTCTTTCCATTTCCGATCATCAGAATGGACTTCCCTTTTGACTTCAGATTCTGCTCAGCCGTTCTTAACATGGCTAGCAACTCAGGAAGCGATTTGTCCATATCATTCATATTGAAATTTAGGACAAACTGACTGAATCTATCTGGCAACGATTGCAAGATCAAATCAGTCGCAAGTTCCTTTCCGAGGGGAAAACCCAGTCTGTCAAGGTTTTCCACATACCCAATCATCTTGAGTACATGGGGACCTACAGAGGCTCCCTCAGCTAACTTGCCTTGAAAAAGGGCTTTTGAAACTTCAAACCTCTCATGCCTTGCTTGCTCTTGATAGAGCAGCTTCAGGTGTTCGATCATATCGAATGCTGACATGTTCTCATGTTGCTTTTGCAATTCTGAGTTCATGGTAGCTAGCATGAGACAAGCAGTTTCATTGGCATCATCGACATGCTTCTTATAAGCATCTCTTTCTGCCTTAGGTGCAGAACTAGGAGGTTCCTCTTCAGGAACAGGTGTCTCCAAGACATACAGCTTTTTATCATGTTTGAGGACAATCCTCAGGTTTCGGTGCCAATCCAGAAAATTTGTCCCAGACAATTTTTCCTTGTCAAGGATCGATCGCAAAATGTTGTTAGAGGTGTTTGTTGTCATGGTAATCTACATAAGAAATAATGAAAATATAAGTATCATTGGCATATTTAATTAGGCCTTTAATTAAACATGCTCCCACTATTTTACTCAAAACAAATGACCCTCATCATCTGATTCGGAAAATCCCGTTGGAAGATTTTCTAGTGGGTTGAGATCCATATTTCACTTCGTTCTAAGTCCGCGTAGGCGGATTACACAAAACTAGGTTATTTAGGTAGGAACTCCTTCCAATTGTATCTCATACAACTCTCGAAAATTTCAATTGGGTGAATAACTCTTATTCCAATCCATCATATGGATTATTCCCAACTCTTGCTTCTAAACATATATATAATCTTATTATAATTTGTTTAGTTAAGTTCGACCCATTGTTTTAACAGTTGGATATTACAATTATCCCATTGCACCTTACTAATATATAGATCATGCACCTCGCGTAGGCAAAACCTACATTATCCATTACTAGTCTTGATGAGTGTTAAAACTTGGAAAGCATAAACTTAATATTTAATTTGAGGGAATTGCAATTTTTCTGATCTCACCGGCTTGTTTATCATATAAACCGTCTCTCACATGCATCAACATACATTCACATGCATCAACATACATACAAACAAAATGAAACAGTTATGGCCCCTAGCGCAATTGTTCTCCCAAGCCAATGAGAGAACCTAAGCTAACCTACAACGATCTAAGCTTCTCCAAGCAAGATCTTCAAGGTTGTCCTCCTTTGGCACTGACTTCTTTGCTTTCTTCATATCATTACATTACATGAAAGAAACTCGTTTTACATACGAGGGAGTGAGATGAGAAAAGAGTTTACATTTGGGAGATTAAGAGAGAGGCACGACACGCAGGTCGTATTTTAAAATCCAAAACAAAACAAAGGAAAACTAAGGCCATAACCGATCACCACAAGACAATAATAAACACTTTATTATTATTATTAATTCCTTTAATTAATAAAATCAAATTAAATTTCGACGACCGATCACACTACGCAGAGTTAGCCGGGGGTCCGCTGCCCGGACAGCGGGAACGGGTGTTCCGCTGCCCGGTCAGCGGACGGTGGTTTTAAAATTGACGTCGTTTTTCGTATCAACACTTGATACTTCAAAACACTTTTTCTAGCCGAACGGGTGAATTTTTCCTTGCGTTAACCGGTTAACCATATGCGTTAACCGGTTAACACTGTTTGAAAATATTTAGAAAACTCTTTTCTGCCTTGCGTTAACCGGTTAACCAAATGCGTTAACCGGTTAACACTGTTTGAAAATCTCAAAAATTTTATTTCGCATTCCGTTAACCGGTTAACCATATGCGTTAACCGGTTAACACTGTTCCAAAAAAAAAAAAATTATTTCGTATTACGTTAACCGGTTAACCATACGCGTTAACCGGTTAACACTGTTCGGAAAAGTGTTTAGGACGCACAACTCTTGTGCAATCAAACCTCAATCGCATAACTCTCTAACAACACAACCCTTGTGTCGTCACTAACCCTGATGCACCAATTTCAGACCGTCAAACACATCTCGATTGTTAATTCAGTATGATTGATCAACATGTCATTGCTTCACCATACTAATGTCGGATCAAGAAGCAAATGACCATTGATCGCTCAAAGGAAAACAATCATCGAGGGTTTGAATGAACGAAACAAGAACACTATATCATATATAATGTATTTTGCATCAGGATTACATATATCACATATATGTAACTTGATCGATCTCAATTTAACCTTTGATTCATTCTGTCTTTAATCATATTATTACAGAACAAAAACAGTTATCAGATTCATGGTTTCGTAAGTGGCTCTGATACCACTGAAGGAGAATTGCCATCCAAGGCGCAGCGGAATTTAAAAATTTATCCATTTAGTGATCCTTACGAATGGGCATGATCAGTGATAGAATCGTTACCTCTTGTGGCGATTCAAACCTTTGGTGCAGATCTCTGATTATGATCAAAACCTTTGATACAGATCCACGGGGCGATCACGAACGTTGAACGATGACAACGTCTCTACTCAGTCCACACGAACGGATTCCTTCAATCGCAGTGCTAGCTGTTATGAATGAAGGCTTTGAGTGAGAGAAAGAGGGAAACAAAATTCCAAGTCTCTACTTGAATTTCTGTCTGAGTGAATTAGAGTTACAATGCTTCTACCCAAGGGGTTCTATTTATAGAACCACTTGTGTGGGCTTCAAGCCAAAAAGCCCACTTAAGTGCATTTTGGCCCATATCTCATAATATGCCAAAATCACTTAAGTGTTTGGTACCTTACCATATTTCGTCTCCCACTTAAGTGCACCGTACCTTACGGTGTTCCTTAATTATTCTATCTCTCATCAATCCGTCCTTTGTGTGTGACCCTATAGGTTTTCGCGACGTTGGCAATTATATTAAATCACACATTTAACATAATAAACAGTGAGCGGTATCTAGCAACACATCACTGCTACCCAAGTCACGAAAATGTCATGTGATCTGACAAAACCTCCTGTGATAATAATTATGTGTATAATTACCCCTTTGCCCTTATGTCTATATTGAACACAAGGTATAGACCATGTCACCCTTGTCCAGTTCAATATTGGGCCCATAGACATTTATCCTGTTAAGCAGGATTGGCAAATTCCATCTAGGACACTCATGTTCCTCAGCATGCTTCGTGGAGTACCCATCAACTGTCTTTATGGTTATCCAGTTACGGACAACGTTGGATCAGCAATAAAGCACTCGACTCTACATCTAGGATCCATAGTGGTTTCAGGTCGAAGAGTGGTATACACTATTATCACCATGAGAATAACTTATGACACTTTGCATAACTTTCTATATAGTATTCTCATAGCGGGTCAATCCAGTATGAATATTACTCTTAATATTCATACCTATGTTTAAGACTTGATAACTCTTTATCCATGATCCATGAGACGTGATCATCAGTCTACAAACATAATAGTCTCCATGCTTTAATGTTATCCCATTTCATATTAAAGCTTGACTACGGACACTTTAAGAATAGTGTCCTTATGTTTAATGTGATCTCATGATTAAGTCATACTTGATACATTAAATGGACTATCTATTCCAGGGACTTTATTAAACAAACATAATAAAGAAAAATGCCTTTTATTATTAATAAATAATTCGATACAAGTACCAAAAGTATTGGCCTCTAGGGATTACACCAACAAGTAGGGCATTCAGCTCTAATGTGTCAATAACCTTCACATCCATGACATTGGATTCCCTTGCCTTGGTTGAACTTTTCTTCAGAAGTTGATCTTTTCCTTATGTCAGACGGGATGTTCTTGACATTTGGTCTACCTCTTTGATCAATCTTCTACACGAACTTGTTGAACTGTCTCCCAAGCATGGCTATGGCTTCTGATATGCTTTCATCACCTCCAGTATATCCAGCTTCTGACTCCTCTTCAGTATTTGATACAAAAGCTATGCTTTTGTTCTTCTTTTCAACATTCTCACACAAGCCCATTTCAAAGGTTTGGAGAGAACCAATGAGCTCATCCACCTTCATCTTGCAGATCTCCTGAGCCTCCTCTATAGCAGTGACCTTCATAGGAAATCTCTTAGGTAAAGACCTGAGAATCTTTCTTACAAGTTTCTCTTCAGCCATTTTCTCACCTAAGCCACCAGAGGTGTTGGCAATTTCAAGAATATTCATGTGAAAGTCATGAATAGTCTCATCCTCTTTCATCCTCAGATTTTCAAACTTGGTGGTCAGCATCTGAAGTTTAGACATCTTCACCTTGGAGGTACCTTCATGAGTTACCTTGAGGGTATCCCACACTTCCTTGGCCTGCTCACAGTGGTGCACCAGTCTGAAGATGTTCTTACTTATTCCATTGAACAATGCATTCAAGGCCTTAGAATTTCCAAGGGCTAATGCCTCTTGCTCCTTGTCCCACTCTTCTTCAGGGATTTGCACACTGACTCCATTGTTACCTGTCTTCGTTGGATGTTCCCATCCTTTGTTGACAGCTCTCCAGACTTTGCTATCTAGAGACCTTAACAAGGCTATCATACGAGGCTTCCAGTCATCATAGTTAGAACCATCCAGCATGGGTGGTCTATTTGAGTGTCCTACATCCTTGTCCATGGTACTAGAAAGTAACTTCCCTAGATCTCACCCAGAAATTAACAGGCAGGGTGCCTGCTCTGATGCCAATTGAAATTCTAGTTAACAGACTTTTGATGTCACAAGGGTTGTTATGACATCCAATTCTGCGCAGACAAGAATTATGCAGAACTTAAAATGTAAGTGTAGTAAATAACACAAGTAATTGTTTACCCAGTTCGGTCCAACATGACCTACGTCTGGGGGCTACCAAGCCAGGGAGGAAATCCACTATTAGTAGTATTAATTCAGACCTTAAATCAACTGTTTAACCCTATCACTTAGTACCTACCCAATGCAATTTCAATCTTACACTAAGATCAGAGTTCCTACTCACTCCCCCTCAATCACCTCAGTGATTACTACCTTTAATCAATATTAAAGATAATTATGAAGTCACACTTCAAACAACTCTTGATTGTGCTTAACAACTTTAATCAAGATACACAGCACTCACGCTTAAAAGCTTAGAGTGACACAACACTTACAACTCAATGAACACCCTATACCAATGCAATCATCTACGTGATAATAGCTTGGCTTACAAGATACGTCTAATACAAGACACACAAAAATACAGCAGTGAAGTATGATGGACACACAAAAACTTCACGCCTAAAATCCCTAGTTCTGAATGAAGGATTGCCATCCTTTTATATTGCAGCACTTGGGCCTTGTACTTGTATTTTCCTGAAATTAAGGTCACGCGAGTTCCCCTAAATTCCACATCTAGGTTACTAACAAATAGGCTATTTGTTAGGTTCATTAATTGTAGCTTGGTTGTTGGTTTCCTGGATTTTCGCTCAGCTGTTGAATCCCTGAAGAATAGCCTGAGAAAAATGCTGAAACAGAAAAACTAAACAACCTACAATATAGCATACGCTGTCAGGAATGAAAGTCACAACGTTCAGTTTGACATCCAAATCAATGACCATATGCTAAGTCTGTTTTTCCTGAAAACAGGCAGTACAAATTCATTGAACTGTACAGGACCAATCTGTCCATTCTTCAGTAACAGCGTACATTAATAAATGTCAAAGCATCCAATTTGACATTTACACATTGAGCCTTATGTCAGGTCTGTTATCCTCTTGATGAGCAGACTGAGATACATACTGAATTATAGCAGACAACCAACCTGCCTATTATTCAGCATATGCTGTCAATGATGAATGTCATAACATCCAGTTTGACATTCAGACAGTAGGCCTTATGCCAGGTCTGTTATCTTCTTGATAAGCAGACTGAAAATAAATACTGAGTTATAACAGAACATCAACTGTTCTATTCCTCAGTATCTGCTGACAGGGATGAATGTCATAACATCCAGTTTGACATTCAGTAAATCCTGTATTAGCTAAACCTGCAGTATACTACTCAGGTATGTCATGACATCAGCCAAAACATCAGAGTACAGTCAGATATTCTAACTTACAATGCAGTCAAACAAACACCTCCACAGCATGTCATGACATCAGTCAAGACATTAGGATCCAGCTAGTGTTTTACCATATAATACAGTCAATCAAACATCTACAATGTTGCTTAGGGTGAATCGAGCTTGCTTTAGCGAGGATCCTTCAGTGAAAGTCCAATATTTAATTTCCTAGTAGGGCAACAAGGATTCCTATTTTAGGATCCAACTTTCATATTTCCTCTAAGGGCGTCAAAGATTCCGCTTTAAGGATCCAACATTCATATTGCCTCTCAGGTGGCAAGGATTCCTTTTTGAGGATCCAATATTCATATTGCCTTTGACACTGACAATAATTCCTCTCTGAGGATCAAACACTCATATTGCGTCTAAGGGCGAAAATGGTTCATCTTTGAGGATCCAAGATTCATATTGCCTCAGAGGGCAACAAAGATTCTTCTTTGAGGATCCAACCTTCATGTTGCCTCTAAAGGCTACAAGGATTCCTCTCTGAGGATCCAACATTCATATTTCCTCTGAGGACAACAAGGATTCCCCTTTTAGGATCCAACATTCATATCTTCTAAGTGCGTCAAGGATTCCTCTTTGAGGATCCATTATTCAATATTTTTTTAAGATAGGGTGCGCCCATTCAAGGAACCACTGCTTTGTGAAAAGATACTTCCAAGACATTTTTAAGAAGGAAAAATAATTTTTTTAGTCCCTTAACTTTACCTCGAGGTCCACTTTTATCCCTTAAATTTTAAAAATACCAATATAGTCCCTTATGTCTTCAAACAATGTCAATTAAGTCCTTTACATTTAATTTTCACAAATAGTGTCTATTTTTGCACTTGTGGCATCCAACGTGGCAAATGTTCATACTGTGGCATCTGTTCATCATCAAGATCATAATTTTCAAGAAAAATTCCAAAATTTTGCCTTGAACTAGGATTCAAACCAAATATCACCTTGGTTGAGGTACAACATGGTTTATCACTAGGCCACTTCACCCTTGATAATTTAATTTACAAATGAGATATATATTTATATTTATGTTTTTACTAATGATATATATATATATATATATATATATATATATATATATATATATATATATATATATATATATATATATATATATATATATATATATATATATATATATATATATATATATATATATATATATATATTATATATATATATATATATATATATATATATATATATATATATATATATATATATATATATATATATATATATATATATATATATATATATATATATATATATATATATAACATGGTTTATCACTATTCTTCTTCCTATGCTCAAACACTAAATTCATTATCCATATTTCCTTTTCTTTTTTACAGACTAGCATAACACAACAAAACAATAAATTCATTCATTGCACAAATATTATATATTTATACTTATAAAGTTATAAATAAATAAATATATACGTTGGAGTTTATTTGATTAAGGCTTAGAGTGTGAGTAGTAACACAACACAAAAGCAGAAGAAATGAAGGACATTAAAGATTTGCTCAGTGGCATCGGTACCAGAACTCCACTGGGATTTCCTCCTCCATTAGCTTTTGTTACCGTCAGTGTCGGAATGATGAAGAAACAACGCTGTTAACTTTTACCTTCACCCTCACTTTCAATCCCTGGCACTCAAGTTCATCTTCTTCTTTTTCATTTTTTTTCTTTTGAATATTCTAATGATTTATTGTTATCGCATACTATTTTCATAAATACATTTGGATGCTCTCATAATTAGGTAATTTTAATTCACCTCAGAATTATGCATTATCTTAATTAATAGCAATTGCAATTACAATTAATTTTGATTACGATTAATCGAGCTTAATTAGTTAATTATTATTTGATTTATACATAGTGATAATGAATATATTGTTGGTCAACTTTCAGCTTTTGGTTACTCATTGAATGATAATCTTGATAAAGTAGATCTATGGCTCATAAACATGTTAGTATTTTACCTCTTAATTTCTCTTTGTTATTATTGTTTTGATGATTTTTTGAGGGAATAATATTGTTTGTTCTTAGTTCTGAAATTTGTTATTTTATACGATTTTTGAGATGTAGTTTGTAGGAAAATTAAGGATTTAAGGGATATGGAAATTTGGGGCATGTTAATTATCTTAATTATGTCACTTCTTTAAGTTTGATAGAGTTGCACATAGTGTTTTCGATTGAGAATTGCAGAACATAACAGTTTGTTCAAATTCAACTATGCTAGAGTGCTATAAGTACTATTTGACAACATCTTTAAGGAAATGATAATTTTCTATGAATTTAGTGTTTTGTTATGGGGATAAAGAATTTAGTGTTTGGGAATGGAAAGAATAAGAGTGTGTTTAAGAAAAATAGAAATATAAATATATATCTCATTTGTAAATTAAATCATTAAGGGTGAAGTGGTTTAGTGGTAACCATGTTGTACCTCAACCAAGGTGATATTGGTTTGAATCCTAGCTCAAGGAAATTTTTTGGAATTTTTATTAGAATTTTGATGACCTTGATGATGAAATGATGCCATGCGTATGAACAGTTGCCACTTCGGATGCCACATGATGACAGTCCGTCATTGCATATATTTAGTCGAAAAATCGGAGCAAAACAAGTGAAAGTCGAGCAAATATGATGAAGAATGACCAAAGAATAAAGTAAAAATAACTAAGTGTGCAAATTGTGGCCTTAGTGAAAATTTGAGTGAAAAAGGAGAAAACAATAGTGAAGCTTCGGAAATAATTACATCCATCATCGTGCAGCATCGCGCACGCGATAGGGCATTAAAAGTTACATCGCGCGATGCAGGGTATCACACGCGTGATGGTCGCTTTTCTAGGCCTTTTTTGACATGTTCTGGTCCATTCTGACGTCTTTAAAAGAGGATTTTCTGCACTTTCATATGGGTTGCAAAAATTGGAGATTGAAGCACGAATTAGAGAGCACAAATGGTGATTTTTAGAGCATTTGAAGCCATTGGAGGTCATCTCTTCAAGGGACTTCTTATGTTATCTTTGTTTATCAATTGTGGTATTTTTAATTACACTATGTGTAGATAAATTCTTCTAAGTTAGATTGTGTTATGATGAACTTGTTTCTCAATTTTTGGATTCTATGTTGATTTGACCATTATATGAACTTATTGATCTATAATCTTATTCAATTGCTTCTTGTTCGTAATGCTTTTTATGTGAGATACTCTTTTAATCTGAGTTTGGGCACATAGGGAATACTGACCATTAGTTTATGTGTTGGACCTAGGGAAGTTGTTATACTTACGATGGTTGAAAGGGATAGGAGACCCCCGAGTAGTGGTATAGAGAATTAACTTTCTATACATCGCATAACCCTGCTTACGTGGCGGGCTAGGAATAGAAAGCTCTGAGTAGTGGTTAGTGGTTATAAAGATTTTGTTAATTCTTCGTGAGGTTATAGTGATTAGATAATTCATACAAGGCATCAAACATCAACAAGAGAGGAATATGAGATTCTACAACACAACCTGACCGTTTTCGTGACATTGTTTTCTCGTTTATTTACTTTTCACAGTGAAACTCGAGCCCCCCCCCCCCCCCCCCCCCCCCCCCAAATTTGTACTAATTTTCTATAAATTGCCCACATTTTGTCTTACTTGAAGGCAATCCATGTGGATTCGATCTTTTTATTACTTTGACAATATTGATACACTTGCCGAGAAGT
The DNA here is from genome assembly GCF_024323335.1 of Lathyrus oleraceus. NCBI lineage: Eukaryota > Viridiplantae > Streptophyta > Magnoliopsida > Fabales > Fabaceae > Lathyrus > Lathyrus oleraceus. Next base: position 432,653,252 of record NC_066584.1, read on the forward strand.
CATCAAATTTTTGGCGCTGTTGCCGGGGACTATTGATTTTTCAATAAGGCGGCGTTTGTGCAATTTCCTTTTTTTATTTTTTTATTTTTGTTTTATTTTCTTTGTTTATCATAATTCTACTATGGTATTTTTGGTTGTTGGGAAAGTGCATGGCACAGGTGTGACAAGTTATTATGGCAGAGCCAGGAGCCCAAACTATAGGGGACTACTATATGCCTACTGATGCCTCACAAGATGCTAGGGGGTTTCTTCCAGTGGATCCTGCAAATTTCAACATCAAATATGTCGTGCTTTCAAATTTAATGGATAAACCTTTTGACAAAAATGCAACTAGTGACCCATGGGAACATCTGGCTAGGTTTCATGAGACAACATCGATGTGCCAACCTGAGGGTATCACAGAAGACCAGGTAAAACTCAAATTGTATAGCTTCTCGTTAGTTGGTAGAAAAAAATATTGGTTATTATGTCTTCCAAATGGGGTAATAAAAACTTGGAAAGAATTGGAAGACAAATTTCTAGAAAGATTCTTCACTACAACACAGTTCACAAAAAGAAGAGTTGAAATCACGTAATTCGAGCAACAAGAGACTGAATCTTTTTACGATGATTGGGAGAGATTTAAATTATTGATACGCAAATGCCCAAATCACAATATGAGTAATATGGAGTAAATTCATAATTTTGTAAAGGGCCTCCAAGCACAAGCTCGAATGTTGTTAGATGCATGCGCGGGTGGTATAATAAGAACATTAACTGAACCGCAGGTAAAAGAGTTGATAGATAAGATAAGTCTAAATGAGTACAACTTTGAAAATACTAGAGAGTTGAGCATGCTAGAAACCAAGAATAAATCTCATAGTGAATTGAATTTAGGGGGATACGAGGAACTTCTTACCAAGCTGGAAGTATTAAATCAAAAGTTGGATACAACAAGCACCACACAGAAATCTTCAAACGAGGTAGTATTTTTATTATGTACTGACTGTGGGCAATAGAATTTTGCTGGTGATTGTACTGAAGAACTACTTAGGGGATGATTACAAGTTATAACTATGAGTTCTAGTCTAAGAGAAACACAAACAGGTACGAAATTCAAGATCTCATCGTTGGAAGAGACATTGACTCAATTTATGTTGACAACACAAAATAAATTCTTGGATATGAACAGGTCACGGGACTTGTTGAAACAAAATCATGAATAGTCAATGAAAAGATTGGAAGGGAGAGTATCCATACTCATGAATAAACTGATAATTTAAGCTCGTGAGGATAATTTAAGCTCATGATGAAGGCATAACCTCAACATCTCTTTAAATCACTCTCATGCTTCGTAGAGGAATTCTCCATACTCATGAATAAAACTAATAATTTGGTTTCTTAGTTGGGTTGTTTTACTATAAGGGAAATTATGGATCGAAGTCCTTGCACGTATAATCTAGAAGTGATCCAAGATGATAAAGCTCATGTATAGCATGATTCAAGACGCAACTTCTTAGCTTTGAGGATGACAACACCTAAAGAAGTAACAAAATTTGAAGTGGTTTTGATGATAACAACACATAGAATTAGCTTAAGTGGTCAAATATGCATAAGGTGACTGATCAAGATCAAGTGATCCTTTCGAATCAAGCTAAATTTGTCTAATCAATTATATTTACACCCTAATCAATTATATAAGGCACAATTGATTCTATAATGGATTATGACAATCTCTTAAGGATTGGTAACGACTCCCTATCTAACCCTCTCATTTCTAGCATAAATAATCAAATATTTGCACTTCCTAATAGATTAGCTAATGGGTTAGGTCAATTAATTGGCCTATGGACTGCTTCCAAATTTACACTATTTCTTTGTCTATAAATGGATAGATTCTCTATCATTTCACATCATCCAAAAAATGTGAAGAACCTCACTTTTCATCTCTTTATAATCTCTCTAAATCATTTATACTTTTCTAACATATTTTAGTCATAATACTTTGAGAGTGTTCTTGAGTTTAATGAGAAATTTATTCTGGGTGAGGGCTTAATTGTAAATTTACCAAGAGTAGTTTTTCTCTCAAGTAAATCATACTTCATTAGGAAATGGTTATTTTGGTTGGGATATAAACCATTGTAAAAGCTCTTTGTCTGTTTTTGCGGGATTAGAATAAGTCTCTGTATGGTTCGTGAGCTCCTCCATTGAAGAAAAGCTATCTTTTGGGGTCCTTGAAGAATAACAAGTGAAAAAATTTCACAACAGTTCTTAATCTCAGCCCAGCCAAAAGCTCTACTGGTTTGAGATCAACCTAGCATAAAATCTTACTCGATTTCTGAGTTAGATTAGCTAAAAGCTTAGTCAGTTTGAGATTAGTCTGATAAATATCTTGGTTCATCTCGTGGTCAGCCCGTATAAAACCTCAGTTTGGTTTGAAGGATGGCGAACTAAAAACTCCATTTTGGTTAGAGATCATCCTGTGAAAAATCTTTGTTTTGCTTAGAGACTAATTTCTCAAAGCTTTATTCATTGTTTGGTTTAGAAACTAACAACTTCAAGCCTCAGTTCATTGTTTGATTGGAAGTTAGCATGAAACTTCATTTTCTTATATAAGGGGGTTCATGGGCTTAACCTTCTAAAAACTCTCAAGAAAAGATTAGTTCTTGGGGAAGGGAGTAGGTCACTTCTTTAGAAAAAACCACTATAAATTTCTTGTATCATTCTCTTTCCCTTATCTCTTTTATTTTCTTCTTACTTTCCTTACTTCAAATTTTCGCTGCATATTCAAAACATTTTTGATAAAATATTTTCAAACTCTGATTTCAAAAATGATATTGCTTTAAATTAATATTTTTCAAACCTCCACAATTCACCCCATCTTGTGTATGGAGTCACATGTTCAACAAGTGGTATCAGAGTCTAAGTTTTGTTTAAAGACTAATCATCTCATGAGGAATATGACTTCCAACCCCGTTTTTAACAAGAGGACTTTCCTAAACACACCTCTACCGTTTAATGTTGATAAGTTTTAATTGTGGAAAGATAGATTTAAAATTTTCATTCAAATTTTTATCCTAAATTTTGGAAAACTATAATAAATGGTTCATTTATGCCTACTCACCATGTTAATGGGGAAGTAGTAGATAAACCAAATTTTCTTTGGACTATAGAGGAAAAGATAAAGTTTGAAATTGATTTTAAAATTATTTTTTTAGCTATGTGTTTAAATGATAATCAACTTTTTATGTTCATAATTGTAACTCCACCATGGAAATGTGGGACACTCTTGAAATGATATATGAAGTTTCTTCAAGAGTCAAACAAGAGCGAATGAACACACAAGGCAAAGAAGATGAACATTTCATTCATAAATTCCTTTCTAAATTTAGAAATATTTTAATCAAACAGCAAAAACCAAACTGAACCGCGAATAAATTTATTTTTGGATAAATGATTTTATATCTCAAAACTGACCCAAACCATACCATAAACACCCCTACAAAACACTATGGTCTTTCTCTCTTCATTCCTTATCTTCACCTCCCTATCTCTTTCCCTTTTTTTCAAACATGCCTAACATTATAAGGGAAATCTAAAATTAAAATTAGATAAAACCTTTAAAAACATGGGTCTCACAAAATTGAATGAAGATCAAACTTTCTAAGAATCATTGTCAATTTTCTTTTCCTTGGTTTGGAAGATGATGATTGTAACACCCTAAAATCCTGACTCATAAATTAAAGAACAAAATTCACATTTTATGATGCTACTCAAACATGACATGCATACTTTTCAAATAATTTCAAAACTTGCAATGAAACTCAAAATAATTAACATAAACTTCAATTATCTCATCAAAATGAAATATTCAATTAAGTAACATAATCCAATGATTAACTCAAAAACAAATAAAACGCCTCATTCACAACACATAATTATACAAGCCATATCACATCTCACATCTCACATCAATAACATGCAATTATAACTCATCATATAATTATACAAACATTCTGAAACATACAACTATATCCATCAACACATAATTATACCTACAATTCACAACTCATACAAATAAGTATAATCCATAACTTATTAAACTCATCATGGTATTTTATCACCAAAAGTTGTCATGTTTTTCATCAACACATAACAACCTTCACTCAGAACATTCCAACATCACAAACTCAACACATGACAACCATCAATTCATGATTACATGATTATTCGATAATCGTCTTGTAAGACTTATCACAAGTAAACATACTCTTCATATTCACATGATTAATCCTCTAATTAACCATAATAAGATAGTATTTCACGTCAGCTATCCAACACTTCGAATTGTGTCTTAAACAGAGTCATGGAACTCAAGTTATGATGAAAACAAAATTAGAAGAATTTCTCCGTTGGAGTGTCTCGCTACGCAAGGCTCTCCCTCACTAAGCAAGGTTCTCCCTCACTAAGCGCATACTCACAAACCTGCAAATCCAGAAATATGATTTTCACCATTGTAGGATTTCCAAAGCTCCAATTTTGATTCCATAAAAACCACTATGCTCTGAATTTCATCATACATCACACATATATCATTCCACACATCATTCATCAATTTTTTACAAATCCAATGATATGTTTATTAAGTCAACACTCATGAACATAAGCATCAAAATTCAGGTTTGCACATACACGTCATGCACAATCTCATCAACATAACATATCACAAATTTCATGTCAATTGCGATAACAAAAAAAGTTTTCACATAAACCTCAATCAAACACACAAATATCAATAATGGAGAAAAATCTAGAGGATGGTGAGGATCCATCTCTACCTTTTATGCAATACACCTATATTAGAGTAGTTTTTCCCTTACTTGAATTTCTACCAGCAAACAATCAAAGTCCTTAGCTATGGTGTTCTTCTCCTTCAAGAACTTCCTAGGTTTGCCTCTTTTCCTCAATTTTCAAACTTCTACATACTGACTGATTTTTCCTCCTCTCATTTTTCTATTTATTTAACTTAATATTTATATGTTTAATTCTCACATTTCCCTAAATTCACACCAACTCTCACCTTAGCCCACCAATTTCATTAATATACTACTTTCCACCCCACAACTCACAATTCCTCTTATTTCTTATATTATATTATTATTTAATTATTATTCTATTATTTTAGTTACTTGAAATTAACTACTAATTCTAATTAATTTCTACCATTCTCTATAAATCTCCCAAAAATACCCACAATTGCTGAATAGCCATATAACACAGATTATCACCAAAATAAATAATTAAAACATTCTAAATCACCTAAATAATAAAATAAAAGCAAAAAATTAATTTAAATAAATTAATTAAATTCGGGGTGTTACAACTTTCCCCCACTTAAATAATTTTTGCCCTAAAAAATTACCTGATTGAAAAAACTCTGGATAAGACTCCCTCGTTCGACTCACCAGCTCCCACGTCATCCTTCCTCCGACAGGTTCTTCCCAAACAACCTTCACCAAGACAATCTTTTTACCTCTCAAGTGTTTCAATTCCCGATCATCAATCTGCAAAGGTGATCCTCAACAGTCAAGTTCTCTCTCACTTGCACACCATCTATTTGTATCACATGAGACAAATATGCAACATAATTCCGAAGTTAAGACACATGAAACACATTGTGAAGATTCAAAAGAGATGGTGGTAAAGCAACTCTATAGGCCATTTCTCATACTCTTTTCAAAGTCTGATAAGGACCAATGAAACACAACGTGGGCTTTCGAGACTTCAAAGCTCGACCAACACCAGTCCCCATAGAGACTCTCAAGAACACATGATCTCCCTCTCGAAATTCAAGTGATTTCCTCCTCTTATCATGGTAACTACTATGCTTGCTCTACAAAGCTTTCATCTTCTCCTGAATCATCTTGATCTTCTCAATTGTCTACTGAATGATTTCTAGCTCAAGCATAACACTTTCGCCAGACTCATACCAACGCAAAGGTGTCCTACACCACCTACCATACAAAGCCTTAAATGGTGCCATTCTAACTCGAATTAAAAATTTTGTTGTAAGTAAACTCAATCAACGACAAGTAAATATCCTAGTTACTTCCTTGCTCCAACACACAAGCTCTCAACAAATCCTTCAAATATTGGATAGTCCTCTCTGTCTGACTGTCCATCTACGAATGATAAGTAGAGCTCAACCACAACTTAGTTCCCCAGGCTTCAAGCAAACTCTTCCAGAACCTCGAAGTGAACCTCAGACTCCATCTGAAATAATACTCGAAGGAATACCATGCAAACAGACAATCCGCTTGATATATACATCAATTAACTTCTGCAATGGATAACTGATCTTTACCAGAATGAAATGAGCCGATTTAGTCAGCCTATCCACCATAACCCAAATTGTATCACTTCCTTTAGAAGTATTCGACAAATTTGTCACAAAATCCATAGAAATGTTATCCCACTTCCACTCAGAAATACTCAACGGTTGCATCAATCTTGATGACTTCTGATGCTCAATCTTCGACTTCTGACTGGTCAAACAAGAATAAACAAACTCAGTAACATCCTTCTTCATATCGGTCCACTAAAACATCTTCTTAATATCTTGGTACATCTTAGTAGAATCAATATTAATACTCAAACCACTCATATGACATTCCTCAGGAATACTATTCTTAAGCTCTGGTACACAAACTTTATCGTGGAACCTCATAACCTCATTCTCATCAATTCTGAAATCCACCTCTTTACCTTGATTGATCAACACCAATCAGTCAATCAATCCCTAGTCGACTTTTTGACCTTCTCTGATCTCTTCAATAATACCACTAGTCAGCTTTAGCATGCCCAACTTCACACTGTTATGAGTCATCTCGCACACCAAAATAATATCTCGAAACTATTCAATCAAATCCAATTCTCGAACCATCAATATCGACACATGAAAGGAATTCCTGCTCAGTGCATCTGCTACAACATTTGCCTTACCAGGATGTCAACTCAAACTAAAATCACAACCCTTTAGAAATTCAAGTCATCTCCCATGCCTCATATTCAGTTTATTCTGATCGAACAAATACTTCAAATCTTATGATCGCTGAACACTCCAAATCTAGAATAAAACAAATAATGTCTCTAAAATTTAAGCACAAACACCACAACTACCAACTCTAAATCATGGGTAGGATAATTCCTCTCATGAACCTTCAATTGTCTCGAAGCATAAGCCATAACCTGACCGTTCTGCATAAGCACACAACCTAAACCCATATTCTAAGCATCACAATAAACCATAAACGATTCACTTGGACTCAACAAAATCAAAATTGATGCTGACGTCATTTTCCTCTTGAGCTCCTGAAAACTCTCTTCAAACTGAACACCTCATACATAAGCTTGACCTTTACGAGTCAATTGAGTTAATCACCTCATAAGACTTATCACAAGTAAACATACTATTCATGTTTTCATGCTCATATTAAACCTCTAATTAACCATAATAAGGTAGTATTTCATGTCCGCTAGCCAATGCTACGAATCGCGCCTCAAACGGAGTCACGAAACTCAAATTACGATGAAAATAAAATTAGAAGAATTTTACCGCTGGAGTGTCTCGCTACGCGAGGCTCTCCCTTGCTAAACAGGGTCCTCCTTCGCTAAGCGTGGACGCACAGACCTGTAAACCCAGAAATACGATTTTCACCATTGTATGACCTCTGAAGCTCTGATTTCGATTATGTAAACATACATCATTTCACACATCATTTGAATATATTAATAATTTATCTCATCAATTTGTTACAAATCTAAGGATATGTTTATCAAGCCAACACTCATGAACATAAGCATCAAAATTCAGGTTTCCACATACACATCATGCACAATCTCATCAACATAACAAAGCACGAATTTCATGTCAATTGCAACAATAAAACAATTTTCACATAAAGCTCAATCAAACACATAAATCTCAACAATCGAGAAAAATCTAGAGGAGGGTGATGATCACTGTAGCGGGAAATTCATGACCATCAAGCTATTAATAAGCTAGAGATCAATTAACAAGAGTCGCCACCGCGCTTTTATTGTTTCCAAGGGAAAAGGGAAAAGTACGAACAAAACCCAAATAGTAAGAAGTTTTCAAATAAAAACTAATAAAAATCAGAGATCACAGGTAAGGGGGTTGGTTACACAGATGGAAGGTGTTAGCACCCAAAGTGTCTTAGGTACTCCTAGGGAGCCCTTTTTGTGTGCATATGTATTTTGTACAAAGTGATGTTTACAAACAAATAGAATGGGGGGATGAGAAAAGAATTCGTTGATTATATTTTTGTGTTTGACAAGACCTTCGGTGTTGTGCCTACTGAAGGTGAGAAAAACAAGAAAGGGGGGGTTTGAATTGTTTGAAAAATAAGCGCTTTTGCAAAATGAAATCACACAATGATTTTATACTGGTTCGCTTATAACACAAAGCTACTCCAGTCCACCCGGCCAAGGTGATTTCGCCTTCAACAAGGACTTAATCCACTAATCTTGAAAGATTACAAACAACCCCTAAGAGAGAAGAAAATCTCTTAGTCCTCTCAAGTCTACAGACTACAAAGAGTCACTTGAGGAAATCAAATAAAAATTAGATACAAGATGTGTAATCTAGAGTGCTTCTAAGAAAGCAAATATTACAAACTTAAGAACAAATTTTTCACTTGATAAGCAAAAGCTTAGTGAAATTCTTTGAAGAACAAAGATGTTTTTCTTGAGCGTGATATGATTTCAGTATAGTTTTGGCTAGTGATTTCTTGTTATGCTGAATGAGATTTCTTCTCTATTTATAGGAGTTGAAGTAGAGTTGAAGTAGCGTTGAATCTGTTGGATATTGAGATGTAGTTACGCCATTCCATTAATAGCTTCTGCAGTAGACTTTTTCTCTTAGAAGTGACTACTTACCACAAGTAGTATCTTCTCTCTTGGAAGTGGAGATTAACGTCTCTTTTTAATTGAGGAAGTCCATTTGCAGAACTTTAACTTGGCTTAAACGTTACTTCATCATGATTAACAATTCTGATTAGAGTCTTTGTGTATTTGGAGAAATCTGGCTTCTGATGTTATCTCTTGAAAGTTCAGATGGCGCTGATAACTTCAGAATTTACAGAAGGCATTTGTTCAGAGTCAGAGCTTCTAGACTTTACTTCATGTTCAGATGCTTCTGATACTTTGTAGTTTTGTCCAGAGTCAGAGCTTCTTGAAACGAGATTCCACTTTAGATGCTTCTGATACTTGAGATTTTGCATCTGATCTTGTTGTGCATCTGATGACATCATCAGATTTATTTCTTCTTTCTTTAGAACCCTACACACTTAGAAACTTTTCGTTAGGGTGCCATTTTTGGTTTCATCCTTTGTTATCATCAAAATCATGGAATCTGTTGTAGAACAATTTTTGTTCTTACAATCTCCCCCTTTTTGATGATGACAAAACAAATAAAATTATCAGATGAAACATGAAAAATATTAGATCAGATAGACAAAAGCTCCCCCTGAGTTAGTACTAGGGAGTTCAGAAGTTCTTACCAGAGCTTTCCAAGCAATAAGATTTCTGAAAACTTTCTGCAATTTCTTAATTTTAATGTTAGAGTTATTTAATCAGAGCTATTATTTAATCAGAGCTATTTATATCAGAACTATTTCTATAATTGTTTCAGAATGCTTAAGGTTTTAGACATAATTTTCATCAGAGCTATTTAATAATTTCTCCCCCTTTTTGGCATAATCAAAAAGGCATAAAAAAAAATTAAAAAGAATAATAAAGAGAAAAACAATTCATTAAAAAGCACAAAGGCAAACAACAGTCAAAACATCAGATTCAAAGACGAATATCAGAGCTAAAAAAAAAAGACAGAAGCAAAAACACTTAGGCAAACAAACAAAAATAAATCCTAAGTGCCTAAGGGTTTGGAGGTTGAGGAAGTCTCTGAAGCAACATGGCAAACATGTTCTGGATGTTTTCATTCAGAGCATCTTGCTTGTCCATCCTGGCACGAAGCTCATTCTGATCTTTCTTGATCTCTTGCTGATCTTGCTTTATCTCTTTCAGAGTGTTAAGAATCAGAGGGATCGTAGAGGAAGACTCCCCCTGAATCAGAGCCTGCTGAGCTTCAGCTTCAGCAGCAGCTTGGGCTTCTGCATCTGCCTGAGCCTTGGCTTCAGCTTCCTGAATCCTTAGAAGTTCTGCTTCCTTTGCCAGGCGTTCTTCTTCTAACCTCTTGGCTTCTTCTGCTTCCCTGGCCAACCTTTCTTCCTCTAATCTCTTAGCCTCAGCTTCTCTAGCCAGTCTCTCTTGGAGTCTTTCCTCAGAGTCTCTGATGTAGCCATTTCTGACTTGTTCAGAGATACTCTTCAGCCTATAAGACTCAGAGGTCATCCAACTAATGACTCTGTTCCAGTGTGTCCTAACAGATTTAGGATCATCACTAACTTCAGAGTTTTTAGCCAGAGACTTGATCTTCTGGACTGAGGCTTCTGCAACCTGTATAATGGCCTCCTCAAGGGTAGGTATGGTAAGTTCAGGTTCAGGTTCAGGTGAATGAGGTGGAGAGTTTTGAGGGCTGAGATTTAGAGGTTGAGGTTCAGTTTGTTGAGGTTCAGATTCTGCTTGAAGTTCAGAATCTGCGTCTGGTTGAAGACTGGGGGATGAAGCATATAGTGGATTTAGGTCTAATGGGTCAGAGTCTGGTCCAGGTACAGCGGGAATAAATGGTGGAGTGATATTAGAGGTGAAGGGATCAGATGGTTGAGTTTCAGAGGGTAAGGTTGTTGTTTGTTGTGGTGGAAGTGAAGTTTGGAGGGGAGAGGTTACTTCAGACTGTTGTGTGGGTTGTGGAGCGAAATTTTTAGCATAAATTTCAGCTATTGTTGGGGAGTTAGGGTCAGAGTGTTCTTGGTCAGAGGACTCTTGGTCAGAGAACTCTTGGTCAGAAGAAGGGGAAAGGTAAGGGGGTGATTCATATTCAGAGGATGAGGAAGAGCTGTGGTGATATAGTTGATTAGGGTCAGAGGTTGTTGTGAAATTACGAGCAATTTTTAGAACAGGTGGAGGTTGAGAGGTTCTGATGGTTGAAGGAGGGATTTCAGAGGTTGTAAATATGGGAGGTGTTGGGAGAGGAGTAGAAGAGGCCATCATAGGTATTACAGAAGTAACAGGAGGAGTAGACTTACCAGAAGAAGAGATTTTCAGAGGAGCTTTGGTTCCAGAAGATTCTCCAAGTCTGGGTTTCTTTGCCTTCCTTGCTTCCTCAGCTATCTTCTTCTCAGAAAGACCTCTTTTGTATCTGACCAGATCTTCTACAGAGTCCAGACAGTCTTCAAGGCGGAAATCAGAAATATCAATGCCTTCATCCAGACGATCCTGAAGGTAGATAGCAATGGCATCTCTGGGTTCATTCTTGAAGAACCTTTCAAGGCCATGAGGCATCTTCCTCTGATCCTTTAGAGCTTCCCAGGTCACATCCATAGTGGGCTTGACTCTGATGTCTTTGATGATTCCCATACTCCTCAGATTTTTGGCATTCAGAGGCTTTCCAACATCAATTGCCAGATCATCCATACATCTGGTCTTCTCCAGAGCATCTACCAGCCCATGCTCAATGAAGATGTCAGAGAGCAATCTACCCAGAGGAATGTAGGATCTGGGCTTCATGTTATTCCTGGTTTCTCTGACTGAATCCCTCAGATATCTGAAGAGGAGAACAGGGAGGTTGATCGGGATACCTTTCTGAATACAGTAGAGGATGCATTTCTGATCAGCATTTATGTAATCTGAAGAGTTGGAGGCTGGACGATGATGGATTGTTCCCAGAATAATCTTCAGCCAAACTCGGAGGTTCTGATGAAGCTCCTTGTTCTTAGAGGGGTTTCCTTCAACATTTGCTTTGAAGATTGTAGGGTTAATGACTTCTGTGATGCGCTTGGACCTTGGAGGAATGTTGTAAATCCTTTTACCTCCAGCTTTCTCCATGTTTAGCAAGGAAGCAATTGATGCTTCAGTGATGACAATCTTCACACCCAGAACAAAGGAAACAATGAACTGGTCATCAGCATCTGCACATCTCCAGAATTCCTTCACCAGAAGAGGATAGATTGGACCATAAAGCCTGTCGAAGTAGGTTTCCCAACCTTGCTGACGAAGTTCCCTAGTGAGATCAACGCCATTTCTTCTTAAATTCTCAAAATCTACCAGCGATTCACACAGTACATCTAAACCTTCAAAGGGAGTTGAAAGGTTTATGTGTTGTTCACGTTCCAAAATGTGAGGTTCTTGATAGACTGGGGTCGTGGTAACGTCTATAACCATGGGTGTTTGAGTGTTTGAGGTTTGGGGATTAGAAGCGGCTTCCATTTGTTGGGAGAAGTTAAAAACTTCTTGCTCTTGAGGATTCATGAAGAAAATTGATGAAGAAGATGAAGAACTGAAGGAGTTGCAGAGAAAACTTCGAGAGAGGGTTTAGGGTTTAAGAGTGAGTGAAGAGTGATAAGTGTGTGAAATGTGAGAAAAGTGTTTATATACCTAAGGGTAAAAACACATGCAAAACGACACATTTAATTGCGTTGGAACAGAACACAAGATTTGCACGCTAGGGGGGAAAAATGATTATAGCTAATAAATGAATGTCTAATCCCAACAGTAAGCACACTGCTCGAGGAGATTTCAAGCGTTCTGACCTTTGATTTCTTTTGACAGCTGTCTAGAAGTTCTAGGGTTAGACGCATGTTCCCCACGTGTTGATGTATCTGATCTTCAGGAATACCAAAGGATTTCTGAAGATTTCAAACTCAGATATCTTCTTAACTTGGTAGAAGTATCAGAGTCAGAGGCAGAAGTGTATTTGTTTTTGTCAGAGTCTCATTTTACATGTTCAGAGCCAAATTTTACTCAGGGCAATTTTTAATGTTCAGATTTTTTAAGATAAAAAGAAATCTATCTTCAGCTAGAGGCTTAGTAAAGATATCTGCCCATTGATGTTCTGTATCAATGAACTTCAGCGTTACTATCCCTTTCTGAACATAGTCTCTAATAAAATGATGTTTTATTTCTATGTGTTTGGCTCTGGAATGTAGAATGGGATTCTTACTTAAACAAATAGCAGCAGTATTATCACAAAAGATAGGAATGTTACTCTCAAATATCTGAAGATCTTCTAGCTGATGCTTCATCCAGAGCATCTGAGTTGTGCACAGTGATGCTGAGATGTATTCTGCTTCTGCAGTTGATAGAGCAATTGTTGACTGTCTTTTGCTAGCCCAGGAGATTAAGTTGTTTCCCAGAAGCTGGCAATTTCCAGAAGTACTTTTTCGTTCTATTCTATCTCCTGCATAATCTGCATCACAATAACCAGAAAGCCTATACTCTGATGTTTTCTCATACATCAGGCCCAGGTTAGGAGTTCCTTTCAGATACTTAAGAATTCTTTTAACAGCTGTTAAATGAGATTCTCTAGGATCTGATTGGAATCTGGCACAAAGACAGACGCTGAAGAGAATATCAGGACGAGTAGCAGTCAGATAGAGAAGAGAGCCTATCATACCTCGATAGAGCTTCTGACAAACCTTGTTGCTTACCTCTTCCTTTTCCAGAATGCAAGTTGGGTGCATAGGAGTCTTTGCAGAGTTGCATTCAGTCATGTCAAACTTCTTCAGAACATCTTTAATGTACTTGCTTTGATGAATGTACGTGACTTCTGGAGTTTGATTGATTTGAATTCCCAGAAAGAACTTTAGTTCTTGCATTAGACTCATTTCAAATTCTGCCTGCATTAACTTAGAAAATTCTTGGCAAACAGAGATATTAGCAGAACCAAAAATAATATCATCAACATAAATTTGGCATATCATGAGATCATTATTAAGGTTTTTACAGAAGAGTGTAGAATCAACTTTCCCTCTGATAAAATTTTGTTCCAGAAGAAAATTGCTCAGACGTTCATACCAAGCTCTGGGAGCTTGTTTAAGTCCATATAAAGATTTCTTAAGTTTGAAAACATGTTCTGGAAAGTTTGAATTTTCAAAGCCAGGAGGTTGATTGACATACACTTCTTCTGAGATATAACCATTAAGAAATGCACTCTTGACATCCATTTGGTATAACTTGATAGAGTGATTAATAGCAAATGATACAAGAAGACGAATAGACTCTAACCTTGCGACTGGAGCAAAAGTTTCATTATAATCAATACCTTCTTGTTGACTATAACCTTGAGCTACCAGTCGTGCTTTGTTTCTGACAACTTCTCCTTTCTCGTTCAGTTTGTTTCTGAAAACCCATCTGGTTCCAATGACATGAGTGCCTCTGGGTTTTGGAACGAGATCCCAGACATCATTCTTGGAGAATTGATCTAACTCTTCTTGCATAGCTGCCACCCAATCATTATCTTGAAGAGCTTCATCACAGGACGTAGGCTCAATCAGAGACACTAGTCCCAGAGGAATATCTTCAGACGTTCTGAAGGTAGATCTGGTTCTAACAGGTTCATCTTTGTTTCCCAAAATCAAATCTTCAGATACGTTACTACGACTCTTGACTTTTCTTGAAATTTCTGGAGATTTAATTTCTTCAGAGTCTGGAGTGACAGTTGCTTCTGGAGTTTTCTCAGATTCTACCAGAGTGATCTCTAAATCTGCAAACTTTTCAACTAGCTTTGACTTTTCAGGGTCAAGCTTATCATCAAATCTAACATGAATTGATTCCTCCACAATTTTGGTTTCTGTGTTGTATACTCTGTAGCCTTTAGAGCGTTCTGAGTATCCTAACATAATACCTTTTTGTGCTTTGGAATCAAACTTGTTCAGATGTTCTTTAGTATTTAATATAAAGCAAATGCATCCAAAAGGATGAAAATATGAAATGTTGGGTTTTCTTCCCTTACACAGTTCATAGGGAGTCTTATCCAGAATAGGTCTAATAGAGATTCTATTCTGAATGTAACACGCTGTATTTACAGCTTCTGCCCAAAAGTGCTTTGCTACATTTGTTTCATTGATCATGGTTCTGGCCATTTCTTGGAGTGTCCTATTCTTCCTCTCTACAACTCCATTTTGTTGTGGAGTTCTAGGGCAGGAGAAATCATGGGATATTCCATTAGAATCAAATAATTCTTCAAAATCTTTATTTTCAAATTCTCCACCATGATCACTTCTGACTCTAACAATTTTAGAGTCAAATTCTTTTTGCACTTTAGAACAGAAACTGGTGAATACAGAGTGAGACTCACTCTTGTGCCTTAGGAATTTTACCCATGTCCAGCGGCTGTAATCATCAACGATTACAAGTCCATACTTCTTTCCATTGACTGATGCTGTTTTCACAGGACCAAATAAGTCAATGTGAAGAAGCTCCAGAGGCTTGGAGGTAGAAACAACATTTTTCTTTTTAAAAGATGTTTTTGAAAACTTTCCTTTCTGACAAGCTTCACACAGAGCATCTGAAGAAAACTTCAGTTTAGGTAAGCCTCTGACTAACTCAAGTTTAGTTAGCTGAGAAAGTTTTCTCATGCTAATGTGGCCTAAGCGTCTATGCCATACCCATTGCTCTTTGTGAACTGACATTAAACATTTAACATTTTGATCTTTTAAATCAGAAAGATTTATTTTATAAATGTTGTTTTTCCTCTTGCCTGTGAAAAGGACAGAGCCATCGTTCTGACTAATGGCTTTACACGTTTTTTGATTAAAGATTACATCATAACCGTTATCACTTAATTGACTTATGGATAACAAGTTATGCATTAATCCTTCTACATAAAGAACATCAGATATAGAGGGAAGAGTACCGTTACCAATAGTTCCGGAGCCTCTGATCCTTCCTTTCTGATCTCCTCCGAAGCCTACAAATCCAGCGTCTTTAAGTTCCAGGCTTTGGAACATAGACTTTCTTCCCGTCATATGTCGCGAGCATCCAGAGTCCAGGTACCATGACTGGTATCTGAACTTTGCTGCATAGGATATCTGCAACATAGATGATCTTATCTTTCGGTACCCAGAATCTCTTGGGTCCTTTCAGATTAGTTTTCCCAGAGTTTCTTACAACTTTGGGTCTTCTAGCATTTTTAAATTTGTGTTCTTGTGTGTGTGTGTAGTGGTATGAAAAAGGCGATTTAATTTGGTTACTGGTAGAGGTTTGATTTTCCTCAGAATCATACCCAATTCCCCTTTTATTATTCTGACCTACTCCATAAATCATGGATGCCATAATACTCCTATTTATCCCATTCTTCAGAAATTGTTGAAAGGCTTCTTCATATTTATAAATAATTTCATTTGAAGTTTGTGGTGCTTGAGACAACACTTCTTCTAATTCTAAGCTTTTCGTTTTAGCTTCATCTCTTTCTAACGTTAAAGATATGATTGTATCATCTCTTGCTAGAATTGTTGTCTCAAGTTTACTACACTCTTCAGATTTTGCTTTAAGAAGGCCTTTAATGTTTTTAACTTTTTGTTTTAATTTCTGAAGAGAGGTAAGAGTTTCTGATAAACATGATTCTAAGTCAGATCTAGAAAGTTCAGAAAATACCTCTTCAGATTCTTCATCTGAGCTGCTGGATGTGGTAGCCATAAGAGCTACGTTGGCCTGTTCATCAGAGTCAGATTCTGATGATTCAGATTCACTATCGTCCCAGGTGGCCATTAATCCCTTCTTTGTTCTGAAGGCATTTTTCTTGAAGCTTTCTTTCTTAGAGTTATCTTTCTTCAGCTTGGGGCATTCATTTCTATAATGACCTGTTTCTTTACATTCAAAACAGGTAATATCTTTATTAGGTTTACCTTTTGAAGTTGACTCTGATCGATCCCCTCTGGTCTTGATCTTCTGAAGTTGTTGTTGTTCCTTCTTTTCCAGAGTTGCTTAACTCTTCTGGTTAGTAAGGACAGTTCTTCTTCATCATCAGAGTCTTCAGGTTCAGAGTCGTCAGTATCTGCAGTTTCTGCCTGGAGAGCTTTGGTTCTGTCTGACTTCCGTCTTTCAGGTCTGGACTTCAGCGCCACTGACTTGTTCCTTTTCTGAGGCTCATCCTCCTCTAGTTCTATCTCATGGCTTCTGAGAGAACTAACAAGTTCTTCAAGGCTGATACTGTTCAGATCCTTTGATAACTTCAGAGCAGTAACCATAGGTCTCCATTTCTTTGGCAGACTTCTGACAATCTTCTTAACATGATCTGCAGTCGTATATCCCTTGTCTAGCACTTTAAGACCTGCAATAAGAGTTTGAAATCTGGAAAACATAGCTTCTATAGCTTCGTCATCTTCCATCTTGAAGGCTTCATATTTCTGGATCAACGCCAGAGCCTTCGTCTCCTTGACTTGAGAGTTTCCTTCATGGGTCATCTTCAGAGAGTCAAGTATATCTTTAGCCGTCTCTCTGTTGGTGATCTTTTCGTATTCGTTGTATGATATAGCATTTAGAAGTATTGTTCTGGCCTTGTGATGATTTTTGAACTCACGTTTCTGATCTTCTGACATTTTGCTTCTGGGAACTTCAGCTCCATTTAAGGTTGGAGGTTTGTATCCATCTGTGACAATATCCCAGAGGTCAGCATCATAACCCAGAAAGAAACTTTCGATTCTATCTTTCCAGTAATCAAACTTTTCTCCATCAAAAACAGGAGGCTTGGCATTGTAAGAATCTTTCTCATTTGAGTGGGCCATTTGTTTTTCTCGCACTGGATCTCTCTACACGGTTAAGTGTTTGATTTGAAAATCAATAACAGAGCCGGAGCTCTGATACCAATTGAAGGTGAGAAAAACAAGAAAGGGGGGGTTTGAATTGTTTGAAAAATAAGCGCTTTTGCAAAATGAAATCACACAATGATTTTATACTGGTTCGCTTATAACACAAAGCTACTCCAGTCCACCCGGCCAAGGTGATTTCGCCTTCAACAAGGACTTAATCCACTAATCTTGAAAGATTACAAACAACCCCTAAGAGAGAAGAAAATCTCTTAGTCCTCTCAAGTCTACAGACTACAAAGAGTCACTTGAGGAAATCAAATAAAAATTAGATACAAGATGTGTAATCTAGAGTGCTTCTAAGAAAGCAAATATTACAAACTTAAGAACAAATTTTTCACTTGATAAGCAAAAGCTTAGTGAAATTCTTTGAAGAACAAAGATGTTTTTCTTGAGCGTGATATGATTTCAGTATAGTTTTGGCTAGTGATTTCTTGTTATGCTGAATGAGATTTCTTCTCTATTTATAGGAGTTGAAGTAGAGTTGAAGTAGCGTTGAATCTGTTGGATATTGAGATGTAGTTACGCCATTCCATTAATAGCTTCTGCAGTAGACTTTTTTTCTTAGAAGTGACTACTTACCACAAGTAGTATCTTCTCTCTTGGAAGTGGAGATTAACGTCTCTTTTTAATTGAGGAAGTCCATTTGCAGAACTTTAACTTGGCTTAAACGTTACTTCATCATGATTAACAATTCTGATTAGAGTCTTTGTGTATTTGGAGAAATCTGGCTTCTGATGTTATCTCTTGAAAGTTCAGATGGCGCTGATAACTTCAGAATTTACAGAAGGCATTTGTTCAGAGTCAGAGCTTCTAGACTTTACTTCATGTTCAGATGCTTCTGATACTTTGTAGTTTTGTCCAGAGTCAGAGCTTCTTGAAACGAGATTCCACTTTAGATGCTTCTGATACTTGAGATTTTGCATCTGATCTTGTTGTGCATCTGATGACATCATCAGATTTATTTCTTCTTTCTTTAGAACCCTGCACACTTAGAAACTTTTCGTTAGGGTGCCATTTTTGGTTTCATCCTTTGTTATCATCAAAATCATGGAATCTGTTGTAGAACAATTTTTGTTCTTACACCTACGTACCAACATAAAAATGACGGATCAAAACCTCGTAGTTCGTGCTATAAATTTCAAAATGAGTGTGTTGTTTTTAACAAAATTTAAGTTTGAAAGGCACAAAGGCCTAAAATGATTTGAATGGGTTAGTTCTTTTTGGCTTTTTGAAAGTTTAAGTCAAGTATTATTAAGTTGATTTACAAGTTTGATTTAAGAAAATAAGTTTGAAAATGCAATGGCATAAGACCAAGGTTTCTATCTTTTTTTGCAAAAGTGGTCAAAGTTTAGAACAAAATAGTTCACACAAAGAAGATTTTGAAAATGGAGGGAGAGATTTTGAAATTAAAGAAATGGGGAGAAGATGAAGAGACTATCCTATGCACAAAATTTAAAAGTTTAAAGTTGAAAAGATCTGACCAAATGGGTAGCAATCCAATATACAAGTATGTCAATAGAAACCCAGAAGTCCCTTAGACTTTTAGAATCAAGCAACACACAAATGCACAATTAATATCTTGAAGAGCAAGACATCAAATAAATATGGCCTCATCCAAGCTTATCCACTTCATGATCTTCTTCAAAATGGCCCATATAGCAAATGAATTCCACAAGTCACAGGTTCAAAATAACAGCTTCACAATGGTCATGTTGCAGATGAGTCTTAGAGAGATATTTAAGGATGTATTAGATGAAATTCAAATTGCAAGCACTTGGTTCTTCACAAATTGGCATTGGCCAAGTCCATTAGCTTAGGAAGGTTGCCTAGATTCTAAGTCCATTTGCTCAAGATCAAACCAACAGTCCACTCAAAAGTTTTTTAGGTTCTTGTTTTTATTATGTACATTAAATGGTCAAAGACCATACAAACAAACAAAGCAACACAAACAAAATATATCACACAATATGGTCCAAGTGGACAAAGTGAAAATTACATTAACATAAACAAATAGAATGAGATGTATAATGGCAAATGATAATAGATTGCTAAAAGTAAATTGCATTAAAGTAAAAGCTTGAATTTAAAAGTTAATGGTTAGTAAGTTAGAAGTTAGTTTTGTTTTGCTTTTGATTTCAAGACATTCTTTGGAGAACACTCAACCCACTTGCCACAAGCATGGATCCTTGAACCAAAACATCTTCCAAAGGAAGGAAAGAAGGCCAAGTTTCCACACAATACCATGGAAGAGGGGAGACTTACAATCTCACTAACTAGAATGCTTATGCCTCTTATGTCACAAATTTAGCGCTATGTTAAGTAATCATAATTAGACTTATGTAGAAGTTACAACTATTTGAGATCGGGCAATAAACTTTTGGTGTTAACGCATGTTGGAGACATAGTATTATGAACTATGCTCATGAAACATACCACACACAAAAAAGATGCAAAAGGTGTGGCCTAATCTCATCCATACTCATGTTAATCTTTCAATCAACCAGCATTAGGACTTTGAGATATCATTGGCCAAATGAAAATGAATGAATGAAGAAGAGGAATTAGATGAAGGGGGAAGGGGATGAATGAGATCACAAATTGGTCAAAGGAGGACTTTTACCAAATTAATATCATTCATTCATTTTGGGAGATGGAATGTACATTCCATCAATCCCCTAAACCCAATGATATTAATTTGACAAAGTCAAATCAACCTTGACCAAGGCCCAACAACAATAAGCAAACTCATACAAGTCAATACAAATGGTCAACACAATTTAAATGGCATTTATTCAATTAAAAATAATAAAATAATACATTAAATTCAAATATGTTTTGTCCAAATCCTAAAATCTCATCAAAACACCAAAGAAATGACCATGAGATTTATCATAGGTCAAACAAGGTCAAAGGACCTTGGAGAAAAAATCTCATAATTTTTAGACATTTAAAAATATTTTTAAACAATTAAAAACAAATGCAAAATAAATTAATTCATGAAAAATATTAATAATGATCAAAAAAATAATTTTAATTCAGAATATGAAAGAGAAAAATATTTGGAAATTTTTGGTGAAAGTTCCATATTTTTTGGATCAATATTGAATTTAATATGAATTATTGAAGAAAATGCAATTAAAACAAAATATCAAAATTTCAAAAATACGTGGACCATCAGATCTCCCTCATTAATTGAGGTGGCAGATCTGATGATCCAAAACGCGCATTCCATGTGTTCCTGAGTCAACCGCGTGGTACCATTGGTAATTAAAACAAACGCTTCAGATTAAAACGTGGCTTGAAGATCTTATGGTTCAGATGCAAGACACATCATCGTCGGAGCCAGGGCTCCGGTCATCTTCCCCGGTGAGCTCCATCGGGTTGGTCAAGATAAACCATCACCAAAATAAAAAACAGGGACATGATCTTAAAGAAAAAACATCACTGAGTTCGAATCTAACCTCCAATTCCTCCAATTCCACATATATTAAGAGATATGTGGAATTGAAAAATGAGGTACATGAACTGAGTTGCTTCGATTTGACTTCAAAGCAACTCAATCTTCTTGCCTACATTGGTAGGACTTCATACAACCAAAGAATCAATGGAATTGAGCAATAAATTGAGAGAATCGAAGAGTTTAAATTTTCTGCAAATTACCTTCAATGGAGGTCTGAACACGATGGATCTTGATCTGAATTGTGCTTAGCTTCACTTCAATTGCTTGCAGGAGAGGAATGAAAAGGTTTAGAAGCAATGGATTCTTGGAGAATTGAATTCCAAAATAATGGAGATTCAAGCTCAAATTCAAATGAATTTATCAGGTTTATCCCATGAGAGTGAAGGATTTTCAATGGGGGATCAAAGCTGGCGCAACATGTGTCTTAATTCTGAGCAAATGCAGCTGTATTTATAGGTGAATCAAGTGATATTTGCACACTCTCTCCACTTTCCAAAATTGGCAAAATGATGATAGAATGGTGCATGGGCGCACATATGCCCATGGAATGATAGCTGAAAGTCCAAATTTGAAGTTCAGATGCTTTGAAGATTGATTGGATTGCAAGGCACATGTGCATTGTTGTTTGAAGTTGGATCCATGCCAAATGATATCAGTCTGTTTAAGTCATGCGCAACCTATGCATTTTAAGTCCAAAATGAATGAATTTGAGCTCTTTGGAAAGGTGAGATCAAGAGGAACAAGTTTGATGTTAAACACTTTTTCATTTGGAGCTTGGAACTTGGAGAAATTTGAGGTGGAAGTTTGGAAAAATTTGACATATCAAAATTTTTCTAAGTGTCAAGCCATATGTCTCAATATTCCACCTTGCTTATTTTTTATAGAAGCTTCAAATGAGAAAAGTATCTTCATCAAAGTTGTATCTCTCTCAAAGAAATTCAAAATAGTCACCAATTTCATGTCATTTGGATTTGAAATGATAGAGTTATGCATTTTTGAAGTTTGGAAAAATCACTTGATCAATGGTATAGGTCAAAAGTGACCTATAATGTAGCCTCATATCACATGCTCAAAAAAGTTGAATTAACTCCCACTCTAAACATAAAAGTTGAAGTAGACACATTGAATTTGATTTTGAAACTTGAAAATCTTTCATCTCATAAAAATTGAGCAAGTTATGGCCTTGGGAAGTTGACTTTCAAATTAGGGTTTAAACAAAATGACCTATAATGTTTCAACATAGAAAATGATTTTCCAAGCAAAACTAGATCTAGACCTCAACATGAAAGGTGTTTATAATGTCATTTAGAGTAAGTTTTCTCTTGGAATCATTTTCATATGGTGAAAATTGTAGGAGATAGGGTCTAAGGAGACCCAGTTTTGGTCAGATGATTTCATCTGGCCAACCATCATCAACCAACTTGCTAACTTCCAATTCTCTTGACTTTCTTGGCTCATGGTAGATCATATATGCATAAGATGATGAAATTTGAAGTGTCCCTTGAGTAATTTGATCAATTGGTGAGATAGCTTGTTGGAGAAGTTACTCAAGATACCCAGTCAAACTAGGGTTTCCAAGGCAAATCACCCTCAAACTCTTGAAGCAAACTTGATCAATATAACATGTAGAGATCATTGAGACTCATATATGATGTTTATAACCATTCTTGGATCAATTCTTGGTTGTTCTCTTTGTTCATGAGGGTCTTAAACCTTAGATGTGATAAATGATTCAATGAGATTATGCCCTACCTACAAAAGAGTTAGGCAAATACAAAGACATATTTTTGGTATTTTGGTTAGTGAAATGATATAATACAAGTATGATATAATCACAAAGTGCTTGGTGATCTCTCCCAAAACAAACCCAATGGAAGAGGGGTAAGGAGGATACCAAGATATGATCCCAATGCTTATG
This sequence comes from Lathyrus oleraceus, assembly GCF_024323335.1. Taxonomy (NCBI): domain Eukaryota; kingdom Viridiplantae; phylum Streptophyta; class Magnoliopsida; order Fabales; family Fabaceae; genus Lathyrus; species Lathyrus oleraceus. Next base: position 432,676,395 of record NC_066584.1, read on the forward strand.
CTTATGATGGAAATACATGAGGAATCTTAGGGTCAAAATTGGGATCTTACAATCACTCTTTATCTTTCATGCAATACACCTATATTAGAATAGTTCTCCCTTATCTAAATTTCCAAACTTCTGGCTCCTCTTATTTTTCTATTTACTTAACCTAACATTAATAACATTAATATGTTTAATTTTCAACTTTATGTCAATTCTCACCAACTATCCCCTTAACCCACCAATTTCATTAAGATATTACTTTTCAATTTCTCTTATTCTTATATTATATATTATTTAATTATTATTCTATTATTATAAATACTTAAAATTAATTAATAATTTTAATTAATTCCTAGCATTCTCTATAAATCTCTCAAAAATACTCACAATTGTCAAATATCCATATAATATACATTATCACCAAAATAAATAATTAAAATATTTTAAATTATTTAAATAATTAAATAAAATCGACAAAAATTCAATTAATAATTAAATTAACTGAATTGGAGGTGGTGTTAGAATAATGATAATGGTGATATGGAAGAAAAAAAATGGAAGGAAAGAGGAAAAGTTAAAATCTTTATTATGAAGCATCAACACAAGCGTTTGTAAGAGAAAGCCTGCAAGTAACGCCATTTCATTTCACCTCTGTTAACACAACAGCAACCAAAATGCTTGAGTTCGTACTGTTCTACAAGAACCCATTCCTCCACGCATCACTCTCCATCTTCCTCGCTCTAACCCTAACTTTCTTCCGAATCCCAATCCTCCTCCTCTACGCTCTCCAAACCTACATCCACCCTGATTCTCAACCTCAATCCAATGGTCTCAAAGCCGCCATTCGCCGCCCCGGCGTCGACGGTTACCAGCCCTTGTCTTCAAAAACCTCCACGGAGCTCAGAAAGAGGAGTAAGACAAAGGACAAGGTCGATTTCGATGAAAGTAATGCTCAGATCTTTAGGATAACGCTCGATCAGAGTCACCTTCAATCTCGTCTTTATATCGATCAGTATTCCGTTGCTTTTACTGTTTCTTTTGTGGCCCTTTTCTCTCTTTTGCTTCATAGGTTTTTGGATTGTTCGGAGGATAATGGGATTTTGGCAAATGGGGTTTTTGTTCCGATTTTGTTATCAATTTCGAGTCTTTATACTTGGGGGATGCTGCTTGTTAAGGTTACGTTTGAAAGATCTGCGTCAAGAAGGTCTGAGAAGCAGTTGAGTGTTGTTTTGGGGGTTTTGGGGGTTTTCTTAGGGTTGCTTTTTGTTCCCGAGGTGGCTTCTTTGGTTTTGGACTTTGATTTTGGGGTTTCTGTTGATGGGGTTTGGAGGGTTTTGTTGTCTGTGTTAATGGGTTCCCTTGCTTGTTTCTTGTTCATTCCTGCTGTAAGAAGTGCAAGATCTTTTTGGCTTGGAACTGATCAGATTCGTTGCAATTTGTCGATGATTACTTGTGGATTTTATAACCGTGCTATTCTTTATGTGAATCAAATCTTGCTTATTTTTGTGGCTTTTCTGTGGATTACACCTTTGGCTGAAATTTTTGTAAACAAAAACTATAGTGGAACAACGAGTGGAGTTGGTAATGCTGAGAGATTGGCGGGGAACATAGGGTTTCTGCCGTCTGATTTTGCCAACTTTAGGCGGTGGTGTTTGTTGGGATCGAGTTTGTTGCAGATTGTGGCTTTAAGGCCTAACCTGCAAATGTATCTCAATGAAGCTTTATTGTCATGGTACCAAAGACTTCATGGTAGCAAGGTTCCTGATTTGGATTACAGTAGAGCAAAGATGTTCTTGCATAATCATTACTTGTGCCTTGTGGTTTTGCAATTTTTTGGCCCTCCTGTGCTGGTACTTATCTTTCTCGGCTTGTCTCAGATCGACGGTTCTTCCTTTGGAAACTTTCCATTGGCATTGCCTAGCTCTGTTTTTCTCAAGGAGGCTGCATTGTTTTTGGCTTGGTGGATGACCTTTCTGTCGGCAATATATTCTTCGGCGATCCTTCTGCTACACCGGCATTGTATTTTGTATGTTTCTTGAACCTTTGATTTCTAAAGCACAATATTATGGGGGCGAGCCTTTTGTTGTAAGCTGAACACATTTTTTTAGAATTTTGAAAAGAGTGAGAAGATGATTGGATTTATAGCATAAGTTTTGCAGGTTAGTTGACTCATTATGATTCTTAGTTAACTTCAAAACATTCAGATATGACTGACTTGTATGTTGCTGTTGTAGTTTTTGGACACGAGAATCTTATACGATAAACTGACCATAGATAGACCAATTTATATGCTATTTTGCATTTCCTTCAAAATTTCATGCAAAGTTAAACACGTGATTATTTAGTTGTTCCGTATATTTTCTGGAAACAGCTTTGAAGGCCTTCTTTTAGTTGTTTCCTGTCCAATTATAGCATTACTATATCAATGATCTGTTAGCTGCTTTGTTTCTTTGTATATATGACAAAGTGCATGAGAAATGGAAATGAAATCAAGTAATAACCCCCTTCATGATGAGTGTTAAATTGTTTCAAGATCTATGTTAGTTTTAGTTTTAATATATTGCATGCATGATTGATTAATTGTGGTAAACTGAAGTATAATTATGGACACTAGAAGTGTATGTCTTTAATAAATAAAGAAACAAATAACAATCATATCTTGGTGAAACATTGTTGGTCCATCATTTTTTGCTGTAAGAAGGACCTGTGTGTAAATGAAAAATTGGAATCTATACATTTTGAGGTGTTAACTTTGTAATATGCAAACTACATTTGCAAACTATTTCAGGGGAGTTCACCATGAAAACACCCATTAATAATCTGAAATTAAGTATGATGAGCATCAAGTTATTTTGATAGCATAGTAAGTTTATCACATATTCATATTGTTGGTATGACGGACATGCCTTTTAGGATAATGTATGTACACATTACATATGACGCACGACTTCGCGATAAGGCATTATATGAAAATGCTGAAATCAATCACTTTTTTGGCCGAACTGTTTTAATGAAAAATGTAGCATTGCATGTTTTAGCTTCAACTTCTTTAGATTGCTTTAAGAATAAGGAAGCCTTTGAGCTTAATCCTGTGGTGTATGGATTGTTTGGAGGGTTGCATGTGTTCTGTCTCATAAAACAATGGTGTAATACAGCCATTCATTTGAATCACATTTTTCTTGAGATAGTAGTGCTTTTGAAGCTATCATACATTTTTCTCAATACATTGGTTATAGTTAATGATGATCTTTGAAGGTTAAAGATCATTTTCATTCAAATTTCAAACACTCGTTTAAAGTCTAAAATATATGCTCTTAGTTATATATTCATCTTTTATAGTGAGTTGAATATATGCTCTTAGTTATATATAACAAATTCAAATAATCTAATTCAACATTGATACATTAGCACCTCATTTGTTATTTATTGACAATAGTTAATAAATCAAATTTTAAAACAATTTGCACTAAAGTAGCACTACCCAATTTAAATTCGTACTAAAGAATTTATCCAATCTTAATTTTAAATTTCAATCAAATCAAATTTTATCAAATTTAGTTTAAATTTTAAATCAAATCTCATTCAATCTTTAAACTAATTCTAAAATTAAAATCTAATGGATAAATAGTTTACTAGTGGATATGGTCTTGTTATTATCCGACAGCTACCCTTATAAATTAACATAACCTATTCAATCATCAAACAATTCCAAGCTTGCCTCTTTTCCTCCATAAACCTCTCTTTCATTGTTCTATTTCAACTTTTTTGTCGAGTCAAAACTAAGTCAAATAACATGGAGCCATCACTTTGTGTCAATGGTTGTGGATTTTATGGATCTCCTTCAAACATGAATCTATGTTCAAAGTGTTACAACGAATATATCAAAGAAAATATTACTAAATCGGTTGAGGAAGACTTGGTCATTGAATCAACATCTTCTTATCTTTCAAATAACTTTAGTATTAATGAAGTCGAAGAAGTTATTTCTCTAAATAACCTAAAGAACATGAAGAAGAAAAAGAGGTGCAAGAATTGTAATAGAAAAGTGGGACTTATAGGATTTGAGTGCCGTTGTGGAGGCATGTTTTGAATGCATAGATATTCAGAAGAATATTGATAGTCAAACAAAATTCTCTATGTAAGGGTGATAAATTAGAACACCGAGTCTAAGATATGATAAATAAATAATTGATTTTTTTATTATTTTAGTTGTTTTTTTTTTATACAATTAAGAGTGGTAATTTAATCTTTAGGGTCATATATTTCTTGTTTCCTTCTTCTATTATCAAATGAATATGTATTTCATATTTTCCATCATTCATTGCTTTTCAACTATTATTACATATTATTAGAAAAGTGTTAATAACATATATATTTTAAAATATTTTTATAATTTGTTAAATTCTCATAAATCTTATGACAATAAAAATATATAAAAATATGTTGCCGAGTATATATATATATATATATATATATATACACACTAGGTGTTAGAATAAGAAACACAATTCACACATTCACTTTGTTACGATAGAGAAAGAGAATCGGAAAAAAATGAGTAGTTTTTGAATTGAATTCAAATAGCGTGTATACATTAATCTCAACTAATTAATTAATAAAAACAAAATATCTACCCTATTCGGTAATCATAACTTGGTATTTGGCTACCACTCCATGATATTCGGCTACCACGGCCTTGTAATAGAATATTAAGAAACTTGATTATAAGTTTGACAACACACAACCTTAATTCAAATTTTCTAATGCCTCCAATCTCATTAATTTTTTAAATATATTGAATGTCACAATTGTTACATCTTTGGTTAGTTATAGACATATTTTCAAGGTTTATTGCAGACACATTTTTAATATTCAATGTCCCCTCATGACACTTTTTATTGCACAGTTCTTGTATCGAATTCATAAAGATATAGCTTGACAAACACATAAAGATGATGCAATATACTCAACTTTATATGATGATATTGCCACAATCGGTTCCTTCCTTAAGCATTAAGAGATTGGTGTTTTTCCATACAAAAAGATGCCGTCTACATCTGATTTTCTACCATCTTTGTCACCAAACCAATTAGAGTCGGTGTATCCAAGTAATTTGCAACTTTCTTCCTTGTCAAGTGTTTGAAACGAGATGCCATAATCCGTTTAATTTAAAAACAAGTTTGATTTAACTTAAGGGATTACACTTAAAAACATCCTAGGATATATTGTGCAAAAATTGAGTTTGAAACATGTTGACATTTAAAGTCGAAAAGTAAAGGATTTGAAAGTAAATTTCAAAAAAATCAATAAATGATTTAAAAGTAAAACATCAATTCATAAAACGGAACACATGTACATACATTCTTAGAGCATTCTTTTCTCTCTAACACTCGGATACTTTGAGTTTTCAAAATTTGTATACAATTGCGGACCCCTTAAAACACAAGTAAATGCTACTTGTATACTGGTCCTAACATAACCGCATGCAACAGTCAACACAGTAAATCATGCAACGTCTTTGATTCCATGCAATCCTCCTCTCGACAAACTTCCACGTGTCTTTAAATAACTGTCTGATCTTATCGATTCGCTTCGTTCGACCGTTGTGACATCAAGTGTAAAAACTTAGAATTTGACTAACTGCAAAAATTAATAAATCTCTGGTATCTAACTGCTTGGAAATTTGACCAAAACTAGCAACATCATCCGACATGAAACATTTTGTCGAAAAACACACGTTTGGTCTTGTGGTCGAATGACCATTTCGACTTAAGAAAAAACCAAATCATTACGGTCTTCAAAAACTTCCAAATTCTTAAAATCGAGGTTGGTGTCGAAAATTCAAGGTAACAAATTGTCCTCACCCAAATTGCCATGTTTCGACTTTCCTCTTAATCAAAAGGAGAAAAATGACATTTTTGATATTATTATCAATAGGTTACAATGAGACTTATCATGTGTAATTCAAGTTTGATAGATTTAAGTTTTGTGTTACAATTTGAATAAAAAGGGTGTCTAAGACCCAACTCTTTAACTCTAATTCACTTCAAATTCTCAATGGGTCCATGACTATTTTATTTCCTTCACCGCTAAGGTAGACCCTCAAGCAATTTGTTCATATATCCATCTTCTTCTCCAAATTATCCTTCAAACATGTCCATTGTGCAAGAAAGCCTAACACCAAAACAGAAAAATTCAGTTACAAACAATACCCAAAACAATGTAAAAATCATCAAAATTTCAAAGAAAAAGAGCATTTTTTTTACTATAGTAGAGATTATCCAACATGTTCATTTTCAATTCAAATTCAAAAAAAGGAAGAATGAGGAAAACAACAAAACAAGGGCAGCAAAAAAGGTATAACATTTGAATTTCACCAAAAAAGACCACCAATTTCTTCAGCATAATGCAGACAACTACAATTACCATAACAAGAGCAACAATGCAAAACTTCACTAAGATTGCAAAAACACTTTTGACAAAAAATTGATTCCTCTGCTTCTTTCCCATTTCCTTCAACCTATGGCTATTCAAACCTAATCCATCACTATAAAAGCAGGATTAACAGAGCAAGAGACAATCACAAAAAAAAACCCTAGCAGCCATCAAGAATTCAAAACCCCAAGCCACCATATTCATATCAGACACGAAAAAACACAACTATCATAAAAATTCCAAAAACCCTAAACCAGACATACAACATAAACCATTAGCAACATAAATTTAGAGCATAAATTTGAACCAAAACAAACACCTTCAGATTCACAGAAAGAAGAGGAAGACGAGAAATCAGTAGGAGGAAGGAAGAGAGATACCTGAGAATACACAGATTTCTTCTTCGTTGGGTATATTTTTTTGTACTCTCATATATATTTTCTTCACTGATAATGCTATAATATGAAGATAAAAAAATAGAGTATAAGGATTTCTTGGGATGAGGGTTAATTGATTGTTACCCTTGTTTTCTCCATTACTTTCACTGTATGTGTTTGTTTCATTCTGAATGTTTCTCTTCTGATATACGTTCG